>NC_133757.1:104479196-105172126 GCF_036562045.2 Rhinolophus sinicus
ACTCTGTTTATTTTTTCTTCTTTTATGTTCCATATATCTTGCTGTTTTTCCTAACTGTTTCCAAACTGGTTTTCCTAATAGTTTGAATTGAACTCTTTTTAAATAAATACTTAAGCCTATAAAATTTCCTGAGTACAGATTTAACTTTACCTTGTGCCTTTAACAGAGAAGGTTTCTACTTTCAATATTTTGTAATATGTCTAATTTTGCTATTTTCTTTCTTTGATTAAATAATTATGAGCTTTTAAAAAAGATTTGGGGTTTCTTCCTAACATATTTTACTATGCAATTTGAGTGCATTGGGGTGTAGGAACTTGGTTTACACATTGGGAAAAATGTAGCAATTTTTGTGACCTAGTATATGACCAAGTTTAATTGCTCAAATTCTCACCATCTTAAGAGCTTATCTTCAGCATATGCCTTTTAATTTGTGGGAGGCAGATTCTCAAGTGAAAGTACTTACTCTTTTCTCTGAAAGTCATCCTTCCTTCTTCAAGTCCACTGATGCTATTCTTGTGCTACCTGTATCATCTCCAATATGGACAACTCAATAAACTCAGAACTAATGTCACAGCCTTCAGTCTCTGCTACTCCATTCCTCTACGTAATGCCACTAATATCCATCTCCTCCTTAAAGGTTGTAATGCTTTCCCACTGCGTATGGAATTTAGGTCAAATATTTTCTCAGTGGCATTCATAGCTCATCACCACTTCTCCCTATCTATCTTACCAGGCCCATCCTGAGTTTTCCAGCCCACCTGTGTTCCCACCCCACCCCTACTCCCACTTCCGTGCTCTAGCAGCACCGAGCTACAAGCTGTTTCCTGAATTCCACAACACACTTACCTTTACTTATTGAAGTAATCGTTCTAGTTGTCACTATTTCTCAATCTATATGATTGCTTTTCACATCCCAGATTTAGACCAGTGTCTACAGAAGGCCTCCTCATGTTTCTAAAACACCCCTATCAAGTCAGATCTCCAGAGAGCTCCATACCTGGATGACACTGTAATACCTTATACCTGATTAAAAATGTCCTCCTAGTCTAGTATTTAGAATGTGAGCTCTAGAAGGAGACAGACTCAGTATTCACTAAGAGACAGTGTGAGAAATAGTCATAAGGAGAATACTCAAACTGCTTTTGAAGGCATCACTGAAAGTTCCTTTTACAAAAGTTACATGGTAATTTCCCCTTATAATACAGTGCATGAAAAACTTATAGTGATTGATAGTCTGGTGTGCTTTCAATTAAAGATAGGTAATCCCTGATGTCTCCTTTCTTTTGGTTCCCAAAAAGCTCAGGGTGCTATTTCCTCCTGGTCTAGCTTTTATGATGTGTCAATTAGCTCTGTAACTTAAACTGCTCAAGTCTGTTTCTTCATCTATAACACGAAGGTCACTAACTCCTACTTTGCAGAGTGGTGTGTAAGAAATTAAGCATGGTGTCTGGCCCATTCGTTCAACAAATAGGTACTGATTAACTTTCCAGAGACTAAATATACAAATGGACAATGGCCAGGCCATATATAAAATTAGTACTCTCACTCACAAGTTACCCAGGAAACTGACTCCATATCTACAGTAAATAACCCAGGAAGTCAGCCTGCTATAAATCACATTTGTAGGCAGTCAGACTGCTACCTCTAGTAACAATCCAAAAAGCTAAATAACTTCCATAACAACTGGCCCCAAACTAGGACTTGATTACTAATAGCACCCCTAATTTTTGTCCCCACTTCCAACTTAGGACCAATCAGAGAAAGCCAAATATGTACCCCTAACCAACCACACAGGATGCCCCCTCTTCCAGGTAGCCGGCTTCCAGCTTCTCCATGCCACCGCCATTCCATCAGGGCACACCTGAAGCTTTCCCTTTCTTTCCTACTATAGAGCTTTCCCATTCCTCTGCCTGCCTTTGACTCTCTGCCAAAACACAAGTGACGGTGCCTAACTCCTTGTTATAGCAAGTTGGGAACACAGAGCCTTTGCTTATTCTCATCGGGCCGGTCTCCGACGATTTCCACACTTTCATGTGTAAGATACTGTGCTTATTGCTAGAGGTGTAATGGTGAACATGGTCCCAGCCCTCCTGGAGCTCACTTTCCAAAAGGAAAGCCAGAAGATCAAGAAGTCAACAAACACACAGATGAAGGCATGCAGAGGGCAGTAATGCCATGAGGGAGATCAAGAAAGTGATGTGATGGCGGGTCTCTTGGTGTCAGAGGTGGCCCGCCTTAGCGCTGTTAGAGAAGACGGCTCTGCAGGAGAAATCTGAGCTGACACATGAAGGATGACAATGAGCTAGCCACTTAGAGAGAGAACAAAGAGCACTCCAGGAATAAGGAACAGAGAACAGCCAGGCCCCGAGGTGGGACACCACATGGCAAGTTCTAGACCTGTGAGGCTGCACTGTACTGGGCAGAGAGAATGCTCAGAGCTAAGGCACATAAACAGGAGTGATGGCCAATAATAACGGCTTTGCTCCAACCATCTTTTGTCGCTTGCCTGTCTTATTATACCTGAGCCTTATACTATGAGCAGTTTCAAACACTATTGAAGTGGTCATCATATAAGGAACAAAGGAGATAAAGTGATTAATTAGAAATAATTTTAATAGCTAACATTTATCAAGAGCTTTCTATATGCTTGATAGGACTTAAACATTTAACTCGCCCAATTATCCTCTATGGTAAATACTATTATTACTTCATTTTCGTAGATGAGGAAGTGAGACACAGAGAATTTAATAAACTGGAAACGCTGACACAGGGAATACACTGAAGAGCAGGATTTGAAGTCTAACTCTCCAGCCCGCGCTCTCAGCCACCACATAACCTGCCTCTTCAGGTCACACAGCCATTGTAAGTCCGTTATTTGACTCAGGTCCCACTGAGTTTATAACAGTCATTGTACTTTCTAGTAGCAAGAAATATGTTTGGAATTCAGAATCTGTAATCTATGCTCAGGGACTCCCATATCTTCCAAATTTGATTTATGATTAAGGAATAGGGTCTAACAGAGCATGAGAAAAATGTCTCTCACAGAACTGTAATTAAGATTTCAATAAACATCCCCAATTTGCAGAACTTAACCAGTATTAAATCTTTATCCATAATTTATTACACAGATGTGTATGGGGGTCAATGTACGCCCAGCTTGTGAATAGTTATGGGTTTGGTCTCCTCAGAAACCAACAATATGTGCCTTATAAGTTGACACAACGAAGGTTGATTTCAGTATATAAATAAATTTGGTCAGAGGAAGAAAGCAGGCAAAATAGTCTGTGGGCTGGCAGAAATCTTTTTTAATCTTTTCCAGGTGGAGTTCTGTTTTCAGGTGGAAACTTTGAGTGCCCTAAGCCTACCCAAATCAAAGCAGTCCTGCTGCCAGGCAGTGACTTACATTCCCATCGTGGTTTGGGCAAGACAGAGGCTTTCCCGCAGCCACGGCGGTGACTGTCTCCAGGATGGAGGACTCCTCAACGTTGCTACCTGGCGTTCGCTGCAGCACGTCCATCAGGTTCGTGATGAAGAAGTTGTTCTGAAGCGCAGCCACCCCCTTCTCAGGCAGGATGGAGGTCTGGCGGCACACTGGGCAGGACAGGGTTAAACTGTGAGCGGGAATGTAGTTCTGCAGGCACCTGTGGCAGAAGCAGAAGCAGGACTGTCAGCTCAGTGCACTCACCGAACAGAAGAGCTACAATCGCAGGTACCATCCACGTTCTCAGCGATTACCCGGGCTACTTTGCAGAAACTCCCTTTGTAGTTTCCTTCACTGGGAAAGGGCTATTTCTGAAACTAAGAGGTAACCTGTATTTGCATTGGCCCTGTCAAGGAAAAGAAAACTGTCATTGACAGAAAAAGTCGAGAACCGTATGACTTCACTGAGCTGTGGGATATAAAACTGAAAGCAACAAAGGAACAAGACAAACAAGAAACACAAATTCATAGACACAGACAACAGTTTAGTGGTTACCAGAGGGTAAGGGGGGAAAGCCATGGTAGATGAGGGTAAAGGGGATCAAACATATGGTGGTGGAAGGAGAACTGACTCTGGGTGGTGAATACACAATGCGATATATAGATGATGTAATACAGAATTGTACACCTGAGAGCTAGGTAATTTTACTAACCATTGTCACCCCCAATAAATTTTAATTAAAAAAAAAAAAGAATACTGTCATTGACTTTGGTAGTGTTTTCTAGAGCCTTGTTGCTACACAGACTAAAGTGGACAAGCAGCATTGGTCTCACCAGGGAGCTTGGAGGAAATGCAGATTCTTAGGTCTCACACCAAGCCTAATGAATCAGATCCCAGGGGAGAAGCATTGGTCTAGAATATCTCGTCTGGTGTTCATGAGTTTGTGGGAGAAACACATCACACTTTTTTGTTAGCGCTGAAACTCTTTTTACATACTAAGTCGTAAGCAGATCTCGGCGGTTAAAAACACATCACAGTAGTGGAAATGTTTTGTTTGAAGCAGGAATGGGACACCCAGAGTCACACCGACATGCTCTCTTCTTGCCTCACCTCAACAGACATCAAAGTAATTCATTTAATTAGTGAAATGTATCACTAATAATGACCAACATTTGTTCTGCCCATTAAATTCAAAGAACTACCAACAAACCTATGAAGAAGGTGATATTGTGATAGCTTTTAGACATATAATGAAATTCAGGCAGAGAGGGTAAGTTACTTGCCCAAAGGACTTAGGTGGACAGGGGTGGAATAGGAAGTCAAACCAAGGCAATTTGGTACCAGAGTCTAAACTCCAAATAACTACACTATACAATGTTTTCCAGTTTGTTGGCCAAACAGAATTTGAAAACCAATGATTTTGTCCCATATCCCTTCCTTTGCTTCTATTGGAACACGCGTGTCAGATAAGAAACCTGACACCAAGGAGGTTAATTGACCTTCCGTATGTCACAGAAGTAACTAGGGCTGAATAAATACCCGAAAAGAAAAAGCTTTTGCTAAGGTCTCTAATGAAATCTACATCCAACAAACATTTTTCAGTCCTGTCTTACTAGGCTTCTCAGCAGCATTCATCAAATTTGATCACAATGCTCCCATCCTCCCACCTCCTTTTTGAAACTTTATCTTCCCTTGGCTTATGAAACCACACTCACCTGGTTCTCCTGTCTGCCCTACTGGTCGGACAATTAGGTTCACGAACTCATCCTAGAAAAAGTGCTGCATACCTCATTGCCGAATATCACCACGGTCACCTTAGAAGAACTCGCCTTGGGGAGCTATGCACCGATGCCAGCGCCTAGTCCATCAGAGCTACCTATTGTCATATTACCCTTGATGTCCTGAATGTCATAAAAATGTCTTCCTTTCAACAGTTCCTTTATCTTCGGGTAAAGAAAGAAGTCATTGGGGGCCAGATCAGGTGAGTAGGGAGCGTGTTCCAATAGAGTTATTTGTTCACTGGATAAAAACTCCCTCACAGACAGTGCCGTGTGTGAGCTGGTGCATTGTTGTGATGCAAGAGCCATGAATTGTTGGCGAAAAGTTCAGGTCGTATAACTTTTTCATGCAGCCTTTTTAGCACTTCCAAATAGTAACCTTGATTAACTGTTTGTCCAGTTGCTACAAATTCACAATGAATAATCCCTCTGATATCAAAAAAGGTTAGCAACATCGTTGCAACAAATTCACGAACTTAATTGTCAGACCTCCTTTTGTTTCCACTGAGTCCGTGCACTTCAGAATTCATCCCGGCTCCACTGTAACCACTCTTCTGTCCCTGGGATATTATATCCGTGTGCCTGGCTAAAGCACAACACTCTCATGTTTATATTTCTTCCCACAGGTATCTCCTCTGAGCCCCGGATCTGTACACCAACTGTCTTCTTAACATTTCCTCTTTGATGTCTCACAGGTTCTAAAACTCAACATTTCCCAAACAAACCCATGACTACCCCCCAAATTGTGTCCTCTTCCTGTCGCAACGAGCAGCACCTCCATCTCATCTAGGTGGGTAGGGCTGGACCTACCAGACAGGGCAGGGGGCAGAGCCACAGAAGACTAGAAGTGCTGTTTCTCACCTGTCAGAACAAGGACATGGGGGCCAAACAACAGACCACTGGGCACTGAACACTGGGGAACAGGGCAGCTCTGCCGAGCTCAGACTGAGTGGCTCTCAGCACCATAGATAAAGAGAGCCAGGTTATATCAACTGCTGCAAATCAAATAATGATCTTACCATGTGAGCCCAGGGACACATGAACAATTAGCTGGTATTCATGTTTTAGCTACACCTATTAAGTGAGAGGAAAACAAAAATTACTCGTCCATTTAGCCATCTTGGAATATGAATCACAAAGTACTGACATAAAAATTATGACAGAAAATGCAGCCAAAGTATAAAATGAATAAAGTGAAAAGTATTGGTACCCTATATACTATCACTGAGACAAACAACAAAAAGTCTGCATCCACATACACAAAAAAAACCTCACAACAAAGAAAGCAAGACAAACAAATACAAAACCACAACTACCAGTAACAAATCTACTTTCTCCCTCCATCCATCACCACCAAAAATGTGGTTATTCTGTTGCAGTTAAGACCCTCCAAAGTAAATCCACTCAAAGCACACTCAATCAGACAACTAATACATGTTAAATTGGATGGTAGATGTAATTAGCATTGATCTGAAGCCACTGGAAATACTAACTTCCTATTCTATAACAAGAAGCAATGCTTTTTAATTATGTGTATTAAATGATAACAGAAAATATATTTAACATGTTATAAAACATAATAACCATGCTTGTTTTTAAGAAAAGAAAATATAACCGTACTATAGAAATACTTAAAGTAGGCCATAGATAAACTAATTACTAACAATCTTTTTATGCTTAATTGCTTATGTGGTAGGTTGAACAAGGGGATACAGACGTATTTTGATAACTGATTAACTCAATGGAAAAAATACTATTCAAAAAAGATAAATAAGGAAGTATATTTTCACATACAGCAACCTGCTTATTCTGGTAATTTATAATTATGTCATATATATATACCTATATATATATATGTCATTTTTTTCCATCTGAAACATCACAATATTCAAATGTGCCATTAGTATGTGTCTTCTGAAGTATATTTGGAAGGAAGCTCTCTCCTTTTAATTAATCCTCATATATCCAGGTATCTTACCTGATTTGTTATATGGGAGGAAATGATAGATTTTTAATTGGCCTTCACCAAAGATCCTCTGTAAGAGAACTGTAGTTGGCAAAAAATTGTTTCACAAAGAACAAAGGAAAACATTTTTTAATATCTTAAATCTTAAAATATTTAATGCTCCATTTCCTGTGGAAATAAATTGCTTCTTCTCACTTGTAAATACTTGAAATAAAGTAAATTATTGGCAACTCGTGATTATGTTTCTCGATTTCTACCAGAAGCACAAAAGATTTATTGTCTCCTGTAGTTAACTGGAGAATTCTGACAAGAACCCTTTATGGAAGGCCAGTCTGTGAGACTCCCTCCTCCGTGCCCCCAGGAGGCTTACCTCTCGCAGAAAGTGTGCAGACAGGGGAGAACCTTGGGGTTCTTGTACCGTTCCAGGCATATACTGCAGATCAGAAACTGCTTGTCAATCTGGCGCACCACAGGACTTGGGATGTTCGTGGCTTCACTGGCCATCCTAGACCACTGACATGGGAGGCCAGCTGTCTTTGACCCTGCACGCTGCTGCTGGCGGACAGAAAAACCAGAATGGAAAAATATTTAATAATCGGTAAGTGTGAAGCAATCATTGTCTCATTCATGATACGCATTGTTTTATGAAAGGACTATAAACAACCCTCATTGCTCTAGAGGGAGTACAGTGAGCCGCCTGTTTGCTTTGTAAAGCAATAATCACAGGTTCACCTTGCAAACAAAACCAATGAGAAGAAGGTGTGTTGTACAAAGAGCAGTGCTTGCTGGGTTTCAAAGCAGTGGTAACTGAGGGATGAAATACTTACATACCTATGCCTTTAGCCAAAGGACTTAAAGTCCTTTTTCAGTCTATATTAAATAGTATAGTCTTTTTTTTTTTTTTTTGCCTTTTAATTGTTTTTGTTACTCAAAAAAAGCTTCATTTTTTTTTTTTTTTACTTAGCTTTCTGACGCTGTGATTGTGCCTTCAACACTTTCACAACGATTTTCTGCTCCTCAGTAAGGAAAGCAGGCTTGATCCTGTCACGGACACACTTAGCACATATACAACCACCACAGGCCCGGCTGACATGTTTTTCCATTTTAGACAACCTCATTAGAACTTTAGGTCTTACTGCATGAACTCTGCGAAGTCAGCCTGGGCACACGCCACATGCAGATTTTGGTGCTTTCCCAACCTTCTTGGTATAAAGGGAAACAGTCCTATTACTAGGGGTTCAGCACAGTCCAGTTTTGTTAGAAGCTGTATTGTAGGACAGTCTCCGATAGTATGTCAAACACTGGACCATTCTGAATGCCTGTAGATACCATCCCCAGATGAGCAAATAGAATAGTCTTGTTAAAATATAATATGTTTTCCCACTATTATACTCCATGGGGATCAAATTATGCCAACCCAAAGTATGCCATTGTGACATAAGGATCATTTTGAGCCGAAGGCAATTCCGAAACAGCCGACCCAGGAGGAGCACTCTGCCCTCTTCCATCTGCCTAAAAGCAGGGCATACATTTCCCATTTGTAAAGGTGCCCCACTCTCCCACACCAGGAAGAGGAGAAGACTCTTAACCACTGGAGATGACACCAAGAGGAGTCTGCATAACAAACCTTACTAAACAACCCTTTCCCACAATTTACTGCCCCTAGGAGTCCACCTCCCTTTTCCTTTGTCTAAAGCCATAGCTATGCCTTTAGACATGACTATATTTGAATATATATTTATAGTCTTTTTAAAATAAAGTCCTTTTTCAGTCTCCACAATTTGTCGCTATAGGCTCCCAGGTTTAACCACCTCTTTGGGTTTTCACTTCTTCCCTGTGAAGCCCCCACGCATGTAAAATTGAAACTAGTAAACCAATAAAATTCAATAAAATATAGTATATATTTTGTTTCTTTTTAAATAAAATATGTGCATCCTTTTCTCCTGATAATCTGTCTTTTTACAGTTTAATTCACAGCCTTCAGACACAGAACATAAGAGTGTAGAGAAAAAGTTTTTTCTCCCCTATATACTGTTAATATGCAGGATAGGAATAATTCAAATTTTTAATTAAAAACTTTGTATGTGGTTCGGAGTGTTTCCTTCAGAACTAAAGATTTATAGATTTTATACTAAAATGTATTTTGCTATGGATCAGGGACAAAGACTAGAGTTAGTCCCTTTTTTAAGAAATGTGTTGGTATTCATGTATAGGCATTTGAGGAACCTGATGAAGGGAATTAGTTCAGTGGAGGTTTCAATTAGTGAAGAATGATGCCAGAAATGGAGAATACTGTGTTTTATGTCATAACTTTTTCTTTATTCTCTCATAGGCCCTTGGCTTTCTTCTCTGTTTCCCTCTTCTAATTCTCCATTTCTGTCATGACCCCTCACCAATTGAAAACGCAGCTTCTTTTATCATCTTAAGAATTTCTGCCTTATATTCCAAACCAAGACTGAGCTAAAATTCACTTCCTAATTTCCTAAATACGAGGTATGATCAAACAATACAGTAAATGTGTAAATAAAAAATGTATTACAGTAAAAGACACATTGCCATTAATCCCCCTCAAAATACTCCCCCTTGCTTCGACCACACTTATCCCATCATTCTTGCCACTTTCTGAAGCAGTGCTGGAAGTCCTCTTTCGTGAGTGTCTTTAGTTGTGCTGTCATGGCTGCCTCGATGTCCTGAGTCATTTGGATTGTGGGGAAGAGCCAGAAGTTGCAAGGTACCAGGTCTGGTGAATAAGGGGATGAGGACACACCGTAATGTTTGTATTTGACAGATATTGCCGTGTACCAGAAGCGATGTGTGACACAGAGCGTTGATGGAGAATGATTTATGACACACATTAAAACACACCTTCTCTCAACCATAGCTCACACCTGATTGACTGCACGGAACAAGTTGAAACTTGTCACACACTGTTACTAAAATTCGATTCACTGCTTCCCATATTGAAGATCCCTGTCTTTCTGTTGGATGGCAGTTGGCAGCAGCATTCACCATATTTGTTGATCACAATGGAAAGGCTCCGTGTCACACATTTCTTCTAGAACAGCAATTTCTGTCAAGTAAAAACATTGTGGTGTGTCCTCAATCACCTTCATCACCGGATCTGGCACCATGTGACTTCTGGCTCTTCCCCAAAGTCAGAATGATTGAGGACATCAAATCAGCCACAACAGCGCAACTAAAGACAGTGTCGAAAGGACCTCCAGAACTGCTTCAGAAAGTGGCAAGAATGATGGGATAAGTGTGTTAAAAACAAGGGGAAGTATTTTGAGGGGGATTAATGCCAATGTGTCTTTTACTATAATAATTTTTTTTTCTTTAAACATTTACTGTATTATTTGATCACACCTCGTATTTAGTGGCATCGTCCACAGCCCTCCAATTCCCAAGAACGTTTCTATTCTCTTTACAAAAAAGAAAAAAAAAGTTAATTTTTATAACCCTAGGCAGGAGGTAACAGTCTTCTCATTCTATAAGACTTTTAACAAACAAGCTCAGTTAATAAATTTGCCAGAATGCAAACTCAGGGGTGTATGTCTCTAAAACCCATGGCCTTTTCTCTCCTTAAATCACCACACTTTCCTTGACCTTGTGTTTTAAGAAAGTTGTACGATACTATGGAACTTGGTTTATATATGAGTATACATTTTAACTTGGCCTGGGACCTATGTTTGAAGCTGGGGAATATACCATATTTACAGAATCAACACTTCTACACTTTCTAAAGAAAACAGGCTTTCCCAAACATAAATAGTAGTTCTTCTTTCTTCCCACCAAATCACCAACTTTTTAAAAAGTATGTCAACTTTTATTAAGAAAAGTCTGCTATTTACACATATTTGAGTATAGTTACATACATGACACACCCATCTTCCGACTCTATACCTTATAGATGTTCTTTAAAGAGCGTGATTAATAAACAGATAGAACCTTGTGACTGCTCCTGCCATACAAGAGTGTCAGGCGTCAAGAGAACTCGCACATTAGTTAAACATATAGGCATCTATATAGGCATCTAATTAGCCAGCATTATCTGCTAGACTTTCATAGAATGTCTCCCTAGAGAAGAGGGAGAACTAGAGTAGGGAATGATACACATTGAATTCGATGGAGCTCATCTCTCAGGAGCTCAAAATATTGGCACTTTGCTTTTCTTCAAAACCACATCCCTATGACATCAGACTAGGGAAGGAATGGATTTGCCTATCTTTAAGATAAGGAAACCAAAGCTAAGGGTTTAAATGACTTGCCCAAAGTCATCCAAAAAAATCAGTCAATCAGAAAGCTCAGATTGCAAGTTTTCTGCCTTATCTGATAAGTCAATGATACCTAATCTTAAACAAGTTTAGCACTTTACTGGTGTGTGTGTGTGATAAAAATTATAGAGTGTTCACTTCAGCAGCACTAAAAATGGAATGATAAGGAAGATTACCAAGACCCTGGAGCAAGGATGTCATGTAAATTCATTACACGTCCATATTTTTTAAAAATTATATTGGGCGGTCAGATGGCTCAGTTGGTTAGAGCGTGAGCTCTGAACAACAGGGTTCACTCCCATATGGGCCAGTGAGCTGCACCCTCTACAACTAGATTGAAGACAATGAGCTGCAGCTGAGCTGCCAGAGGGGCAGCCCTGATGGCTCAGTTGGTTAGAGTGCGAGCTCGCAACAACAAGGCTGCTGGTTCAATTCCCACATGGGCCAGTGAGCTGCGCGCCCTGCAACTAAAGATTGAAAACAGCGACTGGATTCGGAGCTGAGCTGCGCCCTCCACAACTAGACTGAAGGACAACGACTTGGAACTGATGGGTCCTAGAGAAACACACTGTTCCCCAATAAAAATAAATTTTAAAAAGCCACAAAACAATTATATTGAACTTTTCAGCTAAATTCAGTTAAAAATCATTTCATTTTGAATGGCTTTTGAAATTTTTCATATTACCCTTTGAAATAATCAATCATGATGAGTATTATAAAAACTAGAGAGAAAACATCATTGTTAGATTTTACTCTTTAAAAACAAAAAAACAGCAACAGAATTTTGGATTTTAGGCAGGGAAAAAACCATTTGTTTTAATCAAATGATATATGAAATTTCCTGAGTTGACATTTTTTCTCTAAAGCCGAAATAAAAAGCATTTCAATCTAATTTTGTGATCATTATTGTAGTGGGTGAGAGTCTTTGTTAGCATTGGTAATTTATATGGTAAATTAAGTTTACATATTAACACTAATTTAAAATCATGACAACTTTACAAATGTGTTACAAGTGACCTGTTGAAGACATCTGGATTTTCAAGGCTCCTAGAATCAACACAAAAGGTTTCCAGCCCCAAAAGTTCCCCCAATGGAGACTTTGCCAGGATACGGTCATTCCCTGAGTATAACTAGATACTCACAATAGGAAGACAATTGGACTACTCCTAATGGGATAATGTGTTTAGAAAAATGCAGGCACAGAACGAGCTAACAAGCACCATGGGAAGCCTTCCACCAGTCTGAATATGCCTCGAGGAATATACACACAATATACAACAGCCTTTAATCAAAGTGTTTGAGCGGGACCACAGTTTCTGGTATCCTTGGTTAGAAAGACAATAAATACTTATCTAGATTCTCAGCTAGATTCTGCTTTCCCCATCTTGGTTTCCGAATTGTCAAAGATCCTTCTGAACTCACATAACCAGCGGAAACAAGTGCACCATAATAAAGGAGATCAGGATATAGAACTATTCTGCTGGAGATCAGCAAAACTAATTTCTGGAGAGATGCATGTGAAAACATGCATGGGGTGGACTTTGCCCGTGAAGGAGCCTGAATGCTTTTGGATGCAGGAACTAGCACCAGACACATGGACAAGAAGACAATAGAAAGGAAATGGTAGAGGAGTGAAGGAAGAAAGAGACATTTTAAAATTATATAAATAGTCAACATGAGTGTGATATTGACATTGACCAGCTATGAGAGCTTTTATGTGGGGAGACTGAGCTTCTTTACTGGTGGAAAAACAATAGCAATACTGCTTACAGAAGGGTTTGCTCCCCTTCTGTAAGGGGAGCAAATATCACCTTCTTCATCTGACCATTCTGTTTAAAATTGAAACTGGCCTCCCTCTACCTGTCCCCTAACACTTGCTACCCCCATCCTTGCTCTATTTTTCTTCTTAGGTGACTTTCTAATATAGTCTGTAATGTATTTATTTTGCATGTCATCTCCTCCCCCACCCCACTAAGACGTAGGATTCACAAGGGATTTTTGTCTGAAGCTTACTGCAGAAGTCCCAGCTCCTAGAACTCTGGCTGGTACATAGTAGACACTCATTTTTTGAATGAACTGAACGAATGAAATATGAGAATGGACTCAGTCCCAGTAGCAGAAAAGAGGGGCACTTGCTGAATTACATGATAAAGAGCATGGTCATTACCAGTCATCTGAATGTTTTCACTTGACATTAGATAGTACCTACCTCCCTATGTGACAGTCGAATGCTTAGCAACATAAGCCATCACCCCCAAGGTAAGTAGTGACATATTTTAACACTCTCACTAAAGGCAGGAAAAGAAACTGAGAACTATTGAGGACACATATGCATAGACATTAAAAGTCAGAGACGGTTGATATAAATTTCGCTTACCAACTAAACACAGCTTATTGCGGGTAAAACAATGCAACAATCACATAACAAAATCCTTGGACATAGAAAAATCCAGTCCCGGCAGTTCTTTCCTCTCATCCTCTCTGGTATTTTTCCTGGCTCACTTTCTGAAATCTCCTACACCTTGGCAGAAATTATGACCAAATGGAAAAGAATTGGATTGGAGGAGATGAAGTGAAAAAAAAAAAAAGCCTGCATCCACAATTCTAAGGTTGAGACTGTATTTCCCACCCCAAATTATACCATGTAGATCAGAAAGCTATCCAAACTCTGTATTACTGACACCAGAGTGAGGAAGGGCACGAAGGGAGGATGGAAGAAAAAAGTCAAACTGAAAAACACTCTTCTTGAGAAGGGGAGAGAGTTGGTGAAAACTTGTCTGGCTGGTCTAGGAAACACGGTTGGGAAACAGGTCAAGATTCCCTTGGAAAACAAAATTTTAACGTGATTTGTGGGTAAGAGGCAACAAGCATATTTCATTATACATCATCCTAAAGGCACTAGATTCCATTTCCATTGTTTAATGTTAATGGCATTCTTGGGTTACTCCCTCTCTTTGTTGCCACTTAGCTGAACTTATTCATTAATATCGTTACGTTTTGTATTGTTCTTGGACCAATGACAGTGGTGCGAACATACTACAATAAAATCAGATTCTCAAAAAGTTAAAAATCTTCTGGCACATTTACAGAAAGGAAATCTTAAACCATTAGGATTATCTACAACTCACAATGTGCTACCTTTTACGTGCCAGGACAGGTGGTACCTTGAGCTCAAGACGCGGGTTTAAAACATGATTAAAGAAACACGGTATTTTTAATTTTTAAAATTTGTGAGCATATTATCATTCGCCTGCAATAGAATTTGCATTGTGACTGAAGACTCAACTAGAAGAAAAGAGGACAATCTTCAGTGAAATTAAAACAGGGTGACCTAATTCTAGTTATATCACGCTGCTATCCCAAAAGGGCCGTTTTGTAAATGAGAAGGCCAGATGCAATATCTTTCCTGACAGTATGTGTGAGTGCGAGTGAGACTGCATGCGTGCGTGCGTGTGTGTATGGGGGGGAGGGCATTCAGGGAGCCCTCCACTTTAACTTCTGTCTCTAGGCAAGGACGTGCCCAAACTTTCCAAGGGCTTGTCTTCTTATTTCCAGGGTCAGAGTTAAGACAGTTTCCCTAGACTGCTGGGTTTTGCTATATGGAAGCTGATTCCCAAGCCAAGCCCCCAAATTGCTTTTATGATATTTATATCTATTTCCTCTACCTCTTTCCTTAGGATAGATAACTATTTGCCATTGCTTTCTTCATAAAAGTCCTCATCTTTTGCAGTCAGTTCTTAAGATTTGCTTTAGGGTTTCTAACTTCCAGAAGGCTGGGTGTGTTAATGGAGTGTTAAGTGGTCAGGGTAATTGACATTCATCTTACAGTACCCTGGGAAAGTCACTGATGAGTGCGGTCTCCTCTCCCCACATCCATCACATTGCCAAGTCTCCTCCCTTGCTTTCCTGGGAACTACACAAAGAGGCTGAATATTCTGGGATCACAAAAAAAGGCGGAGGACAGCCAGGGCCTTACAGTAGGGGGAAGAAATTTATTCTACAACAGAACTTCAAAAGACACAGGCCTACTACCAGCAAACCTCTTTTTGGCCCTGGTTAATAAGAAGCATTATTATTTAATGCTGTTGTTGATTAGAATAAATGTTCATGTAAATTAATACATTTTCAACAAGGATAATAAAAAGCACTCCATGAAGGCAGAGGGTAAAATAGAAGAGAGTAGAAAGACGAATGCAAAAAGCAGTAATGAGTATTTCCTTCAGTGATGCTATTTGAATTATTATACTGGGCTCATTTATTCCTCAGTATCTGGTCTAATCTCAACCTCCAAATTCTAGGAGGAAATCTGATCTGCTGAATTCAGACAACCTGCACAATAATATTCAGAGAACCGTAATAGCCAGCCCCACTACAGAGCAAATTCTACTCTGACACTAAAACCCTTATGTAAGCAATAAATGGGCTGCACAGATGGCATCCGAGATTTTTTTTTTTTTAAAGCCATTACAAGTGTGTGCAAACTATAATTTTGCCACAACTACAAGTAATTCAGTCACATTTTTAAAGGAAAAAAAAACAATAGTAAATAATTTGGCAGCAAATTTTTTAAAGTTTGAAAGAATTTCTCTTCTATACATTTCAATAATACATACAAATAATTGGTTAAAGTCACAGTTTTATCAGAGAGATAACGCAAAAAAGGCACAAGGGAGTCTTAAAATTAAGTTTAGCTAAATTTTTAAAAATTGTTACCTACTTAGGATTTTTTTTCTACTTAATAAAAATAGATAAAAGAAAGTTGTAAGTTTGGAGAAATTAATATCTACAGATAACCAAACGAAGCACATTTTCCTTTCTTAGTAAGACAAAGGACTATGGTTACTTTATTTCACACGCCAACAAAATCCACCAGGCTTTTATAATATAAATAAAGAACAGCAAGTCATCTCAGGATTATAATAAGAAATCTGGTGAGAATGTGTATAGATTTTATTCTCCATTTCAAAAATGTGTGGGTTACATATGCTGCTTTCCTATTTCTCGTAAGGGCACATTCTATCAGAGAGCCTTTGCACACCGGGCGGTGTTGTAACCTTCCCAAAGCAAATCACTGCGTCTTTCTAGAAGAAAACTGGAAAGGAATACTTAGAGGTTTAGGAACAGCCACACTGTTCACGTGTCTGCAACAGAAAGCGGCTTTCTCAGACCACAGCACACATGAAACTTGGCATTGTGTGCGTGCTCGGGGTGGGGCGTACATTATTTAACAAGACAGTGGGTTAGGACCGGTGCTGCTGAAGCATCTGCCGGAAAATAAAGAAAGACACCAGGACATAGGTGCACAGCAGGCAGCGCGGAATCCTCATACTTGAGAAATCAGCGGAAGAATCTGGGCAAACAAATGGCTCTCCTTACATATTCTAATTTTTTTTTTAATGAAAAAACCCTCTAACAATGTATTCAGGAGGAATAAAAGTGCCGTAATATGATCTAAGCCAAAGATGAACCAATAATTTTTCAAATGCCTCATTCGGAATCTAAATCTGTCCCTGAAAGCTATGATACTGAAACCATCTTTTCTTAAGACAGAAATATCATTTTATCTTTTGGTTCAGAAACCCACCTAACATTCAATTTTCAGTTTTAAATAAATAGCCAGTCTTTCTACTTGCTTTCCTATCTCCCCAAAATAAGGAATAATGACTGGGCGTGGCACACTTGCAGAAAAAGCTCTCTCATACAAAGATAACGCTCAGTGTTTCAGGGGAAGAAAACCCTAAGGTCCAACCCAAGGATTTTTTTTTTCTTCTTTTTCTCGGTGATACTACCAGTGAACTCCACCCAGACTTCAGTCTATGTCAAAGGCAGCGGGGAAATGTCAGAAAAAAACCCCAAATCATCTCCTGAATATTTGCCGGTCATCAATGGCATTCGGAATTCAGAGTCGGGTCATGCATTATGAATGAATGGGTTTCCAATGGTAACAGGGAACCGTGGCGCTCAACCCCAGGGTTCTCTATAGAGGACAGGGTGGGGGAAGGGTCGAATCGCACGTTCTCCTCCACCCTGGGGTATTGAGGAAAGAATCTTGCCAATTAAATAGCCTATCCCCATCATCGTACTCAACACATGCAGGGGGGAAAAATCTATTTAAAACAAGCCGAGATACACATTAAAATAAAGACTAGTAGAAATAAAAAGCTAGTCAGATCACATTAGGAACTTGATAAAATCTTGCATGACTTTCTCCCTGTTCTTGTTAATTTGGTGCCTTTGTTTAAGCAGAGTGGGTCTCGCTCTCTCTTGTAGTTACAGAGCACGCCGCAGCACCACGACGGGAGATGGGGTGGGGTGTAGGGGCCAGAATAGAGAGAGCAGGAGAAATCAGTTTACCCACCTGGTATAATACTAAGCAATCCGAACATTTAGGACCTATCCATTTCTGCAGACAAATTAATCAACGAGGCAAAGCATTAAACCCTCCCAAGCCTGTCGCTGCAGCTCCGCGGAAATCCAAAAGAACAATGCGCATTTCTGCCAACATCTCAAGTTTGGAAGCACCATGCAAAGAGACGGGTTAAAATCCCCTACCATGCAGTGCAGCCATCATCAGAAGCCCAGCATATCTTCTGCTCTAGGGAGTGAAGTGCCAGTTCATGAACAGAACAGAGGAAGAGAAAAATGGAGGAAATGAGAAGAGGCTCAGGCAAGTCTGCAGGAATGTTTCTGGGTCCTTAACAAGTGGGAGACCCCTTTCGGCATGCAAACCAATCAATCTTTATCTTAGGACATCTTTTTCTCACTCAGCGTCTGTTGAAAAGACTGCAGCAAACCAAGCAAGGGATTATGGGATAGGGATGCAGCAGCGAGCTGCAATGAGATTCGTGGGTGGCTCGCTCTGCCCTCTGAGTCAGCAGTCAGCTGTTTCCATGCTCCGGTGCTGGGCCGCTGAGGTCCATCACCAGAATGTGACTGCACGATTAACCCAGGGAGAGGCAACCAGTGCATGTCTCCCGGACAGGCACCGTGAGTGTTACAAATCAGAAGGAGGGTGTCCTGATAAGCAAAAGGGCGGTGCAGTGAGAAGGGATTTTGGAAGGAAAACTACACATCTGGTCCCTCAATAGGAAAAGTTCAAATTTAGAGGAGTGTTGGGTGAATGTGCAAGCACACACTTACTTTAGAGAAAAAGATTATCTCTTTCCTTAGACTTTTCAAGCAGCTTGGAACACAAATGTCAATTTTAAAAATGCAAAACAGCTTAGTTGAACAAGCCTTGACGACTTTTTCCCCTTTTGGTATTTGCCCAGGAAATAAAAGAGAGTTCTCTAAGTCAAACAATGCAAATGACATTTCTCAGCTTTTTGTGGCTCTAATCATTCAGAGAAAAATCACATAGTACATTGATTTGCTTTTCTGATGATGCAAAAGTTTTCAGCTAAAGTTTGAGAAACTTGACAAACTGTACATATATACATAACTTGATTCCCTATCAAGTCATTAAATTTATTTTTAAAGTTTTAATAACTTAAAAATGATCAGTAAGGAACCATATAAAAATGATTAGATCCTCACATTACAAATTATACCGTAGAATAAAAAAATCGTCCCCATCAGAAGGGAATTCACAATCATTCCCTTTTTCACAGCAATAAAAGCAGTTATGGAATCATATTGCATTCTATTCCTTGGTCAGTCACTAGTTTAAAAGTCGATACTAATAATTTTTATTTAAATAATAAAACTGTGAATTTGCATATTTAATATGCATCCCATTCTTTCCATGCAGTCAGGGATTGCATTGAGCCCTGTGAGGGACGCTCAGCTCTGCAGAGCAGTGATTACCTTGGGTGGCTGGAGTGGGCAGCCAGCCATAGAGAACCCAGGGAATTCGACAGGCCCAGGAAAATGCACAGACATGCCCATTTTAGCATACTATTCCAGTTGGTACACAGTTCTTTTTTTAAAATCATTTTTATACTATACTTTATTTATAGTATTTTTAAAAACATTTTTTTTATTAGTTTCAGGTGCACAAGACAAAGCAAAACTTAGACGTTTATCATTTATATACCTCACACTGGGTACACAGTTCTTAAAAGCTCAAGTTAACACCCTGCTTTTGTTTTGTTTTTGTTTTTTTTAACAGCTTTATTGAGATATAATTCATACCATATAATTCATGCATTTCAAGTGTACAATTCAGTGGCTTTTAGTATAGTCACAGATGTGGGCAACCATCAGCACAGCCAATTTTAGAACATTTTCATTACCTCCTAAAGAAACCCTGTATCCTTCAGCTATCACCCCCTACCTTGCCATCCTCCACAGTCCTAAGAAACAATTAACCTACTTTCTGTCTCTATAGATTTCCCTATTCTGGCCAGTCATATGAATGGAATCATATAATATGTGGTCATAGGTGTCTGGCTTTTGTCACTTAGCATAGTGTTGTCAAGGTTCATTCGTGTTGTAGCATATATCAGTATTCTATTCCTTTTTACAGTTGAAAAATATTCCATGGTATGGATACAGCACATTTGTTTATCCATCTGTCAGTTGATGGAGATTTGGCTTGTTTCCACTTTTTGGCTATTATGAATAATGCTTCTGTAAACATTCGTATACAGGTGTTTGTGTGGACACATGTTCTGTTTTAGAAGTTTACAATTTAATTAGAACCAACTCCTGAAACTACAGACAGGCTACCTCCACTCCATTTTTCAATGTCCTCTTCCTAAGACAGGCCATCACAAAGGTGCCTGATGTGCCAAGAGAGGAGTCCCCTCTGCTTTTCATTTGTGCTGCTGAGCCCGTCCCATAACCAAATTCATCAAATGCTGACCCTCCCCTAGCACATCCTCTCCCCTGACTTCTCTCCTCTTCCCCCACTCAACCCAGGCATACAATTGGAGTGAGTCTCTGTGCTCTGAAGATGGGGGGGAAATGGGAGAGATCCTTGGTCTTGTAGCTGGGTTTGTAGTCAGAGAAGGTTCACCTACTCATTCAATCATTCATTCCAATGAACCGTCATTGAATGTCTAGTGTGTGCCTGGCACTGAGTAGGCACTGAGGATGCACAGAAGAATGTAACAGTTTCTCAGTCCTCAGGAAGGACAATCTAGTGTGGGAGATCGATTAGTAAGCGAGCAACTGTAACTCAGAGGGGTAAGCGCTTTGACTACAAGAGGAAGTAGACGCTCTGGAGCGCATAGGAGGGACATATCAGGGTGGGAGGAGTGGGGTGCATTTTAGGCATGGAGCACAACGCAGGCAAAGACTTGGAGGCAAGAGATGGCTCAGAGGAAATGAGAGTGATAATTCAGTGTGGCCGGAGCCTGGGGTGAGGTAGAGCAAATGGGGGGTCATATGTTTTTCTGATCTTTTCCTGGAATTGGGAATGCCTCTTCCTGGGAAACAGCATTACATAGGATAGTTGGATTCCAAATACCCTCATCACTATGGCGTAACTACTGTCTGAGTAAGTGGGTTTGGAAGGCTCAGCCAAGAACGTAACATGCACAACATTGTTTATTATAGGAAAATGCAGCCTTATTCTTAGCACATGTCTTCGCTGGCAAAGGAGTCAACTGTTTGTAAGTTGGGCCTGAGTTACCACAGGATGTGTTAGCTGGCCACAGCATCGTCCCCTTGGCACTTCCTGGCAACAGGTAGGTAGGTGGTGGTGATAATGGCTGTGGGTATATAGCAGCCCAGTTTCTTTGAGTTGGAGTTTGCTTGTACTGAGACCTCAAGCAGCCAGATGGTGGGGCTGCAAGAGCAGAGAAGAGCCTAAGATCCTTGGGATTCTTACTAACGTCTTGGAGCTGTCTTGCCCTCCTCACTGTTTTCTCCAGTTGAATAGACATTAGAGAGTTAACTGTCACCAGCCAGTTTGACTGTGATGTACACTCAGGGAATACACAGACAGAATGCATATGCATAAGAACAGGACATGTGCTGACTAAACTGGGTTTGGTAGGATCCGGGGAGACAGAGATCTGAAATGTATTGACCATCTGTTATGTGCCCAAACCCTTTACATACAGTCTGTCTCCCCAATCAAGGAAATTGCTCCTGGAAAGTAAACTCTTTGAGATGGCACAGAAGAGCATTTATGATCTGGCCTGTGCCATCCTCATTTTTTTCCGCTTTCTGTTCTCCCAGTCATACTCTAGCTCCTAAGACATGGCACCATGTATATTTTTTAGCAGTGGTTCTCACACAGGAATGGCACCAAACCCCTGATGAAGGGGTGGGATATGCATTTGGAAATGTGCAGGGACATACTGATTGTGTATTTGGGGGGTGGGATAGGGGGTACTACTGACATTTAGTGCATAGGAGCAGGGACGCCAAACATCCTCCAGTGCATGGGAGAATTCCATACAAGAACATAGGTCCCCTCCAATTGCCAAGAGTTCCCCCTTTGAGAAACACTAATCTCCAGGCTCATGCCACTTATTCTGCCAGGAACACGCTCTCATCCTTGCGTGACTCCTTCCTTTCCATGGCTAACTCCTTCCAATCCTTCAGAACTCAACAAAGACACCACTTACTGTAAGAAGGATTCTCTGCCAACCCCTCCAATCCCAGATCTTCCCACCCCAGTCTGGATTGGGTGCCACTCCTGTGTGCTCCATAGAATTCCTTGCTGGAAATTATTGACAGCTCTATGTTCCCAGGCCCTAGTACAGTATCCATCACATAATAGGCACCCAATACGTAGATGCAGAATGACAAATATCCTTCTGCAAATGAATAAGTGACATAACAAGATGCAAAGGTAAACGATTACCTCAGAATTGGAAAACAGTTGGATCAGGGACCACAGGGGAGAGGCAGTTGTTCATATCTGTTTAGTGGTTTATAATTTAGAAAACACCTTCATAATACAAAGCAAAGCAAACTCAGAAACAGATAGAGCCGGCACAATTATTATTTCATTGGAAACTGAAGTTCAGAAAGGTTACGTGACCAGCCCACAGTGGAGTCGCTGGTATGTACCACGGGTGAACTGGAGTTCAGGTCCCGTGACTGGCATAGTTCCTCTTTCAGGGTGCCAGGGTGCCCTGCAAGGACGGGCTGGCTAAAGCAGGAACACTTATCAGGCAATTCCGCAGTGGAACAAAGCCAGCTGATTAGAGAGGTGATGTGTTCCAGGGAGAGACAGATACAATGAACTAAAAGGAGGCAAACTGAAACCAGGAGGCCAGAAACTCTGCCTCATGCAATCATTATTTAGTTTTTCCTATTTTTGCTTTCAAAAACATTTCTCAAAATTCTTGCCCAATGATCGTCTGAAAGAGGATGATAAGGAACAATTATTTCCAGCCTTCAGATCAGGAGAAGAGATATTGTTATAATGGATTTTACTGGGCTCCATCTGCAGCCCCGCAAAACCAGGTTCCTTTGAGCCAGTCCAGACTTTTTTTTTTAAAAAAAAAGCAAGGAAAAAACTATTAAAATTACACTGATGGTAATCACTTTGAGGACCTCTTGTAATTGCAGAAGTCAAATGTGACTTATATTCATCTTTTGTTATAGGTATATATTGAGTATTACAATTTTAATAGTTTTTCCTTTCTTTTTTAAAAAAATAATTTATATTTTATTAGTTCCAGGTGTACAAAGCAATGTAATAGTTAGACATTTAAACCCCTCATAAAGTGATAGCCCACCCCCCTACCCCCCACAAGCTACTACCTCCCCTGGCATCTTATACAGCTGTTACAATACCATTGACTATCTTCCCTATGTTGTACTCCACATCCCATGACTATATCTACCTATATATTTACTTATAGTTGACATTCAGTATTATTCTACTTCAGCTCTTCAGTTGTACAGCGCATTGGTCCGGCACCTACACAGTCTATGACGTGATCCCTCTGATAAGTCCAGTGCCCATTTGGCACCTTCCATAATCTTTACAACATTGTTGATTATATTCCCCATAGTGTATTAACTATCAATTTGTATTTCTTAATGCCTTCACCTTTCACCCTGCCCCCAACCCCATTCCCATCTATCACCCTGACAGATCTAGTACAGTCCAGATTCTTTATAGTCAGTTTGGGAGAGTGGTTTGGCTTGGACCCCAAGAGACTTCTTTCCTCTATTTTGGCAGCGGCTCTGGAAGGCCCCCCACATTAGGGGGTTAGAGGCCATCCTTTAGTGGCTGTAGGGAGGTCCTAGGCCAAACAGGACTGTTTGAAAATAATAGTGATGAAGCAGAAACAATCTTCCATTTAAGTGTCCTTAAGAAGCGAGATGGTCCAAGTTGGCCTTAATCTACTGGTGTTATATGGATAGAAATGGATTAACCAGGAAACCAGTTGACCCAGTTGCAACACAAGAACTCTCCTCAGAATTGACCTGCCCTTGGGATTACCATTTAATGTTACACATCTCACAAATAATTATGTGCCAGGTGGTATACTAGGCACTGACGATACAAAAATAAGATGCAAACAGACCTCTTAAAGTCACTGCTGGGGACAGTTTCCTACCTCTAAGTCACAGTCATATTGATTGGGTCTCAGGTATCAGGATAGCCCTTCCCAGACAGGCGGAGTGTTTGCAGTAAGGGACCCAGATCAAGCTCCCCTGAGTCCCTGCCTCATGTCTTAGTGTCCCCTCTAGACTGCCTGTGTGTTTCCTACAGGCTGCTGCCCAATACTGACAGCATAAGCCAGGTGCGGTCTGCTCAGCACAGAACAGAGCTCTGGCTCTGTTGGTTCCTTGATGTAAGCTCTATACTTTTACTAATGTCCTCTGAGCTCATTTTACCTTTCATGGCTCTTTCGTCATGTTGAATCATACTGAACAGATGACTAAAATTCATGTCAAAAAGGAAACTCTAGTGGGTCTGCTATCATTTACACTTATGGAACCCAGGATGCTGTCTTTTCTAGGTGCTTGTGAACCATCCCATTAATATTCCTCTATATAAATTATGTTCCTTAGCCTGCAATGTGTGGGTTTGGTCTTTGTACATGAAAAGTGTATTTTCCTATCTCTGGTCTGTAAGACACTCACCTTTTCCCTAAGATCTCATAAAAATCAGGGTCTGTGATTTGGCAATCATAGCTATATGTTCTTCAAAAACCTGGAATGTCATTTGTTGAAGCCAGGAGACTTAAAATTTAATTAGATCCCCTGGGTTTTCTATTTTTACCTACTGTATTTGTTTCCTATGGCTGCTGTAACAAAGTACCACAGAGGAGGATGTCTTATAATAACAGAAATCTATTCTCTCACACTTCTGGAGGCTAGAAGTACAAATATCAAAGTGTCAGTTTCCCTCCAAAGACTCTATTACATGGCTGTCTTCTCCCTGTGTGTGTCTGCATGACACTCCTTTCCCTGTGTCTCTGATTTTTCTTCTTATAAGGATACCTGTCATATTGGATTAGGGCCCACCTTAACTTGATCACATCTGCAAAGATCCTATCTCCAAATAAGGTTACATTCATACCGTGTTTCCCCCAAAACAAGACCTATCCAGACCATCAGCTCTGATGCATCTTTTGGAGCAACAATTAATGTAAGACCCGGTCTTGTTTTACTACAATATAAGACCAGGTCTTATATAATAAAATGTAACATAAGATGGGGGCTTATATTAATTGTTGCTCCAAAAGATACATTAGAGCTGATGGTCCGGATAGGTCTTATTTTCGGGGAAACACGGTAGGTACTGGGGTTTGGGACTTTATCATGTCTTTTTGAGGAACACAATTCAATCCACAACATCTACTGTAGGTAAAGGGTTAACAGGAGGCCTGGGCTGCTGCAGGCCTGCCTGAGAATGACCTAGGTTTCCCATAGCACTGTTCCCTTGAAAACAGTAAAGATACATGGGGAATGTTATGTCTGCCTTACTTAGGGTGTGCATTAGTGGAGCTGTGAGATGGCTACATAACAGGATGGCATAAATGATTGGCAGGTAAAAGGAGCTATGACTTCTGTGTGTCAAGGTGACCCCCAAACCCTTTGGCTCTCATCTCTGGCACATATATTCCAAGCAGGTGAGCAGGCAACGGAAGCTTCTAGGCCTCCTGATGAGATGAACGTACTGTATCTCCTGCTCTGTATCCTTTGCCAATACTTACTAACCATATTATTAAAGCCTGCTTGTGTCTTGTGAGTCTGATTGGCAGCTCAAACCTATGACCCCAACTGTGCTGCTGGCCTACCCTGCAGAGTTCCTTCTCATTAGCCTTCAGAAGCCCCTTTTTAGCAAACCACCAGGCTCAACCATCCACTGATACAACAAACTCCCCAGCAGCAGGCTACCCTTTCCTTATTGTCTGCCTTGCTCTGCTAATAACAAAAATAAAAAGCAAAAGCAAGCCAACAAAACACTTTTGTTTTGCCATTGTTTGGCCTGGCTAATTCCAAGTTGACTCTACCTATCTTAAGTATGCCTGGAACATACCCTCCCAGGCCTAACTCTCGATTCCTAACACCAGCATCAAGCTGAAGAGAAAAACAGACCTGGTGACAGACCTGGCCCAGGCCCAGCCCAGCTCTGAGTGGGGCAGAGCCCAGGCCTGACTGACGGCTGCCAGCCGGGAGGTGGCCGATGTGGGTGCGCAGCTAATAATGCCTTACTAGCCGCTGACTTCCTCTCTCCCACATTCTTTCTTCTCTGTCCCATAAAATGGATGATTTTTAAACCAACATGTAGTTCAGAGACAATCTCACACATGTTCGTATTTGTTGACCAAACTATCCCACTTCTAGGACTCTACTCAAAGGTAATAACCACATCTATGGGCAATTCTCAGACAACTACGGCGGCGGCCCAGGCCAGGCGGAGTCCCGAGCGCATTCACCGCTCCCCACGCTGGGCGGGGGTTTCCGTGGCAACAGGCTCCTCCCCCAGGGAGCTGCGCTCTCCTCTGGCTAAAGCAAAGCAGGCGCCTCCTACACAAAGTCCAAGACTCCACTTATACAGTGTCATGAAAGTCTCTTGTATCCCCTTTCTGTAGGATTCTCTTCTAACCTTATTTCTCACCGGGAAACAGAACCACTCTGCAAAATAGCTGACTCAAGTGATGGCGATGGGAATACCAAGAGAAGGGAGTCAGGCCTGCGGTGACAGCTACAAAAACTGAACTACAGGGATCGCCCTGGCTGGACCCTTCCAGCACTGTGGGTGCTCCAACTGTGGCCCTTTCCCATCTCCCGGGGCTGCGGCTCTCCTGCCCTCCAGCCCTCCAAGGGTTCTGCCTCTGGGCTAACATGACCATGGTGCTAGGGAATTAACGTGGGGCTTCCTGACGTTCAGAGGCCTGAGCTCACTGAGAACTTTTACAGTTCAGTGCTTTACCCCCAGGATGATACTAAAGTAGGAGTCTGGGCACCTTGGTAGAGAGATAGTAAGGGGAAGCAGAGTTTGCCACCCCAAAATACGCCTTTTTGAACATATTAATTATTTTAAGCCAGTTATTTTTAAGACACGAAAGACTCAGGAAAAACCTTTGACTTTCCCCATAACTGCCTAAAAGAATTTAAAACAGAGAACCTGCTCCAGGAAGGGAGCTATCATCATAGATAACCAAACTTTAATCTTTAGCATGTGAAAGGAAAGAAACTAGCAAGGCCCTTTTGTTCATAGTCTTCTTGTTGTTAAAGACAGCCTAGCAAACATTTACCAAACATTTGCTTTTCATCCCCATGTGAATTGCCTTTCTCCCCTTTGAAGTCCCAAACCACAACCCCCCCCCACTCCCACCCTTTACCTCATCTCAAAATGGCATATAAGCCATAAGTGCCAGATCTGTCCCATATTCTTATGGAACTCCTGTATGTATATACATAATGAATTTAGTTATCTCCTCCCGTTGATCTGTCTCATGTCAATTTCATTATTACACCATCCAGAAGAAGTTTGAAGGGTAGAAGAAAAGTTGTTTTTCCTCCCCCACAATATCCTTGGTATCTAAGGATAGTGGAACTTGGCTGTCTCCCGCATACATGTAATCAGGAGAGAGTGTTTTCCTAAGCAGTAAATGTGGCACCATGCCACACACAGGTCACTTATATCCCAGTGTTACAGTCATACTGCAGATGTCAGCATGCAGCTGTAATGAAGGCACAGGTTCTGAAGACACAGCTGTATTTGGTCTATGTTCAGGCTGCTCATTGCCTCTATAAGCGCTTTTGTAAAATATTACCTCATAAGGCTGCCCTGAAGACTAAATGGTATAGTGTGTAAGTGCCTTAGCACCTTGCTTCACGCACAGCAGGTCTCAAGTTGCTATAGTCAGAAGCTGTGTGGTGCTGTAATGGAGAGTATGGGCCCTTGTGCTAGGGTAGATTTGAATCCTGGCTCTGCCACTTATGACTTTGAGTAAGTAATTTCACCTCCCTGTGCCTCAATTTCCTCATCTATATCACGGGGATAGTAACCTACTTCAGAGGGTTATTGTGAAAACTAAATGGTTTAAGAGAACCCATCACAGTGCCTGATACATAGTAAGTGGTCAATACAGGTACTAGTATAGTAGTAGTAGCAGTAGTATTGCCTCTCCTAGATTTATGAGTTCCTTTAGGAATGGCTAATGGTTCACTTTTGTATTCCTAGGGCGTGGCTCGTGTAGGGTCCAATAACCATTTATTTTTTTGATAAATCAATAGACTAATAATACACTACTCCCCATGAATTCTTTTTTAATGCCAAATGAAATAAATCAATAAATGAGACTGGGCAGAATGCTGCAAAATCAGAAGAGATATATCTATATACTTTTATCATACTTCCCTGGACACAGACTCCCTTGGCCTTCTCACCCACTTAGCACTGGTGTCTCCTAGCTGGCTTTGACACAGTTGAGCAAGAGGCTAGAATGCTACTTTGTTGCTCTTGGCGAGTCCTTACACTAACTCATAATCCCAAGCCAGCACCAGAAGGAAGAAGGTCTCTGCACAAACCCACCTGCCCCTCGTTTTTGTAAAAAAGGAGCCTGGTGCTTTTATGCTGGCCAGTGGCCAGTGGAAGTAAGTCCTCATTGGCCAGTGTCTTGCCTTTAGAATGACACTAAAGGCAGCGGCCTTCTTGGAATGACAAGAAGACAAATGATTCCTACTGGCATCTTTCCAGAGTCAAAGTCTTCCCCCTCTGATAAATGTCATCGTCTCTGGACATGAGAATGGGAGGCCTTGCTTTCATGTCCTTCTCTGAATGGACATGCTCCAAAGCAAATACTGAATCACCTAGTTCTCTCCCTAGGCAATATGGAGGCTGGGTGCCAGGCAATATGTCCAGGCCGGGTGCCAGGAAGCCACAGTGCAACCAGAGGCAAGGGGAGCAGGGGCAGGAGAACAAGAATAGCTAGGCTGCAGCACACTGGGTCTGCAAACCGGCCAGGTCGGGCCTGCCAGGCCTAGGGTGCCCTGCCCACACCTATGAGCCCAGGTACGGGGTAAGACGCCTTGGTGCTAAGTCAAGCATCCATGGCCTGGGGTCCAATGCTGGGGTCACCCTGGCTCTTCTGGATAATGTGTTTCCTTCTCTCATGTGTCTTCTCCCCTTTTTCTCCTGGCCTCTCCCTACTCTCCACCGACTTCTTTCATACAACAAGCTTTTATTTCAGTTCTTCAGTGTGCTGGGCACTGCACTGGGGTCCACATTCAGTCACTGTCCTTAAAGAACTTAACACACTTTCATGAGAGATAAACAAAAAAATCTCACTTGTATAATCAATTACATTAACAAAAATAAAAATAAATTCAATCTCAAATAAAGAATATCTATCTGTGGCCTCTACTCAGCCCCACCAAGGATGCTGATGGGTGATGCCCCAGCCAACTGGGATGGCACCCTGTGGTGAATGATATTCTGGACGCTGGAATCAGACACATGTGTGTGCAATACCCAGCTCTGACACTGACCAGTGGTGTGATTTGGGGGAAATTGCATAACCTCTCTGACACTCCCTTTCCTCACTGTAAAAGGACAATAAGAGTGACACCTCATAAGATTGTTAGGGAAAAAATAATAATAAATAAATGAACAAATAAATAAATAATAAAAAAATAAAAATAAACAAATAAGATTGTTAGGAGGATTAAATAAGATAATGCCTGAAAGATGCTTAGCACAGTGCCTGGCACATCGTAAAATTCAAAAAATGTCAATTATCATTGTTGTTTTAATTACTCAAGAGACTAGAGGTCAGCAACTGTCTCTGTAAAGGGCCCAGTGGTAAATATTTTAGACTTTGTGGGCCACACAGTATCTGTTACAAGTACTCAACTCTTTTGTTGTGGTGTGAAAGCAGTCCTAGGTAATATATAAGTGAAGGAGTATATCACTGTGCTCCAATAATACTGGATTTATAAACATTGAAATGTGGTATTTTATACGTAGCTCACGTTACAGAATATTATGATTTTTTTCCACCCAAAGTATTTAAAAATGTAAAACCATTCTTAGCTCACAGGCTGTACAAAAACAGGCAGAGGGCTGGGTTTGGCACACAGGCTGTGGTTTGCCCACCCCGATCAAGCCTAATGAAATGGCTGGCACTTCCTTTCATGGATTTTGCTTCAAAGAAAAATCCACTTGGTGGGTCCATAATACCCTAATTCAGCATCTGAATATTAAGACACAAACCCCACTAACTTCAACAAGGTTACACACCAAACCAAGGACAGCAAACATCCCATAACGGAAAAATAATACCTATAATTTATTTGTGCACAAACAAAGGTAAGTAAACAATACCCACAATTTACTTGTATGCAAGATAAGATATAGAAAAAAACAATCAGTTCCTTAGATGTACCACCACCCTGTGTTTCGTAGACAAAAGCAAGCTGTTCCCACAGACTCAAGGATTGCCTGTGTGTGTACTTCACTTCTCAGTGCTGCGCACAGAAAAACCCAGCTGTAAGAAATGTCACAGAGGACCACAATACCCCGAAATTTTACACACAGGCTGCAAGAAGACAGAATGTGTGGTAAGTGAAGAAGGCTAGGGAAAATGAAGGAGGGCGGGAGGAACCTGCCAGAAACAGGCCAAGTCCCACCACTGTGGAAATCAGATTGCAAATGATTTCCTGATATAACGGCTCCCCCAGAAATGTCTGTACTTCCTAACTCCCTTCTTTCCTTGCCTTCTCCCCTGCCTTCTTAAGCATCTGTGGATGGACACAGGACATTGGGTTTTACTTGCCACTGCAATCTAAGAAGAGTATTACTCTCTGGCTCATATCAAATTCCTCGCAGTCTAGAAACTTTCTCCAATGCTATAAAAAGGCCATATTCCAGACACATTGCAATTAATAATTAAACGTGTTGCCCTTGATTCCAAGGAAATGCAAAGGCTTTCTTATAAAAGCCATTCCAAGTATCAAATCAGCTCCTATACCCCTTTAAAAACTATGTGTGATCCATGTCCGCCTGTCATTACTGGGTAAAGGATCTGCCCATCCAGCCCGACTGAAGTGCTGAGCAGTCCTCAAGGTCAGATGTCACAGAAATGCCCTTTGATTCGGTGGGGACGCTCCTCTGGGAAGAACACGGCTGAGGGACAGATGTGTATACATAGCTCAAGTCATAGCTAACCCGCTGGCTCCCTTCAGAAGTGCCTCTTGGTTTTAACTGCTATCTGATGAAGCAAGCATGCAAGACTTCTTTAGAAAGGAAAAAGTGAGGAATTGGGACCTAGCGAGGAAACCTGGCAGGATGTCCCCAGCTGCATTCAATGTCCCTTCCTTACCCATCAAGAAGCATAAGCCTGAAGTCACAGAACCTGGGGTTTTCTTACCCCACCACAGGGTGTGGCACTGGTACTCCACAAAGGGATAACAACCACCCCAAGTGGATCTCCAGTCTCAGACCTGGATCACAGGCATAAACTCCATCACTTTCCAATCCCATGGGGGGGGGGGGTGTTCAGTTCACTCCCCCAACCCCAGGTCTGACTACTAATCCACTCCCCTCCTTGCCCGGCAGGGCCTCTCCACCAGTCCTTGGAAACAGGAAGGCATAAGACTCATCCTTTCACGGAATCAGAGGTATTTAAAGTTGAACAGGACTATAGAGAAGATACAGTCCAGTGGTTTTAAAGCCACAAAACACTTTCTCTAAAGAGCTGGTCTTGGTCCTGGGGGCCCTGCCAACATGCTCACCTCTCCCTTTTGCTGGGTCCCTGAGGCCTCTCTTCAGAACATTCGGCCATATCCAGTCTGATCACCATCATATAGACAAAGAAACAGGTTTGGGGAGGTGATGTGACTCCTCCCACACCACACTAGTAACAAATGGCAAAGGCCGACACAGAACTCAGGCCTGAGTGCATGCCTCTCTCCACCTGCCCCAGTGCCCTCTCTCTACATGCAGACCTTGGAGCTAGAGGTCTGTGCAGGCTGCCTGGTTTCCTGATGATGATGGTCGCTCTGTGGAGGCTGTTCCACAACAGAAAGGTCTTGCTAAGTAAGAATTAAACACTATATTCAGGAATAACAAACAGCTCTTAAAGCACAGCTGGTCTGCTTGAAGGTTAATGATTTCGAGTTTATGAACAAACTGCAGGCGAACACCAGGAGTTCCCAAGATAGCCGAAAAACAGGAACCCACCCCAAAGGATGAGGGTACTAAAAGGTTAAAACTCCGGCCTTCCACATGGCAAAGGGCAGGGAAAAAATAAACCATGACATCCTGTTAGAAGGGGATTCACAGCGAAGAGACGCCTGGGAATAAGAAGAAAAAATATATAGTAGACGGAGGCTAAATATTGTACCAACTTTGTAGAGTTAAGAAGCTGCATATCTTCAGAATGACCTTGACAATAAAAATCTGACACTAAAACAAACACAGAAGAGTGGAGGTTAAATCATTAGCAGCTGTACAGACTGCGTATAAAGCCTTTTAATCTAGTCAAATTTGACACACAGATTTGCTCCAAAGATCTTTGTTGTCGGCATGGACGGCTGGCGTCTTCCGGTCCTTCTCTTTCATGCTCCCTGAGGGGCTTTGGTGGAATTGCCATTCTATTTTTAAAAATGTTAACACATGGTTCTTTGGTCCCCGAAGTGGAAGAACCCAGTCTTAATTTAGACTTGCCCATAAAGCTTATTCATTGTAAAAACAGGTTTTATTTCTGTTTTTCTATTTATGCTACCTGCCAGGCCTCTCCTAGCAGCATTCTGGGACCTCTACTCAGCCCTTCTGTGGCCTCTGCCTTCTGCTCTTCCCTCCATCATTCTTTCTGTCTCTGCTCTTTCCAGCTTTTCAGGAATCAATCACTCCATTACCTCAAGTCCAAATTCTGAGATCTTAAATCCAGAGAAAGAGGTGGCTTCTCCTTAGGAAATGGCAAGTGGGTCTTCATGCAGGGCTGAGGTCCTCATAGGGCACCTCATGCCTGCGGGTCCCGCTGCCCCCATGCCCTGGCTTCAAGGCAGCCTGTGCTCCCTCAGCTGTCTGCTCACATGGTGCCTCTTCTCTGAGGCCTTCTCTGACCCTCCTGTCAAAGTGGGTAGTCCCCTGTTTGTGATTTAGCACTCCATCCTGTTTGAATCCTTCATGACAATTATCACAGTTTGTAATGACGCATCTATTTGCTTGCTTAGTTAGAACCGCCTCCCCCACCAATCTTTAAACTCCATGGGACAGGGTCACACTCCAACACGGACACAGCACACACGCAGTCTTGGCACATGGCTTCCAATAGTGCATGGTATGGAATGACTGAGCGTCCAACCTGACTGGACATGACCTGGGCGCTGTGCGAGCAGCACCTCTCTGGAGAACACAGGCTTCGGCGCCAGGTTCTCATGGAAAACGCCTTCAGAAATACTTGCTATGCTTGCACCTCAGCTAAAGATACCTGTGAGCTCTATTTGTAGAAGGGATCTGTTAGGAAAATGGTGTCAACCAAATTAGGTAGACAACGTAACCTGCTTAAGAGTTACACGTACTCTACAGAAAAAGTACTTTTCATATTACTTCCTGAAGATGTTTTCATCCAGTCATGAAAGTACACTTTATAACACATTGACATGGTTACTGGATAAGTGTAAATACTGGGAGTAATAAAAAGAAACAGCTGTTTAGAGATTCTGTAAGTCACTGCTGCTTTTTCATGTATTCTGAATGAGCGAGCTCTTACAAGACGTTCAGTCCTAGAAGCAGAGGAAGGAAACTTGTACTGATGAGAGACGCCACATAGGCAAGGACACCATTTACTCCTAGACTCATTCCTTTCACAGTGGGTGAAGGTTATTTGATATTCTACTTTTTTTCAACTAAGAGAAAAATACTTACTGCTTATGCAAATACGTAGTTTTGAAAGAGTAGTTCAAACTACGAGGTAAAATCTCTTCCTTCAAATAGGGAGCCTAAAAACACACTGGCAAGAAAATACTACCAAATAAGATGCTCTGCTTTTAATTAAGACAAAGAGGAACAAGAGAGATATTATCTGATAAAAAGTTGTCTTGTTTGTCCAAGAGAAAAGAGAAAAGGAGAGGGTGAGATGCAGGCCACTCTGTGACATCCACTGAGTCATTCCTTCCCTCCACTTTCAGGGAACAATGAATGATGCTAATGCTTACATGGCCCAAGGTGGTTTTGCACTAAGGGGAGTCAAAGCAGTATTATGGTGATTGCACTCTTTGATGATTACAAACAGGGAATCACATTTTCTCTTGGTCAGCAGGGAATAGAAAGAGCTTAAGAAAACAGAAAGGATAACCTTTGGTGGAGGGACACAATTCAACCCATAATAGGAGCCTTTGAAGAGTGTTGAGCTATAGAGTAAGAGGGGGAAAGTGGTTTTAGTAAAGACGGACTGACAACAGAATGCAGAATACGTTGGCAGGAAGGGAAGGAGCTGTAGGCTGGGAGTGGAGGGTAGAGAAAAAATAGGTAAAATATATACACATTTCAAAGGAAGACTTGAAAAGATTTAAGCATTAGCAATGCTAGTATGTTATAAGTCTAGAACATGACAGTTTGAGGAACATTTTACCGCCTTTGATCTTCCTGACTGACTAGGGAAGGCTGACACAGAAGGCTGCGTGGCTGGCGTCTTCAGGGTTTCCGGCCTGAAAGAAGGACCAATGGTGAGGTCACCCAACCAGTGCGGGCAGCTGGCAAAGGCAGCTGCATGTGCTGAATTTGAGGTGGAGACAGTTAAGTGAAGACATCCACTGGGTCACTGGAAACCTGAGCCAGCTCTCCTCTCTCTAGACATAGATTTGGGAGTTAAACACATTCGAGTAGTCCTTTAATCCATGAGAGCGGATAAGAGCCTTGAGGGAGCACGTGTAGGAGAAGAGCTGTGGGCTTTGTATTCTGGCAAAGTCCATAAGTTAGATGATTGCTAGTGAGTCAAAGTAGCATGTAAACAGGTAGAGGAGAAATGGCCAAATTCTCTACCTCCAAAGCTGAAGAAAAAGAGTTTTGAGTAGATGTTTCAGTGCCAGGAACCATAGGAAGGTGGGAGAAGAACAGGAAGAGAACTGACTGAGGTTTCACCTGGGGGAAGACTTTGGATTTTCGTATGAAGACAGTGGGAAGAGGAAGTGCCGGGGAAAGGGAGGCAGGAAAGAGGGTAACACAGGGCAGCGGGATTAAGAAAAGGATCTGTGGGATTTATTTTAAAGTCCTGGTTTTTTAAGATATAGTTTACGTAGAGTAAAATTCACTCTTTCGAGTGTTCAATTCTATGAGTTGTTTTGTATTTGTAAGCATAGTCTCATAACCACCACCATATCAAGAGGAGAACAGTTACCTCACCCTCAACATTCCTTCTGCTGAGGGGCTTTTTGAGAGGAAACCAAGGTGTATTTGAAGTCAGAAGGAAGGGAAGCCATGCTCAAGGAGAAAGGGACAGCGCTAACGAGGGAAGGAAGGGTTAACTGAGGGAGAGAGGCCCTGGAGGGGGTAAGGGGGCAGGCAGCAACTCAGAAGGGGTTAATTCTAGGGAAACGGAATGTTTTCTCTCTTCCTATGAAGTAGAAGGAAGGATGAATGCATTCAGGGTCTATGATATATTTGGGGAGTGGATTCCTAAACTTCTGCTAGCAAAACCATCTCCTGCTGAGCAAGATGTTAAATGTCATATTCCATAACTTCCGCCTTGGAGATATTGTTTCCTATTGCAATTACTGACTGCAGGAATTACATCAAAGTGAAATACAGGCTGGTTTTCTTTGGGCTGTGTGCCCAAATTCTGCTGCCATGTAATCCTGTAGCAATTTTAGAACTCAACTTCACAATTCTCCAAAGTTAAGTACACGTGCATCTTTTCCTGTATCATCCAGGGGCAAAACTTGGCGGCAAAAATGGTTTCAATCCTCATAGATGCATGTGACAGCCATAAACGACTCACTGCTGAAGAGCTGGCTTTCCCAGACATGTCCTCGGGGCATGATTTGGCGGAAGAGATTCGCGTCTCATCATGTTATACTTTTGACTTAAAATCACCCTGAAGTGCATTTCCCTACTAACACCCATGACATCGCTCTCCTCATCTTTGCAGTCCCATGGCTGTCACCCTATTCAGGTGTGGGAGGCAGGAGAGTGCTGAACTGTAATTCTAAAACTGTGAGTTTCAAGAGTGGGTTGGGTATCAAGGTGTGGGTGGCAACCAGCCTATGTAAGCAATGCAATAGGACAGAAAACAGCAGAGGGCTAAATGTGATCTCATGCAACTTTTGTTTCCTGGAAATATATGTCTATCGTGGACCACAATGTAAAATATGTTTCTACTGTGGCTCATAGGCACAGTCACGTTTGGGATATTCCGTGTAGAAGTGCATGGATCCCCTGCTAATAGTGTGACGCTAGGCAGGTGACTACTGAATGTCCTTGTGGCTTAGTTAGATCCATAGTCTGTACAATGGGGAAGGTAACAGTATCTATTATACATATGGTTGTTGAAAGGATTAAAGAGAAAACGCATGGAAAGCATTACGAACTGACTGTGCCTGGTTAATTAATAGTCAATGCTTATTATTATGATTTCTTTTCTTGCCTAGCTCTATAGCCCACATCTTTGTTTCCTATCCAGACCTTTATTCTGAGCCCAGAGCTGGGAACCCAATAGCCTGACTGACATCTCCTTGTGGTTGTTCCGTGTCATCTTCAGCTCAACATATCCAAACTTGAACTCAACTCATCGCCACCTTCTCTATCCAATCCTCACCCCTCCCACTGCCTCTTTAGGACCCCAAGCACGCAGACCCCTCTGCTGCTCCTTCTGAATTCACTCTTGTCTGAGCAGTACCAGTACCTCAGAAGATGATCTAATTTGGAAACAGGTCTTCAGAGGTAATCAAGGGAAAATAGGTCATTAGGGTGGGCCTCAATGCCGCATGACTGGTGTCCTTATAAAAAGGGGAAATTTGGGCACAAAGACATGCATAGACAATGTGAAGACACAGGAAAAACACCATCTGTAAGCCAAGGAATGCCTGAGGCTACAAGAAGCTAGGAGAGAGAGTCACAGAATAGATTCTCCCTCACAGCCTTCAGAAGGAACCAACCCTGCCCACACACTCTAAAGTTTCTCAACATCTGGCACTAAAGATCCTCTCTGATCTGTCCCCATCCTCCCTAGTGAACTTTAACACCCCCCCATTGCCCCCTCCCCACCCCCGCCTTCCCTATCTAGACCTTCTGGTCAGCTTTCCTTCAATCAGACAGGTCTCCCTGCTAATCCCCATCTGGAAGATGGCTCTCCACCTTTGCTTGGTGTGTTCCCAATAGCCTATTATGCCCCACCTACTTTTCTTCCATCTAAATCTTGCACGTTATTTATGCTCTAACCTTTGTCCCTCTTCCTCAAGTATACTGTCCCTGATTTTTTGGCCTATGGTTTTCTCTCTCCTGTAAACTGCCACTGTACTTATTGTCTGTATCATATAAGTTGACACTTGATTATGTCTTGTTCACATAGTTCCCTAATAGTTTCTTGTGTAATATTCCAGAGTTAAATTTTAAGTGACTAATCTATATTAGAAACCATTTTTCCAGATACCTTCCTAGATTTGTTTTCTCAATAAAACATCCTTTCATCTAGAGTTTCCCACAGTGCTTGTATTATTTTAACATATGTCATCCAACTGAGTATTGCTGAGCATTTTGGTTTAGTGAGAAGGCTATCCTAGATGTGACTCCTAACTCTTTCCTGGAAAAGTCACTGGACTTCTTGGAGTCTTGGTTTCCTCACCTCTAAAATATTACCTCTCAGAGCCCTTGTAAAGACAAGATGGGATAATTTATATGGAAGTGATATTTTTTAGGTAAAGATTTGCTCAAATGCGAGATTAAATCATTATTATCGCCTTAGTCCAGCTAGTTAGCTGCTATGCTGATGAAATTATGGGCTTGAACCAAGTGATCTGGTTCTTCAAGATTCATGCCACAGGGGCCAATAAATTTCAAGACTAATAAAGAGGGAGAGGAGGGATGGAGAAAATTGCAAAGCACATCCTACTGAGTCATCAGGGTTATCTTCATAAATAAAAGATGGAGAGCATATAGTCACCTCAATCTATCTTAAGGCATGCAGTATCCCAGGCTCTCAGCAGAGATAACTGACAGTCCCTGACATACTCAGCTCTGGTGCAATAAATCCATAAGGTACTACATTATGCCTAAGTCAAGAGTTTAATATTTTGTTTGTTTGTGTATTTTTTTTAAATGAATTCTACTGTTTTTAAGACTGAAAACTAACCAAGAATTGATAAAGATGCCCGCAATACAAAAATCAAGTCAACCTCTGTCGATTTAGAATCTCAGTATGGTTCATCTCTTGAACATACTGAAGTAAGGAAGAGTCAAACCCTCTCTCTCTAATTTCCAATGAAGATGAGCTTTAGCAGAATACAGTCAACATTCACATCCCGAAACCATCAAACTCTGTCCATAAAACTCGCCAAATGAATGTAGACTTGTTGTTTTTGTAACTTAAATGTTTCTGTTTTAAAGGGGTAAATTAACTTGTTGTCTTTTACTTCACCTTTGGTGTTTATTTGTTCCACAAACTTTATACTCTGGCTGATGATTTCGAGTGGAATCAAGTGACCGTTTTCAAGTTGTGGACACCAAAAACAGTACGCATATTAAGAGTATAAGTGTTGTAGCAGTCATTTTATGTAAAGTTCAGAAAGCCGGGCCCTGGATCTCTACACTCTGGTAGATCTAGGGCACAAGCAGGTCTGAGTATCCCCACTTGGAATGACTCCCCTCGGTGAGCTGGGGAAGCACAGTCCCTGCTGACCTCCCATCAACAGATACTTAGTTGAAGGGCTAGGTAACGATGATTGATGAAACCACTTGTAGAGAAACCAGGCAGCACTTCTGTGAATGCATTTATCCCAGGGACTTGATGAAGAGGAAATGGTTTAGGGAAAAAACATCTAGGAAAAGATGTCTATTTAGTTCTAGCTAGATTTAGTTTTAGCATGGAGCATCCTGTGTGGAATAAGCCCCAAACATGCCAAGAATATTTTGTACCGCATTACAAAAGAAAAACAGTTCCCATGCAGATGGAATTCAGAATTTCATAACCCGACAAATCTGTCTTCCTCCCGTTACAGAAACTGCTTTAACTATTCAAAGCAAATTCTTAATTGTTTCCCATTCTTGATATGTAAAGGCTTTTTAGAAAGTAGTATGAATTTGATATACAATAGCTGCTTATTAAAGATTCAGAAACTTCATTTTAGCAAAACAATTTATGTGGACTACAAGTAAGTTCCTTGTAGAGGACGTCCCTGAGAAATCCAATTTGTTTTCTTCTAATGAAACTGTACTAAAAATGAATAAAGCACACCTTCTGTGGGGTCTGTAGCTGAAGCTCAGAAATTAGAATAAATGTCACAACAAAAAGGAGCACTTTGTACAGGGCCTCCCCACACCTTTCACTCCCACCTCGTCCCTTGTCAGGCTCCTAGATCTTTTCATGTTGTTTTGGTGGGTGGTTGGGCAGCTCTGAGTGGTTTTTAGCCTTCAGGCATCAACTAATTTACAGTTTAAGTTTCTGGATCCAGACGTTTGGGGAGGAAGGGGATAAAGGACACTTAAAAGGTAATTGCTTCCTGATGGCTGAAAATAGGGAGAAACAGCAAAAAGACTGCAGTTAGTTAGCCCCTGCTCATCCTTCCTCTAAGCAAACGGCATCCCATCACATCACTTCTTCATACACTACTATGTGACTTCCATGTGACCTGGAGCAAAAGACAACATGTATCATTTAAGGCTCATTTGTTACAGAGTGTGTGGGACAACAGACGAACAAATCATTGCTCCCCTAAAATGGAAATAGCTTTGTAAAAAGAATTCTTTTTAATCTGGAGATCACATTCTATAGCCATTTGTTAAATTAGGTTTTGATAGTGGTTTCATTATTGGCTACACTTTCAAAGAGAAAGATATCTAGTCTTTCCCATTTCTTTTCTGCAGCAATCAAGAAGCAAACATTCAGCCAATCTGATTGCATTTTTATCTCCTTTCCTTGGGTGACTTTTGATTGGCCATGCTAAATAAAGAGGTATCCACAATATGTGCTTACATTTCATAAGAGGTTCACTTTTATAATCTCCTTCTTTGACTAACATGGCAGTTATTTTGACTTTCGTATGCAGCATCCAATGCATGGGGTTAGTGCAGGAAGCCCAGCACATATGCTGAACCATCAAGGAGAGCCAGCTGCCCCAAATCTGCAAGGAGACAATTCTCTCCCAAATACCAAGGCGATTACTGCACACTGAGATAGCCTGTGTTTCTGCTAAAGCAAATGTAGCATTAATTTTGAATTACACAAAAAGGGGAGGTGTCAGAATTGACCTAAAGCTTCCCTTCTTTTCAGTATCCTGCAAGTTCCTGCCCTTTCCCTTCCCCCTCCTACGCTCCTCCGTCGTTCACTATTTTAATTCCCAGCAGAATCGTAACTAACGCAGGCTGCCCAGCTAATAAGATAGCAGGCAGCCTCTCATTGTGTCCAATCGTCAGCAAACGTAGGCAAACTAATGAGATGCAAATCCCGTTCAACGTGGCTAATGCCTTTCTTATCCTTAAGCAAAGGCCCAGAAAACTCACCCTTTTCAGAAGGGTTATAATATAGCTTTGACGCCATTGTTGAACGGGCAACACTAATTTAAATAAACTGGAGCAACACTAATTTAAATAAATTGCACGTAGTCAGCAAAAGAGACAGTTCTTTGTTTAGTCTGAGAAGCTACGTTCACGATTAAGGAGACCTGATTTCATCCTGTTAATTAAGGCGAAGCTCAAGAATATCTATCATTTACCCTCCAGCAATGCCCCCATTATGGGTCATTTTGGTGCTCGCCCAGTCACTGATGAACGGCTTGGTGGCTGGGAAAAGAGCATTATAGGAATAAAGCCAATCAGCAAATAGGAGTGTTGGGGTTAGGTAGCAAGTGTCACTTTGCCTGCGTCATGTTGAAAGAGCCAAGAACACAATTTTTGCTGCCAAAAGAAGCAAATCTCAGGTCAAGGGGCTACCTTGATTTCCTCAGGAAGTGGTTATAGCTGAACTAGGGAAGAGGGACCTACCATGTTTCCCAGAAAATAAGACCTAGCTAGACCATCAGCTGTAATGCATCTCTTGTAGCAAAAATTAATATAAGACTCAGTATTATATTATATTATATTATACCTGAATTTATATTATATTAAAATAAGACTGGGTCTTATGTTAATTTTTGCTCCAAAAGACGCTTTAGAGTTGATGGTCTGGCTAGGTCTTATTTTTGGGGAAACACGGTACCATGGCCCTTGACCTGGTGAGGTGAGGAAATCGGTGAATGTGTGGAAGAAGGATGCCCGATAATACCTGAAGTTACCACCAGGGCTTGAAAATTCCTTCAAGGCTTAAGTTCTGCCTTTTACACTATTGTATTAATACTTTTCAGATCATAAAACAAGGGGCTTGAAACATAGTATTTGTTAAATAAATCCTGACAGACCGGGCTTAAAAAACATCTTTCCTTTCTTCTACCTGATTGGACAGAACAAATTAAACACAACTGAGTCTATCTAATCTTTCACATTGTGAGTCTTATGTTAGATCTCTCTCTCTCTCTCTCCCTCTCTCTCTGTCAAGGAGGGCGCAGCTCACAGTGGCCCATGAGGGAATCGAACTGGCAAACTTGGCGTTATTAGCACCATGCTCTAACCAACTGAGCTAATCGGCCACCCCAGGTCTCTCTTTTTCAGGAGTCTTAAACTGAGAGGCTTTCCATTTTTGCTTCCTGGTTCTCAAATTCCCCCTCTCTGAAAGTTAGCAATGAGAGTCCTGAAACACTAGTCTGGACCCTAACGGGAGATAAGCAGGTCAGCAAAACTTTAAGTGTCTCTTGATATTTTGGTTTAAATCAATGGCTACATTTAAACTTAAAAAGACATCCTTCAACAGCAGGCATTCTGAAACGTGAAAAACATTTACAATAAGGAGATGATGATTTAAAAGTTTAATTACCTCCCAGAACTCCAATTGCCTCCAGCATATTTCTACAAATTACTCTGGTTCCAAAAGCCTGCACGTCTTAGGTTGATTCATTCACTGCAGTTCAGAACTTCTATTAATATTTCAGTGTTTTTAAACTGTCATAAATTAATAAAGATGCTGACAGATACAGTGTTTTTGTTTGACTCCGGGCCACATCCTTATCTCCCTGCCTATCCCTTCTGCCTAAACACATTTCATCTAGACATCAGTATGTTACGCAAAAGAAGAATGTATTGAAAATTGAGCCTATTACTGTTCAAGGATTAAGATGAGATTCAACAGCAGGATATGTAAAAATAATAGTTTCACATAGGAAGGAACCAGTATTAGTAAGACAAAATATTTGTCAACAAAAGCTCAGTTTCTGAGGCTGAATTTCCACTAACCTCTCAAAAATACATAAAAGCTGAGTGGCTACTAAACAGTGGCTCTGTGTCACTGGATTTACTCCCTTTCACCTCCCTTTACCTACTTATCTAGAAGGTTGCATTTGCCGTTTCTTCTAAGACCAAATACTATCCATATCAAAGACTATTCTCTTCCAGAGAAAATAATAAACTAAACTCACAGGTGACTTACAGGGACTCTTTCAGACCTGCCAACCAGCAGGTCAGATTTCAAGTCTAATACATAGAGCATAAGAAATAATGTTGGTGATGGAGTATGATAGTAACTCAACCTTGACTCAAGGCTTTTAAGATAACAGTCTCAGAGGGCTCTCAAGCAGACATCCTGGAATGTAGTTTCTCACGAAACCCAGAAGGAAAACGTCACGGTTCCGAGCTGTTTCATCAGCAGCATCAAAAGTATCTTGCCAGCACCTGCCAGCATAAACCTTTAGCGCCTGTACAAATCAAGCTAAAACTGCCTTTTAGGAATTTGTCATCCAAGGTGGACTTGGTGTAAACCAAGCAGTGTCATTTTTAGTAGAGTGGTGAGAGAAGGAGAAAGTTCTAATAATGTTATCTCCCCAGATTTCTGGATGGCATTTTCAAAGGTTCCTTGCACATTCCTGTATTATCCGATTGGGCTATGGCCACTGGACAGGAAAATTGGCACCAAGCCGCACTTGGAGAGGTGGTGAGTTACTGCTTCTCAGAAAAGGCCAAATAAACAGATCGCTCCTGAGCCTCAAAGTAAGAATATCCAGCTTCTTTCCAGAGTAGCCAGTGGACAGAAATTCAAAGGACAGAATTTAACACAAAGGCAAATCAAAGAAAAGGTCAGAGTGTAGGCTGTCGATTCTCAAAGAGACTCCCTGACCCATTTGTTTTCAGTACCTCATGAGAAGTTCCTTCCACTTGTGTTTCAATATGAAGTAGAAATAACAAGCTGACCAATCAGGAAACCATGCAAGTCAATATTAAAATAATGATGCAAGAAAAATAATTCAAGGTGTAAGTGCCACATTTCATTTCGAAAGATACAATGGAATTTTCACTGGAGGATTTAATAGACATAGAACTTTTCCAGGAAAATAAAAGCAGTAATTGGAAAAATGTCCTGAGAATACCGATAAGGGGACACTGTCAAGGTAGTGTCCTACATCCCATGACCCAAAGTAAGAGTCATGGCATATACCAACCTGGCATAGTATAGAAAAGGGTAGAAAGAAAAAGGAGGCTACAGGGAAAACAATGTGCAAATATGAGGGGAGATCTATTGTTAACCCTTCTGTACCCAGTTCAGAACATGGCTGAATCCTCTTACCCCGAAGACATTTCATTAGCCTTGCCTAACTCAACCAAATCCACATTCACCGTAAGGGAGGAGGGAGGTGGAGGTTTTGTTTGTTTTTTAATTGATCTTTAATTGCTACAGGCACCTACATTTGAAGACGCGTGTAATGTAAAGTGTGTCATAAAGAATTGAATCAAATGCTTCCGATCTGAATCATTCCTGCTCTTTTGTTGCTTTCAGCTGAAGGGCAAGTAATAGGTTTGCCAAGGATGAAGTCAAATAGAAATCTGAGGCTAGAGGTCGAGTGGAGCTGGGAGGCAGTGAACTGCGCACACCTCCTCCCACCTCCTGGACAAGGAACACGGAAATGCAAGTTTCATGCAAGAAGCCCATAATTATATTCTCGGCACCAAAAAAATGCATACACATTTTAAGAAAGGAAAAAACTGTATTACAATGGTAATAATATACACCGATAACAAAAGATGGGTACAAGTCATGTGAATACACTTTTTTGGCATGCCTGGTATTGATGTAAAAGTTAATCTCCATTTTTTAGAAGACAATAGGCTAAAAAGTGTTTTAGTAAAAAAGGCATTGGTTTGGGGGAGAGTGTTATCACTTTGTGAGGGGTGTAAATATCTATTATGTTGCTCTGTACAGCTGAAACTAATTTAAACAAAAAGGGCACTGGTGTGCATACTGTCACAGGAACAGCCACAACCTCCCACCCTAAGGGCTAACCTAACCTTTGGGTGTCTAGAATTATAAGTTCTTTATAATGAACTATTTTAAAACCATTTGAATCTAAAGCTGTCTCTGTTTCGTAAATTGAGGCTGGTGATTTCTCAGAAGAGGGACGGGGTGAAGAAGGAACCCTGTGTCTACGGTGCTGGATTATATACAGGTGGGAACGACTTTGGGCTTCACAGAATGCGTTGACTCTCACAGGCATTTCACGTGACAAACCTTCTCCTCCCACCCCCAGCCTTTTACCTGATTTGTCAGAAGCTTGCCGACAAATCAACATGAGGCACGTATTCTTTCAGAATACGTTTATCAACGAGATCCCTGAGAGGATCCGAAAAGCAACATCTCCCACCTCTGATAAGCCAGAACTTGAGCGGAGGATAAGAGTGGAAGATAACAGGAAGGACATCTAGTCGAGTAGTTTTAGGGAAACGGCCAACATTTAAGAGAAGGGGTGGGGGAGGAGGAGGAAACACAGTTTCAAAAAATGATTAAAGTTACTGCGTTAAGATTGCAGAATATCTTTTTTTCCCTTCCTCAGTGCAAAATGACGCTAAAAGCTTTCCTTCCGAAGCTCTGCGCGTATTTCAGGAATGGGAGAGGGCCCTGGTCCCCCGGGAGACCTCCGCCGGCCCGGCCTGGGAGCGATGCAAAGTCAAGGTTGAGCACTTCCGCAACCGCAGCGGACAGTGCCTGCAGGCTCCTGCCACCACCGGCCAGGCGGGCTGCGACCAACCGCGCCGGGATCCGGAAGTGGCGTCTTTGCAGGCTGGCCGCACACCTCAGCCCTCCTGGACCTTGCGCAGAGGTCAGGTTCCAGGTGGGCAGGGCTCGCTGGCGGCGGTACTCGTGCTCAGCCCCAGCACCGCAGCCCGAGCGCTGACTTACTGCGTGACGGCGACTTGCCTGGCAGATAAAAGGCGCGCAGGCAGGAGGGGGCAGCGAGCGGCTCCGCCTCCGGCGGGGCTGAGCCCCCAGCCAGGGCCGGGGGTGCTCGCTCACACGCCGGCAGGCAAACCAGGCGTTGATGGCTCTCCCGCGCACCTCCTTCTGCTCCCCGCAGCTGTGGTCCTTCCTGCGTCGGGTGGTATCTGAAGGTGACACTGCTTTATCGCCCGCAGCAGCTTCTGAGCACTAAGCTGAAGTAGTGACAACCGACCAGCGGAGGAAAAGCTGCCCCCTGGCTGGATTCGAAAGGGCCTTATCTCGGAGTCCTTGGTTCCAAAAGGCTTTCTGGTTAGTCACTTCCATTCTGTTTTCCATACGCCGCGAGGCAGAGGCAAATCCTGGATTACATGTTACCCAGCTCTCGCGCGCGCAGCATTCCCAACCCGGCCCGGCAGCGAATCGTCGTACAAAGCACGAGAACAACACGCAAGTTGGTGCCCAATTCCAGAAAGATTTCCCAGCGCGATGACTAAAGGCTCCTGCAGCCAGCCTCTAGGAAGGGCCAATCGCAGCCGGGCAGGGGGTGGGGGGCGGGGGGGTGGGGGGGAGAGGCTTGGCTCAGTTTTCAGGTCTACTCCTGAGAGCACGTCCTCCTTGCCAGCCCTGTAAACACAGATGCAAACTCTGTCCCTGTAGGGGAAGTGACTTGAATTGGATGGGCCGAGAGAGCTGAAAAGGGCCAGCATCCATTACAGGAGAGTTCACCATTAAAAGCAGTCACAACTACTGAATGTGAGAGATGGAAAAAAATCTCTGCATTTAATTCTGACAAATGAGTCAACGATGACACAATCAGCACCAAAAATGAAGAGAAATTACTGTCTCTTAGGGTCTTAACCCAGTCTTATATTATATTATATTTTATAAGACTGGGTCTTATATAATATAACATTATAATATAATATAATACAATATAATACCCGGTATAATATAAGACAGGGTCTTATATTAATTTTTGCTCCAAAAAACGCATTAGAGCTGATTGTCCGGTTAGGTCCTATTTTTGGGGAAACAGGGTAGGTTTGGGTAGGGACTCTCCCCCTTACCCCCCTTCCTTCCTTCTTTCCTTCCTACCTTCTAGAAACATTCATGAGTGCCTCCTATTTGCCTGGCACTAAGCTGAGAATAGAAAGTTGGAAACAGGCTGAAATCTCTAGCCTCAAGTGCCTTAACTAATGGGGAGGGTGGTGAGAAAAGTGGAGGGGAGAGAGACCAACAATTTCAGTGCATTGTGAAATCGCTAGTGTAGAATGTATGCCCAGAGGGTTACAGGAACATAGAAGCAAGTTTTAAAGCATGCTGGAAATCAAGGCAGGCTTCCCAGAGTAGGCTTCATTTGAGTTTTGAAGACTGACCAGACATCAGGTAAAATGAAGAAAGATCTGAACCTCTGAATGGCCTGCAGAAAGCAGGTAGGAGGAGTAAAGTTGAGTCATGAGATTATTGAGGATGGCAGGGAGTCAGACCGCAAAGGTCTTACATGCTAAACTCTGGGATTTGACTTTTGTTTGGAAGTTCTGGGGACCCACGGAAGGATTTCAAGCAGATAAGTGTTTGAATCAGATTTGCGTTTCAGAAAGATTACTGTGGAAGTCCTATGGAAGGCAGATGCCTAGGAAGGGAGTGGAGGTGGGGCTGGAATAGAATGGACAGACTCCAAAAATGTGAGAGGTGGAATCTTTAGGATTTGGTGCCTGGTAACAAGGATGGGGAGGGAGCTGCAGGCTATCACCCAGGTTCTGACATGGGCAGCAAGGTGGATGGAGGGTACCATTCACCAAGAGAAAAATGAAGGAGGAGGAGCAAGTGAGACCAGAAAATGAGGAGCTGAGTTTAGATGTTGAGCCTATGGCTTCTGTGAGACATCCAAATGCAAATGTCCCAGCAGGCGAGACAGCCACATGGATCTGTAAAGTATTTGGGGCACTGTGGGCTGGCTATCTCACTTGGGGCTGACAGAGCTGAAAAGGGCCAGTTGTCCACTTATAAGTAGAAGGCAAATATAGGAGTAGAGAAAAACTCATTTAGTTTGCTAGGGTTGTCCTAACAAAGCACTGCAAATGGAGTGACTGAAACAACAGAAATGGATTGTCTCACAGTTCTGGAGGCTGGACGTGCAAGATCAATGTGTCAACAGGACATGCTCCCTCTGACGGCACAAGAGAGGACTCTGTTCCAGGATTCTCTCCTAGTAGCTTCTGGTAGTTTCTTGGCTTGTGGCAACATAACCCCAGTCTTCACATGGCGTTCTCCCTGAGTGTCTTGTGTCTAAATTTCCCCTTTCTGTGAGGATACCAGTCATTCTGAATTAGGGCCCCCCCCCTACTCCAAGATGATCTGATTTTAACTAATTACATCTGCCCTTATTTCCATGTCCTATTTGGAAATTACCATATTTCCATATAAGCTCACATTCTGAGGTGGTGGTTAGGACTTCAACATATGAATTTGATGGTGGGGGGTACAGAATTCAATCCATAACAGTCACACATGAATTTCATTATTAAGAGCAGGATTAAATATGATATGAGGAGAAATACCAGATTTATGTGGGCAAAGAGAGCAGCTCTGGATGGACACAGAGAAAAATTATTAGAAAGGTACATGAGGTGTGGCCCACAAATAGGGAAGATAAATGTTTAATTAGGAGTGATTAAGATGGCCAATGTTAAAAAGTCAGACAAGATAAAGCCAGAAATTGCCCACCGTCTTTGGTAGAGTGACAGTCGGTAGATGCAGTGGTCAGACCAATAGATGAACTTCAAAGGTTCACTTAGCTCCAACATTTTATGACTTGAAATCCATTGTCCAGGCACAGCCATTGAGAGAAATATGGAATAGTGGACATTTGTTTGAGTCTTGCCACCCAAGCCATAACCTGCTTTCTCGGCCTCCGTTGCAGTTAGGGCTTGAAACTATGACCAAGCCTCTGGCAATTGGGTGGAGGGACACTAGACTTCAGTTTGCATGAAAGCAAGATGAGAAAGAAGATTCTAAAGAAGCCATTTTCTGTGAGGTGGTAGAGCCCAGGGGAGAGGTATGGCCCCTCAGGGCCAGCAGGGGCAAAGGTCCTAATAGCTGTCCAAAGGAGTGTTTCTAGTACCTGTGCTCAGAGGAGCAGTACGAGGGCTCCTTCTGGAACCATCTGGTGGTATAATTTAAGCATTGTTCTTCGCTGAGTAGCCTCTGAGACTGATTCTCCGGATTTCTTAGAGATCCTCTGAGCCATTTAATGTTCTTTTTAAAAAATATAACAGTTTTATTGAGATATAAATCACATACTATGAAATTCGTCCCTATGAAGTGTATAATTCACTGGGTTTTAGTATATATATTCACAACCTTGTGCAGCCATCACCACTATCTACATCATTCCATAACATTTGCATCATCCCCAAAAGACACGTCCTATACACTAGGAGTCATTCCCCATTCCCCGCTCCTCTCAGGCCCTGGCAACCACTAATCCACTTTCTGTCTCTATGGATTTGCTTATTCTAGACATTTCATATAAATTTAATCATACAATATGGGCCTTTTGTGTCCGGCTTCTTTCACTTAGCAAATTTTTTTTAAGGTTTATCTGTATTGTAGCATGTATCAGTACTTCATTCATTTTTATTGACAAATAATATTCCATTATATGGGTACACCACATTTTGCTTATCCATTCGTTAGTTTATGGACCTGTGGATTGTTTCCACTTTTTGGCTAGTATGAATAATGCTGCTGTGAACATTTGTGTACAATTTTTTGTGTGGACATACATTTGCATTTCTCTTGGGTATGTACCCAGGAGTAGAATTGCGGGGTCATATGGTAATTCTATATTTAACATTTTGAGGAACTGCCAGACTATTTTCCAAAGGAGTTAAACATCATTTTACACTACCAGTAGCAATGTCTGAGGGTTCTAATTTCCTAGTGAGTACGAAGTGGTATTTCATTGTGGTTTTGATTTGAATTTCCCTGATGACTAATAATGGTGAATAACTTTTCCTGTGGTTACTGGCCACTTGTGTGTCTTCTTTGAAGAAATGTCTATTGAAATTTTTTGCCCATTAAAAAAATTTTTTTTTTAATTATGGTTAAATATGCATAACATAAAATTTACCTTTTTAACCATTTTAAGTGTACGGTTCAGTGGCATTAAGTACATTCACTTTGTTGTGCAACCACCATTTGACCATTATTAATTGTCTTTTTAAATTTATCTTTTTTTGTTGAACTTTTATATTCTAGATACAAGTCCCTTAGCAGACATATGATTTGAAAATATTTTCTCTCATTCGGTAAGTTGTCCTTTCACTTTCTTGATGGTTTCATCATAGTCTTCAATAAATTCCTTTTATGCTCAAACTCACTAGAGTAGTTTTCTGATGTCAGTAGCTAAGAACACTGACAGATGCACTGGGTTCTGTTAAATACCGCCTTTTTCCTTTTTTTTTTTCTATAACAAGCTGTCTCGTATGCTATCTTCTACTCAACATTGCCTTAGGATTTTTTTTTCCTAAAGCTTTTCCTCATCTATCTGAATCCTATCTACACCTTACATTTCCTGGGCACAGACCCAACGTATCAATGGCTGCCACTAACACAATTAGGAGCACAACTACCACCAGCCCTCCCACTTATGTCTCACCTCTATCCAGTCCTGACCCAGCACCTTGGCACTCACCCGCAATGCCCTCCCTCTCTCCAACTCCTCCCACTCCGCGCTCATCCCTCTCCTCGGTAGTGTCAGAGCCATACAGGATCTTATCAATGAGATCAATGTCCGATTTAATCTTTGCATCATCTTCAGTGCCCAGGACAAGGCCTTGCAAACCCTTGGAGCACAGTAAGTACATGCTAAATTGAATTGAATCTTGTGCCCTATTTAATTTTATTTTTTTATTCTAAAATAATATTTATGCAGTCCTTAATTTTAAACTTTCTCTTAATGGACACATTTGGAGGGTTAGGGCCTGAAGTTGGGGTGCAGGGCAAATCTATGGTGTTCAACTTGAGACTGGAAGAACGGAATTCTTTGGGGGATTAATCTCTAGGAGTCCCTAAAATGGTCAAAAAAAGTGTCACAGGTAAACGTCTCAGGACCCAGAGAGGAGCGAAAGAGTATTATTGGAGGAATCACAAGTCTAAAGTGAATGCATTTCCTGGCAGACTTTTCTGGTGGGTTAGGCTTCAGAACTGCCACTGATCAGTGCTTTGGTTCTGTTTAGTCTTTGTAGGTTTGCTTCTCCCACCTCCTTGCTCCTGTACCTGTGAAACAATCTTAAACTCTTCAGATTAGGAGCTAAATAAAAAGCAGCTGTTGGAAACAGCAGGAAATAGCCTGTGTTTATTCAGTCATAACCCGCCACCCCACCCCCGCCATGTTTGCTGAGCACACACTTAATGCGAGGCACCACTCTGAACACAAAAAGAAACAAGATTTGTTTCCTGTAATAAGGATTTGGATGATGAATGCGGGGGGTGGGGAGGAGTAAGACAAACACCATTAACTATACTCCAAAAGCACAATGGACCCCTAATAAAAGAGGCATAAACCCTGTTTTGAGGATTCAAGGGAAGAAGAAATCACCCACTTTTCCAAACAGTGAGAAAGGCTTTATGGAGAAGGTAAGGAAAAAGAACTAAGCTTTTGCCTAGAAACTTAGAACCTCTAAACCATCATCTGTGTTCTCGTAGCTCCCAAACTAGTTGGGAAGAAAGTCACATGTACAAGTGGCTGCATTTCAAGACCACATATGATAAGACCAGTTTGAAAGAGTCACAGGAAAGTGAGAGATCACTTCTCACTTCCTAGCAGAGTAACTAGGAAAGACATTATGGGAGGGTAGGCTTGCGCCCTAAAAGATGGAAAGGATATTTTACGTAAAAAGCAATGAAATAGTCTAGAAAATTTGGAAAACCTAGTGAAGTATAAAGAATAGAATAGAAATCATCTATAGACCCACTACCTACAGTATATACGTTGCCAGATATACAATATGCTTAATAAATATTTGCAATATGACTAAATGCATAAATGACATTACCATTTATTGTCTCTACTTTTTCCTCATGCATATTTTTACTACGCACATAATTTTGAAACCTGATTTTTAAACACATATCATATAATATGCATTTTATGTCTATAAAATCATTTGAAAACACATTTTTAAACAACTGAAGAATATTCCATTGATATATAATTTATGCAACCAATTGCCATAGTGCTTATATTTATATTGTTTCTAAATTTTCAATTATTATAAATAAAACTTCAATGACATTGCTAAACACAAATCTTTTCTTCACACCTCTATAGTCTCAGCATAGATTCCTGTAAATGAAATTATCACATCAAGGTGTATTAACATTTCTAGGGCTCTCAAGAGAGCAAAACATTGCACAATTACTTTCAGAAAGGTTGCACCAATTTACGTTCCCCTTAGCAACGTATGAGATTGAGAGACACACCTTCACCAACAGTTATATTTTAAAATATTTGCTAATCTGGCAAGAAGAAAATAGTAACTCAGGGTTCTTAAATGTTGTATTTATTTGATCACTAGTGATATGAAACATTTAAAAATATCATTTCCATTAACATCTCCTGTAAGTCGCCAGTTTATATTCGTTGTCCATTTATCTTTGGGGAACTTGGAGAGAATCTGCAATTCTCTGTCAAGCCTGGTTCTCCCATGGCTATCATTGTGTGAGCATCCTGCCATAGTAAGTGTGAGCTTATGTTTTTAAAGTTATGTTATCATTCATTCATTTTCCTTCCTCCTTCCCTCCCTCCCTCCCTTCCCCCTTTTCTCTCTCTCTCTTTGCCACAACATGGCCCCTAAACACAACCAACTACTTCATTTGGCTCAAAAGAACTGTGGCCTTTTGTAACCCTGGAGGGAGAACTGGTGGTATCAGAATTATTGAAAGGCAATATTGCCAGGTTGTCAAGGGACACTTAGTCACTGTGACTCTTTTTTAAGTGCTGATATTAGACCCTAACCTCCTCCTACGCCAGAACATTAAACACCATGGTGTCCACCAATTGACTTCCCGTGTCTCAACAGAACTGCACTTTCCTGCTTTCATGGTATCTGTTCCTGCTGAGCCTGGTGTGGTCTTTTCTACATCTTCCCCAGTCCAAATCCTGCCTGTCTCTGATTACACAGCTCAGATGGTGGCTCTTACATGAGGATAATCTCCCTCTGAATCCCACAGCACACTGTATTTGCAGTGCTTCCACTCTCCCAGGTAGTCTGGTTATCTGTGCATTCAACTTACCTCCTTCTTTACTTTGTAAACTCCTGAGGAGTCAACATGAGCCTACATATTGTCTTTCAATAATTCTGTGTTTTTTTCGCATCTGGGTTCCCATAATGCAGTTAGCAGGAACCCAGAAATATTTTACAAATTAAAAAAATGAAATGTCATTTAACAGAAACACTAGGAGAGTAAAAGCGACTTTGAAATGGAAAAAAAGGTTAATTTTAGTTGTACAGTGGTCCCCTGTGATCCAGTTTTGCTTTCCGCTGCTTTGGTTACCTGCGGCCAACCACAGTTCAAAATATTAAGTGGAAAATTTCCACCTTACTTTATCTCATCATGTAGGCATTGTATCATCTCACGTTATCACAAGAAGGGTGAATACAGTACAACAAAGTATTTTGAGAGAGCATACATGCACATAACTTTTATTACATATATTGTTAAAATTGTTCTATTTTATCATTAGTTATTGTTGTTAATCTCCTACTGTGCCTATTTATAAATTAAACTTTATCATGGGTATGTATATATAGGAAAAAACATAGTATATGTAAGGCTCAGTACTTTATGAGGTTTCAGGCATCCACTGGGGGTCTTGGACTGTATTTCCCACAGGTAAGGGGGACTACTCTATTGATTGTGGTAACGTTATGGACTGAATATGTCTTCCTCTCAAATTCATATGTTGAAACCCTAACCCCCAGGTTGGGGGTATTTGGAGATAGGGCCTTCAGAAAAGTAATTAAGGTTAAATGAGGTCATAAGGATGGGGCCCTAATCCAATAGGATTAGCGTCTTTATAGGAAGAGGAAGGGACACCAGAGCTTTCTCTCTCTCCACTTGCATGCACCATGAAAAGGCCCTGTGAAGACACAGTGAGAAAACACTGTCTGCAAACCAGAAAGAGAGCTCTTATCAGAACTCAACCAGACAGCCACCTCGATCTTGGACATCCAGCCTTCAGAATCATGAGAAAATAAATTTGTTTTTTAAGCCCCTCAGTCTGTGGTATTTTGCATGGCAGCCTGAGTTGACTAATACAGAGGTAATGGTAAGATGTTAGGAAGAAATGGAAGAAAGTCCGTTTAAACAAAGGAATATTAATACATCAAACAAAGAAGTCACAGAATCTCAGGTTGAGACCTTTTGGGGTAGAAATGAAAGGACGAATTGAGAAACATGCCTCCTTTTGTCTCATCATAAAAGGTATAAAATGCCCTCTAATTCTGCAGCCACTTAAGTCCTGTGTGGCAGAGGAATGAAAACTGATAAAAATTACGACTGGAATCCAGGAATTAAGAAACTGAATGGGGCTAAACAATTAATTTTAGATCGACTATAAGGTCAGCAGAGGCAAATAAGCCCTAAAATAATATTCCAAAACCATTGGGAGAGTGACGAGGAGATTGCTACTGGCTGCCATTAGAGTAAGAGCAGACTTTCTTATATTTTCTTGAAATGATGACCTATGATCATCTTCGGCTGATCCATTAGCCATGGAAAGGTGCTCCTGAGTTTCTCAGGACGTCACTCAACACAGGCATCAGGCCATCTCACAGCACCGCACACGATTCAAAACCAAATATGCAGGAAGAACACACTGGAAAGCCAAGAGAGAAAGAGAAAAACTACCCCTGAGGCCTTCATTATTGTTCTCAAGTCCTTGCCAAAAACTCGGTCATCGTAACTCTACATATTTTAAATATGTGTCATGCTTTTGAAGTTTCAAACAAACAAAAAAAACCCTTACTTGGAAGAAATGAAAACAATAAAACTAGGTAAAGGAATTTTTTAAGAACTGTATTTCTTAGTACTATTGTGATTTAATGTCTCTTCAATTCTTGCATTAGAGATGAAAAAAGAAAGGAATCGTGAATGTGTTTCTTTCAAAATCTCCTTTCATCCAACATGTGGAGAAAATATGGAGACCACTGAGTCATTTTCTTATTCTTTACACTAGATTTCTATATATTCTGTATCCAACTTCCAAAATACACACACACACACACACACACACACACACACACACACACACTTGATACATAGTTTTTAAGAATACATAAACTTTTAATTAGTATAAATTTAAAAAAAAAACACAAGTCCTAAGGCAACAGTTCAATGAACGATCCACAACAGGGTACACACCATCCAGATCAAGAAAGAGGACATTACCAGCATCCCAGATGGCCCCTCCCAAATGTAGTTTGGAGCTAGATCTATGTTTTTCATGACAACAATATTATTTATGGTAGCAAGCGCCCCGATCAGCCCACAGAAGCTAAAAGGGCTCATGGATACACTGCCCTGGGGCTAGAGGGACAAGTCCATTTACCAGGGGCTTCTCCAACTTCCAGATTCCTTAATCAATTACACAGTGCTCACACCAATACAAACTAGTACAACCATCCAGTGTTACTGGAAAGTCATTTTGTGATATGTATCCAGATCCTTCAAAAATGTATCTCTGATGCTTTAGTAATTCCAATTTGAACATCTTTCCCAAAGCAATATCAGAGACGCGGTTGACAGCATCTAAGAGCAGCAGCTCTGAGATAGCTCTGCCACTTAATTGTGAGATCTGGCACAAAATATTTAACCAGCTCCTCTGTGCCTCAGTTTCCCCAGCTGATAAATAATTGTACAAAGATTAAATGAATTACAATGTATAATGAACCTGAAACAGTGCCTGTCACAATTAGCTATTCAGCAAATGCTAAGAATTATTAGCTTTTATTACAAAAACATTCACCACTGCATTATTTATAATGGGAAAAAATTTGAAAGAAGTTAAATGACCAGAAACGTGGGAATGAACACATACACTCTTGTGCATCTATACAAAAGAATATAATGCACCACATAGTGGTTAAAAATGCAGGCCCTGAAGCCTGAATGCCAGCCTGCCCCTGACCAGCTGTGTGACCGTGGACAATTTTCTTTACTCCCTGAGCATCAGTTTACTCACCTGAAAATAGAGAATAATAATACCTATCTCAAAGGGTTAACTGGTTCATATACATAAAGCACTTAGAACAGTCCCTGCCATACTATTGGTGCTTTATCGGGGTTGGTTTCTCTGTTTGCAGTTTCAGTATTATTGCCTGATTGCCTGGTGGCATATCACCACATGAAACTCCCCAGTCCTTGGCTAAGAAAGTGCGTGCCCTGGGAGGAGAAGGAGAATGGACCAAAACGTATATTCCCCTTGGAATTAACAGAAGGCATTAGAGATACAAGCCTAGGCCTGGATGCTAAAGGCACAATGACCATGTAAAGGAAATGGAAAGAGTTGTTCCACTGACAGCACCGGAACGGATTGCTTTGATTAAAAGGAAAAATTGAAAGGCCCCCAAACAAAACCTCCCACCCCAGCAACAAACAAGTCCCGCTGAGAGAAAGGAGCTGGGGTGGTTTTCCTGATCTCCAGTCCCCAGCTGTCCAGCTCTTTTCTTTTTCCTGCCTGCTGCCCGCACCCCCCCACCCTTTGGGCTTTTCAGAGACTAAGAGACAGGGAATGGAAAAGATGGATTTACGTCCACTTGGGGGAGGAGATGTGCAGATGTGTAATAACTGGGAGCAACTCTGATGTGACCCTACCCCGCTCCTAAAGCTCTGGGTGGGGGTGTGGACACACGCTGGGTGTGGTTTCTGTCCTCAAGCAGCAGCTTTACAACCCGCCTTGGAAACCCGGCTGGTATTGGGATGTTTCTATGACCCAGTGACCCCAATTTCCTGGAAAGGACAAGGATGAGTGGTCGCCACGCCCTTCTTCACCCAGCCCTATTCCACCCGGACCTCAGGCCCCTTCACTATCAGCAGGTCCCCTACCCCAAGGACTCGGCTCCTCAAAAGCCACACCCAGAAGCTTAAGACATCACCAGGTCTGTGTGCAGATGGCAGCAGTGGAGCCCTGGTCGGCACGGCCTGTGAGAAACAGGCAGCCTCACGCTGGAGGCCAGTATGCCCTGATACCCCTGGGTAGCGATGGGAAAGGCTGGGCGGGGGCCATTGCCCCCACCCAGCCCTGCAGTGACAGCTCAGACAATGGCACCCCTCAGTTCATGGCATGTGTTGAGTGTGGGAAGAGAGCTGCTTTTTTCAGGCCTTGTCACTGTCTTTCCTTGTCACACAGTTCCAACAAGGCTTCTGGGGCTTGGAGGGTTGCTGCTACCTTACAGGTGTCCTTCTATTTTCTTTTCGTAATGGACTGGCATTAATTAGTATTTATGCTGTATCCCCAGCGTGCCCAGAACACAGGGAGGACCCAGAAAACACAATACCTATCCTCGCTGAGGGTATATTTAAAGGGGCCACATTTCTAAGAAATCACTGATTGCTACTGTTTTCTTGTTAAAAGTGATCTTAATAGAATCATCCAGTGAGGGGCACTGGTCAAGAATCCTATATCCTGAGAGCCCTGGCTCTTGTGGCTGGGTCCCCAGTGACATATCAAAGGGATTCGGCTCTCCTGGCCATTCTGGAAATGAAGTTATTGCCCGCGAAGCACTCAAGGGCCATGGGAGGAGCCGACCTTCACAGATTTCTCAGGACTTCTGTAGCCAACAGAGGCTCCTCAGCAAAAGCTTCTGTATTTAAAATTAAATCACCCAGCCTTGCAACCAGGAATATTTTGTGAAACTCCACAGATTTGAAACGGTCTTGGAGAGCACACAAGTGCTCTTTGTGGTACATAGTTCTGAAGCCAGGTTACAGATTCAAAATTCAGTTTCAATTCTGTGTTCTGCACTTCGGGGAAGATCCGAGAAGCCAAACCAGAGGGAGAAAGGAAATGTACCCAGTAAGAACTCTGTCGTTGGAGGGGTCCCTGGTGGGATCTCAGTATATATTTAGCTTTTTAACACATCAAATAACACACATTGGAAACTGCCTGCTCTGAATGGGTTTCTACTGAGGTTTTGAGGGAGCTACAGATTGAAATATCTTCTTCCTACACAGCCCTTAATGAGAAAGTGCATTTTCCAACTTAGTCCCAGAGACTGGTGTCAAGAAGCTTATCTAATGTTTGCAAAGTCAGAGGTTGGCCCTTTGGCTCCTTGTGGTTTCTAGAATCCACCGTTTGAGGAATTACACGGAAGTTTTATTTGCACAACAGCTGCAAAATGTGAAGTGTGCCATTCCCTCAGTGTCATTGTCAGGTATGGTACTAAAAAGTGCACGCTAAGGGTCGGCAAATACACCTGGTGGTTAAAGACCTACATAGCACAAAATGTGCTCCTCGAAAAGCTGAATAGGACTGCAGGTGTGATAAGGGATAGTGTTCCCAGCAGGTGCGACTTGAGGTGACATGATGCATATCTAAATGGCTCCCAGGGGATGCAATCCCAGTCTGTTTCGATTCACCTTCCAGGTTTTTTGATGGGTCACCATATAGCATGGGGCCCACCAGTGTGGCAGGGCCAGGACCCAGACACATCCTCTCCGCAGGCCCTTCCTGGCATTGGGCTCACTGGAGCAAAGCTGTTATGCTTTGGCACTCTCACCCATTTAAAGGAAGTGGTTCTTGGCTTTCCTTCTTAGCTGCCAATTAGCTTCCTGCAGGAGATCACATTTTGGTGGCAGTGTCTGGATGGATTCTTGAAAAGCTATAAATATGAATGCCAACTATATTTATCAGGAAATCCTAATTTCATAACACAAGGTTATGTACTGTATACCTTCCTAATGGTTCACATTTCAGGTCACTTACTAGGTGTGACTTTGTGCAAGTCACTTAACCTCTCTGTGCCCCAGTTCCCTTCTCTGTAAATGAGGACAACAGTACTTACATCAAAGGGGTTATTGAGGACTAAGTGAGACAATACATGTAAAGGCCTGGCATACAATTGGTGCTCAATAAATGATAGCTATTATTACTTTCAGTGTTTGTCATTGTCATAGTATTTCATCCATCCATGTCTATTCCTTTGGTTTCATAAGCCAATGAGAACAGTCCTCAGTATTTAAAAGCTCTAGGAGAATATTACTTTTTATTGTAAATCTCCTATTTTCACATTAGTTTATGTAAATTCTGTATCCACAAATACGCTGTAAATTCTGTATCTAAAATAGTCTGGAATTCCAGGAACCTGGCATGCCCACCATTCTGATAAAAGAAGTCAGGCAAAAGCTCTTTGTGCCTGGTGGGGTCTCCTGGAATTCAGCCCTCCTCTCTCTCAACAGGCCTCTTCTTTGTTCTTTCTCATCTTGCCATCACCTTGGAGTTCACATTGGGCGCGGAATGTAAGAATGCACCGACCCGAAGCCAGGATTTGTGAGGCCTCAGGCGGAATGACGCACATGCCAACTTTCCTTGCTGAGCCTCCCCCGACCTGGGGCAGCCCTGGCAGAGTCAAAAGTTCTGTTCCTTAACAAGACCACCCCATGGGGCAACTCATCCAACCCACCCTCCCACCCCCGTCTTTCCCCAGGCTCTCAGACCACGGGGGAGGGGGGGAGACCATGGCCTCACTTAGAAACCCCCTGGTGTTTTCATACACTGTACTGAAACATTCATGCTGCTTTCAGTCAAATTCACTTAAAAAATAACCGTTGCATCTGATTTCATTCCTCCAGAAGTTCCCAAAGCATGTTGGCTTTAAATATGCTGTATTTAGAGAATAGATACAAATTCTGGGGATTAGGAGATTTAATAAGGCACTAAAAGTATTAAAGTCCTACGATTCACCTTCCACTCTATCTAAAAATTAAACCACACCTCTTCAGGCTCTTGTCCATATCAAACAGACTGTGAGTTCACTGACTTCACACCATGAGGCTCATCAGAAAGGAAAAGGCAAAATTCTCTGATCAAAGCTGCCATAGGTGATTTTTCTGTTCAGCAGAAGGCAGGAATTTTCAAAGCAATTCCCAGGGCTGTAGCTGTTCCATCCCTTCGCCCTCCCACTTATGGGCCAAGTGACAGCATGTCCCCTCTCTTGCTTCATCTGTCCCTCTGCGCTATGAGAGGTGTCTTACTTGGCACCAAATGGGGCATCGAGACGATGAAATCAGGTCCCACATATTGGTGCCTGAACAGTTTTCCGCCCTCAATCATTCACATGCCAGAAACCAGAAAGAACCGCAGATGGGCTGGCTAAGCCTATTTCAGGTTTCACTTCCATCTGACGTGGTGCCCTCTGGCTCTGCTGCCTTCTCTCTTGGGTAGTCAAGGATAAATGCTCTAATCGCCTGGGGCTGTTCTTTCATTCCTGAGCCCCACTGCAGAGGGCCACAGAGCTCTTGGAGCACTTTTATGGGGCAGTAAAACTTTACAGCCTGCCCACTCTAAACCGTTCCCACATTTCTGAATAGAACGATTTATGACATATGAGCTACTTTAGTCTGCCCTTTGAAAATACCAGCAGATATTAGACCCTCTCAAAAGGGGTCAACTGAGTTACATCGGCGAACAGCTGGCTTACAGAAACCACATACTAGAAGCAGAGAGCTAAACTCCTGAGTGTGCACAGTTAAGTTAGAAAATGAAACAGCCTTTGATTTTCACATCACTGTAGTAGCCCTAAGCGCTGCCGCTCCCATATTGCTTTGGTATTAAATCTGGCACCAAATTGCACCCCTCTCCCAATTTTTTGCTTCCCTGCTCCTTTCATGCCTGGGTTGATGGGGATTGCTATGAGCTTTGTCAGCAAATCCTAGAGAACCGATCTTCTTGTGCTGTCTTCAGCAGGCAAAAAATTAAAACCAGGAAAAACCCAGCCACTGAATCACAACTACCAAACAGTGCCCAGCCAGCCCAGAAGAAGCATCGTTACACACTCAGGAGGGTCCTTACCCCTGTTCCGTAACAGCCATTCTTGTGCATCAGAGTCGGGCCCCAGGCTCCTCGGGTGTGGGGACTCAGCTCTCTGCAGCCCGCAGACAATTGGGCCCATTATAGTCCTCAGGCTGCCGAGTTAAAGAGTGGCCCTTACAAAAATATAAACAGCTTGTCAGCACAAGCCAAGGGGGCGGGGCTGCGGTATCAGGGGACAAAGGGAACCAATGATTAGTCTCCCTGGGCTCTGTTAGCTTAAGATATTACATTTCATTCTGAAGTAGGGGAGACTGAGCAAGGGAACACTGAAAAGGAAGGGCCAGAGTCCTCATCTGTACAGCCCAGCAGCATGACAGGGGTCCAAATGGAAAACTTTAATCACTGCCTGCAGAAGATCAGTTTCAAGGAGGAGTTTGTATGCCTCACACATAATAATAGATATTTTAAAAGCCACAGATTCTTGTGTTGCATTAGCCATCTTTGGTCTTCCAGGGTTAATAAATGTAGTATTGTTCACGGAGGTACAAAGGAGTTTTTCAATCAAAGAACAAAGTCCAAGGAAGATGCTTTTATGACACATTTGTTTTGTTGACTATAATATCTGATGAGAGATACTCATTGCATCTGCAGAGAAAAGGCTTAATTTGACTGGTATGACTTCAGAACCCAGAGAAATGGGCTTATTTTATTCCCCCAATATAAGTGGCTCACACACATGTTTTTAAATCTCGCTTCATCTGATCATATATATGCAAGCAAAGCAGAAGTCAGTTCAGTATATTTGGAAAAAGAAGACTCAACAGCCGTGACTTTTTCGCTCTTCTGAACGTAACTGAATTCTGCTTTTAAAGCTATATGCCAGCTTAACCTTGCAATGCCCCATAATAATAACCAAGAACTAGAAAATGACTGTGGCTTTTTTTCCTTTATATGATTTCTAAATAATCCACTGAGGTAAAAAGAAAGTTAAGAAATTTGGTTTATTTGTGGCATTGCATAAACGACAGGCATACAAAGTTTGAGAAAATTACAGTCATTACAATTTGGGATAGTCTCAGTGTTTATAAAAGGGAGAACAGTAGCTATCAAAATTAACTAGCAGAGAAACAGAAAAATGTTGAAATATACTCATTTTCCATAAATACTATATCAAGCCCTTCTGATTTTGATTATAAAAATAATAATCCAAAGAGACTGTCCTTTCTAATCTATATTTAAAAATATTTATGATTCTGCCACTGGTGTTTAATTTGTATTAAAGTAAGATTCTTCCAGTAACTCTTCCAAATGAGGCTGCTTCTGGCTCTTCTTTTCCAATGATAGCAAAGGAGCTCTTACATCTGTACTTGCATGGCTCTTACTTTAAAGTACAGATGATATACAAATGGCTAACAAGTGCATCAAAAATGCAAATCAAAACACAATGAGGTACCACTTCACAACCACCAGAATAGCAATGTGTGTGTGTGCATACACACACACACACACACACTCAGAGAGTGCCAAAAAAATGTATACACAATTTAAGTAAAGGAAAAAACTGTATTAAAATTGTAATACTCAATATATACCGATAACAAAAGATGGATACCAGTCATGTTTGACTTCTGCAATTACAAGAGATGCTCAAAGTGGTTACCATCAGCATAATTTTAATACAGTTTTTTCCTTTTTAAAAATGTATATACATCTTTTTGGCACCTTCTGTATATATAATATGCCTTATATGCTATATATATCCACATGTATTGCTATATCTATCCACATATATATAGTCATGTATAAAAACCAAAACAGAAAATAAAAAGTGTTGAGAAGGATGAGGAGAAACTGGAACCCTCATACACTGCTAGTGGGAATGGAAAATGGTTCATTTGCTGTGGAAAACTGTTCTGCAGTTCTTCAAAAAGTCAAACGTAGAATTACCACATGACCCAGCAATTCCACACCTGGCTACATACCCCAAAGAATTGAAAACAGGCACTCAAACAAATACATGTATACTCATGTTCACAGCAGCATTAGTCACAATGCCCAAAAGGTGGAAACAACCCAAATGTCCATCAGCAGATTAATGGTTAAACAAATTGTGGGATATACATAGAATGAAATAGTATTCAGCTATAAAGAGGAATGAGGTACTGATATATGTTACAACACGGATGAACCTCAAAAACATTGTGCTAAGTGAAAGAAGCCAGACACGAAAGCTCACATATTATATGATTCCATTTATATGGAATATCCAGAACAGATGAAGCCACAGAGACAGAAAGCAGATTGGTGGTTGCCAAAGACTGGGAGTGGGGCATGTGGGGAAACTGCTTAATGGATGCAGGACTTTATTTGGGAACTAGATAGAGGTGGAGATTGTATAGCATTGTGAATGTACTATACGTCACTGAATTGTTCACTTTTGTGTTCCTTTTGTTTTAAATAAAAAGCTTAATATCTTCTGAGTTCAACTGGAGACTTCCTTGAAAGGTTATCCTACAAGTTTACTGAAGATTTTGTAAAAGACTTATTCAATTCATTCATGCATGCACTATCTATGCATTGTTCAGCATCCATGAAGCGACAGATACTGTGGGGGAGCCGGGTGCCAGGAGGCCCACTTGCACCGTCTCCTCTATCAAAGGTGAAAAAGAACAGAATCATGTAATGGGGAAAGGAAAGTGGCAGGTAGGGTGCGAGAATTAATGTTTGATAAATAGCTGCTATGTGCTAGGTCGTCTCATGCTTGATCTCATTTACTCTTCAAAACCACTTGGTGTGATGATGGAAGGAATTATTATTCCCGTTTTACAGATACAGAAACTAAGAATCAGAGTTTAATGTTCCAAAATCACCCTGCCTGTAGGCAATGAAGCCAGGTTTTCTCTATTCCACCATGCTACTTGCCGAGCAGAGGTATGTGAAAAACTGAATCTATTGGGGGAAAGAGGTTTCCCAACGCAAAAGGAAAAATAAATAAATGATTAAAAGTTTTTAAAGAATTTTAGATGTCAAAACAAGTAGTGTGACTCTCTTTCTAGTGGGATGAGGACACAAACGATGGGAAAAAAACAAAACTAATTGTCAAACTTTTTCTCAGTTTCATTTTCAGAAAATAACCATAGAACTTCAGAAAATGAGGGATTTTCTAAGTAATCTGACCAGATATCCTCATTTTTCAGATGGGAAACCCGATGCCCTCCAAAATTAAGTAACATGCTCAGAGTTATACAGTAAGATAGTAGCAAAACCAGGGGTAGGATTCAAGTCTCTTAACTCCTAGTCAAGGGTTCTTTCTACAATATCATACACACAAAAATTAAGACATCAATCCCAGATTACTTTTCACTGAATATGTCTCAAATTCTCTACCTCTCCATAATATTAGCAGACACAATTCCTATGCTCTATAACCTCTGAGTGTAATGACCTACCAAATGTTGGACATTCTCAGAGAGTTTATTATGTCTTCATCATATATTTTGTTAAAAACCAATAAAGAAGAGGGAAATTCACAAGTTGTAATCTGGGAAGGACTATATTTGAACTCAGTTCATTTTAACACAGGTAAACCTCTTAGAAAGGTGGGACAGGAAATGAAATGAGAACAAGGAGGAGGAAGAGACTTTGAAAACATAGAAGACTTTGCCAGGAATTGTATCAAGAAAGCACAACTACGTAAGACTGAAACTCCCTGACAAAGCTGTTCCACACATTCCTGAGGCCTATTTCTTTCCTGACCATCTTATCCCTTGGCATTGGCCTATTGCTGTTATTAAAAATAATACACAAAATAATTACAGAGAGCGATGTATGCTCTTTTAAAAGATGGGGAGATGACATCACCAAATTTCAATCCATTAGATTCAAATTCAATCTAAATTTCAAACCATTAGATTATGCAATTCAGAAAATTGCTATATGCCCTTTGAGAATGCTCATCATCCAATTAAAATTTTACCCTTGATCCGAAACGGCCGCCTCTTAGTCATCCACCTCTTGGCAACCTGAGGCTTCAATCACCCATAAGCAGAGCTTCATCCAACCCTTCTAAGGAGCTGAAGCCCCAGTGAACTGACTTTGTTCAACACCTCACAGTGTACTCACTATCAAACCCCTGATTTACCAACATACAAAATACTGTACTGAAGGAAAAACATTAAATTGTCTACTGATATATTTTTTAAGTGATATACAGATAATATTAGATTTCCATGTTAGAAGACCATGTAATAATATGGCTCATGGAATTAGGGGAAGCCACAACAGAGGCCCTTTGGATAATACACGGATGAATGGTCAGATCCCTTAAGTCTTCCTAGATGATTCTAGATATTACAAACTTCTAAGCCTAAATTACTGTTTTTCCCCTGAAAATAAGACCTAGCTGGACAATCAGCTCTAATGCGCCTTTTGGAGCAAAAATTAATATAAGACCCGTTATTATATTATATTATATTATATTATATTATATTATATTAGACCTGGTCTTATATTATAGTAAAATAAGACCGGGTCTTATATTAATTTTTGCTCCAAAAGACGCATTAGAGCTGATTGTCTGGCTAGGTCTTATTTTTGGGGAAGCATGGTATATATTTTAAAAATCCGTTACTGTCATTTGTAAGGAAATAAAGGGGATACAGAGGCAACATGGCTTAATAAAGAGGAGAAGCTGAAGATTTAACCATCAGTGGCACTGAAGGACTTTGTAGCTAAATGGATGGCAGAGAGCTACAATCTTTCTTGACTTTGAAAAGGCTTTTGATTTTGTTCTGCTTAGCTGCTCCTCAATGCATTGTAAATTATGGATAAAAATCACTCACTCTTAGGTCAGCCCACAACCTGTTAAAGAGATGAAAAGTTCGGAACATATTCCATTAAACTGTCATCATCCTCAAATGCATTTATCCTTAGTAGATGAGACAGTTTATAATTATGTGGATGTTCCATATTTATTATTCTATAGGATTTCTTTGTACTTCTCTAAGAAAGACAGTAATAGTAAGGCTTAAAGTCAGGTTTCATAAGAAGTTGAGCCATGAATGAAACTCTGCTAACCACACATCAACATGAATGTATTTTTATTTTTCCAACCTTGCTGATGGATTTTTATAAGCCTCTATGGTCTTTTGTTCTGACCCATATGACCAATGGCCCACATTTGTAAAATTATGGGTAAAGTTAGGCTGTAGCTGTGCAAAGAGCAGTAAATTGACTTACATGGTGGGCCGAACCATGGCCTTGGGCCCATTTGCCCATCACCTAGTCCACTGAGATAAACCATGACAAGCTTCAATACCACAAGTTTTTCAATTAGCTGGAGACCATCAGTGAATTTGCTGAAAACCTAGTTCAGAATTAATCCCAGGACCTATATAATAAACGGTTGTTCTAGATCCAAGTGTAATGCAGGGTTTTCACCAATGACGCAAATGATAGAAGAAAACGTGCCATTAATTTTGAGGAAACCGCAAGATGAGTCACCCCTTCAGAAGTGGAAGCAGAACTTAATAATAATGGTAATAATGTGTATACAGCATCTGCTATATGCCAGGCACTGTTCTAAGAGCATTTACATGTATTAACTCATTTAATGCTCCAACTGACCCTAGGCAGTAGGTACTCACACTCATTTTACAGATGAAGAAATGGAAGATAAACATTCATCAAGATAGAAGGGGTCGGTCGACTACCAAGAGAATAAAATTCCAAAAGGATTAGCTCAGAGAAGGAAAAACAAGCAGCAGAAATAAAATATGGGGGTAGCACTAACTAAGGTTAGGTAGGAATAAAAATATCGGGAGGCCCTGCACTAGTTACGCTGTAACACACACGCGTAAAACAACAGAAATGTATTTTCTCACAATCTGGAGGCCAGCCGTCCAAAATCAAGGTGTTGGCAGGGTTGGTTCTTCCTGGAGGTTTTGCCTTTGTCACTTGGTTTAAGATGAGGAGGAAGCACCCCTTCCCCCTGCCATGGTTCAGGGTGGGACAGAGACGCTCATACCCCAACCGTCTCTCTAACGGTGCAAAGAAAACCTCAAGGTATGTGGTGGCATTGGTGTACAAAATAGTTTCTGGCCACCCCCTTAGCAAGTCCTTCACAGTGGACTCGTCTTGCTTTGGATCATGAGTGTGGACAGCATCTACTAATTTTTTCTTGACTTTTAGGGCCTCTGTTTACATTGACACAGAAAGCATTCTGTTTTAGCATTAAAAAAAAAAAAATATATATATATATATTTATGATTTGTGACTATAAATACCTATAAATAAATTCTGATCTTTCCATGAAAATATTGCTCAAACATTCTGAAATTAAAATTTATCATATTTGTGACATGGTAATGCTTAATTAGAGTTATCTTTGTATAGAACTTTCTTTTTATAAACAATATATTGTACAAGCAAACTTTGAATTTTTAATATTATATATTTTTTAGAGTACATAAAATAGCCTTCACTACTTTGTGGTAGGGGATTTCATTAGAATCTATTGCTTTTTCTGGAAAGTACCAATCAATGTAATATCATCAATCTATTTGGGCAACTCGGACAATTTGTGTTCTCTTTAGGCCAGCTTTCCCATGTAGGCAAAGCTTGTTTTTTTTCTTTTCTTTTTGTCACTCTTTGCTTTCTGGTCATTTCTTAAGGACGGGAAGAGCCGACTCTTTGTGATATGAAGAGAGACATGTAGCAGACAAGGTGTGGCTGCAATTCAGTCAGAGGACACTGAAGAATGGCCCCGGCTTGGGAGGGCAGTGCTACAGCATTCAGGGACTTGGCTTCTGGGACAATACTTGAAAAGCAGCCCTCAGGTGCAGCCGGCTGGTTCTTAGGTTCTGTGTAATTCTAGGAGAAGATTCTGCTCAGGGCTGTCCCTTGAGTCCTAACAAGAATTCCTTCCTCAATGACAAAGCATGAGAATGTGGGGCCCTTCTAGCTCCTTTTACAGGTTTAATGAGGGTGAAATGGTTCAATTTTTTCGAGGTTCACCTGAGTATCAGCACTATTTCCTAGAAAGTCTCTTTTAAACCTCCCGTTTCTTCTTTTTTTCCAAAGCATGAAATTCTGAAGACAGTTACATCCCATCTTTAGTCTTTCGTTTAGTTAGCTTCATTGAATCACAGAATGCTAGAGCCCATGTAACCTAAGAGGTCATTACGTCATAGATAAGTAAACTGTGTCCCAAGGAGCTGAAGTGACCCAGTTCCCACCACTCAGACCAGATTGTCCCTCAGGCTGTCACATGGCTTCTCAGCCTCGGCATTATTGATATTTTGGGCTAAATAATTCTTTGTTGTGGGGACAATGCATTGTGGGATGTTTATCAGCATCACTGGCTTCTACTCACTAGTTGCCAGAAGCACCTCTTCTCCCTCCTCCATTGTGACACCCAAAAATGTCTCCAGACATTGCCAAATGTCCCATGATTTTGCCCGCAGGGGAAAAATCAGCTCTGGTTGAGAACCACTGGTCTAGCAATTTTCTCAGCCCTTGTTCATTGTGGTCTAGGAACAGTCAGTTTTAATAACAAAAGCACCTTCCTTTGTTCACGCCCACTCATTGGCTGCTCATTGAACCTAATCTTTCTTAACAAACTACTCCTTAAGTAAGCACCCTTGTCATGAAAAACCTCTCTGGTCCTGCGATTCTCCTCCTGTAATTTCCCGTGTCTATGTCTTGTCTACCCACCTCCTTTCTGAGCTCCCTGAGACTGGAGGCACATTCTGCCTGATTAGCATAACTCATCCCAGAATCATCCCTACTGCACACAGGGCTTGCGACAAAGCAGAAATACAATAAATGTTATTGGCTAAACAACTCCTCAGGGAGGCCTGGCTCTTTTCAAACACGAAGACACAGTTGCTCAGATCACTCATGTAGACATCGGAGCAAACGTGAAAGGAACATCCCCAGAAAATGACAGGCTGGCCGTCCCCGCTATGATTCCAGATCCATGTACGCTGAGAATGCAGGAGACGGCCGAGCAACCTCACGCCAGGATCGCACAGCCTCCGAGATGGATGTTCTTTTCACTTTATGTAACTGAGGTTGAAACTGAGTAAACTTGGAGTGAAAAGGCCCACAAGGTCAAAACGAAACAGGCTGGGATTTCCAAATTTTATGATAAGTGAATAGCTGTTTTGATGAGGAGCCTGCCATTCAAGGAACTAACCACATTCGGTGCTCTTTTGGCCAGAAAGTTTTTGTGAAAAGAAAGAATCAACAGTGTTCTCAGGGAACTACAGTGAAAATGACTCATTCATTCGTTCACGCATTCTTTTTTCAGTCATTAGATGAATACATTGAAAGACAAAAATGGAGACAAAGGGCAAATCGCTGTGGAACAGTGCTGCCGAGGGAACATCAGGAATGTCTGTCTAGGAAATTTGCCCTAGAAAATGGTATGTGAACATGAAATAGGACACCATTTGCACAATTTGACTCCTATAAGAAGGAATGACATTTCCCACCATAGGGAAAATGGCAGGGGCAGATGGATGCTTTGGGTGGAAGAGCATCAGCAGGCATGAGGCTGGCAGCTGTGCTTTCTTAGAGGTTTCTCACATCTGAGAGACACCACTCCATTTTCCCAGGACAGGAAAAAGCAGCAGTATTGACGGCAATGACCTGAATTCCAAAGGGCTGATCTTGGCCATGCATACAGTAGAGTTTCACTTTAAGGTCAATCACAGGCGAGCAATGCTGAGCTCACCTATCCTTAAACCTGGGATCAAAAACACACCCAGGCAGGGCGGCGGGTTGGCTCCGTCACCGGTTCGATTCCTACATGGGCCGGTGAGCAGCGCCCTCCACAACTAGATTGAAAACAACGACTTGACTTGGAGCTGATGGGTCCTAGAAAAACAAACTATTCCCCAATATTTCCCAATAAAAATCAAACAAACAAACAAACAAAAAAACCCACCCAGGCAAGAGCCAGGGAGAATGGGGCTCTCCTCCACGTGCCCAGAGGGCTTCTTGTCACTGAAGCTACTGCTACCCTCCAAGGAAGTAATTAAGGTTAAATGAGGTCATAATGGTGGGGCCTGATCCAACAGGATTAGTGGCCTCATAAGAAGAGGCTCTGGTTCCCTCTCTCCACGCACATACAACGATGAAAGGTGAGGACACAGTGAGTAGGTAGATATCTACAAGCTAGCAAGAGGGCCCTCTCCAGAACCCGACCATGCTGGCACCCTGCTCTCAGACTTCCAGCCTCCAGACCTGTGAGAAAATAAGTTTCTGTTGTTTAAACCACCTAGTCTGTGGTGTTTTGTTCTGGAAGCCTTGGATGCTACTGTAGTAAAAAGAACCACATGCTCCCCCTCCCCCCATGAACTAGAATCCCTGCTAAGAGAATACATAAGCTAGTACTTAGAACAACAATACAAAGCTCATGATGTGAGAGTTAGCTCTTGTTATCATTATTATTATAATTATAACAGCTCATTCTCCTGAGGTCCCCCTCCTCAGCCCTTGTTATCTTTTTACACCCCCAGAAGGTTCTATGTGACAGTTGAGACAAGGGTATAAGCACATCTCTTTGAGGGCAGGGTCTCCCCCCAGCACTCAGGACAATGTGGCAAAGTGGGCACTTGATACATATTTACTGAATGAATGAATGAAAGCATTGCTCTGTGGGGCTCCTAAAGGAGCTAGCAGGAGTGGTATTTTTCCCAAGGGACTTTCAAAAAATATTTTTGGGCATGATTGCAATCCTGAAAACTTGGCTTTCAAAGGCTGTGTGCTCTGAAAGCTAAGGTATGGGACCTGGGAACTCTTGCCTCTGCTTCCGACCATGTCCCAATTACCTGCATGACCTGACACTGTCTAGAGCTCCATTTTCCTGATAAGAACAATAATACTCACATCCGAGGGGTATAATAAAAATTAATGAAATGGAATGTGAAATGTGCCATGAGCTTCAAAAAAGAAAACCTTACATTATTATCAAGCAAAATTATTAAAAGTGTACCCAAAACAGCATCGAGTTCAGGGGGATGCTAATTTTCTCAAGACAAAGTATTGCTCTTGTTTTAGTTTGCTTCGTAGAGGCAAGGTTAGCTCTCTGAAGAGAAAGCAAATCTATTTTATTCCTTGCAGGTTTCAAATAGAAAGTGAATATATCTGCTCTCATCTCCTCACCAGCTTAAGTAAAACTTAGTTTAGTATTCTGAGAATTTGACGTGGTTTGGAAGAGAACTCCAGGCTGCACGATGCCTGTCCAGTTAACCATGACAGATCTGGCAACAAAAGTGACAATTAAAGGTTGTTCTCCTCCTAAAATGGCCATCTGCATTCGGGTCCCTGGTGTGAGAGCTGCAGGGCTGCCATGTCCTGAGGTTTACACCCACAGACACTGGTGTCCAGCTCGGCTATGATACTGCCACGAATAAGGTGTTGATTTTCAAAGCATCCCTTAAAAAACACTCAGGTGTCATGTCTTAGATAACCATGGTAAAGGGAGTTTACAAAAGAAAGGGAGTTACTTTTCTTTAAAAAGAAAAGAAAAATCCAAATGAGAAAGAAGTATTTTTTTGTATATCTAGCTTATTGTCACTTCTACCTTTTGTGCTTCAAATTTCATATATCTGACACTCTCCTGCAGTCAAGTTCAATTCTAGGTCCCTAAATATAGCAGTTTTCCCCCGTGCATTTTCCTAGATCTACGATACAACTACCATACAACACCTTCCCCATTATTCCCAATCCTGCTTCCCAGAGTTCTGCCTGTTGTAGTCACAGTGAGGCCGTCCTTGTTGAAGTGTTAGAAATTCTCACCTACGCAGCAGTCAAGAGTGGAGAATGTTGTCCTGTGCACGTCATTTCCAATCACTGCCGGATGGAATCAATATACCAGAAAAAATTGCACCGGCACTTGACAAACAGGTGACAACAGGGATCATTTAAGCCTCCTGAAAGTATCCAGCCATTCAAGAGTTGCTCAAATTTTGTTCAGATACATACGGTTAATCAACATCTTGAATGCATTTGATAAAAGTGACTTGAGACATATGATTTGTTCATCCTTGTGAGTTTATTTTCATTTTATCTGTCTTTACAGCAAAGCACCAAGCCTCTGTATCTCTGGCCTTGGATACAAGGTGGGCACACAGCAGATATTCAATACACATTTGTGTGCTAAAGGAACAGTTATGATCAAACCCAGGCTCTCATCAATACAGACACAATTCCAGACAATATTAGGAGTGGAAACCTCCTGAAAATTGGGCATCACCAACTCCCCTAATGAAGTGCTTCCACAGTCAGTTAAAAATCACTGTAATGGACAACTGCCCCAGTTTCTCAAAAAAAAAAAAAAAAGAGTCAATCTCCTTAAAAGTGCAGGGGGTGGGGAGACTCTAGGAAAAAAGTACAGGAGACATACCAAATACAACATGCATGTACGTTCCATTCTGATTCTACAAACTATAAAAAGATGCTTTTGAGACCATTTGAGTATGGACTAGGTATTAGATAATATTAAAAATTACTGTTAATGTTTTAGGTATGATAATTATGTGGTGGTTATGTGATTTTTAAGCCCTCATCTGTCATCCATGTTGAAGTATTTAAAAATGAAATGACATGTCTGGGATTTGCTTTCAAATAGAACAGGAAAAAAACAAAACCTAGCAAAAAATGTTGGCGAAATGTGGATAATTATTGACACTGGCTTTGGGTTCACTGAGGTTTGTTATGCTATTCTTTCTACTTTTGTGTAACTTTGAAATCTTCCAAAAGAAAAATATTTCAAAAGTTACTGAAACCACAATCTCCAACCCTTGAACTAGAATGTACCATCTTTTTTCCATTAGCTAATTCAGTGCATACTTACTGAAACTCCACTATGTTGACAGCATTGGGGTAGGAACTGCGAGGGGTCCAGAGTGACATAAGACATGATCAAATATCAATATGTCTAGGATAAATATCTATAGTAGTTGATATTTGGCCACTGGGGCATGGAAAACTCTGATCCTTCCCAGATGTTGGGTATGCTAATCTGCAGCCCAACAGCCTGAGTTCTAAAGCTGGATACACCCTTTACGAACCAGGCGATCTTGGGCAAACCAGTAACCTTTTCTCAGCCTCCAGTTTCTCATTTATGAAAACACAGCTAATGGTAGTACTCCCTTCATAGGGTGGTCACGTGTATTAAGTAAGATAACAATAGGCCCAGCCTAGTACCTTCCTAGGCTATTGAAAAGGAGTCGCTAATAATAGTTTACATTATTTTCTGGTTATGACTAGCCCACCAGTAGCCCTTCATGCGATTAGAAAAGAGGTGGTCCTTTCTCAGGCCTGGAGTAGCTCTGAACAAGGGTGAAGGGCTTGGTGAGTGGAGGGATGGCTGGTTTCACCCCACAAGGGTCCCCCTTGTCTAGGACTCACGGTTACGCTATGTAGGGCCTCTGAATAGGTTTCCCAGGCCCACCCTGATCCCTGTCAAATTTCCCAAGAGGAATAAAAGCTCCAGAGCTTGCCTACGATTTAGCATGTGGGTGAATGTATTCAGCACTCAGAAAGCAGACACTAGGCGTTAACAAACTTGGTTGGGGATTGTTGTGGCAGGATTGCCGGGTTTTGAAAAAAGCATCTATGCAGTAGATGTTTTGTAACTAATTCCCCCCAACACTACCCGCTTCACGACCACTCTGCTCCTCTTCCAGGCTGGGGTAAGGCTAAACATGCCATTCCTGATTGATTTTAAAATTGTACAGATGCTCCTTGACTTATGACCCAATAAACCCATGGTAAGTTGAAAATATTGTAAGTCAAAAATGCATTTACTACACCTACTCTACTGAACATCATAGCTTAACCTAGCCTACCTTAACCATGCTCATCACAATATCCAAAAAATGCCAGCAACACAGTAGACTGTAGAGCATCATTTGTTTACCCTTGTGACCACGTGGCCCACTATGCTCACTGTCCCTGCCCAGCATCACAAGAGAGCATCGCATCGTCCAGGAAAAGATCAAAAGTATGGTTTCTACAGAATAGTATGGTTTTCGCACCATCACCAAGTTAAAAAACTGTGAGTCGAAACGTTGTAAGTTGAGGACTGTCTGTATTCTCACTTCTCCTATATGGTGGTAAGAGGGTTGGTGGCTAATGTATGAACAAAGATTAATTTGAATGTGTCACTTGAAATGAAAGTTACTTTATCATCAGCCTTGATTACACGTTGTCTTGTTTTGTTTCCGCCTCCTCCTTCTCTTCCTTCTCCTCTCTCCCTCCACTCCCCCTCCTTCCTCAATTCAAAGGCTGACACTGTTAGCCCCAACAATCAGGCCATTCTCTTCCGCATGTATTTTGCTTTGCAGTGGATTGGAATGTACCATGCACATCCTGGCTGCAGGCGCCATTGATGCTTCCATGGATGGTCAGTCACACAACTGCACATCTGTTTCGTCCATGCAGATGAAGCTACAATGTGCCTGATTATATGGATGCCGTTGCAGAGAGACACATGCCTCGTTCACACAAAGTACTGTGCTGCAGGGGGAAATATACATGGCTCACATGTGCGCCATATTTAGGCATGAGTAGATGCCACGCATAGACCGTCAGAAATCAAAAATTCAAATCCATTCCAATTCCAATCCATCTGGAAGGCTGGAGAAATATTTCACAAAGTTGGTGCTTTTGTCAATGTTATGGCAAAGGATCACAGGGAGCCTTCAGCAATACTAAATTTTTTACATATGCTATGGTTTAGGAATATTTACTTTTTCAGTAAAACATCTTATATATATATGTATATATTCATATATACCCTATATACTCACACATATACATTTGTATACATTTATGAAACTTGAATCATACCAGAAAAATGACAGGTAAAAATGCTACCTCAAATAGTCAAGTAAAATTACACCAAAATTCATATACCAAGGTAGAGTGTGATAAGCAGGGCGTACTAGGTCAGACAATTAAGTCTGTGAACTCGTCCTAGAAAATGTGCTACATACCTCATTGATGAATATCACCATGGTCACCTTAAAAGTACTCCCCTTGAAAAGCTATGCACTGACACCAGTGCCTAGTCCACCCTTCAAAGTAATTTTGGAACTCTTTCTGGAATGGCCATCAGAGCTGTCATCGTATTACCCTTGATGTCCTGGATGTCATCAAAATGTCTTCCTTTCAATATTTCCTTTATTTTCGGCTAAAGCAAGAAATCACTGGGGGCCAGATCAGGTGAGTAGGGAGGGTGTCATTTGTTTACTGGCTTAAAACTCCCTCACAGACAGTGCCACGTAAGCTGGTGCATTGCCATGATGCAAGAGCCATGAATTGTTGGTGAAAAGTTCAGGTCGTCTCACTTTTTCACGCAGCCTTTTCAGCACTTCCAAAGAGTAAACTTGGTTAACTGTTTGTCCAGTTGGTATAAATTTATAATGAATAATCTCTCTGATATTAAAAATGGTTTGCAACATCGTTGCAACAAGTTTGTGAATTTAATTGTCAGGTCTCATATTACACAGTTTTTCTTCGAATAACCCAGTAACTAAGACTCTTGCCTCCCAGATAAAAAGTGTAAAGATAATTAAATAAATACAGTATGTTAAATCTATACATTAAAACGCAGTGCATCAGTTCACATTTTCTGAGGCATGGAGTCACAATGATATATTTTTTTCAAGAATCGACTGGAACTAATGGGCCCAAGTCTGTCATGAATAACAACCTCTCTGCTCTTCAATATAGATTGATTTCTTGAAGAGAACAAATTGCCTCCACTACTACAGAATTTATATCAAACAAAAATCTTTTAAAGAATTTTGAATAAGTACTAGATTAGAGCTGAAAAAAATCAACACTTTGAAAATGTATTTTTAACAATGCAATTAAATCAACCACTATTTATTACTATACTTTCTAATTTAACAAACATGATTTTATATCTTCAAGCCTATTCAACTGGTTTCATCTGTGAAAATGGAAAGTCAACATTTTGAGTTATTTCAACAAAAATATAGTTTTAATCTCAATTGTGATTATCCAATATGTGTGTTATTAAGGTCATTTTCTTCTAACTCTGTGCTTTCTACTGCTTGCCTTCTGTCACTTTATAGCTATATACAGGTTTTTTTCTGCTTTCAAAAGCAGTGAATGATCTTTGCATCAATTCAATTTTCACCTATTATTCTACCACACAGAAATGATTACTTAAAAATTTAGCATCATCCCAGATGGTTCTAGACAAACATTAGTAAAACAGTGCTTATTAAAACAAACCGATGCACAGTAATTTATAACTTCTTTTACTTTTCTACCAATATATCATGGATAACTTTCCTTATGGAAATATTTAGTGCTATAAGCTCATTTCTCGGTGTATAGTTGCATAGCATGCTGTTTTATAGATGTAGAATAATTTATTTGACCAATCCCCTAATGTGGGTAAATTAATATTATAAACAAATGTAGAAACAAAACAAAACAAAACAAATCAACCTATCCTTGTACATTCATTCACTTTTGCAAATTTAAGTAGCTGGCTATATTTTCCGTTGTTTTTTTTTTAAAATCACCATATAAAACTCTAGAAATAAATTAGCAAATGAGACTTGGAAAGTACACATATTCATATTTTTTATTACTTAAACATATTTTGTCATTTTCTATGCTTCAGAGCCAGAAAACATATAGAAGACATACTCTAGGTGGAGGGATTCAGGACCACTTTCAACAACCCTTGCAAACCTACGCCCATTTGGGGACAGAACACCTGGCCTGTCTCCTCCCTAAATTGTGTTGTTTGGGAAGCCTTGACCACAGTGTGTCTGCATCTCTCCTCTCCTGAACTTTTCTCTGGCCAGTTGCTCCTCTTCTTCCATTCTTAACCATGGGAGAGGTACGGTTCTCTGCCACTCCATGGTCTTATGTTTAACCCAGAGGCAAAGATAATTCAAGCTGAGAAATATCCACGTTAATTCTAAGTATGGCAGTGAACTGAAAACAGATTACCTTCTTAAAGACACCAACGGTAAAGCCAAACATGAAAACTGAGTAAGATTTCAAAATAAACATTGTTTCTTTGCCATTTTGTCGGACAGCTTTTGATCCTTTTGTAAGACAAAATTTTCATTCAGGACTTCTTTCTATGTTGCAATTTGCCACTGCATCATCCTTATGTCATCATATATATTTTCAATGGCCTGTTTGTTTAGAGACTTTTTCCTTTTCTTATTGCCAATTCTGTGAACAGTGAGTTATTTCAGCGGGAAATGCCATACTATCTTTGCAGAAAGATCACATATGCAATTGTATTTCTTTGTGCTTTCATTGGTTTGGTTGGTGTATTATTAAATAAAGTGTTTTTAAAAATACAAAATAGATAGCCTAGGTTAAAGAGAAATAAAATTCAAATGTGCTTTTTGCTCCCTGGGCTTTTATGGTTCATTTTTAGCTTGGAGTCACCAACTGCAGGGCTTAGGGAACTTGACCAAGGTCAGACAGCTAGTAACTAGTGGAGCCAAGATTTGAACCCAAACATTCTGGCTGCAGAGTCCAAATTCTTGATATTACTATACGGCTGATTCTACCGCACACAGCCAGCTCTGTGGTTAAGTAAAAAATTAAAATAATAATTATAATAATAATAATGACCTCTACTCAAGAAGAAAAATTTAATCTGAAGTCACCAGACAGACTCCTGGAAAGTAGAAGCAACACCAAACTGAAACCTGAAGATTAAAGTGAAGTCTGCATAGTTTATACTGTATACCGAATGCAGGCATACCAGATTCTGTACACTTTCACGCTCTCAGAATTGTGGAAATCAATTTTATCCACCCAAAGCAGAAGAATTCTTAGAAGACTCCTTAGTCTTAGAAGAAATTAAATGTTCCCACTAAAGAAAAATCCTCCCAGCACTGCCGTTTGGAATCTCCCAAAGAACCAACTGGCTCACTGCCAGATAATTCTTCAAAGGAGATCCACTAACTGCCAAACCCACCAATCACACAAAGACTGCAATCAAAGATTTTAGAGCCTCACTCTTAAGTATGTGTGGACTGTCCAAGTTCACCAGACATTTGAAAAAAGAGAAAGTCTAAAACCAAAAAAATCCAAACAAACAAAAAAGGAACTCACAGTCCACAGAAACAATACAGGTAGCAGAAGAAAGGTTTTTAAAATCCACTGTATTTACTATCTTTAGAGGCCCCCTCCCCTAAAAGAATATATTGCATCAGAATACATAGGAAGAAAAGATAGTTCACATTGAAGAAACTGAAAAGGCAATGGCAAAGGACGTTCCAGTACCAATAGTAGAGACTAGACAGCTGAGGAGTAGCCTTCAAAGTTCTGAGAAAAAGATGATTTTCATCTGAGAATTCTATACCCAACCACACTATGAAGTGTGTGGGTAGAATCAAGTCATTTCAGATATGTAAAAAACCTTCTATGTACCTTTTCTTTAAAAACTACTGGAGGATGTATTTCAGAAAAACAATTAAATCAAGAAAGAAAAAGACATTGGGGTCCAAAAAAAAAGAGAATCCAAAACAGGAGAATGAGAATGACAAAAGCAAGTCCCAAAACAACTGCATAGTGGGAGTAGAGGAAAAAGCAGCCCAAACTGGAGTGGAACTGAGGCCTAAGAGAGAAAAATCTCAGAGGGGAGGGAAGACATGGAACCAATTAAATGTTTTAAATTTTTTGAATCAAAAAAAAAAAAAAAGATCAATTATGTGATATATCTGTTGGATCATTTGAAAAAATATTAATAATAGGCCTGTAGAAAATATAATGAAAAAAATGAAGTGATCATTAGCTCTGGGTAAAAAAATGCAGTATAGGGACGGCAGGGTGGCTCAGGTGGTTGGAGCGCTGTGCTCCTAACATTGAGGTCGCTGGTTTGATTCCCACATGAGCCAGTGAGCTGCACCCTCTACAGCTAGATTGAGAACAACGGCTTGACCTGGAGCTGGGCTGCTGTGAGCGGCCTGGTGGCTGGTGTGAGCGGCCGGCAGCCAGCGAGAGATGCTGTGAGCTGCTGTGAGCTGCTGTGAGCTGACTGGTGACCAACTGGCTCAGCTGGGTAGAGCGCAAGGCTCATAATACCAACATGGACCAGTGAGCTGTGTCCTACACAACTGGACTGAGGACAACAGCTTGACTCAGAGTTGGAGGGTGGGAGGGGGGGAAATGCAGTATATAAAAGGAAACATAATTATAGTAAACTACTTGGCTCAGCAGTGACAATATTTATATAGTTATAATAATATAAATAATGATTCAATCAAGACATACTATAATTAAGTTGCTGGGAAGGAAAAAGAGAAAATAGAGTATAGGAGAGGAAGCTAAATTCTCATCTACTGTGACTGATAATACCTAAATTGATCAATAAATAGTAGTGTATGTATATGTATGGAAATTCCAGGAAGGATATATGAGAGGCTGGTAATATTCCTGTCTTCAGAGTGGGAATTAGGAACGCTGGGGACCAGGGTGAGAAGAAGATTTTTCATTGTTTTTATCCTTTTTTTTTCTTTTGAATTTTGAATTATGTAAATAAATTGCTATGTGAATAAAAAAAGCAAAGAAATAGCAGGAAGAGGACAATTTTCACAAGCATGGAAACAAAGAATGGCTAAGAATATTGAAAGGGGTTGTCTTCAGGGAGGACGATTGGGAGATGGGGTAGTAGGGAGGTAAGAGACTGCTAAGGATAATTAGCTTTTAAAAATATTTTGTTTTTAAATTTAATTTGACAAAATTTCATTTTGTTTTCAAAATTAAGTGCATGTATTTATTTATATAAATAAAAAAGTTAAAACAACATTAGACTACGAGGACATTTTTCAGGGAGATGCTAACTTAATTGTACAGGGAAACTGGGTGAAAGAAAACTTGCCACAGTGGGAATTTGTGCAGATGTCAACTCTGCGTGAGCAAAATGCTAATGTCCTTAATAACACTTTTCTTCAAACACTTCTTGTCTACAAAGGTACAATGTAAAGTGGATTTGTATGCAGATAACAAAAATAAATACAACTTAAGTCACAAAACAGGGCCATGTCTCTCAGGTTTCTTTACTTCGCAGCACATGTTTTAAGATGCAAATTTAGAAAACTGATTCCAGAGTACACAATAGGAGTTATGATTTTGGAGAATCAATAATCTACAAGTTTCAGAAATTCACAGAAACCACCTAACTGCATTAAATCAACGATGCAAAGCAGTCTTGTATATGACCGCATGCACTTGGGTAGCATAAAGGTTATTTTCCCCATGAGTTCTTGGAGAAACTAGGTTCTTACATGTTTTAGGGTTCCACCTTCAAAAAACTATCACCCGTAAGAAAGACATCCTCTCACCCCTCAACTCTAGAGAGCATGGTATATGTCTCAACTCCTTTCTTTAATTCACTTGGTCCAGTGGTAACTGATCACTTGGGCGCAAGTGGCCAAAGGAAGATTCACCTAGAGTCGCGTCCTGGTTTCCAACTCTGTGGTCTGTTGGAGCTGCCTCACTGGGAAGAAGAGTCCTTCTAATCACTAAGGTACCATTTTCACTGAAGCCTGTAATAGCAGAGACCTGCTATCCCTCTTGCTCTGCCTCAGTTCAGAAGCTACTGTTTTGCATTTACTCATTTACTCACTGTGGTGATGAATTCTATGTGTTTACTTGACTGGGCCACAGGGTGCCTAGACATCTGATCAAACATTATTCTATATGTTTCTGCAAGAATGTTTTTGATGACATTACCATTGTAATTGGTAGAATAAAGCAGATTGCCCTCCATAATGTGGGTGAACCTTATCCAATCAGTTGAAGGACTGAACAGAACAAAAATACAGACCCCCTCCTGAGTAAGAGAGAATTCACCAGCAGACTGCCTTTAGACTTCATCTGAAACACTGTCTCTTCCAGCCTGTCACCTTTTGAACTAGAACATTGGCTCTCCCTGGGTCTCTAGCCTATGGTCCCACTCTGCAGACCGAACTTGCCAACCTCCATAATTATGTGAGCAAATTCCTTATAATAAACAAACAAACGAACAAATGAAGTAAATAAATATCCCGTTGGTTCTGTTTCTCTGGAGAACACTGTCTAATACTCTCCTTCAAACAAATTCTTATTGAACACAGACTATATGCCAAGCAGTAAGCTAAGTGTCAGGACAAAGAGTTAAAATTACAGTCCAAACCCTTGAAGATTTAGGAATTTGGCAATACCGTAGACAACAAATAGTTTCTTCGAAGAGAAAGTTGGCAAGTTGGCCCCACATAGAGAGAATGTGCACATGTGTTTCATTTAGGAGCTGGAGGCTTCACTGGGCTTATTCATGATTAAAGCCTGACCAAGTTTGCTTAAGCACTTGGTTTTTACAGTCTTGCTTTATCTGTTTTTTCCAGTGGTTGTAAAGGTTCCAGTGAAAGACTACAAATTTCCACTCCCTAACAATAAGTCATCTGCAGAGGACGTAGTGCATTTACTGGCTGGTGGTCCACGGAGTAACCCTACTTACCCTTTCGTATGGGTCTTAGATATAGTTTACCATCTTGGAATACTGCCCAACATTCAGTCATCTAGGAAATGTGTTGGATATGCGTTGTAGATGTTGGCTTGTGAAAACTAGATGATACAAAGAAAACTTACAAGTGTACTGTCTTGTCTTTTAGTTCTTTGAGCATGAACCATTCACTAATTAGAGAACTCTCGTGAAACCCAAACTGGGGAACAGAACATTCCAAGGGATTCTTCTGTGCATCATATTAGATGTAGACTAGACTGGAAAGAGCACTGGCTTTAAACTCAGACAGGTCTGAGTTAAACTCCTGTGCTTGCTTCTTAGTAGCTGGTGACCTTGGAGAATTTATTCAACCTCTCTGGGCTTTGGCTTTCTTTCCTCTAAAATGGACAACAATACCGTGCCACAGGATTCCTGTTAGGACTGAATGGGACCATCCATGCACAGTAATAAGGACACTGCCTGCCATACACTACACATGCTCAATCAATGGAGGTTACTTTTTAACATGGAGCGTTGGTGTACCTTTGATCCATGTCTGTGCTTGTAAAAGTGGGGGTTGGTTATAAACATTTACTGGCCAAGTGTTTCTGTGTAAAGGAAGGATTACAGTCCTCATTTCAAAATTTTGTGTTGAGTTTTTAGGACAAAGGACCTATTTTAGTTCAAGTACAAGAAAATCTTTGTTACTCAGAATACTAGAGAATTGGTGGTAAATGGATCGCCAAAGAATCTGGCCAGTAAAGAGTTAATTCACACTGGGCAAGATGATCTGCCTGGTCTCCCTCTCCCTCCTGGGGGGAAACATAAATGTGAATGAAAGAACAGAAAATGGAAGGCCTTACTGTTTGTGAGGCGGAGAGCTAGCCCCCAACCCTCCCCATTCCCCCTTGAAAAATGAAGCCCGGAAAACAATCATCTTCTAAAAATCCTTATACTAACTCACAAGACTGATTTGTTTTCCTTTGGGGAAGCTCATGAGATCAGTGATTTTTGCTGGATTATTTCAGAAATGCTTATTCCTAGAACCTTGGTGGGGTGAGGTGGGGAGTGTCTGATAACACAGCTTACTGAGCTCAGTGATTATGTTGAACAAAGAAATTAAGGACGGGAAGGAAGGGGAAGAGAGGGGAGAGAAATTTCAGAGAAACATTTCACTCAGAAGGTTCATAAAAACACGTTTCAAAACTATAGCGTGAAGATTGCAACTGACTCATATTCTAAAAATTGCACTAAACAGTTCTGGAAAATTGTAAAATCGAGATGTAACAATGGAAACGTAGTATGCATTGCCAAACCAAAAACATAGTAAAGTTGTAACTTTTACTTAAGATAACTGAAAAATAAAGGGGCGTGGGGAAATGTCCAAGAAGAAGAATATACTCGTGGAAATTAGGTGATCCCATACTACATTTTAATAAAAATTTCTGAGCATCGAATTTTCACAAAGCTTATCTGTCACAGAAGTAACTGGCAGTCACGGCTTAACTATATCATTAAACTCAAAGCTACTATTAGTTCTCGGAAAGGCTGGAGTCCAATGCAGTGCTGACCATAGACCACAGTTTACCCACAAAGCATCGTGGGAGATGGTCTTCTCACAGGTTGAGAGGGCTGTATTTAAATTCTGATTAACGTGTTCAAGTATTAGAGTTTGAATTATAGACCTCCCCCCAAAAAGAAAAAAAAAACATCCAAGCAGAAATTCAAACGGTCATACGGGAATGTGTGAAAATTCAGTAAGCTTTTTATACAAGTGGTACAAAAAGCTTTCATTTCCTAAAGACTCTACGAAGGCTCCATATTGTCTTGGGAACAAATTCAACATCCTCATTCTGATGTTGAAGTTGGGTAGAGTCTCATCTTACGTCTTTGTCTTTCTAACCATACTCAACACAGGTTAAACATCTGTGTTCCATGAACCACACTGGACCCTCCACATCAATCCTCTACGTTCCTTAAAATAATGCAGTGGTGATCCCCATTTACAGATGAGGAAACTGAGACTCTGCGTGTGAAGCAAATTGCTCACACACCTTTGGGACACAGCTCCCAATCATCTGATTCTAGAAAGAAGGCCTATCTTCTTTCTCCCCATAAACTATCAAAACAGAGACACCAAATCCATGCCTTTTGAGCCACTGCGTAAGCTGTTTGCCTTTGGGTGAAAAATGCCTCCACCTTCTCTACTTACCTTCCAGTTCTAGACCATTCCTCAAAGCCCTGAAGTCACTAGCCAGAAGGTCCCTGATTATACTCACAAACACCAATACCCCCTCTTCCAGCGTTTGATTAGACAGTCTAGCTCTCCACCCGATACTCTCTTTGTTATACTCTGTGAGTGTAAATCTTTCTTCTAAACATGGGGGCAGACAGCTAATTTTTAAAATTGTCATATGCTTCCTTCTTTTTCTATGCTTAGGAGAAACAGGGTAATCCAATGAATAGATTTAATTTAAAATTTTCTGCATTTTTGTTGCCCACTATATAACTACATATTAAGAATAATTTTCTCGGGGCCAGCCCGGTGGCTCAGGCGGTTAGAGCTCCATGCTCCTAACGCCGAAGGCTGCCGGTTCAATTCCCACATGGGCCAGTGGGCTCTCAGCCACAAGGTTGCAAGTTCAACTCCTCGAGTCCCGCAAGGGATGGTGGGCTCTGCCCCCTGCAACTAAGATTGAACATGGCACCTTAAGCTGAGCTGCCGCTGAGCTCCCGGATGGTTCAGTTGGTTGGAGTGTGTCCTCTCAACCACAAGGTTGACGGTTCGACTCCCACAAGGGATGGTTGGACCTGGAGCTGAGCTCTAAGACTGAAAGGACAACAACTTGACTTGGAAAAAAAGGCCTGGAAGTACACACTGTTCCCCAATAAAGTCCTGTACCCTTTCCCCAATTAAAAAAAAAAAAAAAAGAATAATTTTCTCTTTGGCCTGCCACTATGTAAGAGTAAGAATAATATACTTTGAAATAAAATTTCCAATGGAATCACTGTTTATTTTAAAAAGCAATTATGGTTCATAGTATTCCATAATTGAGCTCTACTACTATTCTTATGACCCTGATACAACAAGAATCTTTGATCATGTAGGACAGAGATGAACTGAATAGTCATGAATAGACAGCTAAATGTTAGCCAGCACTATCACATCTCCCCTTAATTTTTCAACCATCATCATGCAGAAGTTCAAAAGAATGGATTGGAGTTTTACCTTCTCCCTCTGTCCCTGGACACAGGTAAGTACATCTTCTGTTAGGAGTGAATTTTCCATAAAAAGACAACAGGAAGGTTCTAGAATAGAGAGCAACTGGATAAACTCCTTAAGGAAAAATATCAGTTGCTTATGTAAACTCTGGTAGGCAGCCCATCGGTTGGGATTCCCCACAAGCCACCTGTCATTATCAAGCCAGAAATGGGCAGAACTTCATGTTCCAGGAACGGAGGTAATTAATGTATTTAACAGTCAGCCTGGGCTACAGCAAGAAGACAGATATCAAGTAAGTCTGGTTCCAAAGGACACTGCAGGTTAGTCCCACTTAGAGGAGGATGGAGTGAGAGAAATCAGCCATTCCTGGGTCACAGCCCTGAGGCTGCATGGTGCTTTGAAGGGAGTGACACCCTCAGTTGGGCCTCATAGCACCCCACCTTACATCCTCGTCCTCTGAAGCTGGTTCCCACCTGGTGGCAGAGGCTGACAGGGTGGAATGTGTTCATCTAGGATTCCAGTGAAAGAATCAACCACTGTCTTCGCACAGTCATTAGGAGAGAGAACATCCTGGCCCAGCCTAAGGCCTTGGCAGCTCAATATCAGAGCTGATGTGGCTTCTGCCCACCCTTCCCCATAACCTAAGAAACACATTTCCAGGTTTGGGCAACTAGAATCCAACTGAACACCTGAATCCTATCTCCTTCCCTTTTCTCTGGGCTTTTTCCACATTCTAACTTCAAAACTCTCCTTCCTTTCTCATTGATAGTAAAATCTTTGTATCACAGGTGCTGTGTTTTCAACTTTGGAGAACCGAGAGACCAGCAAAAGGACTGAAGACAGTATGGCCACGGCTTTCGGAGGTTTTTCATCACCATGGAGGGGAGCCCGGCATCTGTTTCATCACTCTGGTTTTGCCGGCTTACCCCAGAGCCTACGGAAAGTGAAAAGGGGCAGTGGCTAAAGGACGCTGATTCCATTTATGTACGGTGCCATCTTGCTTAACAAAGCTGTTTTGAACAAACCTGGCTTATGCTCATCGCGCTGGGGCAAGTGCTTATGTCCTCCGTGTGAGTCCCTGCCACCTTGCATGCACAGCTCCCAGGGTCAGCCTGGAAGGTTCCCTGTGCCTCATCACTGGGAAGGAGGGTGGTACCACTCTGGTCTTAGCACTACAATGGGGGAAGTGGGAACAGCCAGACAGGCAGAGATTCTCCTTTCCTGTTACTCGACCTGTCCCCAACATCCAAACAAAATAACAGCAGCCTTAACCCAGAGGGGAGAGGCAGGGAAGAATCCAGCCATCACATTTTTAGGTCTCCTGAATTTTTTCTACCTCTGGCAAAGAAGTTCTTAACTGTGGAAAGGGATGTTGAATGCTTCTGCTTTGCTCATGTTGACATACTATTTTCCATCACTTGTGGCTTAGGGAAGGCTAGAGGGAGATTTAGGAGATATGTGAACTGGGAACTTTTGAAATCATCCTTCAACATCAGTGTTGCTTGCATGCCTGGACAATCTATGGTCCCTCTACCTGCCATCCCACTACCCCAGAGACACTGGAAGGCAGCTTCAGGACAGTTTGCAGGCCTCCCAGAGAACAGATCAAGCCTCCCAATCCCCATTCACCCCATCTCCACCACCAGCAGGGAGAGTCAGGGAGCTCAGAATGGTCCACATAGGGGAGAGAGGACAGGTGTGGTTACTTCCTAACTCAGGGGCCCATGGTTACTATCCCCATCTCCAGGGGCCAGCCTCTCTAACTTGCAGTTAGGGGAAAGTTAAGGAACTAGAGAATTTTCCTCAGTCAAATATCCAGAGAGATCTATTGAGGAGTAGACACTCAGCCAGAAAGACATGGAACTTCAGAAAGAATGAGGCAGAGAAGTGTTTCTTTAAGTTAAACAGAAAGCATAAAAAAACACAGAACTCAAACTAGAAGAGGCCCTGGGAGAGCAGCTCTTCCAGCCCCTGCTCCGCCCCTGCAGAGAAGGAAAAGTCCAGGGCTGAGGTTGACCTGTGGGCCAGCTTCACCAGATATGCTTTCCTTGGCAAGCACAATATTCTTTAAAGTGTTTTTCTCTTCATTAGTTGCCAACCTTTAAAGCTCTGGAGATTTCATATTAATACATGCAAAACTAGATTTCTAGGTTCCCTTGATAAAGCAGAAGATCTGACAATGCTGGCAGATATCCAGGTATGGATTACACCTGTCCTCCCTAGTTAACCCCCATCAGGCTTGCGTGCTCCCTGCTGGCCTCTGGAGACATTGACTTTGCCACCTCAGGCATGACCAGTGTTTCTCTACCCATAGGTAGTGTTTCCCCCAGGGAGCGCCGACCAAGTATCGATACCTGCACTCGCACTAGTAAATCAGAATCTGGGCCTGGGAAGGGACCTAGGCCTTCAAAGAGTTTTAAACCTCAGGTGATTCTACTGTTAGGTTTAAGAATGGCTAAGGGCAGACCATGAAGGGCAGGTGATAAATTATTCTCTTCTTAAAGCTCCTCAGTGTCTCATTTCTCTTCCACCATTTTTGAAGTTCTTCATTATATCCTATCAAAACCTGGTTTTCTCTTATTCCATTCTCAGCAACTCACACAGCCTTGGATTTTTTTTTTATAAAGCTTCTTAACTGCTTATTTTGGTGGGTCCCTTCTGAACCCCTTCTCTAGTTTCACCAACTTCTTTTTAAAGTACAATGGACAAAATTAGAAACAATACTCTAACTGTTAGTTTACTAGAGTAGAAGTATTTATTTCTGGTTCTATCATGTCATACTTAATATCTCAGAATCACATTAATTTCTTTTCTCAATGCTTCTCTTTTTACTTAAACATCATCTGGTTTTAGTTAACAAGGAATTCATTTGGAAAGACCCTAGAAACCACACTCCAGGATGGAAAACCAAGATTTGGAGCAAAATTAAAGCACCCAATATCAAGTCTCATTTTCTAGTTAGAGGGACACCAACCTTTCCCCAGGGCCATAACCAGTGTGTAAAATTAAAGGGGTCATACGCATATCCATAACAGTTTTAGTTCTTTACCTTTAAATTAATTTACAATCATTAGGTTAGTTGTTTTTAGGCAATTTCTAAGCTAATTTGTTGACTTTTTCTGGGGGTTATTTAAAATTTTTCCATTTTGTAGGTTTTTTTCTTTCCTACTTGCTCTCATTAAGCCAATCCTCAACTTTCAGGTTATAAAAGTTGAAGACGGAATTAGTGGAAGACGGAATTAGTGGAAGATGGAATTGGAACACCAACACAAATTTTAGCAGCTCTCTATGAGATATTACTCATTATACCTATTTTTCAGATTTAGGAAACAGAGGCCTGGAAAGCTTAAGCAGTTGGACCACAGTTGACTGCCAAAGCCAACATCGCCTGTCTTGCCACTGGCCGGCCCTTTGGGAAAGGTGAAGCCTTTCGTGGCCATCATCAGCCCCGGACGCTGGATACCAGACACCACATCAAGAAACCGAACCTCAGAGACGGTGGGAGTTAGGCTTTATTTAGATCTGGCAAGAGCAGAAACTGCGTCTCTATATCACACACTCGGGCCTGAACCAGATGGACGTGGAAATGCACAAGAAACATTGAACATGACATTCTGGAGCCAGTTGACACTGTTAAACGCTCCTTGGAACCCCTAGGAAAAAGCCAAGGTCCTTTCACAAATGTCTAAACCACAGAGAGACCCTTGCACGATGACAGCTCTGTAAAGTTGGAAATCTTGTTCAGAAATAAATATAAAAAGGAAGTTGAACTTCAAGATGCTCTTCAGCAAGCGATAGAAAACACCACACCCCTTTTTTCACCCTCATACTTTGGGGAGAAAGGAGGGAACTGAGGTCTTTTCGCTTTACGTCGTCCATAAAAATGTCTGCCCTGTTAGAATGCAATCTGTGAGGAGGGGAAGGCGCGAGCTCGGAGCTCTGAAATCCCAAAGGCGCTGAGATCCCAAAGGAACACCGACACGCCACCCGCCCTCCCCCCCGCAGCCACGCCCAGGTCCCTGCAGGACCGGCCGCAGCGCACAAAGGTTCCCCCCCCTACCCCCCCGGCAGGAAAATACGGGCCTAATCTCATTGTTTCCACCCAACAGTAAAATTCAGCTTCTCCCCTTTCTCAAAAAGGGGCGGAGGGATTGGGGACAGACAGGGCTACACCCGCTGCCGAGGCCCGAGGTTCTTTGTGCATCCGTCCCCATAGCACAGGACCTGTCCCCAAGCCAAGCGCTAGAAACCCGGCACTCAAGCCCCCTCCTGCAGTCGCCTAGGTTGTCGCCAGCGCGGACCACCTCCAGACAAGGCGTGGCGAAGTGCCTCGCGAGGCCGACCGCAGCCGGATCCCCCGCGCTCCGGCCTCTCCTCGCGCCGCCTCTGCGTCCGGGCCACCGGGCTGGACGCCTTATGAGCCCAGCCGCGCGGAGCCACGGATACTCACGTTTCCAATTGCTTCCGCGGAATGCGTGCACTGCCCCCGCTACTGGTAATTAGAAAGAAGAAAAAGTGCTCTGAGAGCCGCCTTTCCGGCAGCGCGAAGTGACAAGCAGGCCGCCAGCTGAAAGCCCCTCATTTTCTGCAAGCTCACTTAAAAATGCTCCTCGGGGCCGTCAACGCAGCTGCCAGGTTTAATAATTATGTCAGACAGCCCCTCCCCCCATAAAGAGACAAAGATGACAGGCTGCGGACCGAGGTCCGCAAGTTTAACCGCAGGCACCCTATCTCAGCCCCAGCGAGGCCGCAGCTGCAACCACTGCGCAGACACCCACCAGGGAAAGGTTCAAAATGCCAGCCTTGACCTAGGAATTCTCCAGAAACCTCAGTTGTTTCCAATGCACCCCGCGCATAAATACGATACTCTTCCCAACGGTATTTGTGAAACAAAACAAGAGGCAGGCGCGTCTCCAGTTAACCTAACTAACCTACGTCTCAAATGTAAAGGGGCTTTACTTAAAGGAACGCAGCAAACCTCAATCAGATGTCTGCTTGATTGCTGGGCACTGGTGGGATATCCTGTCGCTATGCAAAGCGCAGGAAGCTCATGGAACTGTGCTTCCCTCACGTTTTGGTGGCGCCCGCGAACGCTCCCGCCTCTCCAGAGGACTCTGGCCAACAGAACCTTACTGTCTCGGGGGGTCCTTGGCAGATCCTCCTTGACCCGGACCATCTCCAGAGTGCGGACAGCTCCTCCAGAGCGACTGGATTTGACCAAGCCGGAAGGAATTAGTGGTTTTGGTTTGCAAGTGAAAGTGCTTTATAAAAAGTACGGTATATATAACCTAGGTACGCAGGGCGCACCGCAGCCGGGCGGCCACGCCCCGCGGGCTCCTCCGGGTCCCGCCCCGCCCAACCTGCCGCACCTGCCTCTGCCAGGAGTGGTTTCCGTGGAAACTCCGGAGAGCCGGTTCTCCCTTCGGAGGCGCTGTTACCCTGACAACTGCGACCTAGCGTTAGGCGGTCCAGGGAAGGATGTCGATGGATGCCTGTTTTCAATCATAGATTCAAAGAGATTCAGAGTGGTAGGGCAGGAATAGGAAAGCAGTGACATTGGGAATGGAGGCGGAGCCGCGCGAGCCCACCCGTGGGTGGAGTTAAGTGGACATCCCAGACCCCTCGGTACTGCATCGCTCATCCCTCCCCCTGACCAAGTGAGTTTAAACGTGGTTTTAGAATGAATTCCATCATTCTCTTCAGCATATTTACTTTTCTCTATTCTGCTTAAGATACTATTTTAAAGTTATTTTCTACGGACTCAGCACTAACTAGCTCGAGGTAGAAGTGAGGAGAGGCCCATAAAGATGTGTGGAGGGGTGACCTGGGGAATGATAGTATTTGACTGAGAATGATCTTGTGCACAGAAATTTCTGAATACCACCTAGCACCATCAGGCTATGATGTACACATGTTTACAAAATTAAATGCACTATTTCAGGTGAAGGTTTTGGGTAGGGAACAGGGAAGGGTGGATGAGACTACCCACATATGTTTAAAATTTAAATGTTCCTATTCCATCTGGTTACTTTTGGGTATGGGCATTTTGTATTCATCAAATCACAAATAGGAACTAAAAAATAAAATGAAACAAGTTCATGAGCTTTAGTGTAAGGCATAAGAAGACTGAAAACACACACACACACACACACACACACACACACACACACACTGTATTGGTTTCTCCTTACTATAAATTGTATATTTCATATCTGAGTTACTAAAAGTTAAAAATCAGGGGCCTATTTGAATTAAGATTTCACTGCATACATCACAATACGATGATAATCTCTGGGTTGAGACTTTTCATGCTGGTTGTCAGCTGGGGGCTTCTCTCAGCTCTGTAAGTCTGTCTACATTCCTCCTTAGGGGCCCCTTCCATCTTCAAGCAGTTAGGACACATTGAACCCCCTATGTTTTACATCTCTAACTTCCTTTTTTATCTACTGGCTTTTAAAGGAATCGCATGCTTAGATTAGGCCCAACCAGACAATCTCCCTTTGCCACATAAGATAACAATCATGGGAATAATATCTTATCAAACTCACACTCAAAGAGGAGGGGATTATACAATGGTGAGGGTCATTGGGAGTTATTCTTAGAACTCTGCTTACCATACCGTATGACCCACCCATTCCATTCCTCGGTATTTACCCAAGAGAAATGAAAATATATGGCTATGCAAAGACTTATAGGTGAATATTTATATTCACTTTATTCATAATAATAATTAAAAACCAGAAAAAACTCAAATGTCCATTAATTGGTGAATTAATAAAACAACTAGTGGTATATCCATTCAGTGGATGAATACGACTCGTCAACAGGAAGGCACACAGACACCTCACATGCATATGAACACGGAAAATCCTCAAAAAAACATGGTGCTAAGAAAAAGAATGTAAATGCTGTTTACTTGAAATCTGAGCGTTCCAGGTGAGAAATGAAGCCACACCCTATACATGAAAGGCAGGGAAGAGATGGAAGAAAGAGGTAGACCACTCCAGATTGGTTGGTGGCAGTTTTAACCAGCAGAGGGACTTGTGAGTTTTGTGTGGAAAGATGAGATCTCTGCACCTGCCCACTAGAATCTTCAAAATTTATATAAAGGCCTTAACTGGGTTCAGTCATGTACACATCCAGGTGGTCTCAACAACATATTGACACATATACTATCTCAAGGCTGTGTCCTTGGCGCAGCTTTGAGTGGGAAGGTAAGTAGAACATACATGCCAAGGTCATGGGAGGGATGAGGAACCTCCGATTGCCTGGGTCCAGCTCTCAGGTCAACTGGCGGTCACTTCCTCTCCATTACCTCCTCCAACAAACACAAAAGATGACACATTGTATGATTTAATTTATACGAAATTCTAGAAAAGGCAAAACTATAGAAACAGAAAGTAGATCAGTGGTTGCTAGGGGTCAGGGGGTAGGGCGAAGGGACTGACTGCAAAGGGACACAAGGAGACTTTGTGGGATGAGAGAAATGTGCTGTATCGTGATTGTGGTGGTGGTCACATGACCCTAGATGTTTGTCAACATTCATTGAATCGTACAATTAAAATCAGTGAATTTCATTACATGTAAACTGTACCTTAACAAAATTGACAAAAAAGATTATGATTTTTATATTTTATCCAGCATTTTAAGGTGTTCTATGTTGGGAGTTTCTCTACACATTGAACTTACAAAATCAAAGACTTTCTTAGCAGTGTCGAAATGTGCCTGTGTTTTTAAGTCATAGCCCTTACCCTGAGTAGAACTGCATAGTCATCGATTATTTTCTGTCCTCTCTGTGCTCGACCGTAAGTTCCACGTGAACAGGGTCATGTCCATGTTCACCCCTGTACCCTAGTACCTGTCCTTTGTGGGCCTTTGATAAATATCTGTTGAATAAATGAACTAGTCTCTCCCTCAGGGCAATTTGAACACTGGAAAATCTGATTACACATCTTTCTTCCAGCTGATCTCTAGTTACCTTCAATTACAGTACTAAATCCTTTTCTCGACCATAATTAAAGTTGGAGTTAAAAACCTTTCATTTCGCCCCATTATTTTACAGCAACTGTTTATCCTGACTTCTGTTCTCTGGGCTGGGAACCCAGGGTACACTCAGAGTGTCACAATTGGGCTGATAGGAGAGGAATACAGCGACCAAGGGTAGATTATTTGGGCTGTTCTGACTGATCCCACAGATTTCCTGCCATTTTCAGTCTTCTTTTGTCACCGCAGACTAAGCACCCTATTTCACTTCAAGGCTTAAATTCAAGGTTTTTCTTTTAAGGCACATATGATTCATCTAAACATTAAAAAAATATATCTATATTAATCAGAGGGCAATGTCATTTGGGATCAGGTGAAACATTAATAAAGCTAGAGAATGTAGAATCCTTTGGGCTGTAGCTGACAGCATCCTCAGAAGGGAGGGTGGCCAGGAAGACACCAGTCATTTCTCTGTTTAGGGAACTAATTAGGCCCTCCATTCATTTGACCTTGGCCATCAGTTACTTACCTGAATGTCACACCCACCCACCCACTCTCCCCTTCCATGTTAGAACTAAGGTGCAAAACTGCCAAGTGCTAAAATCCTTCCTTATTATTGTGCTCTATCAACAGAAAAAATATCATGTGAGAAATAGGCATTTCTCTTGCCTTTGTTCTTAGTATACAAATGTGTAAGTACAAATTGTGTGAATTTGACAGCCTCTCTTAAAAATGTGACATAGCACACATTGGTTATTTGCTACCCAGCACCTATTCCCTCTCCTGCAGTAGGACCTCACATTTTGGGAGGAAATTTGGCTTGCATGGGACTGACCTCACCCCAAGTTCCAAGAGTAGGCTCTGATAGGCTTAAAACAACTGACACTGCCACCTGAATTAAAACAACTGGCACACCCCAAGTCAACTGGATTAGCTCGGAGACTGGGACGAACCCAATCAGAGCCCAACAAGCCAAAAGATATTTGCTGGGGTTTTGGGAAAAAATAAGCCTCCTTTCTCGTGTAGTAGTTCTGGGAGAAGAGACCATTCCATTTACTCGGGATGATGTGTCATGAGGATGTGAGTTTGGAGCTGCTGCAACCATTTTCCCTATAAAGGAGATCTCAGACCTGCCTTTGGGGCCACCTTGTGGAGCCTGAGGATAAAGCCAAGACCATAACAGGCAATGTGGGGAGGAGAGAAGCCGGGCCCTAGGTGGCATCTTTTGAGCTGCTAGATGAAAAGTCACCTGAAATCAGTTTCTCTAGGTTTTCAGTTACCAATGAATCAATAAACTCCCTTCATCTTACAAGACAGTTTGGTTTCAGTTTTGTGTCCTTTTCAATAAAAAGTAAATGTGACATTTAGTTTAAAGATCCTCAGATTATAAAACTAGAGTATCATTTGACATCACCTCAAAGTTCTAGCTTGCCTGCTTTTTGACAGATCTTTCATAAAAGTTTCACAACCAGTTTTCAAGCTTTCAGATTTGTAACATCCGGACACAAAGTTGACTGATGCCCAGTGGTCCAGGCACTTGGTCCCACTGACCTGCTCTTCATAAGGCTTTTATCCTGCTATTCAGCAGAGAATCTGTGTGCACATTCTTAAAGGAAAAGCCCTAGAAAAGATTAAGGATAAAACAGGCAGAGTTGGGACCCAAATCTGGGTTTGCAGCCAAAGTCCATGTTCTTAAGCCGTTCTCCGTATTGTTCTCAAGTCAAGCTTGTCCACCACAGTTGAAATCATTCCAGTATTTCATCTAAATAACAGCCATTCGTTACTTTCCTTGATACAACTGAAATCATGAAAGCTCTTTCTTGTCTATAAGTGAACCCTCCTGTTCACTGAAAGACCCCTGTTCATATTGCCTATATTTGCATTCCCTGGTTTGCAAAATTCAGAAATTGACTTGGAACAGGCAGAATAATAACGTGCCATAGATATTTTTCTGTGTAATAGAGATATTCCTGAAGAGTGGGGAGAAAAATCCGTTGTTAAATATGATAATAACAGCTAACATTTAAGAAGCATGTCTCTGTACAGGCACTGGGATAGTTTTTTTCCATGCTTTATCTCATGGAATTATCTCAGTATCTCAGTGCAGCAGGCACATGGCAAAAATGAGGAAGTTCGGTACAAAGCGATTAGCTCACCCCAGATCCCAGTGGATATAAATGGCAAAGCCAGACTTGAGCTCAGGCGGCCTGGTGTGAGAGCCCCTATGTATTCTTTCTTATCATAAAGGTAGAACGTGCTGGAAAAGGTTTTTGATAAATCCTTTCAAGGAGAAGAGAAAGATTTGGTACTAAAGATATTTGTGCCACAATTCTTTCCATTCTGCACGTCCAGACTTGTATTGATCAGATTTGAAGCACAACACTCTTCATATCAGTCACCCAAGACATTTTGTGGCACATTTACTATTTCATTGTTAAAGCAACAATCACAATACGGTAATCCTTAGCACTCGGAAGAGGTGTCTATATCATGCTCTGTAGAAAATAAGAGAGAAATGAGCATCTCTGCCACCAATGGCTTTTGTCCAAAAGAAGAAAAGAGGCACTCAGCTCTCTGAGTCATAGAAACTTGTGTCATTTCAGATAAGCCACCAGCCACCAACCAGAACCCACAGGCCAGGGTGGGGAGGGTATCCGTATTCAGATAAGGGCTGCACATGACCATAGCAGGAAATAAAATAAAACCCAAAAAGGAGTTCAGAGGATGATGATAAAGATGCTATGCTAATGAGATTGTTTGGCGCCTTATCCCTTTTGACCAACACAGCCTTTTTTTGTTTCCCAGGAACACTTGGACCCGTGATGTTTGTGGTCAGTGATTCTTGGCTAGAACTGGATGAGGGTTGTTCCAGAGCCGGAGCTGCAGGTCCATGGAATCTGGGGCTGGACCCCTGTAACCTGGGGAGCAGCTTCCTCCCTCAGGAGGCTCTGGCTGCTTCAGCTAGAACAGTAGCCCGCGAATGCTATGGGTTCAGAGCTTGCTCTCATTCTGTCCTCTCACACAGCATCTTTTCATCCTCATTCCTGAAACGCTCATTCCCAATAGCTCAGACTGAAATATCTTTGACATTAAACATCTGCCACGCATCTGTCTATACCCTGCCATTGACTCTGTGAACAACAAAACCAAACCCAAACTCTTAAGTTCAATAAAGTAATGGAAGGAAATCACCCCCATGAAACATTCTCTTCCTTCTTTCTCCTGTTGAAACAGTTTTTAAAATAATATAGAGCTCCCCAAGACACATTAGATAGAATTCGATTTAGAAAAATTCAGTGTTTTAGATACACCATGATTCTTTATCTGTAATTTGGCAAGTTTGATGCAAGTTCACATCACACTCTGTCTAGCAGTCTCCTGAAAATCCTGAGTCCTCTGCAGTTCTGAAACCTTGGCGTTCAGGGAGGGGCTGGAGACATAAGCCAGGAGAAGCAGTGGTCAGAGAGTGTCAGACTCAGGAGGCTCCCAGACTTGCATTTATGGTTTTGAGATAAAGTCTAACTGAGTAGGGGAGTGACCTGCTTCCTTGTTCTGCAGTTCCTGACACTGCTCAGATGCCCAGCTGGAAATGGGAGCAGGCACTGAAGGTAGGAGCCAGGCTGCAGGGAATTCTGGGAGGTGTTCCAATGATCAGAAGCAGACATGTCCTCTAGTGCCCTAGCTGACAATCTTCCAAGATTAAGTCCAAGATTAATTGAATGTCTCTCCCTTTCTCAGACTCTCTTATTTTGTCTGTATGAAGAGAGCAAGTGGGTCGTTTTCTCTAAAATACAACTTTACTTCCAACTTTGTGCAACTCCCCATGCTCTGCCCAACCTGGTGCAGCCAGTGGGGCTTGGGGGACTTCTGGGGTAGTGACATCTGCTGTACTCCCCACTGGGAAGGGCCTGCTACTCCACATGTGGCCAGTCCCTGGGGATCTCTTCCTCTCTCAATTCGAAAATATGCCACCTGCCATGCTCGCTGAAAGTCTCATTATGATTCTGGAAACACCGGTTTGGCATTTTCCTTCTTTAGTATTTGCTTTAAAACTGTCTGGGATTTATGCCACAATCATTTTTCTAGTCAGTTTTCCCAACTTCTTTTCTCTTTAGAAAATCATAATGATGGTAACACATTGGAAATCCCACAGTATTTTCTAACTAGTGCACATGAGGCGGGAAAGAGGATGAAAACCCTCATAGGTATCTACCATCAGGGCCAGGAGTGCTGCTGGTCAACACATGTGAAAGTGCATCAAGGAAATAGCTAGGTTCACATCTGTGCATGTGTGTGAGTATATATATATAGATATATATAAAACAATATCATTATTGAAAAGTAATAATGAAAGAAAATTTAACAAGAAAAAGACCCGTTATTCTTCCACTAATGAAAAGCTGTTTTGGAACTGTGCATTCCATGCCAACCTTTGCCAGATACCTACACTTTATAGAACATATGCAGTTTTATTTCTCTACATAGGCATTCCTGTTGACAGTGACGTGCTCTCAACAGCTCCCCATAGCATACCGTATAATTTGTATTTCTATTCTAGCAATCATTTCCCAGCACCACGCTGAATATTTGGGTATCACTCTCCCTTATTCCTGGACGGGAGAGAGCAGATCACATTTATCTTTACATTCTTAGCATCCAGCGCTGTGTGTCTGGTGCAGAGTTGGCAGTTGGTAAAGGCCTGTTGAGCGACGGATTACAAATACAAAGCAATCAGAGCAGATTAGTCTAGACTGAGGTTATTCCAGGTCAGGGGGCTGTGAGTTTGTATAGAGTCCAGAGTTCATGGGATCCTAGGCATGAAGCTCTTGGGATTAGAGAGGAGATCCTGAAATTTTCAAAAAGCATGTCCCTGGTAAATTCTCAGTAAGGTGTACTCCACCAGCAAGATGCATAGCAGACGTGCAAAGGGACTGGGAAAGATGACCGGTGTGGCTCAGCTCTTGGTCAGAGGCTGTCGGTGGACTTGCTGAGTCACTGGCTCTGAGGCTGCTGACGGCCAACGTGGTTTGAAAGAACCCAGAGTACCTGTAGCCTTCAGCGCTCATTAACCACAGTGATGAAGAACACATACGATTTAAGTAACTCACGAGCCCCAATATGATTATCAACCTCCCCCTGAGTCTGAATCAAGTTCAAAGCAAAGAGCAGAATGAAAGGCAAATTAAATTTCATTGTCAGTGAAAAGGTCTGGGAGGGACTCTAGAAAGACGGAAGTGGTGACCACATAGTTTTTAAATCACACCAAATTCTCTCATAAAAAAACAGAAAGAACAACTAAAGTAGCAAAGCCATCCCCAGAAACCCCAAACTATAAGCAAATAAGAGCCAACCACCATAGCCACAGGCCTGTATAGTAATCAGTGTCTGTGCAGCAGAAAGCAGAGGGTGCAATGAGGCATTTGACAGACTGCTGAACAGGAGAATCCCAAAGTAGCCATGAGGTGTTCACTGGAAAGCATGCTGGAACAGTTTGAGACAAGCAGCTGAAACTAGAAGGAGTCTGTCCAGTGCAGTAGTGGGTGAATGCAAGAGGTCCATGGTAAACTCAGTCTAACGCCCCTGAACTCCCAAAACAGTCCAGCCAGGGCCTCCTTCTAGCATACAACTCCACACGGAGGAGAAACTGTACAATCAAAATAGAGAAGGGCATAAAAAATAAAAAATAAAAAATAGAGGAGGGCATGGACAACAAAGACAAGGAAAGAAGGTCCAGACAAAAGTGGTGGAGGGGAATGGAGCCAGGATGTCTCAGAACGCAAGACACACAGTCTCACACACATACACAGAATCACACAATCAAAAAACAACAGGGAGCTCTGGGAAGATAGAAAAGCTACCCTGCCACCTTCTGAAAGCTAAGGAAAACTAATTTTGCTTAAAAATGAACAACAGAAAAATATAGTCAAATTCCATGAAAGTTCTTAAGGGGAAAAAGAGGGAACAAATGCAGAACAACATTACTACAGACATTGTAAGCACATTAGAAAAAACAAAAAAGTTCTCAGAAAAAAAATCACAACTATCTTTAACTTTCTCTTTCAAAATAAGCTTAAGGATCCAGCTATCTTTACTGAAAACAAATGTCCCACACGCCCGTGCTATTTCATCCTGTTCCTCATCTTTAAAAAAGAAGGAGTTTTAAATCATACGTTTTAAAATAAGTTAAGTAGAGAAAGAAAATGAGCCATTAGGTTTTAAAAACAAAATTTTGGATCCTCTTGTAGTTCATAAGTGTGACGACGGGTGGTTCATGCTAGATGTGCCTCTCTCAAACCTTGCATGTTCCTTGTTATGAGATCGGCACATTACCCATCTGACATAAACAACAACAACAACAACAACAACAACACAATTTTGGCTATAAAGTGAGACCATACCTCTTTCAGAAAAACTATTAAAATAATGGATCCTCTTCTCTCGCCAAATCACTTTGAAAATTCAAACGCAAGATGTTTTACTTTGGGGATAAAAGTAGGCCCCTTTAATGCGTGGGACATAAATTTTCTTTTGTGTTCTCTATCAAGAAAATTCAAATACAGGGCCTGTTTGGTACCAGAGCAATGCTTCCTGAATTTGCAATTAGTGGATTGTCCAGAAGAGGGCACTCGTTCCCTAGGCTACTCAAGGGAGCCACCTGACACAGTGGTAGCTGAGTAGCAAAGAACAAAAGAGGCGCTTTCCACCCAGAGGAGTGAGAACAAGGTAAAGTTTTAAAAAGCAAGAGAAACTCACTATTTAGTGCTGCCTCTCATAATCTCCACAAACAGCCTCTAACTCGGCCACAACTTGCCACAGACAGGCTGAATACTGCATTATAAAAAAAATAAACTGGAAAGCACCTGGTTTTTTTTTTCTTTTAAAGATATTTGCTTAGTTTAGTAATTCCATCTGAATGATGCCTATTTATTCAACAGTCAACTTTGCCTGAGTTGTGTTTTCCCAGAATGAGATGTACGCAGGCGTTACTGAATCCAAAACCAATGTATTGTAACGTGAATCGTGTTTGGTGGGACAAATGTGTAGGTATAACTCAGCACTCCCCCCATCATGCCCTCTGTTCTTATCCCTGGCTTTGTTCTAGCTTACTGATGAAAACACATCTCTTCCACATGAATAGTTTTACTCAAATAATTATGCTTTTAAAAACTTAGAGCCACTTTCATGGTCTGTTTTTCAGAAAACAGTAAATATTCCTCGGCAAACACAAAGATAGGAATATCTCAGAGCGAGCAACCCAGAGCAAACACACAAATGGAAACCCCAACCCTTATTTACTTACAGGTCTTTAAGCTCCTAATATTGACATTAGTTTCTTAGGTCTCCTGTGCATTTTCTTTTCTATAGCAAACAACAGGACTTTAATCTATAAAGAGGCAGGTTTTTGCTGCTCCAGAAAGATGGGTTAATTATACCCCCAAGGACGCAAGAGTGAACAGTGCTGCAGAGCGGACAGGCTCTGTGTTATGGGGAGCGACAAGGCAAGAAGTCGTGGTTAGCAAAATACGCTCCTTTGCATAAACTATAGAGATACATTACAGAATGCAGGCGAAAGAACCCGAACAAGAGACAAACAATCGTAAGATTACAGTGTTTGAGAGGGATTTGGCTACAGCTTTTTCTTAGGGTTTGTTTGAAAGTATTACATTGAACTTCAGCATGCCTTTCCAAAAGGTATTTTTAGAATTAATTATCTTAAAAGCTTTGAGTTCCTTGGAGTTTTATCTATACGGATATCTCTTGGCCTAAGGGACCTTAAGGTATTGAATTAAGTGAGTCTCCTCTTAAAAAGCAACAGCTTCCATATATAAAGAAAGCAGCCACACTTGCAGTGCACAGGCTGGAACACATTTGGAAAAGGCCAGGTGTGTCTGGTAGGAGCACTGCTAAGGGGATGAGAGTTGTTGCTTCCACATGCATTTTACCCGATGGGTAGACTGGTCAGGAAAGGGGCCTGTGAAGGCTTGACAACCGGTTCAGCTATACCTGACGCCCTGCTCCCAGGGTGGTCCTCAAGAGAAGAATTAGGTGGCAGGCACACAGAAGAGCCCTCCAAAGCATTCCTGCCCCAGGCCTACTCGATTTTTCTATCTGGAAGGACTAGGAAACGAGGGTGAGGCCTGGCGTCCCCTGCTACCAGCACCCCCAGAACCAAGTGAACCCTTCCCTCTGATCACATCTTCTATGAGGGCTGTTTTTAACTTCAGTTCCTTTCAGCTCATTGTCTAGTTAGTGCAGGAGATTTTGTCCTGGGGCTTTACGAATGGGTACCTTCAGGGTCTGGAAACCCTGAAGTCATGTGTGAGATGTGTGGTTATAAAAATGACCTTTTTTTTTTTCTTTCCTGAGAGGATGAGCCTTAGCTTTCATTGGATTCTCAGAGGGATTTCCAGCTCTCAGAGGGATTTCCAGCTCCCAAAGGGCATGTAAACCACCCCAGAGGGACTGTGAATGAACTCAAGTCAGAGAAACTCTCACGGCTGAGTGATCAGCACAGCTATCAACACTTGACAGGCAGAAGAGCCAGACAGAGCTGACAGAGCCTCTTATAGTATGGAGAGGACAAAGGAAACTTAGAGGTAATCTAGCACGATTCCTTTATTTTATAAATAAGGAAACTGTCTCAAAGCCACAGGTCTGCTGTCAGGCCAGCCCCCAGGGCTCCTAACTCTCAGTTGGGAGCTCTCTCCATAATACCACCCAGGACGATCAAGCTCTTTTTGTTCTAATCCTGAAAATTGTGTGATGATATGGCAGGAGCAAGATGACCTCCAAAATCATCAAAGTCATTTTAGACTTTACAGGGTTTATATGAGCAGCATATTGTTGGTAGTGTGGTCTCTGGAGCATGATTCTTCCTCTTCTATGTGTCTTTAGGAAAACTATATCTTTCTCGGTGCCTTGGTTTTCTTATCTGTAAAGTGGGAATAAAGTAGCACATACCATTTAAGATTCTCCTGTGAGGATTAAATCAGCCAATGTATTATACATTATATATAATGCTTTAGAATACGGTCTGACACATATTAAATACTCATCCTCATCCATTATTGACATTTTAACAAATATTTATTGAGCATCTGTTGTATTCAAAGCATTGTGCCAGACACCAAAGACATAAAGACAAATGACCCAATTTATTCCCTCCAGTCAGGAGTAGTGTGTGAGGGAACCACAGTTCATTAAAATATATGTGACAAGACCCTTGATAGTGGTTGGCACAATGCACTTGGTAACTGGGAGAAGCACTAACATAAACTTAATGTCTTAAGATTTCCCTGACACTCAAAATGCAAACGTACACAGGGAAAACAATGGTATGCTCTCTGGATCTACCTGCCAAGGGACCCTGGAGGAACTGAGGGTCGACAATATGCCAGTGCAAACATTAGCTGCTCTGGCTACAGTACGGCAGGGCTGACAGGAGCTGCCAAGTGGCAGGTAGAGATTGGAGGAGTGAAGTTGGGGCGAGGGCAATGGACTGGGAAGGGGCTGCCTGAGGACCAAACACAGCAAAGCTGCCAGGAAGTCCTGGGATCTGATTATGTCCCAGAGTTAATGAGCCAGCAAGAGCAAAGACACTGAGAAGCAGAGCGGGGATTAAGACATACGTAGTCTGGGTTTATCTCCTCTATGGTGGCTGTGTGTTCTGTGTTCCCTTTTTGAAGGCAAACAGCCAAGGCTCCAAGCCTACCAACCCTCTGGGTAAAATATAAAACCCTCTGTAATAGTAAGGGTTCTCCAGAGAAATAGAACCAATAGGATATGCTGCCATCTGGAGGCAGAATTTCATCCTCTTTGGGAGACCTCAGTCTTTTCTCATAAGGCCTTTAACTGACTGGGTGAAGCCCGCTTACATTATGGAAGGTAATCTGCTGTACTCAAAGTCGACTGATTTAAATGTTAATCACATCTAAAAAATAATTTCATAGCAACATCTAGACTGGTGTTTGACCAAACAATGAGGCACCATCAGTACCATCGCCTAGCCAAGGTGACACATAAAATTAAGACAACCCTCTGACTCTTAACACTCACCAAAGACTGTAAGACAATGTGTAGTCAGGAGAGAAAGGGGGTGGGGGTGGGGACTTTTAAGTTTAAAACCCTGGCAAATCTGAACCTTTTCTTCCAACTCTCAGTTCACTTGTCACCTACCCTGGAAAAATGTGGCATGAGTTATGTGTCCCTCCTCAGTGGAACCAGTGCCCACTGCCTGATGCTATGACCTTGTCAATTTTGTGCTATAACCCTGTGCCTATTCTGACTCTTGTCTTTTGTTCTTGTACCGCTGAGCCTAGCTTTCATTGCACCTACTACTATGCACAGCAGCACTCAAGAGGCAAATATGTTATATATATATTATATAATGTAAATGTTTGTGCAGTGATAAAGTTTCTGCTTTTGGAATTCCATCTGAGCTTCCACCCCAACGAAGAGAGGAATTCAAGTTCCCTGACAAACCTTGAAGCCAAGAGACCCTAGGATCCAAAATGGCCGACAGCCTGCATATTTGTGTTGAACGTTGAACTGACCAAAACACACATTGTGCTTCAGTGATGAACACTAGTCTTCTATGTAAGGTGCTAAAAGAAATACATATCTTTCTTATTCACCATCATATAGCAGTCATGAGTCACTTCCTCAGGAGTGGGGGTTCATATTAAAGATCTTAATGTGGAAGATTCTAGACTCAGTCCTCTGGGCTTGTCTGTCATTCCTTCATTCACCCTAAAAGCATTTCTTGGATGTTGACTGTATACCAAGAGCATGGTCCCAGCCTTTAAACAACTCATGGTGTAGAGCTCAATATTTCACTTATATTTTCACAAAGAAATGCCAGATTCACTTGATATTTTGCCATAAGGAAATGGAGTGAATTTCAGGTCAAAAGGCCATGCTGCTTTGTGACCTCCTCTTTAAATCTGACACAGTAAAGCTTTCAGCATTGTGAAATCCTGGGCCACTTCAAATTGAAGCCATTTCTCTAGCAAAACATGATATGTAAGAGCGCCCCCTGTCAGGAGGTAAATTCCGACCCTTTAACCACTGAAAACAGAAAAACCAACGACAGTCAAGAAAAAAAAACGATTTCTCTGGCCAATACTTAAGACCGAACTTGGAAACCCAGAAAGAAATAGAGAAAGATTTCCTTTGTAATTATCATAAAATTAGCACACTGTCCAATTTTAGATTACAAAATAGAAAAAGAAGTTTGACAGAAATATGACGGGCACCACCACAGGGGGGAGCAATTTGTTATCATCTAAACAGCATGAATGCAAAACGGAAAGTATCAATCAGTAGGGGATGGCTAAATAAATTGTGGCAATATTCATACATTGCAATACCACATGTCAGATAAAATAAACAAATAGATGTACATGTATTAATATGGATATATTTGGAAATAGTCTTGTGAAAAAAGAGGCGCAACAGGCTTTTTGTACCTAAAAAGGAACAGAAATACTGTATAGTACAGTATATAAATATATACACTAAACAACAATATATATTTCAAAATTATAAAACTCTGGCTGAAGGACACATACCAGTTTCAGAATCATTACTTCTGGAAAGGAAGGAAAGGAAGGAGATACATGGATGGCAGTGAGGATTCCAACGGTTATTTATAAAGATTTATTTCTTTAAAAAAAATGTTTAAAGAAAATATTGTAAAATGTGTTCAATCTTAGTATTTGGCATGTGAGTATCTGTTAAATGAGTTTTTGTGTATTCCAACATTTTTTTCTGAAGAGTATCTAGAAAGTAGTCATGGCTACCTCCACCCACTTCATAAGTGTGGGAACTGGAAGTAGAAGACCCTCCAACTCCATCTATTTAGCTCTCTTATTTTAGAAGCTAGAAAAAACAGCAGGGCTACCACAATTTTTAAAGTGAGGAGTTTTAAATATTTTTGGCATGGATTTCTCACATAATAGGCGATTATCAAATACTTGTGAAATAGATGGGAAATGCTGTCCAAAAGTGCTCATTTGCTGCCCATTGCATGCATTCATCATCATTGACTGCGACAATTACAGACGAGGCCTGTGACTTCAAACCTTGGTACTGCCCTGATTCCTACGGCTAGCCTGGGCCAGTGGTTTTCAAATTAGTGTGTACACCTGTCACCTGGGAACTTCAGAAAAATGCAGTTTCCTTGGCTTTGCTGCCAAAGACACTGATTGGGTGGGTGTGGGTAGGGACAGGGGTGGGGCTGGTGGGCAGCTGGTGCAGGAGTTATGGGTAAGGTGCCCTTCGAGATGCTGCGGATGAGGGTGGCTTGCAGGCTACACTTTGAGGGACAACAGCCTCAGCATTTTGGCCACCTTTGCTCAATACCTGCCTTCGTTTCCTCTTCTTTGAAAAAGAAAAGGGTAAAAAGAAGGCCTGGCTTACTGCTGCTGAACATGAGACCTCAGAAACCAGGGCAAGGCTCATCACCCAACCTCATGGGGAAAAAAAATACTGGACTAGTCGCCAAAATGAAAGTAGATTATATATCTAGTTAGAAATGGAAGCGGCAAGTTTCCACTGTAAGTGCCAAGGGTGGCGGCAGAATGGTAAGGTAATGCTTGAAAGAAAGGGGAGTCCAGTCTCTTCCCCCATTTGATTGGCACAGGGAGAAAACAAGGAAGAATCCAGCTGAGGAAGTTCCTGCTAATTTACTCACAACCACCATTGTGTCCTGACATCTTATCACTTATTCATGTTTGCAAAGTGCTCTCAGCCTCTCTGATAAGAAAAAGGGCGGGAGACAAAATATTGGCAACATGTTCATATTATTTCATTGAAGCAGAGGCCCAGCATAGATATGAAGATAGCCACTGACATCCTGAATACAAAACTTGCTAGCAGGACAGAGAGACAGACTGGTGGCTAGAATGTCAGAATGACATAAACTAAACCTTATGCTACACACTGCCCCTCACCCGCTCAGCAACATTTCCTTTACAAAGTCCCAGACAGCTTCTGTAACATAGCGACTGTGAATGGTGTCCTCTCTGCTGAGATCTGGGAAAGCCCTCAGTGCTAATGCCATGGGCATCGGTCATCTGGGAGGTTACCCAGAGGTGATACCTACTGAGTCTTATGGGAGGCTGTTGAAATGGCCTACACACCCTCTTCCCACTCCTGAAAAGCTAGGTCACAGACACCAACCCAGGCTCAGCCAGGCAGCTCCATCTATTTCAGGACTTTGAACCTTGCATCAGTAAAGCAAAGAGTCAGGGATGAGGATGTCATCTTTCAGGCAGTGATGATGATGGCAGCAGAACAGTAACCATGTCCGGAGTCTGGGGTGGGCAGAATCATCAAAGCCAGGTTCTAGGGCAGAGTTTTGGCTGTGTTCTGGACTTGGGGCTGCCTTTATTACCACAGTTTTTATTCTTCTCAGTGGCTCTGTGAACTATCCAGCATCTCTTCAGTACTTCTACTTTTTTTCTACTTTAATCAGCCAGAGTTTGTGTTCATTGCTTACACTCTAAAAACCCTCATTGATTCAACCAATACCTCAAAGAAGGGAAGAGTTTCAAGTAAAAGAAACTACCTACTTAAAAAAAAAAATCCCCATAACTCATTCCAGAGATGATAAAGTCAGGAGCTTCAAAGACTCGTTTGTTATTCAGGATGAAAACACGTCAAAGATCTCTTCACATTTAAGAAGTGGCACAAACAATTTGCTCAGCCTTTCCTGTTCTAGAATTTTATCTCCAGGAACACTTACCCAAGGATAATGCTAGTTGTTGGATTGAGCTATAAGCAAGATGGTGGTACCATTCTTTGGGGCCTGATGGAGGAAATAAGCTGAATGGAAGGGGTGGGAATTGAGGATAACATTTAGGAAATGTCCATTTTGAGATGCTCCTGCAATATCTGAAGGAGGTACCAAGCCGGCACTTAGAAGGGTGTCTTGAGCCACAGATATTTGAAGGAAGGAATTTGGAAGTCAACAGCAAATAGATGGTGTTTAAAGCCATGGATGAAAACTCCTATCGTGTTTCCCTGAAAATAAGATCTAACCGGAAAATAAGCCCTAGCATGATTTTTCAGGATGACATTCCCTGAACATAAGCCATAATGTGTCTTTTGGAGCAAAAATTAATATAAAACCTGGTCTTATTTTCGGAGAAACACAGTAAGAAAAAGAAATTGAAAGAGAAGAATGAGAGGGCATATATAGAGATCAAAGATAGGGTTACCCAGTAAAGGATACTGGTTAAAAGTGTCTGGTGGGATAAGAAGAAAATTTAGAGGATATTGGATCAGGAAAAATGAGAAAGGAGAGTGATTCAAGAAAAGGGAGCGAGCGGTTGTGTTGCACCATGCAAGATGGTCACATTACATGAAGTTGGATTTGACAACATGGAGGTCATGACCTTGATGAGAGGAGTTTCAGGGGAGCGATAGAGCAGAAGCAATTGGAGAGGATTGAAGAGTTAATGGTAGGTGACAAAGTAGAGATAATAATGTATTGTAGACGACTTGGTGGAGAAGATTTGCTATGAAGTAGAACAGAGAAAAGGGGGAGAAACTCAAATATATGGTGATAGAAGGAGAACTGACTCTGGGTGGTGAACACACAACATGATACATAGATGATGTATTACAGAATTGTACACTTGAAACCTATGTAACTTTACTAACCATGGTCACCCCAATAAATTTTAATTAAAAAAAAGGAGAAGCTGACGACCTATAGAGTCAAGAAAAGACTGTTTTTTGTTTGTTTGTTTGTAAATGATGGGTAATTCCAGCACATATTTGTATGTTAGTGGGAATAGTTTAGAAGAGAAGAGGTTGATGGTACAAGAGAAAGTGAGATGACTGGAGGAAGGAAGTCCTCCTCATTTAGCTAATATTCAGTGCTTACTACACGTCAGGCACTGTTCTCGTTGCATGTCTTAGAGCATTGAGTGACCCAGACAAGGTGGCCATTCTCATGAGCTTCCATTCTGGGGGGAGTTTAGGAGAGGGGTTGGCTTTTGATAGGAGACAGGTATAGATGGGGTACATTTGTAGGTTTGGGGATGGGAAGAGAATTGAGCTCCCCTCTGGTGGTGTCTATTTTCTCAGCTAAGTCATCAGCTAACATTAATGGGGGAGGAGAGGAAGGTCATATAAGAGATGTGAGGAGAGAAGAAAATTATGACATTATTGCCCGGGGAAAGTAAACTTCCAATGAAAATTGATAGGTTAGGGTTTATGGTCATGAATTTAGAGTGAAACCAGCCAGCCTGATTGTGGGATCACTGTTTCTGTTAGAGTCAGCTAACAGGCAGGTAGAAGATCAGTAACAGGCAGGTAGAAGGTCAGTATTTGAGGCAGTCAAGGTTGGGGTTTTAGCACAAGGGTATGACTTAGAGAAGAGAGGAGCATGGGAGTTGAGGAGGTCTGTCAGGGAGAGGTCATAGTGATGGGTCTTGTCATCTAAGTGGTGAGGAGAGCAATGATGGTGGCAGATTAGGCAAAGGTGGGGAAGGTAGGAACATCAATGAACCCGCACTTTTGGGATGGGGTCCTGGCACATATAGGAGACCTGGGAGGGAGGGGGATAGTAGCTAGGGATGGCGGGGATGTGCGTAGGACAAGGTGTATGGTGTGACAGTGACACTGGAGTGGTTGGGTGGGAAAGAGGTTAAGGTTGAATAGTGGCCCTCAAAATGAAATGTTCATGCCCTGGAACTCGCGAATGCGACCTTATTTGGAAAAGAGCCTTTGCAGATGTAATTAAGTTAAGGATCCTGAACTACCCTAGTGGGCTCTAAATCCAATAAGTATCCTGTAACAGAAAGGAGAAGACATAGACACACAGGAAAAGGCCAGGTGAAGAGAGAGTCTTTGCGCCTGAAGCCACCAGAAGCTGGAAGGGGCAAGGAAAGATTCTCGCCTAGAGCCTTCAAAGGGACTGCGGCCTTGTCAATACCTTAATTTGGGACTTCTGGCCTCTAGAACTGTGAAGGAATAAGTTTCTGTTACTTTAGGCCACCCACTTTGTGGCACTTTGTTACAACAGGCTTAGGAAACTAATATAGGAACTTAGCAGCTGTGGGGGTGGTGGATCCCCCACATGGATATCAAAGTCTCTGAAAATGATGTCGAAACAGAGGTTGAGGAGACATTAATGAGCCAGAGCTAGTTACTAATGAATAGGGGAGGTGATCAGAGGTTGGTAACGACAGCAGTGAGGAAAGACAGGCTGTGATCTCACTGGATGGCACAAGCTTTAAATAAGCTGTGGTTTTTGAAGAAAAGAGAAGATAAATGGTAAGGGGTATGGGGGTGGGGGAGCTGCAAGGGAAGCAGTGTCCTGGGGGGACAGTCTGGTTTCAGTCAACACAGAGATGGAGGGCACACTCGGAGATGGGTTTGGAGTTATGGCGTCTACTGATCACAGCAGAGATGGGGCTGCGGTGAGAGGGGGCGATGGGAACATTTAGGGGACACGGAGAGCAGAACAAGGATGAAAGCTGGGGGAGAAGTGACCGGAGGCTTGAACTTCTCATGAGACTGAGTTGATAGGCGCATGACGCTTACTGCACTGAGTCCTGCGGTCTTGAGAGGGCGCTGGGTCAGGCTGTGCTTCTGAAAACTCAGCTCAATTGTTTGTGGGCCTTGGGGGACAGCTCCCTCTGACAGCTTGAGGACTGTGTGGGGGCCCTGTCATGGACACACCTGCATGCGGCTGCCTGGAGGGACTGCTGCAGCACGCACACGCAGGTGGCTGTATAACTTCTCAGTCATTTCCTAAGGGCAGAGCAGAAGCGTTTGAGCTTGTTTATCTAGATTAATGTCCAGATTATATCTCAGGATTTATATTAATGTGTATCTAACAATAAGGGGTCTGTTAAATAAATTATGATACGTTCATACAATGGAATGTTATGCGACCATTACAAATTATGTGGTTGAAGAATATGGAAAAATGATCATGATAAATAGTTAGGCACAAAAATCAGATTACAAAACATGCCTTATGAATCCCATTTGGCAAAACAAAGTTTATCTACAGGCATATGTAGATCTGGAAACAGACTGTACACTAAAACTATAACAGTCCTCTGTAAATAGGAGTATGGAACATTTTTATTTTCTTCTTACTTTACTGTATTTTCCAAAAAATGACAATGAATATTTATCACTTTGGGGTTCTGGGGGGAAAAAATTAGTCTTGACTGAATACACTTCTCAATTATTTTCTCTCTCTCTCTCTCTCTCCTCTCTCTCCTCTCTCTCTCTCTCTCTCTCTCTCTCTCTCTCTCTCTCTCTGAGGAATAAAGAAACTTTTGAAATTACTTTGAAACTTTCAGGGACCAATTGTTGTAAGTAAGAAAAAAAAATTGTGCAAATAAAGAAACTTTTCATGGTTTCCTTTGGCTCACAATCCGTGGGAGACTTCCCCTTACAGCTCTGCCCTTCCCACCTCACACCCTTCCCACCCCTGCACTCTGTCCGCCCTCACAAATCCGCTGCTGCTTGAACTTGATCCTTAGCAAGTCCTCCAACACTGATTAAAGGATCTGGACTTGGAATGATCACAGTGTTCTGGATTTGTGGATCTTTTCTACAATGTCCTGGAAGAGTGGCTTTCTGGAGAGGGCTTGTTCCTGTTTGAATGTGACACCCACCACGTGCACAGTTGATTTTTTTCCTTCTTCTTCTAAGACCTGTCCTTTAAGGGACCTGGCACCTTGAAGGGAGTCCAGGGCCCGCAGTCTTCATTCTTCTAACAATAACCCTGACTGCTTCCAGGCTGGGGCAATGACCCTCTCCCCTCCAGGCCCTTCTTCTCCTCCCGATCCTGCAACCCTAATCCCTCCTGGCCCTTGGCCTCGGATGCACTTCCTGGCATGGCCCCTATCCCTGGGGCTCAGGATTAACGCTTCTTGGGTTTACACTTAGCCTCTGGCTCCTCTGCCCCATCCCACTTCAACAAGATACCCCAGGCCTCTCCTGGACCCCACAGGTCTGTCTCTCTGGCCTCTTCCCTGGTTGGGTCTCTGAAATCCAGGAGCGGAGAAGGGAGGAATAGGTGGACAGATCTCTCTCTACGTGTCACCAGTTTTTGCATTTGGTTTGAATTGGCTCATTTGTTAAGAATATTTTATTCTAGAAGCATTTTCCTCCATCTGTTGAGATCTTGCTTCCAGGTATACCCTCTGTTTGGCTCAAATAAACTCATAAAAATTCAAAAAACAAAAACAACAACAAAAAAAACAAATCAACCCTAAAAAGAATTTTTAATTCTAATTATGTTTCAAGCCATCTACAAATATGATTTGTATGTTGTCTCTGCCCTTTTAAAAGACCCTGATGAGCCTACTGAATGTGCTCAGGATGGCACTGAAATGCAGGTCTGATTCTCATGGGACACAGTAACTGAGCCCAGCTAACATAGATGACTCAGCCCGAATTCTCCACAGGTTGACAAGGCCAAGGTCAAAGGCCTTGCTGAAATCCCAGCACAAAATTCTCAACACTCCCCTAGTCTGCTGGTCCAGGTTTTTCCTCCATCACTACTCTCCTGAGCGATTTAAAGCCTCACTCCTCCAGTCTGTACAATGAGGACACCCACCAGTGGCAATACTGGTCTCAGGCTGTTGTGAGATAATGTGTGTGAAAGCATTTTGTGGCTCATCGTTTAGGAGTGTCACCCATTTGTCAGCTGAAACCCTACCAAGACAAGGTTGAGAGACCCGCGTGACTTGTTTTTGTGATCTGTGCCCCTCCCAATGATCACGACTTCTCATTCTAAATACTCACAAATCATCCCTTGACTAATCTGTTCTAGCTTGTTGCTAGGAATTTATATCAGACTCAGGGGCCTAGAGCTCATGAAATGAATCTCCTTCCCTCTTCTCAAAACTGAAGGAAACCACCATACCCTTATGTATCCCTGACATGGGAGTAGTCTCCAGACACTGTATAGAACTCCAATAAATCCGCGAGAAAACGATAAACAACCCAGTGGAAAAACTGGCAAAGGACACGGATAAGCAATCCACAGAAGAGGAAACCCAAGTAGCCAATACAAATATCAAATGATGCTCCACCTCAATTGTAATCAGGGAAATGCAAATTAAAATCATGATGAGAAACCATTTTACACCCTTTAGATTGGGACATATTAAAGTCTGACAATTCCAAGGGCTATGAGGACACAGAGGAAGTGAACTTCACACACTGCAGTGGGGTGGGAATTAGGTGGCTCTGGAGAGCACCCAATGGCAAGATTTAATTAAGCTGGAGACATGCAGACCCCACTCTCAGCAAGATGGCACCTGGGTATGGACCCGAGACCAATTCTTGCCCATATGCCCAGGGAGACACAGACCCAAAAGTTCACAGCAGTACTGTTTATCAGGAGAAAAAGTACAAACTTAAATGTTCCTCCATAAGGAAATAGATTTTAAAATCATAGTATATTTATACAATGGAATTCTACTATTCAATTAAAATGAATGAACATGAGAGGGGGTATAAGGACGGCTCCTAAGTCCCGGTAATGTTCTACCTACCCTGTTTTAAAGCTAAGTGATGGTTACACAGCTGCAATCATTTTGTAATATATTCTTTGAACTGTATCTTTAAGATTTGTGAATCTTATTGAATGGATATTACGCTTCCATAAAAAGGTGTACCAAAAGTGAACCAACGTGAACTATATGTATTATCATAGATCGATCTCCAAAACACAGGGTTAAAAAAACAGAGGTTGCTGAAGGCTACATAAAGTATAGTGCCATTTATGCAAAGTCTGTAAATTTGCCAATTAGGTAAGTTGTTTAGGGAGACACACAGATGTGGCAAAATTACGCAAACACACATGGGGCGTGGAGGCAAAGGGAATGGGTTTAGAAAGGCCATATGCAGTGTACCTGAAAACTTTTACTTTTTAAGCTGAGTGGTGTGTACACAGCTATGCCGTTGAACTATAATTTATATTTTTCTGTGAAATAGCTTATGTAAAACTTTTTATAAAAAATCGGGACGCATTATGTCTTATTCCAGTTTTCTGATTCTCTCCCTTTCTTCAGGATTCTCACAGATGAACTCAAAAACTGAGAGTCCTGTCTGCATGTCTTTCTTCTGCAAAAGGGAGCTTATGGTGAAAACTCTGAAGCCAGACTGCCTGAGCTCAAATCCCAGCTCTCCTGTTTGCTAGCTGTGTGACCTTGGGCAAGCAATTGAACCTTTCTGTGCCTCAGTTTACTCATCTGTAAAATGAGGATTGTAACAACACTCCCCTTATCAACAAATAGGACGTTGATAAGATTAACTGAGTTAAAATGCTGAGAGCTGTGCCTGATATGGCATACACTGCATGTTTTTGTCCTGACCTTGAACTTGCCAGGACAGAAGTCTGGACTGCTAAAGAAGATGAGTGCTGCTGCTGGGCTAACCCTCGTTTCACTCTTGGCTTTGTTGTTCCACCCTTTCCAACCCTCCTCTTAACAGAAGGCAGAGAAACGAAATAAAAGCAGAGCATCCCCATATTCTGATCTGACTGTTTTCTTCATGGTCCATCCTGACCTAAAGGCCTATTCCTCCTTTTGCCCTCTTTATCTGCCCTTCACTCTAAAACCCCACTGTTAGCACCTGTAGCACTCTTCCCAAGCCTGGCTCCCTGATCTTCTGCCTCAAAGGCCACTCATTTATTTGTTGGGTCTACATGGCATTTAAAGTTATTTGAAACAGTTGTCTACGTTTATAAATCAGGATACCCACGGAAGTCTGTATCCTTCTCTTCTCTTGAAAAATTGGAAGATCTGGCAACATAAGGCCCATATCCACATGTGGCAACCATTGATTTGGGCAGAGTGGCGGTCCCAATAATCTCCATAGCCCTCCCTACTGCCTTAACTCTAGATGTCACCCACAAAGGACAGTCAGGACACTTGGCCAGGGTGCCAGGGGGCACTGAAATGCACCCAGGCTCTGCTCACCCAGCTGTGGTCCTGACACACAGAGATACATCAGCTAGAAGAAGAGGCCCCATTTTCTAAATGACACAAAGATGCCATACGGGCTTGAGGCAGCCCTATTCTGTCCCCTGGCTTGCTCTGGATGTTTGAGTTAGCAGGAGGTCCCATGCTTTCCATTATAGTACCATTGTATTCCGAGTCCCTCTGCCCGTCTTTGAAATTTGAGCCCCTTGTCAAGTGTATCTACCCTTTAAGTTCCTGAAGTGTCTAAAGGTGACTTTTCCTTTGTGGAGAAAATATTAAATCATTTAAGTTAAATCATTTATCTGAAACTCCCTGGAAATGTGAATTATGTGTGATGAGCATAGCTTGGCATCACTATGGCACGTGTGTCATCACTCCCACCTCCCACACCTGGACAGCCACTACTAATCCCCCCCAGATCAGCAACCTGGTGCCTAGTGGAGGGGAAGCTGTGTGTGTGTGTGTGAGTGTGTGTGTGTGTGTGTGTGTGTGCGCGTGCGCGCACGCGCGCGTGTATAGCATGGGACAGAGAGGGTGAAGCCAGAGGGCAGCACTTCCATGTACCTGGTGTGGATGGCCACCCTGAGATATTTGGAGCCTCTGGAATTTCTTCATAATTGCATATGTCTAACCCTCATTTATTTTTCTCTGTGATTTGCCAATACAAAGACTTCACCTGAAGGAATTACATGCAGATTTGTGGGAACAACAAGAAAAACATTGAGCTTCAAGATTGTGCAATTCAGCAGAAGATTTTAAGGAGAGGAAAAGCTGAAGGGATGGCAGGTGCAACTCTAACAGTGAAGGGAAACCAGTTGTAATTGCACAGAGCAGAACCAACAGGAGGCCGGCGGACTTCTAAAGACACTGCCTCTTTCTCCAACAATAGTCTCCTTCATATTTCTCTGCTTGGAATTTTATTTGTGAGCAGCTCCCATTTTTCTTGACTCTTTCTTAGAGTCTCATATCTTAAAATTTGCCTTCTATAGTTAGCAATGTCTAACCAAAATGTCAGACATCTTACAGACCCCCCCCGGGGGGGGGCTGTACTATTATTTATTCCATCTAAGGCTATAATTGGGGTATATATGGAATCAAAGGTCCCACCCCACATCCTTCCAGAGTCACCAATGCTTTTCTCCTTTGACCCAAATTAGATGCAGACCAGAGCACTCTCCACGGCCTCTGGGAGTCCTTTTACCAAGTCCTCAATGCTCAGAAGAGAACTGCTTTAACCGGGGCTTTGTAAATTGGAGGGAAAGGAGGGTATTGGGACATGATTTGTAAGCAGCTTGAGGTGGCAGACATACTTAAGTCTCTTTTACTTTTAAGTTTCAGGTTTAGTGTTTTTTTGTACCTTTCTTTCAAACAAGGACTGCAAACCCAGTTATCAGATTTCTACCCAGGACTGAATACACACTCACGGGCTGCCAGGGGGATGGGGGTGGGGAGGATGGACCAGAGGCAGAGGTGAGCAGTGAGACACACAATGAATAATTGTTGCCCATATGCCCCCCCCCGCCACCACCACCACATACACACCCTCTCAGAGAGAGGCAAAGAAGGGACACTTTTTAACTTTCACATGTGGTTTGCCCTGGCCATGGGATGCAGATGGAAATGTGCGAGAATTTTAAGATGCAGCCTTAAAGGGGGGACATGCCCTTCTCTCCCTCCTCTTTCTGACTGGCTGGAATCCAGACATACTCAAGCAATGAGGCAGAAGCCGCGTGTTGAGTGTGGTGGAGGAGCAAGAGAGAAGAAGTCTGAGTCCCCGAAGAATCCTCTTACGCATGCACTGCCTCACTTCTGTCTTCCTCCATGAGATCACTGCTATTCGAGGTTTTAGGCTAAACTGACCCCTCTTTCCACCATGGTCATTACTCTTATTTGTATCTGAGTCAGCACAGTGACCTTACCTCACAAGAGATTCTTTGCCTCGACACCCACCTAAGTCAGCCAGCTTTGTTACTCCCACTTAGTGTTAGAGAAAGAAAAGAGAGGATATAGGTAGGGAGATGTATTCTGGTTCTATCTTAAATAAAATGAAGCTGAAATACAAGAGCAATTTTTAAATAACTTTAAAGCCTTGCCATTTGTTGAGTTGCTTAAATGTACTTACTGAGCAGTTTCAGTTCCAAAAGTGGAAAATGATGCATTCAGATCACACTCAAGGGCTGCTCTGTGGTGTGAATTATATGTCTGCGCTCATGTGTGTGCTTGTCTTATGAGGCAGTGTCTTATATTCCCAACTACATGGTAAGGGTACAGGGACCACATCTAATGCATGTTTGTGTGTCCTGGACAGCCTTTCCTAAACGTGATTACTGGGATTATGCATGTATGTCTTTTATCAGAATTGCTTTAGAGAGGTCAATCGTCTGCACAGTCGCATATGTCTTCCTTTATTTCCTTGCTTTGTTTCCCTTCTCCTAGTTTACAAAGAAATTTTAAAATGTCTCCTCTCAGTCACGTCTCATGGCTTTCTTCTCTGCTCTGAGAATTAGATGCAAATAAGTTTGACTTGCAAATTCTAACTCAGCAGCTGAATACTTCAAGAGGCGCCCATGTACCTTTCTTTTTTCTACGCCAACTCCTTCAGGAAAATCAGTTCATTCTTTCAAAATGCAGAAATTCCTATGTCAAAAGCACCAGTATCATAATTGCCTTGTCTTGTGGTGATCTTATACAACTCTTGTTGGAATCACAGTAAAATAACAATCTGTCATCGGTAAACACACTTTAGCAAATGCATAGGGTATTTATTAGGTTGGTGCAAAAGTAATTGTGGTTTTTGCAATTTTTAACCTTTTAAACCACAATTACTTTTGCACCAACCTAAAATATGCTGTCTTACAGTCTTTCTTCAATGACTTCACTTTTTTAATACTTCCTGCAAAGAAATGTACTATTGTGTTAAGCTATTTCATTGTCACGTAGGTTTAAAAAAACATGTCCTGTTAGAATCTTCAGCTATATGCTTTAATCTTACTATTTATAACCAGAAGAGAAATTAAATCAGTGCTTCCAAAACCAACATTTCAGCCTCAAAAGCCCGCTGATCTAGACTCAGTCTCACAGCTCACAGAAGCCCTCCTGGATGTGGACTGCAGATAGCTCCCAAACTGTTCACCTGAGATTCCTCATGACGTTTAGGGAGAAGCGCCCAAAGAAAATGGTCAGCAGCAGCAGCCCTCCTTCCAAAATGCTTCTTTTCTACAAATGGAGGCCACGTCCAGTTTCCAGGGCACAGGTATAAGCTTAGAGGTTTGACACACAGCCAGTCAATGATAAACCAGGTGAGCTTGTTGAGTCAGTTTGTGGAGCATGTTTTAATTTTAGCTGTTCCACATCAACTAACAGGAAGAATTTCAAAAGAAAGTCCTCTAATTAAAAATGGAAGGTGGGGAAAAAAAGAAAACAGAGACAGGGTCCCCTTCACCTCTTCAAGGCAATAATCTGCATTGGTGCCCACACTAAAAAGTCTGGGAAGAGACATAATAATACCCTAGACCTGAGCACTCAGGAGCCCTGGTCCTTCTCGGTGTTCCTTCTACATTTTCCTCCAACAAGAGTTTCCATGAGACCTCATGTTGCCGAGAACAAGCCCTCGAAAGCCCAGGTCCTGTCACTGTGATACCAAGTAGAAATCTGCATACAAAGCAGACAGCAGAGACCCCATGTTCTGCAGGGATAGATATTCATTCTCCCTTCTCCAGCTAAGTTTAAGTGAAATAGGTAGCAAAGTTCATGGAGGAATTTTGCATAAGCAGAAAAACCAAAGTGCTTGAGGCAGAAACTGAACCTGCTATTCCTTGACGCCATCTCTTTGCCCTCTCTTTATAGGCTGTGTCAGCCGTTATTCTTCATCGCTTGCTGCCACTAGCTAAGGTCAGGTTTTGGCCATTGATTGTCCAGTTTCCTGTAAGAACGTTCTTCTCCCATTCTCAGAACCCATTCAGCCTCCACACGCTTGCTACAATGATTGTTTTCAACGGTGGTGTTTCACCAGGTTACTTTCTCACAGGGACTCTTTGAGTGCTTTCCAGTTGCCTTCAGAATAAAATTTAAATCCTTATCTTAGCTCTCAGGTCCTCCCTGCTCTGGGAATTACTTACTTCTCCCAGTCTCCTGTCCTACACACTCTTTGCCCCCATCTTCCAGAATCAGCCCCAAACTCATCGCGCTGTTTTATATCTTTGCACAGGATTTCCACTCTGCCAGGTGTGTCCTCTCCCTTCATCTGTTAACCTCCTGGCCATACACTCAGTTCCTATGGGTTAACTCAGGAAGCCTCCCCTCACTTTTCAGTACCCACCTCTGGGCTCCCTCCGTGTCTCGAGCGCATGTCTGCCAGGGAGTTTGCCTCACTGTGTGATAAACGTGAACTGCTGTACCTCATAAGCACCACTGAAATATAAACTATATGATTCCTGCAGGCAGGGCTGTGCATTATTCATCAGAGCTTGGCACAGTGTCTGGCACAAACTATATATTCAGTAAATAATTGATTAAGTGAGTGGATCCTCGGTCATATAGACATAGAGTAAAGGGAACATGGTGTTTACTGCAAATCAGGACACCACGGAGCCTTCCTCTTTTTTCCTTTTCAGTTAGTCTCTCCCATTTCGCCTTCTGTTTCCACTTTTTACTCTTGACTCTCCATAGTTACCAGCATTGGGGACAGGGCCCTGAGAATATCCTAAGGGGGGAAAAGGGAGGAATGTTCTAGAAAGTTCCACTTGCCTATACCTCTGTCCATTTCTATCTAAGTTCCTAGTATCCCTAATCATATTGGATATTGGGTGTGAGCCAAAACAAGAATTTGGAGAAGAGGGAAAGAAGCTGGGAAAAAAGAGGGGGGAAAAACACTATTGTTTTTTTTTTTTGGTAGTACCAGTCCCATAAGATGAGGTTATAAAGAAACTTTTGAAATTGAGAGAGTTACAGATGAATATGTAAAGGATAGAAAAATTAAACTTCCTATGCATATGTATAAGCCATTGACTACAAACGTTCTTCTTCATTGCTCCCTCAGATCCGCTTCCTTCCCAGCTCCTTGCCCGGGGAGGCTGACATCTCTCGGCTGCATCGCCCAGGCTCTTTGCCCCTGGCTCTTAGGTCAGACCCCTGGGAGGCACCGTTAGTAGTTTAGAGAGAAAGAGGAGAAAGAGGTTGAAGTATTCATTTCCTTTCTCCCTTCCTATCTCCCTGGCTTCTGGCAAGTTTCACGTGTCCTATTTTCAAGAGAATTGCCAGGCTAGTCATGGACAGAATGATGGTATCCACACTTATTTAAAGAATATGGTATCTGTAGCATTAAGTAAGTAGACTTTGTAAGTGTCGTTGCTATACGAACAGAGGAAATTTTGACTGCGATGGTCTTTTGGGGCTACAAATAGACAGTGCCCAACGAGACTTTCTCTGGGTCCTCCTTTGTATCTCTCTCTCCTGAAACAGAGCCGCCCCTGCCCACAAGTCCTGTGCTCGGGCCCCTTTCCCTTCACTCATATAACAAATAGTGATAGAGTGCCCAAGAACTTTAATCTGTGGTCATGAATTTGAGCCATGATGATACCCAAAGGTCACTCCCACGCTCCCTTTACTCAATGGCCAAAGTCAAATGTTCTATCTGAAAGCCAAATATCCATTGCTGCTTTCTTCCATGGTCTTTGAGATTCTTCATTCTTCTACATCCAGGACAGAATGAGAAATGTAGAGTGTTATTCAGTGTAGAAAAAACTGACAATACAGATAAATCGCTCTAAGAGAGTGTGTTCTAGAGATGTATCACTCACCGAGGTCAGGCACCATGCTAGGCGCTTCCACGTGCATCGCCTAATTTAATCTTCTTACGAAACTCTGAGGTAGCGAGCATTATTTTCTTCGTTTCATAGATTAGACAACTGATTACTGAGAAGTTACAAAACTTGCCCAAGATTACACTAGCTCCTGACTGCCAAGGCTGGATTCAGACACACAGACGCCAGAATGCTTGCTCCTAACCACCACACTCTACCACTATGAGAACTCAGACAAGCCTGTCACCTTCTCTAAGCCTGAATTTCCTCCACTGAAAATGCGGGGGCAAGATTAAATCATTTTTTAAAAGTTCCTCTTGCTCCCAAACTGTGCAGTTTTGCTCGGGAGGCTGCTTTATCTTTACCAACCACTAGGTGGCGCGCAGCCAACCGTGCAATCGGGTTTCCAGGGCTGCAGGGCAAAGACCTCTTTGCCCCCTCAACTCTCTGATGCGGCGTGGGAATGGATTGGAAACTTGTTCCCATAGTAATCGGTGCAAAGCAAGCTGCTTCCACATGGCAGAGCCAAGAGTTTAACCAGTTGATCTGACTCCTTTGGGCATGATATTTCCATCAGCTGCTCAGCTGCTACTCTTAGTTGACTGGTAAGAGAGGAGACATGGGGTCTCAAGCCCAGGTCCTGTTAGCTCTTTTGATGAACCTTATGTTTCCTGCCAATGGTGTATTAGAATCAATATTCAAGATAAATAATGGTGAAGAAGTAGATGCATGCCACATCAAGGTGGATGTTCTTAACCAATGACAGAGAGAATTGCTGTCAATAGCACACCCAAACCCATTCTCTGAAATCCCTGAGAGGAGCTCTGACCAACAGCCCCCATTTGAATGTGTGAAAATATATAAACTGAACGTGGCTTGTGAAGATGAAGACAGAATCAGGGACTTGCTTCCCACAGAAATGGATCTCAAGGACCCAAATGACATCTTCAGGGAGAACGTGCTGCTCTGACAACCTCAGGCATTGAGAAGTTATAGGAATTGTCCTCAGTATGTTGACTCTTTCTTGCCGGTGGAATAACTGAGATCCTGGCCAGCCCAACCTTGGCTTGCTTGTCTGCATGCTCTGAGATAAACGCTGGAGAATGGAAATGGGGCACCGATGCCTGGAGAGTTGGGAAGTGAAAGGGAATTATAGAGACAAGGAATGTTCCTTCTCAATGCTCTGCCTAAGGTTCATGGGTGTGCACATTTGCTAACTAATAAAAATGGCAGTGACAGCCAGGCAGCAAACATTTCCAAGGAGAGAAGATGCAGTTCAAGGAGGCGAATAGGTCTATTTCATGAGGGTACAAGGATCCCAAGTCCCAAAGTCATGGTTACTACCTCTGCCCTCACTGCACGAGCAGCTCACACCCAGTCTTCAGATGCTAGAAGCATCTGTGGAGAGATCTGGTGACTCAGAGAAGTCACACCAGTTGCTCTGGCTAACTTAAATCTTTGGGAAAGTGATAAAAATGACTGCTGACGAGAAGACCTGCTAAAGAGAAGGTCACTATGTTCGTTTAGAACTGCATTTTCCAATTTGGATTCCGGTTTTCTTAGTGGAGGAAAAAAAATATTGCAGTCTCTAAAAGGTAATTCAAAAAATATTAAACTGACATGATTTATTTAGAAAGTGTGGTTTGTAAACATGGTTCCACAAGAATGGAGTTTCTCTCTCCCTACAGCTAACTAGATCACCCAAACACCCCACAAGCTAGAAATCAGCTCTGAATCCAGCATCAACATGCTTGTTGGGAGCAATTAACACTGAGTCAGGTCCAAATACATGTTGGGAGATGATACCACTTTAATCATCTCATCCCACCATATGAAGAAATATGCACTTATATTAGCTCTAGGTCACTGAGTGTGGCTCCGACATTTATGAGCTTGGAGTCTTGTCAGGCTTAACAAATAAGATCACACTCCTAGCTCCTTTGGTCCCACCGTCTTCCCTGGCATGGGCTGTTCTTCCGTGAAATGTCAGCTCTCAACAGTGAAGAGAACAAAGCAAGCCAGAAAATTAACTAGAGGAGGACTAAGACACCATCTGGTGGCCATTCAGTATAAACCTTTGCCTCAGATGCAAATGCCTTGCTCAAAGGAGCCTGGTCTTTTCGATTTGATTTGTAGGCTGCAGGGATGTAGTCTGTGTTACCTGAGAAAGCCTGAGAATACCCAAACTTCTACAGCATGGCAGGATTCTTTTTAAATTTTTTCCCTCATTGTAAAGTACTTGACCCCAAATTGTATAACACATCCTCACCATGCAGGACAGGGAGGGAGCTCCTCTTTGAGTCTTTCACAGCATGAGAAAGAGAAAGAAGGATTGGAGTCACAGTGTTTTACCCCTTAGTCGTGAGGGCTCTTGAAAGGAAAAAAAATGCCTCAGGAACCCTGATTTTTTTTTTTCTATGTTCTGCATAAAATAGAAAAGAATTTTAAATAAGTAAAGCCAGTCTTTCAGGTTCCCTTTCTCATTTAACACTTCCTTTACTGACTACAGATCATTTTTACAACACGAATGCATCACAAACTTAACCTTCCCCAAATCCAACCTCTTGCTCTAGGCTCCCTGACCACGAATGGCTTTTGTCCTCTTTTGTAGATGGTACTGACTAAAGTGACTGTAACTTGACATTTATTGATGGCTAACCACAGAGCAAGGCTATCCCTGAGCAAAATCCCTTAGCAAGAGAAGTTTCTCTCCAGGGTCCCTCACCCCCACCCAGCTGGTGGTCATCCTTCGTCCTCCGACCCCTTCTCTCCCTAACTCTCTAACAGCCCATCCTGACCAAGGTGGGAAGTTTGTGCCTCAGTTTTGAAGAGTTTTGCGTGCTGAAGTAAAATACTCTCTGATGTTTTCATTTTAAAAGGGGCTCCACAAAACCTGCATGAGACTTTCTAATAGTGTAATTTGGGGGTAGGGATAGTGAAAGTTGAGGAAAGTGGTGATGAGCAATAACCCTGCTTGAAGCCGCTCCACCTGCAGTGAGCCCTTGCTTTGCATACTGGTAAGGCTGGCCCTCCAGAGAGGCTCTCTAAGACCCTGAAGTTTACTCCCTAAAAAAACGAATACCCTCTCCCTGATGCTGGAACTCCAGTGCCCACAGCTCTCAACTAGACGAGCCAAGTACCTTTACCACTTTTTTCTCCTACTGTGGTTGGTAGTGCTGTGTTCAGACTTGCCTGTTCTGAAATAAATAGTTGGGCACTTCTCAGAAACGGGTACTTTACGTTAATTAACAGGAAGAAGATGAAACAGGAACCCAGCTTAGAAGGAGCTGTTCACCTCACAGATCAGGAGTAACAGGTTGAGAATGGGGGGGTGGGAGTGGCGGGGGAGGGGGAGGTGCAGAAAGCCAGGGTGTAGAGGAAGGAAGGGGATGGAACAGAGCAGGTAAAAGTTTTCTCAGGCACAAATGCATTTGTTTTTCCTTGTCTGGGATTAGAACACGTAGAAATAAGGGCAACTGTCTTATCACTCACTTGCCAAGACACTTTAGTTAAAGCTAGAGTGGGTGAGCAATGCATCCCATTCACAAAGGCCAAAGGCCAGGACAACCTGTGCGGACTGATGGCCCTGGGATCGTGGGGGAAAGAAAGCCCGCGTTTCTGATCTCATGCACCTCAGATTTTAAGCAGTCCCCATATGCCATGGGCATGAGAGTTTGTCAAAAGTACTGAGCCACTGAAAAATTATGAGGCATTAGTGTCAAGGTACTACCTTGAGAACAGAAATATATTGGAAAAGGTAAACATGAAGGTGAATAAGAGGTTAAGAAAACCAGGGTGTTATGGGTTGAATTGTGTCCTCCTAAAAACCATATGTGGGCTTCCTAACATCCCTTCACCCCACCCCTCGAACCTCAGAATGTGCCCTATTTGGAGAGAGGGTCTTTACAGAGGTAATCAAGTTAAGATGAGGTCAGTAGGGCGGGCTCTCATTCAGTACGACTGATCTCCTTGCACAGAAGGGACATTGGGACACAGATTCCCACAAGGTGAATGCCGTGTGCACATGAAGATGACCATCTGCAGGCCAAGGAGAGAGGCCTGGACCAGATTCTCCCTCACAACCCTCAGAAGGAACCAACTCTGGGGACACCTTAATTTTGACTTCCAGCATCTAGAACTTGGAGACAGCAAATCTCTGTTGTGTAAGCCATCCAGGCTCTGTGGTACTTTGTTAGTATAGCCGCGGGGAACTAATAACCAGCCTCTGCTCCTGGTCATTCTGTGGACAGTCTGTGTCTGGGTAGGTCCCTTCATTGCTCTGGGTAATTAGAAGTGTTGCCCAACTTATTCCAGAATCCCTTCCAACCCAACACTGACTCTCTGGCTCCCGAGCCTGTAAGCACAAGTGGAACATCTGGCCCATTGAACCTAAAAATGGTAATGGCCCGAGACCCTACTTTAGTGTAACCATTCCAGAGACATCATTTTCTGAAGCACTGCACCCAGATATGGGGGTAAGGCAGAGAAATGCTGCCCAGTTCTACAGCACTGTTCAAAATTGTATATGTGTGTGTGTGTGTGTGTGTGTGTGTGTGTGTATAAAATTTGAATTTGAAACACATTCAAAAAATAAATCAATAAATAAGACACAGAGTACTTCTGCCTTCCCCATAAGCCTTGATGTTGCCTTGAAGTTCAGGGCACGTTATTCTTCTGTGTTATTACTGGATGGTGGTAATGGGGAGCCCATGGCTTTGAAACCACCTTGTTAACCACATTCTCTATTCCCGCCTCTTTCCCACAGCTTCTACCATCAGGTTGGTAGGGTTTTTCATGGAGATATGTGTGTGTTGGGTGAGCTCTGTGGCGTTTGGATTGCAGGTACAGGCTTGTTGGACGAGGAGGTGCAGGAGGGGTGGGTGTGGCGAAGGTGGAGACCAAGATTGTTGGCACATGCGAGTAACCTGGGAAACATTTTGGTGGGTCTACATTTCTTGAAGGCGCCTCCTTCTCTGAATACTTGTATCTTTTCCTTTACAAGACGTGCATTAAGTGGGCAGCAGCTGTGGGAACCAGACCTGAAATTTAACAGGTCAATTAAATAGCTTGTTTTAACATTTTGATACTAAAGTCAGTGGTGAGACCATTCCAGGAATGGGTTTAATTGGGAAGAGTCCCAGGCCTCCCCCTCCAAAGGCTTCCCGGTGTGTAACTCTGCTCGCCCCTGCCCATGCAATGAACTCAGAAGAGAGGTCCTGGGCAGCAGGAAAGACCATGCCTGAGGCTGACCTAATATAACTTCTCACTCCATAAGTGGGTGGGGGAAGGAAGAAGTCTCCAAGTGTCATGAAAAGGGAGGGAGAGAGGGAGGAGTAAGGGGAAAGGGGTGAGGGCAGTCTCCTGGGAGGCTCAATCTGTGCTGAGTGACTAAACTAAGGGTGATGTAATGAACAATCTGCAGACTTCCAACTGCTATAATTCTGTGTGAATAATTCGGATAATGACCCTTTACTTAGCAAGAGTGGCATCCAGATAAGCAGAATGCTAGGGCTTTCCTGTCAGCTTGTGCTCACAGCGTATAAAATTGCCCTCTGACGTGAGGTAACACACAACCATGACTGACATTTCCTTGTGGGGCCTGCTGGGGACCATGGGAGAGATGATGAAACAAGACCTGTCCAGAGGGAGAGAGCCACCTCATACCGTCCTCCAGGCTTGGAAGTCCACAGTGCTCCTGAGGCGGGTCCCCTCCTCGCCTCTCTGCTGGTGGGCACTAGGCTCCCACCAGCACTTCCCAGGCCAGAAGCAAGGTCAGATGGACAAAGGCCTCCCCTGTGGGGACACAGTTAAAGTTTCCTTTCTTCTAAGGAGCCTTGTGTGAAAGGAGGAGAGGTTGTCACGACAAAGAGGTTGGGCTGTGGTTTGTTTGTGCATCTCAAAGTCAAAATGCTGGTAGCAAGTGCCTTGTGTTCCAGCCACTGAGGTTTTGTGTCAACCTTCCCTCCATCCCTTCCCACGCTTTGGTAAGAGTACCCCCAAGGTCTCTGTGGAACCATCCTTCTCTCCATTCTCAATCCATGTGGTTTGGGCGACTTCACCCCCAGTTCTGGTCCTGGAGGGGAGCACATAGTTCAGGATTGGCCAAGGAGAGTACAGCCTTTCCCAGCAATGATTGGTTCAGGCCCCGGCCAGTCAGGGAAACTCCTGGGAGTTTTGTCTTAATCATTGGGAAACGGGTGCTCTATTTCTGCTAGAGTTGCTAAACTAGTTGGATTAATCTAGCATGGCCAGTGGGCACCTCTGCCAACTTGGGAGAAGAGTGGCTGATAAGAATAAAGCCAATACTGAATAAGGCCAAGCAGACTGAGAGATGGAGATGGAGAATGATAGATAATAGATAGATAGACTGATAGATAGATAGATAGATGATAGATGGATAGATAGCAAGCACAAATAATAGAATAGGCAGAAACGGTAAATGTGATTAAAGGCTATAGGGGTGTACTATGTACTATTCCTATTGTTATAACGTCTCCGTAGATTTGCAATTATTTCCAAACTGTTGTTGTTGGCTTTAAGATGTTGGCACCTGGTGCAGAGCTGTTTTCACTTCTCTGGGACAGTGACTCCCCCCGCTGTGCTCTTTGCTGGATGACCCTTCCTGTCCCAGCAGGCTCTGCTGTATCTACAAGAGCAGCACATGAGACATCTTTCCACATGGATTGGTAGTTTTGTCACGTGGAATTTAATCCTTCCAAATCAGGAGGATTATTTTGGATAAGCCATTAAAATTATTAATTAAGACGTCAGTGTCTGATTGCTTCCATTCCTGTTTATGAGAATTCTCTCAGAGCCCAGGCATGTTGCACCTCCCTCTCTGGCTGCCTTGTTTAATCCATGTTAAGTCCAGGGCCTTGATGTCACTCTCCATTTCTGCCCTGTGCCTGAGGAACCCTCTAAAGGTGGGCAAGAGGTTTAGGAGAAGAGATATTTGAAGACATGCTCCAAGTGAAGAGGAGACTGAACATTTGGGACTGAATCTATTTGGAGCCTCTAGTACATGCAAGGCAACATAGCTATGTCACAACGACTATAAGATCTTCTGTTCAAGCAGCTTACAAGTTAACATGAGAAAGCAAGAACACACATAAAAAACTAGACAACCATACAAGGTGTGTTTTAATAGTTCCCTATGTGAGAAATACTGTCAGGCAATGGAAATTAATGGACTCATTAGTGGAAGACTATAAGGACTCCAAATACTTGGGGTGGTGGGGAGAAAAAGGGTTCCTGTGGGTGAAGAGGGTTAAGGAGACTTTATGGAGCAAAGAGCTAACTAAGACTGAAATGGAAGGATGGGTAAGATTTGTTTACAGGCGAAGAGGAGTTCCCAGGAGGGGAGGACCCCATGAACTAGACCACGGAGATGAGAATGCTCGGGCCTGTTTGAAGTATAGTGAATGGACCCGTTTGTCAGAAGTTGAGGGTTTGGGAAGGAGCATTAGAGGTAAGTTTCTTTGAGTAAATTGGTAACGCATACCCATAGCTCTGCATACCAGCAGCCTAGGCTGTGTGGGTGATGGAGAACCAAAGAAAAAATCTTTGGAGCAGGGGCTGGAGGTAGCAAGAACCCTTTGGTAGCTACTGACTACTACAGCTCGCTTACTTGCACCCATTGTGATTCAGGTACTTCATATACTTATCTCTAATCTTCACTAACCCCCTGCAAGACAGATAGAATCACCTCTACATTGGCATGAAGAACTGTAATTCCTGGGAGGCGCAAGTACTTTGACTGGGGCCAGACAGGGAAGAAGGGACAGAGCCAGGGGTCAAACTGAGGCTTGTCAGGCTTCAGCGTGGGTCTCCCTCCTCGATATCATCCTCCCTCCTCGCTGCTGTAGTAGGAGCAGGGAACCCTCAAGCCTGAACCAGGGCAATGGCAGTGAACATGGGAGAAAAAAGAAAGATGTGGGGAAATTGGAAAGGAAAACTGAGATTGGGAGAACAATTAAGTTTAGGGGGTGACTGAAAAGGAAGTTAAGCAAAGCTTTGTTTCGTTCTTCAAGCAAGAACTTACTGTTACTACCAATAGCTATTTGGGAAAAAAATAATAAAAAGATCACAATATGGACCCCGAACTCAAAAAAACTTTATAGCCTAGTATGAAATGTTATAAATGTACGAAAGTGTGTATAATGGGAAAAAGTTAGATAAATGCTTTAAGAGTGAAATAGGCAAAGCACTATAGACGGTTAAAAGGGAGAAAACCTAAGGGGTAAAGTCAAGCATTCACAGAAGAGAAAAATATTTGATTTGGATTTTAAGTACTAAATACAGCTTTGAATGTCAGAGGAAAGAAGTGAAGGGAGGATAATCTAGAGCAAGGTTTCTCAACTTTGGTAGTATTTACATTTCAAGCCAGTGTCATTCTTTGCTGTGGGTGTCTGTCCTGTGCATTGTAGGATGTTTAGCAGTGTCTCTGGCTTCTACCCACTAGAAACCCCTTCCAGCTCTGACAGCCAAAATGTCTCCAGACATTGCTAAATTTCCCCTGGAGGGCAAAATCAACCTCGGAGAGAACCACTGTTCTAATCTAAGAGAATGATGTTAGAAAGAGAGTATGTTTGGGGAATAAAGAAGCATCTGTATCTGCCTGTTTCAAAATGTGTTTCTGGGAACATTAGCATCTGGTGAGATAAGTGATAGTCCCTTAAACAAGATTCATGATCAAACAGCATTGAGAAACACCACATATTTTCATTCTCCATTGGAAATTCACAGTGTACATTAGAATAGTAAAAGCTTTGAGAGATTATGCAGGAAAACTGTTTGGCATTGGTTAAATTTAATTATCAAAGAACTTTTTTTTTTTAAGTCAAGGAACAAGTTTTAACCTCCTGAAGGGCACTATTGTGTTGCAGGATGCAGCTTGAACAATGATGATATATTTGACTGAAACAGAGTCTATGAAAGATTTAAAGCAGGAAAAAATACAGATAGATTCTAGAACTATATTCAGAGGGCTGAATTTCATTTAGTCTGAATTTCATTTGGAAGCCTAAATTTCATTTAGTCAACAATAGGGAAGTAGCTAGCAGATAACATAATTAAAACCGTGCTTCAGTTATTCATCTATTTATTCAACATATATGAAGCAATGTTTGTGTAGTAGCAGCAAGTCAGATACATTAGAAGGTCTAGAAATAGGAACCAAAGTACACTACAAAAATAATAACTTAGAGTGGTAATGATGGAAGGAAGAGGAACAAGGAAAAAGTATTTTAAATGTTAACAGAACAGAGTGTCTGATTTGTTGGAGGGTAAAACAAGAAAATAAAAGAGTCAATGATGACTACGGATTTTTAGGCTTGAGTTACTGGGAGCTTCTTGGTACCTTTAACAGAGAAAAGATACTAAGGAAAAGGAGCAGATTTGGGGAAAAACTATCTCATTTTGGACACACTGAATTTGAGGGGTTAGTAGGACATCCAGGGACAGATTCCAGTAGGTAGCTAGAATTAAGAGTCAAGAGTCAAGAGTGAAAATGGAACTGGAAACAAATTTTGGGAAGTCATCTCCCTTGAAATAATAAAAGAAGTTGTGAATGGGAATGTGGCATCAAAAGGAGGAAAGAACAGGATGAGAAGGAAAAAAGGATACGGCTAAGAATAGAGACCTGGAGAACATCTATACTGAGAGAGTAGAAAAAGGAAGATGATGTAGCAAGGGAAATGGGCGGGTCTGTCAGAGAACTAGAAGATCCAAGAAAAAAATATCAGAGCCAAAAGGGGAAGAAGTGTCAAGAGGCAACTGACCATGTTAAAAGAGGTCAAAGAAGATGCACACTGGAAGAGGCCATTGGATTTAGGATTTATGTCCTAAAAGGAGGCTATTGAAAAGAGTCTCTACAAAGTGGTGGGGATAGAAACTAAATTGCAAAGAGTGAGTTGGGTAGTAAGGAAGTTAAGACAATGAATGCAAATTACTTTTTTGAAAAGTTTGCCATCATGACTGTTTAGTAGTCATAGCCACTGAAGGCAATGGGATTGAAACAAGAATTGTTTGTTTGTTTGCCTGTTGGGGGATGGAGAGATTTGATCATGTTTACTGACAAAATGTGAGAAACCAAAGGAGATTAAGAGATTCAAGAAAGAGGAGTGATAATTAATAGGACAAGGTTTAGGAGGAGTCAATTGAGATGAGATCAAGGTCAGAGATTCTTTGAGTCAGGAGTGAAGGAATAGTAGATAAGAAAATAGAGAAATCGTGAGGTGGAGACCTCAATAAATTCAAAGATCTAGGTCATCAGATGACAATGAGAGGGACAGGAATGGGAATAAACATTTGAGAGTATAGGAAATAGCAGTTATGAAGAATATGAACATTAAATACGATGGCTAAAAGGTTGTCCCATTTGGAATGAAATCTAAAATTTGCTACATGGACTTTTAGCTAACCCATCAGTATAATTTGGTGACTTTCTTTAAGAATGCTCAGAAACAAAGAAAGTGAAAAATGGGCAATAAAAACAGATCTACAGGTGTGATCCAATCATTGGTGTTATCAGACAGGGACTTTAAAATAACTGATCAATATAATCAAGAAAATAGATGACAAAATGGAAAATTTTACTAAAGATCAGAATCCACAGGCATGTTAACTACACTTATTGTGGTAGTCATTTTGCAGTGTTACATATATCGAATAATTATGTTGTACTCCTAAAATGAATACAATGTTATATATCAATTATATCCCAATTTTTAAAAAGTAACCAAATGGAAATCATTGAACTGATGTACAATAATTGAAATTAAGAACTTAGCCGATGAGTTTAACAGAAGATTAAATACAGCTGAAGAGAAGATTAGTGATCTTAAAGAGAGTTCAGGAGAAAATATTGAAACTAAAGGAAGGAGATCAAAAAGATTGGAAAATATAGGAAAAAATGTAAGAGACAGATGGAACATGTAAAAAAGATCTCACGAACATGTAATAAGAGTCCAGAAGGGAAGAATGAATATGAAACAGAAGCAATATTTGAAGAGAACAGCTGAGAACTTTCTGAAATTGATAAATGACAGCAAGCTACAAATCAAAGCTCTGTAAACATCAAGCAGAATAAATTCAAAGACCACACCTAGATACGACATAGTTAAACTGATAAAAATATATATAAAGCTACATATTATCTTCAAAGAAGCTACAAAAAAGAGTGACAGTTAACATTTTTTCAGGCACACTGGAAGTGAGGAGACAATCAATAACCTTTTTAATGTGCTGGAAAATAAATAAATGTCATCTTAGAATTCTGTGCCCAGCAAAAATATCCTTCAAAATACAAAAATTGGCATGCCCCAAAGAAAGAATAGACAAATACACAATCAAGGTGAGAGATTTCTAATGCTTTTCTCAGAATCTGATAGAATAACTATATAAAAGCAAACAATAACAACAAACCAGTAAAGATATGGAAGATTTGAAACATACAATTCACAAACTTGACCTAATTTAAACGTTGTAAATACGGCACGAACAACTGCAGAATACATATTTTTTTATATTCTCATAGATTTTTTACTAGATTGACCTAATGCTGGGCCACACAACAAATTCAACAACTTCAAAAGATTGAAATCATACAGATTAAGTCTATGACTAAAATGGAATTAAGCAATAAATCAATAACAAAAAATAAGTTGATAATTACCCAATGTTATCATATTAGGCAATGCACTACTAAATAACCCATGAGTCAAAAAGGCAATCTCAATGGAATTGGAAAATATTTTAACTGAATAATAATGAAAATATTACATAACAAAACATGTGAGATGTGGCTAAGGTCACTTTTAGAGGAAAAGATATAGTCTTAAAATGAATAGTTTAGAAGAAAACAGTTGAATGGTAAAGAAGACTGAAAATCAGCCTAATCTATGGATAAACTATTAGAATTAATAAGTAAGTTAAGCAAATCTTCTGGAAGCAAGGTCAATGCACAAAAATCAATTATATATCTAAAGAGCAACAACAAATAATTAGAAAAGCAAACCCAAAACTTGATACCATTTACAATAGCATAAAAAAATCGAATGCTTAGGAATAATTATAACAAAGGATGTGCAAGATCTCTATACAGAAGTTATAAACATAATTTTAAAACTTTAAAGTAAATCTAAATAAATAGAGAGATGTATCAAGTTTGTGGATTGGAGCACATAATACTATAAAGATATCAATTTCCCCAAAACTGATCCAGAGATCCAATGTAAACCTCAAAAATATCCTGACAGGTTTGTTTGTTTTTAATGTGGAACTTGAACAAATGAATTTAAATTATATATGGAAATACAAAGGGCCAAAGACCGAGAATGGCCAGAACAATCTTGAAGAAGAACAAAGCTAAAAAACTTACACTAGATATATTATAAGCTATTATAATGCTAGGTGATTAAGAGAGTGTGGTATTAGCATGAGAGAAAAATAGAACAATGGAACAGAATAGAGAAACCAGAAACAAACCGACACGATTTAAAACAAAGATGATATTGTAATACAGTGGGGGAAGGGACAGTATTCTTAATAAGTGATTCTGGGTCACTGGATATTGATATGGAGAAAACAGCATTTTAATCTCTACCTCACATGACTAAAAAAAAAAAAAAAAATCCAGCTAGACTGTAGATCTAAATATGACACTTTTAGAAGATAACACAGGAGAATATTTTTGTGTTATTAAGATATGCATAGATTTCTTAAACAGGACATGAAATTTACCAACCATAAGAAAAAGCATTGATAAATTTGACTACATGAAAATAAAGAATTTCTGTTCATCAAAAGATACCATTTGAAGAGAATGAAAAGGCAAACCACAGACTGAAAAAAGAGATATGCAATATATATTTCTAACAAAGGACTCATTCAGAATAAATAAAGAAGTCCTTTAAGTTACTAAGGAAAAACAGGAAAAACTACCAAAAAATGGGCAAGGCACTTAGCATGCACATCACAAGAGAATATCCAAATTGTCAATACACATCTGAAAAGGTGATCAACCTCACTATTCATCAGGGAAATGCAAATTTAAACCACATTAGATACAGCTCTTTACACACCAGAATGGCTAATAGTAAAACAACTAAATGTTGGTGAGGATGTGGAGCAACTAGAAATGTCATATACTATTGATGGGGGTCAAATTGGTACAACAACTTTGGAAAACTCTTTGAAAGTATCTACTAAAGCTGAATATATACATACATTATGACCCAGCAATTCTACTCTTAGGTATATATTCAACAGAAGTGAATACATGTGATCACAAACAGACATTTAAAATGTCCTTAAGTAATAGTAGCCATAATAATCAAAAACTAGAACCCCAAAGTCCCTCAACATTAGAGTAGATAAATAAGTTATAACAAATTTATTTACCTAATGAAATGCTATAAAGCATTGAAAATTAATTAAATATTGCTCTATGCAATAATATGGATGATTTTCACAAAAATAATATTAAACAAGAGAGGTCGGATACAAAATAATAATATTGAATGGCTCAATTGTTATAAGGTTCAAGAACAAAGGCAACCACCTCACACTCATTAGGATGGCTACTATTTAAAAAACAAACAAACAAGCAAGCATAAAATAAGAAGTTTTGGCAAGGATGTGGAGAAATTAGAACACTTTTGCACAGTTGGTGGGAATGAAAAATAATGAAACTACTGTGGAAAATGGTATGATGGGTCCTCAAAAATTAATAGAATTAGTATCTAATGCAGCAATCCTACTTCTGGATATATGCTAAAAAAAATTGAAAGCAGGGTGTTGAAGAGATACTTGCACACCCATGTTCATAGCAGCATTATTTACAATAGCCAAAAGGTGGTGGCAACCCAAGTGCCTATTGACAGATGAATAAACAAAGTGTGTGGTGTACACATACCATGGCGTATTATTCAACCATATAAATGAAGGAAATTCTGACACATGCTACAACGTGGATGAATCTTGAGGACATTACACTAAGTGAAAGAAGTTAGTCACAAAATTACAAATGCTATGTGATTCCGCATATATGAGGTTCCTAGAGTAGTCAAATTCTTAGAGACAAGAAGTACAATGGTGGTTGCCAGGGGCTGAGGGGAGGGGGAAATAAAGAGTTGTCATTTAATAGGCGTAGTGTTTTAATTTTGCAAGGTAAAAGCGTTCTGGAGATTAGTAGCATAATAATGTGAATGTAGTTAACACTACTGAACTGTACACTTAAAAATGGCTAACATGATCAATTTTACATTATGTGTATTTTACCACAATTTACAATTTTGAAAATCATACAAAGACAAAATGAATGTGGTGATTGACATCAGTATAGTGGTTATCTTTGGTGAGGGGCAAGCGACTGGGAGTCTTATGGGGAGTTTGGAGGGTTCTTGAGATGCTATTCTGGTCTCGGGAGTAAGAACAGTAAGGACATGAGTGGTTTCGCTTTTGAAAATTGATCAAATCATGTACTTTGAGTTGTATGCTTTTCCACATGCTTCAATCAAATCAACAACAAAAATTACTTTAAATGTAAGTCAAAGTAGAATGTAGAAGAATAGTCAGGGATTTTGGTGGGGGGAAGATAGATAAAGAGTAGGTACTTATATTATAAAGCTATTAAAGGAGTGTGGCTACTGACATAGAAATAGACAATCAAATCAATGGGAGAAAATAGAGTCTAAAAACAGGCCCATGTATAAGAAAAATATAATATGTAATCAGAGAAGCATTACAAATCAAAAGAGGAAAAGATATTAATGATATTAAGACAACTGGCAAATTATTTGGGTGTCAGGGAGCTAGATCCCTACCATATACCTTACCCCTCAAAAGAAATTCTGGTAGAGCAAAGATTTCCACTTTTAAAATGAACTATAGAGATACTGTAATAATGATCATGTCATGGTTATGACATTTTAAATCACAGTAACCCAAAATACTAATAAATTTTACCTCATTAAAAATAAATAGCCTCTTACTATCAAAAAAAGACAAATCATATATTCTCAAAATATATGACAGTAAGGGGCTTATATTTCTAACACATAAAGAACTCTTACAGCTGAAAAAGAGAAGTAACACCTTTTTAGAAAAATGGACCAAGGACAGGGGAGCTAATTCATAAAAAACAAAACAAAGCAGGGGCAGCCAGTTAGCTCAGTTGATTAGAGCGCGGTGCTCTTAACAAGGTTGCCGGTTCGATCCCCACATGGGCCACTGTGAGCTGCACCCTCCACAACTAGATTAAACCAAGTACTTGACTTGGAGCTGATGGGTCCTGGAAAAACACACTTAAAATAAATAAAAGTTAAAAAAAAAAAGTATATATATAAAAAAAAGCAAGTGGCCAGTGAAAAGATAAGAAATGAAAATTAAAACTATTATATATATCATACGGGTTCTTCAAATAGGCAATGTTTAAAAAGTATATCAGAGTGTATGAGGAAATTGTCACAATTGTACTCTGATGTTGAGATGATAAACTTCAGAGCAGAACAATAATCTGTATCAAAATTCAAGCAAACTTTCCCTTTGGTGCAGCAATTTAATTTTTAGAAATTTACTTTTAAGTATATAATCAACCATAACCCTAAAATATGTCCATTGCAATATAGTTTATCACAGTGAAATGTTAGAAAAAAACTAAATGTATATCAAATCAGATATAATAAATTATAATACATAAAATGAAATGCCAAGTAGTCATGAGAAATGGCTATATTTAGTGTCATATGTTGATAAGTGATAAAAGGCAGTTACATAAAAACACGCATAAAATCATCTGCTTGATGTAAATTTACTTATGATACTGTCCATCAGCAAAAAATAACTCTCCAGAGAATTCACCAAAAGAATGGTTTATTCGGGAAAAGAAAAAAGAAACAAAGCCACCAAGGAGTGTGTATACACACACTCACCAGCCAATGTCCCAACCGGCTGCCCATGTGGAAAAAGTCCCTAGACCAACATGGCTTCCTCTTTTATTCCATCCCTCCCCAGGAAGTTACCACAAAGTTCAACAGGAAGTCATGACTAGAGAATTAACAAGGGGCCCAGCTCCACCCATAATCCTCCCAGCTCTATGGTTAAGTATCTTAAAATGCCAGTTCACTTTTATCAGTACTACACACACATACACACCCCAACCTACCCACCTGGAAAAATGTTCACCAAATTTTAAGTCATTGTCTCAAGGTGGTAGAGTTCAGCTTTCTTTTTAATGTTGAAATTTTTTCAACGAGTAATACATCATTTTTATGATAAGAAAAAACAATGTTATTCTCTTGAAAAATAGAAGGTCAAGGGACAATAATCTGAATAATCTGGTCTGTTTTCACAGGCAACACTTTCACATTCCTATGCTGCTTGTCTTGTTTCCCACTTGTATTACCAACCTCCCATTAAAACCGCAAATTAGACTGAGAAGTAAAGGATGGGGGTGGGGTGCCTTGGGGTGTAAAGTGATGAGACAGGGGGCATTGTAATGGTGGCACTCAATCTTCTATTTTGAGATTTGGATCTCTGGTATAATTTGATTTACAAGTGTAATTTAGCTTGGAACTTTTTGAAAGCTTTCTTTTCTTTCTTCGTTTCCTTTCCACCGAATGTTAATGATTCTGTTTCCTATACATTTATTATGCAGTTTCAGTGGTTCTGTTTACTTCCGCCCAGTGCTGGTCCTGGGACTTGGGAAAAGTTTTGCACCCGTATGGGATCCACTCCTGGCTCCAACTTAAATCTACATAACATATATATGCAAAGGTTTCAATAACTAGTTTAACCACTTCCTCCACCCCAATGGACAAAGCCAAACTCAGTAGAAAATTCCACTACAGGCCGAAGCCATTTACATCCTGGTTAGAAAATATAAAACTTGAGACCAAACAAAGACTCGTGGTTGCAGTTGTTTCCAGCAGACTCTGCCCAGCCAACGCTCCTTGTACTTTAATAAATTTTCCTTCTGTATTTTTACCTGACTCGTGAATTATTTCAAGACCCGCAAGCAAGAAGCCACAACATAAGGTCCCTGCCGAATTTACACTGAGGGCTACACTCAAATAGGACCACCACAGCAACTGGAAGGCCTTCTCTACACCATGCCCATTGCAAAAGACTAAGATGCTTTCCTTGAAGTGAAATGTTTGCCTTCCCCTGGGAGCTGATGGCTGTACCTCCTCCTCTGACCCCCTCTGGAGCAGGAAGTCATTGCCTAAGTGTCCCCAAGGCCCCAATTTGTTTTTCTGCATTCGGAGTTGTTCAGTGTTGGCTGAGTACTTTGCATTTCTATAGGCCTTTCACTCGGAATCTTTGAGCACATTGGAGCCATTAGTCCTCACTGCAAACTTTGGAGACCCATGGGGGCCAGGAAGGGAGTAGTTGGTTTGGGTTTTGTGGGAGATAAAGTGTTCTACAATGACAGGTGGCGTGCTGTACTGAAAGAAGTTTGAAATGTTCAGTCCTACCCATAATCTCTCATCCACCACATTTGCACATCCTACAGAAATAGCCATAATTCTCATTTTAATTAGCAGCTAGCAGATGGTAACTCAGTAGGAAGAAGCAAGCAAGGAAGAGAGGAAACATTTAGGACCTGGGCTCCACAAGACACTGTTTCCAAGAGTCACACTACCCATCCAGGGTTGAGCACACTGCTGAAGTAAGTACTTGAAGAACTGGAAATTTTGACTGTCTCTCAAGTGGCTCCTGCCAGTACAGACATTTCAATGTGTTCCACGTTGTTTTCAAGGGGCAAAGTGTGATTGAATTTCTACCTTTACTAGTTAACAGTTTTGAAAACGGAGATGCTCGGAGTATGGCCCAAAAACTTCAAAAACGGGCACTAGGACCTAACTGCCAGCAACTCTTCCGTGACCTGTAAGTAAAGCCTCTCCTAATACAGCAGCCCAGGAAACCCAGGGGCACGTGGATCCCCCATGCCACCTCCCTACTCATGCATGGCACCTCCTGATAATCTTGAAATTTGGTTATAAGCCAAGAGGAACTGTTATATAACACTGAAAGTTTAAACTTGGGAAGACACAAACACATATCTAAACAAGAACTCGGTGAAAAGGAACAGACCACAGCACTGGATCCCATTTCTCTTTTATTGCCCTATAAAGCAATAAAGATGTATTAATTGTTACATCTACCTGCCTTCCTGGCTGCCCAAATGGCCATGCCATTTAACCAATTAAAAAGTCCTTGCTGCCTTTCAGGGCTCTTCAAATGTCATTCCCTGTGTGCAGCTATAAGTGAGAATTCTTGGAAATATCCTTTGTACTCATCTTTGCATTTCTTTCTTATGACCCACCTGGAGGGCCTCCTCTCTCAGCCCCAGGGAAGTGAACATGGCTCATTTCTGGAGCCTGCCTGCCTGTGAGGATCAAAGGCACTGAATAAGGATTCCCTCCCTTCCCCTCCCCACAGGAGCCTGAAAGCAGAGGCAATAGCAGAGATGGACTGAAATGGGGATGGGGGGTATAGGGGGTGGGCAGCAAACTGAGAGGGAAGGGCCAGGGTGCCAGCGACAGGGCCTAGACCCCAGAACCAAGTTTTGGGCTCTGTGAGCTGGGTTCACTGTTTTGCTGCCAGGAACCTCCACAGAGAGCTGCAGGACCAAAGCAGGCCAAGAGAGAGACAGCTTTTCCAGGTGGGTACAGAGGGAAGGAAAGGAAATGCAGCTTTGGTGCTGAGAGGAAGGGTGACTGGGCCTCAGGCTAATCCCGGTGAGAATGGTTCGCCTGGGGAGACACGGCAGGCGTCCAGGAGCCATGGCCCTGGATGCTGTCCCACGAGAGAGATCATTCCACGGCCCCACCCTGCCCTGCTCAGTGGTAGACAGCTAGGAACCAGGAGGGGCACTGTCCTTGCCAGCACTGTCCACCCGCCAAAAATGAGCAGCAACTCTCCCCAGTCCATTCCTATAGCTGATGCCAGCCCCCCACTGCCCACTCTCGTCCCCTTCCCCCCGTTTTGTCTATAAGACTTCTGGAGGGGAAGGCAAGTGGTTTAACTCAGTGCCAATTAGTGCATTGTGCCTTCAGAAAATGAGAAAATAGGGACAATGCAGTGAGATTCTCAAAAAACTAAAAGACTTCAACAAAGATTGTTCCTATCCTAATTCCACATCCAGCCTAATGTTTTGAATCTATTGATGGCGCCAGTAGTTGATCATTGTAGTTTTTAATTCCTTAACTGGCTAACTTGTCCAATTTTTCCATTTGATTTTACTAGCCCATGAATCCCCAAACATCAGAGAAGAAAAGCATCCCAAGGCCATTTTTTTTTTTTTTTGCCTTTTTCTTCTGTGATTTTTTTTTTTCTACCTGTGTCTTATTTCATAGTATGAACGCCTAACATTTATTTTTACTTAGTCATTCAACAGACAGTAAGCAAGCATTTAGTATGTATTGGATAAAGACTTTATCAAGATATAATGTTTACTACAGGTGATAAAAGATTTTGACGATTTCAGAAATGAACAACATAAAACAAAAGCATTAAATGGGTACCCTATTTATCACGACACATTTAATCTGTGAAAAACTTTACCACAGTTTAGCCACTAATATTTCACAAGTTAGCTACCATCAAGAAACTTCCTATTTGATCATGAAACCTAGTGTTTTTTTCTTTTTAGCAACTTTATCATTTAAAAGTCATGAATCTTTATCTTCCCCAGATTGAAATGACCACGGCTGCTTTCATTGTCCTTCCTTTTAGTTGCTATCTAGATTTGCCACTCCACATGTTCTACCCAGTAAATGAATATGGTAGAGATTTCCAGGGACAGAATTTCAGGGCTCATTTATTACTGCAGCATAACCTTGCCTATCCTGACTCCTAGTTTAAATTTCTTTCCCTTTGAGTGCTGACTATGGCTTACCTAACACCTGGATGAACTAAGTTACTGCTGCTCAAGTGTGATTTGAAGGTTTCTCACCCCAAAGCACTTCTCTCTTTGTTGTGTAAGTGTCTACCTAAGATGACTTGACCTCATGCCTCTAAGCTTCGCTTTCTTCGGTTGTGACGTGGAATAATAATAGTTCCTTTTTCATAGGGCTCTGGTGAAAAATAAGTGATATAATTTGAGTCAATCACTTAACACGATGCCTGCCACATAGTAATAATACAATGGTGCTTATTATGGTGTGTATTAGTTTCCTAGGGTTACCGTAACAAGCTGGGTGACTTAAAACAACAGAAATCTATTGTCTCACAGTTCTGGAGGCTAGGAGTCTGAAATGAAGGTCTTGGCAAGGTTGGTTCCTTTAGAGAACTCTGAGGAAGAATCTGTCCCAGCTCTCTCTCCCAGGTTCCGGTGGTTTGCTGGCAGTCTTCGGTGTTCTTTGGCTTCTGCTGTATCACTCTAGTCTCTACCTTTGTCATCACATGGTATTCTTCCTGGGTGTCTCTGTTGTCACATGTCTGTCTTCTTAGGACACCAGTCATATAGGTTTAGGGGCCCACCCTACTCCAATTTCATCTTAATTTAATTACATTTACAAGGACCCTGTTTCCAAATAAGGTGATATTCTGAGGTATTGGGGGTTAAGACTTCAACAAATCTATTTTTGGGGAAACACAAATCAATCCATGACCTGGAGGATAGGATTTTGTCTATTTTCCTCCTCCTCCTCCTCCTCCTCCTTCTCCTTCTTCTTTTAAAATCTTTACTTTAATTATTTAAAAATTATTTTTCCTATTGTTGTGATGATAATACTAATTATTACCATCTTCATCATTTTTCTACTGCCAAGTTTTCATAATCTGGCACCAGGCTCGGTGCAGACCATCACCAAATGCTGGCTGCATGGCAGTTTCTTAAGGCAATCCCCTCCAGTCCTTTGTTGGCAGCTCCCTCCCTCGTTCCCATGCCCTCTCAGCCTGAACAAGTTGCTCCTCTTCTCTCCATCACCAATTCCACTGCAGTGAGTTCTCCCCGCTGCCACTCTGCCTCGTCTTCTCCATCTCTCCAGCTTCTGCCCACCCACATCCAAGGTGAGGGGGCACCTCCCAGATGGAAGCCATCAGCAGCCTGACCTCACACACTTGCAGTGTGCCTACAACACAATGAGGCTGGCTTCATGAACCTCCTGGGAAAGCGTCTTGCTGCAGTGGAGCCATTCTTCACACACGACTAAACTTCCTGGTGCATAGGGTCACCCTGGCTGCCTGAAGACATCTGCCAGTGGCCGTCTCTCTACAGGAATAACTTGCTTTTGCAATCCCTGCCTTTCAGGAGGGTGATGTGTCAATCTGCCTCTTTGTTCTGTTTTTCTTTTCCGAACGGCATCCCATTTTAAATGCATGAGGGGAGTTTTACTAATTAAAGAAAGTCTGTAGTCGACCCTTTTGTCGAAAGGATAAAATAATCACTCACTACTATATGTTTGGCAAATTCAGATTTTTATATGTGGTATTGGGTTTGCTTACAGTGGGAGTGTACCCAGGCATGGCTTTGCAGCTTAAAGACTTGGGTGTAACCGTTGGTGTGAGATGAAGCGATGACAGGCGTATTCGGGCCATTGATTTTTGACTTCTGTCAGGACCTATCCTGTAGGATCTTTCAGTCCCTGGGATTCAGTCTCTTCCTTCCATGGAGGGCAGCCACAGTGGGCCCATGACACCCGGGATTACAGTGTGGCATCCGGATTGCCCCACCCCCGCCAGAGTTTTCAGACTCCCAGGAAGTAGCATGGCCTCGAACCCCATCCTTCCTCCCAGACTGTCTGTGCCTCACCCTATGAGGGTGGTAACCCACCTCAGGAGCTGAATTGCCACGCCAAAAAGAATCTTTATGACTACATGTACTACCCTGGCTTAGAGAGAAAGGGGAATGGGAAGGGATGTTCTCTGCCTCTGTTTTACAGTTGCTGGTTTTAGTGAATAAAAATTACAAGACACCCAGTTAAATTAGACTCTCAAATAACAACAAATAATTTTTTTGTCATCCTAACCATTTTTAATGCAGCCTAACTATAGTTAAATAACATTAAGTATATTCACATAACAATAAGTCATTTTTCAATATAAGTCTGTCCCAGGCAATATTTGGGACATACTTATACTACAAAATAATTCGTTGTTTATCTGATATTCAAACTTAATTGGGCATCCTATATTTTATCTAGCAACTCTACCACCGTTAGTGCAAACCACTTGTGCCAAGGGGCATGGGGACAGACACAGAAGAGCTTTCTCCTCATTGCTGCACCAGGAAATACCTTCCCAGCTCGTGTGGTTGCAGTGTGCTCAGATACACATCAGGTTGGTGATGGGCAGTGGGTTAGGAACCACTAAAATATACATAGTGAACTTTTTATTTTATTTTAACTAGGTTATTACATACTGAGCATGCAAAATACCATATTTTTATTGCACAGTCATGTGGACTTGAAGATTTAATTAGTGAAATTTAATTAAGTGAGAGTACATGGCTTTTTAAAAAAATAGTAATAAAAAAATACACACAGTGACCCACATGCTCAACTACCCTAGCTTAGAGAGAAGGGGGAATGGGAAGGGCTGTTCTCTGCCTCTGTTTCAGAGTTGCCGGTTTTAGCAAATAAAAATTACAAGACTCCCAGTTAAAGGATAGATCAATTTGTACCTTTAGAGGCTTTTCTTGCAACTGATTACGGTAGTACAGAAGTTAACCATGAAAACATCTCAGTAGGTTTCTCGTGGCAATTCAGTTCAAACATATTAAGCATGGCCACATACCGGGTCATGTGATAGAAGCTGGGGTGTAAGGAGAACTAAGACATGCCTCCTCGTGGAGATGCTTATGGTCAAGTGGCAAAGATTGACAACAGGACCCCCAGTCACAGCACAGAGGGGTTGGTGTTATGATAGAGGAGGGCACAGAATGTGTAGGAACACAGAGGATGGCTATCATCCAGTCCAGGCATGGGGGCATTGGGAAAGGTGGGCAAAGAGGTGATTCCTGGCAAGGTCTGAACAAGCAAGTGACCAGTTGAACAAAGGCATTTTTGGCAGAGGAGGCTCTATGATGGAAGCCAACCCAACCGAGGGCCACTGTCTGGCTCAGCTCTACCGACCCCACTCTTCTGGCCCTAGACTTTCCTTTGAGTCTCCCTCAAGTGGACCCTACCAGCCATGGTAGACAGAGAAGTAGAATCCCCTTTCTTAAGCTTTCTATTTATTCATTTCAGCCAAGCAGTTAATTAATTTTGGGAGATTCCCAGAGTGATTCTAGTACTTCCATCCAAACTTCAATTAATGAAAAGCTTCACAATGTTGTTCTCCAGAGCATTCAGATTGATTCTTTCTTATTTTACCACTGAATAGGCTGCCTTTGAGGCCAGCAGCTTAGGGGAGCTGCTCAGTTGTTTGCTGGTTTCCATTTTCTGGAGCTCAGCTGTAACTAGGGATTTTGACCACCAACTGGGCTTTCAACGCCACTTCTGCTCAAGGGTCTGGTCATAAAGGCTGTTCTTAGCTCAAAAAAGCCTTGTCCCACCCCTGCTTCTATAGCCATGTGCTCCGACAGCCATGTCAACATTCATTCTGTTGGCCCACTCAATTCACATGTGGATGACATTGCAACCCAACCAAGTACCTGCCACGGAGTCAGTGATGAGATTCTTGGGGAGATTTACATAATAAAACCTCATGAGTGAACCTGCCAAAGGTCAGTGTCAGGGAGGGGATGTGAACCTAGGGGCATGTCAGTCCAGGGAAGAGCAGGTAGGGGGCAATTACTACATGTGAGCCCCAAGGATCCTTGATAAGGGACACTGCAGGCTTTATATGGTCCCAAACCCTACCAGATACAGATATATTTAGTTTGGGAAAATTTGCTTGAGGGATACGTTAACTAGATACAACAAAACTTAAGGAGAATGACTAAGCCTAGCGTGGAATGGGCAGAGAGTATCTGTAGGGTATATCTGCGGAGGCATGGGACATTGCAATGTCAGTAGCCTCTCAGAGGTTCAAGTGCAGGCCCCTATATCCTTCTGGTAAAGTATCTTTTTACTTAAGCTAGATTGCAGACAAACACCTAGGCTGAAACACTTCCTCAGGTAAGTAACAAAATAAAATCAGTACTGGGGGATGAGAAAGTGATGCAAACAGTCAGAATCGAACAGCGGGAATGCAGAGACGTGGGGAGGCCTGAATGAGTCTATGGGAACATGAGGCACATACAGGCATTGAGGAGGTTTGCAGTAGCCAGACTAAGGCTACCTTGGAGCCTTTAGACTGCTTTGTAGGCGTTATCAATAGGCTGGAAACAGGATTTGATTTTTAATAGTTTTTTGTATTTCTACTCCTTCCCCTCAATAAAAAGGAAAGAATTATGCCAAGTGGAAAGATATATTTTATTTTTAAAAAATTTGTCAATATTGAAAATGACAAAACATTGCTTAGAGGAACTAAGGACCTAAAGAGTGGAGGCATGTATCAAGTCTCAATATTGTCAATATGTCAGTTCTATCCCCAAATGAACTATGGATTTAATGCAATCCCAATCAAATGTGAGAAGGGTGTGTGTGTGTATGTGTGTGTGTGTGTGTGTGTGTGTGTGTGTGTGAGAAAGAGAGACAGAGACAGAGAGCAGAGAGAGAGTTGGCAATCTGATTCTAAAATTTATATGACAATAGCCAGGATAATCTCAAAGGATAACATTGGAAGATTTATAATAGCAGATAACAAGATTTATTATAAAGCTACAGCAATCAAGACAGTATGGTATTGATATTCAAATAGATCCATGGATCAGAATTGAGGGCCCAGAAACAGACCTACACATGTACAACTACTTTATAGCAAAAATACTCCTGCAATTCAGTGAAAGAAACAATGGTCCTTTCAATAATAGCCCTGAATCAATTGTATATCTATATGGGAAAAATGAACTTTGATCCCTACTTAACACTATACACAAAAATTAATTCAAAATAGATTACAGACTTTAACGTGAAAGGTTAAATAATGAAGTTTCTAGAAGAAAACAGAATATTTTCATGATTTTAGGAGTAATCAAAGATTTCTTAAGTAGGGCACAAAATGCACTAATCATTAAAAATCAGATTGGACCATAATAAAATTAAGAACTCTTCCTTCATCAAAAGATATATTAATAATCAAGAAAGTGAAGAGGCAAACCACAGACTAATAGGTGTTCATATATATATGACATGGCATTAGTGTCCAGAATATGTAGAAAGCTCCTACAAAAAGAAAGAGATAGTACAACTTTTCCAATGAGCAAAAGACTGAAACTGGCACTTTGCAAAAGAGGATATCCAAATGGCCAATAATCATACAAAAGTTACTTCACATTAGGACTGCATCGGAAAATGCCAATTAAAATCACAATGACATACTACTATACACACAACAGAAATGATTAAAATTCAAAGGCCAACATGACAAAGTGTTGACAAGGATATTGAGCAACTCGTGGATTCGTACTTTACTGGTGGGAATGTAGATTAGTAGTCATTTTGGAAAACCATTTGGCAATCTCTACTATAGCTAAACTATGCTTTCCTTAAAAGCAACAATCCTACTGCTAGGTATACAATCAAGAGAAATGAGCTTACCCACCAAAAGACATGTACACGAATTTCCATAGCAGCATATGTCAAAATAACCCCACATTGGAAACAGCTCAAATGTCCATCAACAGTAGAATGAAGACATTGTGGAATATGCGTACAATAGAAAAACAGCAATAAAAACAACCACTGCTGCACACAGCATGAGTCTTACAGATATGTAAGATAAGCAGAAGACAAGCACTAAACAGTACATAGTATATGATTCCATTCATATGAATTTCAAGAACAGGCAAAACTAATCCCTGATGATAGAAGTCATTAAAGTCATATTGTCTGTGGTGGCGATTGGTATGAAGAAGGAAGGGGCATTAGGGAGTATTAGAGAACTTTCTGGAATGTTGAAAATATTGTATATCTTAATCTGGGAGGTCAGATATACACATACCTGTGTGTGTGTTATGTAAAAATTCACTGGGTTATACACTGAAATCCATCCTCTTTGCCGTATATATGTTTCCACAAAAATTAAAACCTCTTTGAGATAGGAGTCTATCATACCTCAGTTGATACATAGAAGGAAAGAATAATTCTAGTCTAGATCTGGATACATGGGAAGAAAAATTGGAAAAAAATTTTTTGGAAAGATGTGGTAGACTTAAGAACTGCAAAAAGTTCATTTTTAACTTCATTTGTGCAGCATGTAACTGGCAAACCTCTGCACAAGTACAGCTCCAGAATTTGCAGAGAACTCTTATAATCCAGCCACCACAGAGTACAAATCAGTTCAATAGTGAAACTCCAGGTCAGTGATAGTCAACTTAGTTTCAAAGGAACATGAACCTCTGCAGGGAGAAACTTGTAGAGAAACAAAGGAAATAGCCAGATTCCAAAGGACTTTTTGAATTGGGTGGAGGGTACATGGTGGGGAAGGAGGAATTATTCCTTTACTAGAATCCAAGCTCCCCCACTCTTCACTACTAGAGCCAAGGCTGTGGCTAGAGGAATTGATGGATGGGCACTCCGAGGGAGTCAGGTGGAAGAATACCTCATCTTAGAGAGACAAGAACCCCTCATCTTGAGCTATAAATTTAAGGAAAACAAATGGCAAGAAAAGTCCAGGTCAACATGGATGGTCCTAAAGGGTATTATCCTATGAGAAATGAGTGAGACAGGGAAATACAAATACCATGTGATTTCACTTATATGTGGAATCTAAGAAACTAAATAAACAAATAAACAAAACAGAAGCAAACTGATAGATACAGAGGACAAATTGATGGTTGCCAGATAGAGGGGTATAGGAGATGGGGTGAAAAAGGTGACGAGATTAAGAAGTACACATTGGCAGTTATAAAATAGTCATGGGGATATAAAGTACAGCACAGGGAATATAGTCAATAATATTGTAATAACTATGTAACGTCAACTGTAACTGAACAAAATTTGTAATGTAAAAAAATAACACACACACACACAAAAAAGAAAAGAAGAAGAAAAGGAAAGTCAAGTGTTGAGTTCTGTGAATCAGCAGGAGAAACAGTTTGTTGCTCTCTGCAACAAAGCATGTCAGCCAGGATGCTAGGATCTGATCATGGAATTTGTACCAGTGCGAATAAAGTTCCCAAGGGAGGGAAGAGGAAGAGCATCCAGCTTGGAGTCAAGACAGGGCTTTCCCCTGGTAACCATTGGCTGAAGCCCTCAAAACACCCTGGAGGAGTGGGATTGGAAGGCAGCATCTTCGTCACCATCATCATCATCACCAATAGTTAACTGTGCTAAGTGTTTTCCATATATTTCTCATTCAATCTGCAATAGTCCTACACATATGAAGTAGAACTGTTATTATCCCTATTTTACATGTGAGGAAACCGGGGCTTAGAGGTGTGAAGTAACTTGCTCTAGGTCAACACAGCTAGTTAACACCAGAAAAACCTCCTAGTTATACCTGTCCGATCGGCCACCACACCCCACTTTCAGGAGTTGGTCCAGCCCAGCGAAGGTGTGGACGTTGAGCCTGTTGCCAGGCCAGGATTCCGGCACTGTGACAGGAAGGTGTGAATGAAAAAGGGGCTACATACTACACCTGACAAGCTCAGGGGTGCTGCACAACAGGCCTTACAAACTCGGTGACCGACAATAACCACACAGGATGGTCTGCACATACAAATTCCTAACTAAGCAGATCATGGTACGTAGTCACGTCCTGGGCCGGTAGCTTCCTTGATAAAAGGTCAAACTTTATCATAAACTAGCCCTGTCTATTATGTTTGTGCATCTAGGATAACATACCTTTGAAATGTCAGAGTAATTTTCTTTTCCAGATCCCTTGAAGGCACAACCACAGGCACAAGAGCACAAGACCACGGAACACCTCATTGTTATTTTGTTGCCCGTATAGCATCTCTATTTACGTAAATGTTGAATACTAACTGTCCTGTACCCACCAAGGTAAAAGAAGTCTGTTCTCCATTTTGCTTTTCATCCAATCCTAGAGATTTCCTGCTTTGCTTTCTCCTGCCTCCTTAACCTACCATCAGTGGATTTCATGTCACCTTCCTCACATTTTCTCCTTTGAGTCTAAATGCATGAAAAGAGCTGCAAAATGGCCATTCTCCAGAGCATTTGCTCCGTCTGTTGTGTTCTGGCTTCTAGGCATGTCCTCAAATTTTTGGCTCAGATAAACTCTTACAAAGCTTTTCTATAGGTTTGGATGTTCTGTTGTTGACAAAGGTAACAGGGTCTGAGGGTGAGGGCAAGATCATGTTTAGCACTTTGCTTGTCTACATCCTGGCTGGGCAAAGTCACCGGCTAGTTAGTGGCACAGCTGCCCTAGAACTTCTCCAATGCTGTGTCCTAGGCTTTGATAAAACAATAAAAATAAGTGGAGGCTTGGCATTTTAGGGATGGATTTCACATTGATTGCCTCTGCAGTGAGTGGTACACAGAGGGAGGAGTGGGCAAAGGGCACTCGGGGGTGTCAGAGCCATGGAAACTTTCCCCTTACCCTTTTAGTTCTCCTGGCTGGTCAAACAATTCAAATGACATACAGCGGACTAACAGAAGAAAATCAAATTTTAATACGTGTACACAGAGAGCTCACATAAGCATGAAAATTCCAAGGACAGTGAAACAAAATGAGGGATATACGGAGGGTGCCCAAAAAATGTATACACATTCTAAGAAAGGAAAACTGTATTAAAATTGTAATTATATATATATATATATATATATATATATATATATATATATATATATATACCAATAACAAAAGATGAATACAAGTCACGTTTGACTTCTGAAATTACAAGAGGTGCTCAAAGTGGTTACCATCAGTGTCCAGACACTTCTGATGATGGCAAACTACTGTGTGAGCAACCAAAGTGTCCATTTGCGTCCTTTTTTTTTTTTGGCACCCCCAGTATGTCATTTTGGACTAAGGAGGGGAGGTAGCCAATTCACAGATAGATGAGAAAGAGCCAACATTTGGTAAACAAATTCTTCCAGGGCCACCCAGAAACCATGGGACGCAGCGGGGAATCTAGCGAACAGATTTTTGCTTGGATCCTCCCTGCTTTAATTCATATGTGCTAAGGTGATTTTGCTAAGGTTCCTTTCCCAAAGCAGATTTTTCTATCTGAATTCCCTTTGGCAGGAAAGGGAGAGGGTCAAAAGTTATTTCTGGGTCTTTTATTTCTTAATAACCAGCTTAAAGCCAATATCCCAAAAGACATATTTTTGGGGCGGCAAAATTTTGGTCCCCTTCAGGGGGATGTGGAAAGAAGGTAAGAAGGATAAGAAAGTGACGCTGCTAGGAGGGGAAACTTTCCAACTGATGCTACTTCAAGTTAGCTGATTCTGTGCTTAAAACATCAAACGCGCCTAATGGGATGTTATTGCACTTACGATGAAAGAAAGAGATGACTCAGAATCAAACACTGCAGTTCCAGAAAAAAATGCATTGTTAATGTGAGAGACCACTTCCTCAAGAAAAATGGACCAATTGCACATTCTCAGCCTCCCCAACTCACTGCGTTTAGCCCTGGGAGACCACGGAGTCCCTGCCTGTGACTCCGGAGTAGTCCCTAAACCTTCTCTCCAAAATCTGGACGTGCTAATGTGGTATTCAGCCTATGGGAGTGACATGGAGAAAATCAAAACATGTATTTATGCTGGTTACCAAGTCAGCCAAAATGGTTTTCCTAAATATTTGCCAGTACCTGCTATCAATCACTCAGCTTTTAAGTGAATCCAAAGCAGAATGACCTTTGTCTTCCATGTCGGGAATGGAAAGCCAGATTTCAATACAAGAACAGTTTAATTTTTCAAATATGTGTATCTTGTAACAAAATTCACTCCTAACCTTGTGCTAAGGTGAAGGTTAAGTAGAAGTCATGACTCTTACTTACATAATTTTTAAAAATTATGTACAATCCATTAACTCTACTTCTTCATAAAGTATCACACTACTTCCAGTTGAAGTTTCTACCCATGGGAGACAGACTGGACTGGAAGAGAGTAGACCTGATAAGAGTCGCAGCCTTGCCTTCACCCTGCCCTTTCTCCCTCCCTATCTATGTCCTGTCCTCGCTGCATGACCCAGTTCCATCCCCACTGCCTCAGTAAGGCTTCTCCAGGACAGGAATTCAACACGATTGCCTCTGCAGTGAGACGACAGCCCCAGAAAAGAAAGATGGGAGAGAAAGTTGCACAGAGGAGCTGGGAAAATAACACTGATACTTCTCTGTTATTTTGATTAAAAAAAAAAATCATTTCATCAGATGGCTTAGTGATGCTTGGTTGTAAACATAAAAGCAGACACAGGCTCTGCAATCCCATAACATTTCTGTTCTAAACAGCCATCAGATGATCCAAAACTTTCAAAGTCATAAAATGTATGGGTCCCTAAAAATATATTTGCATATCTCTAGGGGTCTGTAGCCTACAAATTGAAAAATACTGCTTTGGATCCCTTTTTTAAATCCCACTGGGATTAGGGATCTCAGTAGACCTCATTGGTTTTAGGTGCTACGGGATTTACATGTGCCAGGTGCCCCAGGGGCTGTGACGTATGGACGTGGCAGGCACGAGAGCACCTCTGTGTCTGCCATCAGCGCTGAGTCAGAGCCCTGCTTGGGCCTGCCTGTCCCCACACGAGCTGGGCCTCCAAACAGGAGCAGATGACTGCAGCTCATCCAAACAGCAGAAAGAAAGATTCCATTGTGGAACCGATTTTGATCCCAAATTCAAATTGAGCAACTCCCTCCTCTTTCCTCACTCCCTTGCATTCTTCTATCTCTGCCTCATTCCTGTTTTAAATTATATTAACTTGCTGCATTGAATGCAAGGGCTCTCCCAGTCTCCAAAGCTTCCTTGATAGTCCTCCAAAAGAGCGGCAGCATGGTTAAGCAGTTAGTCAGAAACTGGTTCAGCGGTGAGAGCACAGGCAGTGAAGTCGGAAAGACCAGAATTTAAATCTGAATTTTGATGTGCACACTTGGACAAATCCCTTAACCTCTCTGAGTCTTTGTTTCCTTATCATTACCCCAGGGCTAATCGTTGTGAGCTAATGGGTGTTCAAAGTTTAACACCTCATCTGCCGCATATTAGGCTTCCACCAATGGTAGTTGTTAAAGCAAATACTAGAAAACAACAGATAGTTCAGCTGTGAGCTTAGGCGGTGTTTCTCTACACATTCACATCATCTGGAGAACACTGAAAAATCCCGATGCCCAGGCCTCACTCCAGCCCTGTTACATCAGAATCTCTGGGGGTGGGACCCAGGTATCAGTCTTTTGTAAACCTGTCCAAGTGATCGAGTGTGTGATAAAGTGAAGAAGGACTGGAAATGGAGCTCAGTGATAACCCACCCAGGCCATGTTTGCTGCAGTACAGGTACCCATAGAGAAGCCCCCTCACCTCTGGAAATCCCCCAAAGGTAATTACAGAGGTGCATCATACAGCCCAGAGCCAAGGTGGCCAAATGTCAGGTGGCTGGGACCCAATGAAAGCGTTTCAGCCACAAAGGGGGCCCAGATCTTCCAGGGGTCCTGCGGCCTCTGCATCCCTCCTTGACACTGTGGACAAGAGGAAGTGACTCAGTTTTCTCCTGCCCTGGCAGGGAACTTGACTCTGCTCTGCTCTTTCTATGAAGGCCATAGCTGTCTGTTTCTAGTAAACAGCAGACAGGCCCTGCCTCACTCACCTGGGGACACCTCTCTGGGCCGACGTTTCTATTTTCAGAACTTCGGGCTGCATTCATAAATAACCTCTGGGAAATACTGAGTAGGTCCCAGTGCTGTTTACCTTTCCACACAGGAAACAGAGAGGGAGTTCAACAGTCCCCATATCCGCTGGTCCCCAAAGGCTAAGAACACCGATGACACATTTTAAAAAGAAAAAAACAAAACAGTTTGCACTCGGTTCAGCAGGGAGCCCAGGGTGGGATTTTCCAGAAGCCACCAGAAATCTGGCCTCTCCTGCTTTTCTGATGTGGGAATTTTGCTCCAGCTCATGAATCCACCAGAAATTTCAGGTTATGGAATGTGGGTGGCCCTTCCTCAAGTGCCTGGGGCAGAGAAAAGGGTGGGGTGGGGTTGAAAGAATAAAAAGAGTAGAAAAAGAGAACAGGAACTAAAAAGTGTAAAGAAGAGTAGATTGGTCTTTAGAATGAATCTGTGAAAGGAAAAATGGAGAATAAATGAATTGAAAGGAGAAAAAAGGGTGACATGGAAATAAAGTGAGGAAAGGATGCTGAAAATCATCCTTTTCTTTGTCGTTGAGTATTAGAACAATGGTAATTTTTTTCTACTTAACAATGATTTAATGAATATAGGTTTCTTTACAACAGAATTAACATTTTAATTTAGAAAAGGATGAGGACTCCAGGTGGGGCTGTGAATTGGTACAATGACTTTGGAAAAGAGTATGGCTGCCCACACGGTACATTCAGCAATTCCAGTTGTAGGTATATTCTAGGTGCAGATATTCACCAAACATATGGACAAGAATGTTTGTAAAGATACTGTTCATACAGCCACAACCCTGAAACACCCCAAATATCTACTGATGGGAGAATTAATGAATTATGGTATGCAGTGGACTAAAGGGGAGTGAAAGAAGGAACTACAGCTACATGTATTCACAAAGATGAACCTCACAAGCATAATATTGAAAAACAACATCAAAACAAGACTGTCACAAAATGACAGTTTTAAACCATTTATATAAACATTTCACAAAAGCAAAGTATTGTTTAGTGATAATCATATATGATAAAACTATGTGAAAAAACCCCCACAAAATTCAAGGTAGTGGTAATCACGTCTGAAAAGAAAGAGAAGAGACAATCAGGGAAGGTTACAATCTGGATTGCTCTATTTCATCAGCTGGTACTATGTTTATTACTCTTATTTGAACCATACATATGCATTAAATGGCCTCTTTTTGTATGTGATATATTTTATAATTAAAACGAAGGGGAAGATGAAGTCGTAAGGTAAACCAGGGAGGAATAAGAGGAGAAATGAATGTGAGAAAGGAAATGGTGAAGAGAAGAAAGCCATTCTGTTGAAAAAGCAGGAATGAAATTTTGGTCTGAGCTACAAAAATATATCCAGTAGTTGTTAGAGGCTGCGTGTTATTGCATCAGAAGATGTGTTCCCCAGGGCTCATCCTCTGCTCACTGCCCTTCCCGGATATATACTCTACTCTCCCTGGGTGATTTAAGCACCCTCCTAGTTTTGACAATCACTGATGTGCTGATGATGACCAAAATTTTACCTCTAAATAAGTCACTTTCATTGTGCCTTTGACTTCTGCTACAGACTGAAGGTTTGTGCCTCCCCCCCCACTGCCCCAAATTCGTATGTTCAAACCTAATCCCCAATCTGATGGCATTTGGAGGTAGGACTTTTGAGAGGTGATTAGGTTATGAGAATAGAGCCCTCATGAATGGCACTAGTGCCCATATAAAAAAAGGCTCCAGAGAGCTCCCTCACTCCTCTGCCACATGAGGACACAACAAAAAGACAGCCGTCTATGAACCAGGAAGTAGGTTCTCAACCAAACACAGAATCTCCAGGTGCCTTGATCCTGGACTTCCCAAGCTCCCGAACTGTGAGCAATACATTTCTGTTTTATATGTGCCATCCAGTCTATGGTGATTTTCTTATAGAAGCCCAAAGGAAATGAGACAGCTTCTATATCTAACTGCTTATTGAATATCTCTATTTGGCCATTCACACAGACACCCAAACTCAACAGGTCTGGAAATGAGCGTTATCCTCCTTTCCACATTGCTCTTTCTTCTGTGATCTCCTCCCATCCTAAATGGCACCACCATCCACCCAGTAGTTAGAATTATAGGAGTTCTCCTGGTCTCCTTCCTCGTCCTCTTATGCCATATTCTATAAGCTCTTGAATTTTGTCTATGCTCCTTTATACTTCTCAAGTCTTCTGTGTATTTGTTCCCATCCTCACTATCACTACCAGAGTTCAACCGTCTCTGTATCTTTCTTAGCTAACTATAATAGCTTCTTAACTAGATTCTCAGCCTCCAGGCTGGGTGTCCTTACCTTCTCCTGCCACTTGCCACCACAATGGTCTGGCTGGAACAGAAATCTGACCATGTGACTTGCCTGCTTAAAACCTGAATGTCTGCTCACCACCTACAAGATCAAGTTCAAGCTCCGTAACATCTCATGCAAAACCTGCCAATCTAGCCCATTTGGGCCTCTCCAACCTCATCTTTATTCCTCTTAACTCAAATTTTATACTCCTGCATCATGGAACCACTTGTAGTTCACCATACACATTAGAATCCTCTTTTCTTAAACCACGCAATCTGTCTCAATGCCCCCTCCCAAACCCCAGTTACTCATTCTTTTAAGACCAACTCGTGTTATCCTGAGACAACAGCTGTTTCTTAGGGCAAGCAGATTGTTGCCCAAGCCAAAATACTGGCCTCGTTACCAGCTATTTCATTTTTCCCAAAGGGAAACAGAAAAAAAATCTTGGTTTTAATGAGAAATCCACCAGTTTTTATGTGAAATTTCCGAGTTTTAACATTGCCTCAGGTTTTTTGCAAACATTGTATAGAGTCAAACAAAACAGACCTGGATTCTGAATTCAGACTGTGAGCACCATTTTGCAACTTCAGTCAAGGGGTTCCACGCTAAGTTATCCAGATTTGGTTTTTAATAATTTACCTAATCATCACATATTCTTATTTCTTAAGGAATAAAGCTCGTGGCTCTCCCCACAGTTTGAACCAACAGATGGTTCAAAGTAGCAGAAGCTAGATTTCGTCCACATTTTAAGAATAAGATAGATATATTTTAAAGCCTAATATTTTAATATTTGGAAATATACTGAACACATTGGTATACATCAGATTACCCATTATAAAATATTAAAGAATGTTTTCAAACCAGGAGAGTTTAAGTAACTATACGTGAGAGAAGGAATAATGACTTAGGTCAATATTCCTTACCTTCTCCTCAACCCTGGTGTTAAGGAGAAAATGAGTCACATGTCTCTCTCATGTGTCCCCATAATTTGCTTGGAATTTACCACTGCATCCACCATGTTTTTTTTTTATATTTACCTGTTTAATTGTTTGTCTCCCCACAAGACAATAAACTCTTATCAAATAAAATACCTGGAGTATAAGGTCATTAGGATATTCAATTGAATAATAGAGTATCTAGAATAGTGCCTGGCATATAGTAAGGAATATACAAGTGCTTGTTTTAAAAAATTATTTTTTGTCACCTTGCTTAGTGTCTATTTTATAGTAGATATAACTACTGAATGAATAACACATATAGATGAAGAAAATTCGAGTTAAAATTGTAGTTACTATTATATATATGCGTCCTGTTAACGGCCACAAACCACAGTGAAATCCTCTATTCATATATTCCTTAGGGATTCCCAAACATGAATCAAATCACATTATAACAATTCTGAGGACTCTTTAATTGCTGTTATAAAGAGGCCACCGGCTGGGGTTTGAGGGTGTTTTATTATCTAGAGTTTTTTATTGTTGTTGTTATTATATTTACATGTGTTATAATTGAATTGAACTAAGAGCTCTTCTAAAGCATGGATATACTTACAAAACCCATGAGAATTTGAAGAAAATGTATAGGACAATAGTCTTGTGTCCATATTTTTCTCGAAAGAACTACAATGCATGCAGCAATTTCCAAGATGCCTCAAGGGGCTGGGACCTTTGACTTCTGACCTGGCATGACCCCAAGAACACAATTTCTGGTTGTAACACTGTTCAAATAATTTCTGACTCTATGGCATACCAGCCCAATCCTTGCGCCTGATATCAGAGTCTGAGGGAAGAGAGAGAAGAGGCATTTTAAAACAGGATTTGGAGCCCAGAAGTCCTATTGCTTGACAAATTAAAAATAATTTAGGAAGCTTAGGAAAAGCAACATCACACACAACTGAATTTCCCCCTGAATGGAATCCCAGGATATTTTCCATAGAATTCTAGAACAACCTGGAATGATAAGCTTCTATTTAACTGCTTAACAATGACTCAACACCTAGCTGGTTAAATGGAATTCATTAGTTCAACAAATAACTGAGCACGAATGCTATGCGGCTTTCTGTGCTGGCAGTAGGGTTGAGACAGTGACTAAAGCACAGCCCCTGCCTACCAGGAGTTCTCAGAGAAAGCCACAGGAAAACAAACCATTACGAAGTGCTGCACTGTGCTCCCTCAAGGACAAACTGGAGAGTACAAAGGGGTGCCTATCGTCTACAGTTGTAAGTGAAAACCCATCAGGGCCTCCATAAGAGTTTTGTAGCTAATCCCTTCTCAGATTTGCCCAGAGTGTTTTAGAATGAGATGCAAACCTTTCCCTATAAGACAGAACAAAACTAAAACCACACCTAATCATCTCTTCCTGAGATGTCTTCCCAGATTTGAGTTAGTGACCGTTTACTGCTTCAAAGAAAATGGACTTAAAAGCTTGCCTTGGTTTTCCCTATTCGGACGAGTGTCTGATCTTGTTTTTATCCTTGCTTAGTTATTTGCTATAATAATAACTTGTGGCAGTGAGCTCTCCTGGGTTACTATTCACTGTGAAAGGGAAAGGACTCTTTGTTTCATTGGTTTAGATTCGTGTGGGAACCATTATGCTCCTGTTAGGAGAAAAGCTAAGTATAAGCTGGTTCCTAGCAGCTAAAAGGGGCCATTCATTGCTCTGCTGGGGATATGGATGGGAACAGGGTCAGGAGTTCTGGCACCTGGTCCCCATTCTGACTCCCCGTAAAAGCCATTGCAATCATTCAACATCTTCATCTATAAAAAGAGAATAAAATGTCTTTAAAAGTGTTTGAAATGTCGCCAACGAGGCTGACGTACTGCAGAGGAGCCCCTCCCTCTTTGAGGATACACTATAACAGGATGGCACAGGGACCAACATGGGGCCACCTTGGGGAAGCACCAAAGAGGCAGAAGCCCTGTATTGTATGATATATATTTGCTACCGTACATTTCCTGGGGAAACCCTGCTCTACTTCTACTCACGTCGTCTGCCAAGTCTCTGGGCAGTCTTTTGAACTAAGAGTTTACATATTCCATCATCCAATACAATGCATTTATGGGGCACCTATATCAGGTCTCAGACCGAAGCACTAGGACAATGGTCCGCAAAGTGTGCTCCAGGAACCCTGGTGGTGCCAGACGCCCGCAGGGGCTCCTCAAGGCCAAAATTCAGGCATGGATACCTTCAAAGTGCAAGATAGATAAATGGATCCTTTTTTTGTCATGGAGTATGGAAAGTTCATTAATATAGTTTGAGGTTGGACATTGCAACTAGTCTTTAAAAAAACTATCATTTGTCAAGTTTTTGTGTAGTATCAAAAAAGAATATCTACAAAAATATGAAAAGGCTATTAAAACACTTTTCCAGTTACATATCAAAATGGGGCTGGATTGTCTTCATATACTTCAACTAAAACAACATCTTGCAAGAGGCAGAATGCAAAAGCATGTGTGAGAATCCAGCTCTCGCCTATTAAACCAGACATTACAGAGATCTGGAAAATGCAAAACAATGCCACCCTTCTCACGAATTTTCCTTTGTTTTAAAATATAGCTATTTTTCATGAAAATACGCTATTTGTGTTCATGTATATTAGGCATGGTTTGCTATTTGAAAATGAATTGAGTAAATATTTTTATGTCTCTGTTTTCATTTTTAATACCGTCAGTATCAACAGAGATAGCCAACATAAGCAAGCTCTCTGTTATCTTCAATCATTTTTAAAGTTAAACTTTTCATATTGAGATCATTGTAGACTCATACTCAGTTGTAAGAAATAATGTAGGCAGATATCACGCACCTTTTACTCAGTTTCCTGAGTAACAACAGTAACGTCTTGCAAAACTATAGTACAACGTCACTGCCAGGATGCTGACGGGGATACAGTCAAGATACAGAACATTTCCATCATCACAAGGATCCCTCATGTTGCCCTTTGACAGCCACACTCACTTTCCACCCACTTCCACCCCTTTCTTAACTGCTGGCCCCACTAATCTGTTCTCCATTTCTATAATTTTATCATTTCAAAGATGTTATATAAATGGAATGATACAACCTGTCATCTTTCGGATTTGTGTTTTTTTTCTACTTGGCATAATTCTCTGAAGATTCATCCAGATTTTTGAATGTATCAATAATTGATCCTTTTTTAGTGCCGATAGTATTCCATTGTATGAATGTCCCAGAATTGTTTAGCCACTCACTCACTGAAAGACACCTGTGTCGTTTTCAATTTGGGGCTTTGTACAGGTTTATATAAAGTATTGACATACAGGTTTTTGTGTGAACATGCCTTCATTTCTCTGGGATAAGTGCCCAAGAGTAAAATTGCTGGGTCACATGGTAGTTGCATGTTTAGTCTTTAAAGAAACTGCCAAACGGTTTCTTAGACTGGCCATTTCAAATATTGAACTAGCCTTGCATGCCTGGAATAAACCCCACTTAGTCAGGCTGTATAATTTTTTTCTGTACGTTGCTAAATTCTACTTGATAATATTTTTAAAGGACTTTTGCATCTATATTCATCAGGGATATTGGCCTCCCCAATTTTTTTTATACTATCTCTGCCTGGTTTGGGGATCTGGGTAATACCAGTTTCATAAAGTGAATTGGGGAGTGTAACCTTTCTTCTGTTGCCTGGAAGAGATTGAGTAGAATTGGTTTTAATTCTTTTTTAAATGAATGGTGGAGTTCTCCAGTGAAACCATCTGGGCCTAGAGATTTTTTTAGCAAGTTATTTAGTTACAAATTCAATTTCCTTAAGAGCTATAGGGCGACTCAAATGATCTATTTCACCATTTATAAATGGTAAAAAAAAAAAGTCATTTTCTGCCTGTGTCATTATCGTAGAGACTCCCTCTTCTGCTCTCCCTCCCAGCATACCACACTGCTCTATATCACACTAATAACAGGGATAGTGACAATTTGGAGTCTGTGACAGTTTAAAAGTGCTCCCATGTACATTATATATTTGATCTTCACAACAGTCATACAAGGTATTAACTAGTAATACATTCAGCAGGGCTGACATTTAGCTGGCACACACTAGGACAGTTGTACTGGCTACTAAAATAACAAAATGCTTCTGTAAAAGCTGCTGCCTTGAACGCCCAAGTATCCCCCTGCCACCTGTTCCTCCACCTCCAATTGGTCCTATAGCTAAAAGGTTAATGGTAGGCCAAGACCGGACCTCTGGTGCCAGAGCCACTCCCATTTGTCAAACACTTTGTCACCTCTTAGTCTTCTACTCAGACACTGAGGCTCCAAGAACAAATGAATGGCTCACTGTCTCCAATCAAGGATTTCAGGACCCAAAGACCCAGATCTTTCCTGAGCCAATAAGTAGACTGCGAAGCATGGGCAGCGCAGCTGATAGGTGGCCCCTCTGAGGCTTCCACACACACCCTGCTTATTTCTCCTGCCTGTGTCTGTGCCTTGGCACCTGCTGTTCCCCAGATGACCAACAGCACCCACCTGCAAAACCTTCTCCAGGAATCTCAGCCCCCACTGATCTTCCCCCTCTAAGCTTCCCTGCAACACACCTGCCCTAGCTCCTCACACACACCAGCTTTTGCAGGGAGGGGAGAACCCAGGGCTCTATAATGAATCATGCATGTCTGTTTATATTGCTCCCCAAAGATCACATGCTTCTTGAGAAGAAGAACCATAATATAATCCCAAGTCATCTGGAATATAATGTCATGCACATAATGGGTTCTTTAAAGCCCATAAAAACTATTGATGGACAGGCAGGTTATCAGGTGAGCACAGGTGTCATAGATGGGAAGATGAGGTCACACCACCGTCTCGGCTCTCTCCTTTCTCCTGCTGGCTTTCCACCCACTTAAAGTTTCATACACACCCATGAAATAAGAGATAAATGACGCCAAGTTTGTTTCTCTTGTGCCCTCAAACATTGAAGGAAAGGTTTTCCCTTGGGAGTTATATGACTGGTGTGTGCTCACTCCCCATGCATGCTCTCACAGCATATGTGTTTAACAACCAGAAAAGGACAAACTGTGATGAGTGAGTGGGAAAGTGGGATGAAGTGGAGCTCTTTGACTCTGGCCGTCTGAGAATACCTGGGTCGGCAAGTTTTTGGGAGAATAACCAGGCCAGCTGCTCAGGGTCTAAGGCTCGGGTTGTGCCACCACACGTCCCTCAAGTGGCCCTCCTAGGACAGAACCATTGTTAGAAACCACTGCATGAAATGCTCTCAGTCAGCAGACTTGATGGGATGACACCCATAGATGAATAGATGAGATGGTTCCCTAATTTCTGAGGCCGACCGACGAGGATAACAGTCACCAGTGGCAGCAGCTGGGCAGTCTGTGAACGGATAGAGTGGGATCAAGAATTCCTCTAGACCTGATTTGGGATGTTCAGACAGACTCCCCAGCTCCCTGCCCCTCCCGAGCCTCTTCCTGCTCGGCCTGAGGTGCTGCTCTGTTAAGGGGCTTTGAGGTGAAACCTGTTCCCACCATGCTCAGAATTCAGAAACTCATAGTGAGTGGCCAGCTATGCAATTTGGCCTACAGTGTGCGTCTCTCTTGAGAACCACACCGTGGGAATGTGGAGAGGAAAGTGAGAGGATTAAAAATGACAAGGAAGGAGAAAGGGGGAAGAGACTGTGAGGAAAGGAAGGGACAAGAGGAGCCCGGGCCACCTGCCAGCGCCGCCGGTGCCACAGCAGCCGTCAGTCAGCACAGGACGGCCCTGGGCCCTGAGGAGGCGCCACTGTAGGGATGGCAGACACCCACTGTGAGGACAGGATGTTTCGTGGGCCCAGAACATACTTGTTTGCTTTTCTGGGACTTCCACAAGAAAACAACCTGAAGCATAAACTTTGCCGTCCCCTTGCTGCTGTCAGAGTGGAAAAATTGAGGTGACTGAAGAACACACCTGCTCTGTGTCAGGGTTGAGACAGCAAGAGTGGCTGACAGGCCAGCAGGGACTGACAGGGCTTCCGGTGAGCCCAGGGCCCACATCCCACTAACCAGGCCTAGCAGCTGGATCTCTCTTCCTCTCTCTCTCTCTCTCTCTCTCTCTCTCTCTCTCTCTCTCTCTCTCTCTCAGGCTTTTTAAGACAAGGCTACACCCTCAGGCAGCACAGGGCCCTGGTGCAGCTGGTGTTGTAAGCTGGCTGGGTTTGGGGCCTCTTGATCCCACCCCACCATCCTGGGCCTGACCCTGCCACACTCAGGACTAGCCCCTTTGCTCCTTTCCTGTGGACTACGGTAATGAGATAATTTTGTTTTACATAACTGTGATTGTGGGTGGCTCAAGTGTCTAAAGAAAAACCAAACCAATCCAAACAAAATCTCTTTACCTCTTTTCCTTTTGTAAACATTTCATCTCCCGAGGGTTGGGGAGCTGTAAGGAGAGTCGCTTTCCCAACAGTAATTACATCTTCAAGAAAACTGCAGCACGATGTCTGAATTTGCAATGCCCAGGCAGTTGTTGATTTTACACGAGGCACACCCACCGTGCCGTTCTCTGACGTCCCGGACTGGTGTCCATGACACCGCCCGTTGCACACACACCAGGCCCACACTCACTGCGCTGAGCAGGAGGCATGACAGGGCCCGAACGGGGAGAGCTCCCTGGAGTGGGCACCCGCTCTTCTACCCACCCAGCTGTGGGCGGCCCAGGTGGAAAACAATACCCTCTTTCATGAGAGGCAGGTGGTTTTGTTGCAACATTGGATGAAAAGAAGCAAGCCTGACGGTGAAAGGCTGTTCTGGAAATGTATTTCCAGAGGGAAAGGTGATCAGGTGCGTCAACGTCCTGGCCCTCACACCACGTAAGGGCTGAGAGCCGCTGGGGCACAGCTGAACCGGTTGTTAAAATAGCCAAATATTTAGGTTCTCAGTGGCAAATAGCAGCCGTCCCCAGCCCTGCCGTGTCCCTAGCCATCTGGGCCTTGGTTTTCGAGGTTCCTGGACTTTCCCACGGCCCCACTAAGAATTCATGTCAGGGTGGTTGAGGAACTAGCTCTTCTCCCACTGGTTGGTGCTGTCAGTTCTGACTGTTACATGTTGTTAATCACAACCTTGTAGCACCTCCTTCATAAACCTCACCCCCCGCCCCCATGCAAATCAGCACGAATTGCCCTCTTGAGAAGTCAGACAGCACATTGGGCATTCTCCACATTCTTTAGTGTTAATTCTATATTGTGTGCTTGTTTATATTCAGGTCTGTTTCTCCCTTCCCAGGTTCTAGGTACCATTCATCCAGGGTTCCCAGTGCCTCGTACAGATTAAGGGCCACATACACGTTCGTGATATTAATTTGAATTAGGGTTGCCTTGGAAGTGGGGAGACAGGATGAGAAAGAAGTCCCATTGAGACAAGGGACGTGCCCATGTGTGTGTGTGCGGGTAGGGCCTGAAGAGACCTTTCTGCCACCTCTGCTGATCTGAATGTAGAGAATGAAGACAGATCTGGGTGGAGGTAGGGAAGCCACATAGCAGGACAGCCTGGAATAAGAGTGTCCAGCCTAGAACAGTGACAGGCCTCTTCCAGTGCTTGACTCTCCCATGAGGCTATTCGGCTGTGCTCAAACGGAGGCTGCCTGTCAGAAGTATTAGCTTCTGCTCACTGGTGAGACTCTGAATGAAAGTCCTTCTACACAGTTAAATAGGAGGCACTTGGCCAGAAGAGACCCCCACGATGTCCTCTAATGCAGCTAGCTCTCTGTCCCCCGAAACAAACAGAATAAACTAACATTGGCCTTTCTTTCCAAAGACTCTTGGACTGGTGGGGCTGCCTGTGCAAACATGAATGGCAAGAAAACCAACAGGGAGGGCGGTCATGCCCCAATGACCAAGGCCACTCCTGGAGTGGAGCTCACAGAGGGCGTGGTGGGCCACGGCTCGTGGAGTCTGAATCTTATACAATTTGGGAGACACTCTTTAAGAGAAAACTCCAAAAATTACAAACAAAAGGAAGGAGCTCACCCAAGGGAGGGGCCTGAATCTTATGTTCCATTAGCTTCACAAGGAATTCACCCCTGGTACAACCTAATGAGAAGCAGGAGGTGGTGTGTATTCATTTCTTGGGGCTGCCGTGACAAAGTACCACAAACGAGGTGGATTCATTTATTGTCTCACAGTTCTGGAAGCTAGATGTCTAAAATCAAGGAGCCCTGTTCCTGTTGAGGAATCTTTCCTTGCTTCTTCCTACCTTTGGGTGGCTTGTGGGCAGTCTTTGGTGTTCCTTGGCTTACAACTGCGTCACCCCAGACTGTGCCCGCGTTGTCACATGGCACTTTCTTTGTGTGTCCCTGTCCTCACATGGCCTTCTTTTAAGGACACCAGTCATATTGGACTAGGGCCCACCCTACTCCAGTATGACATCACCCTGACTAATTACACCTGTAATGATGCTATGTCTAAGTAAGGGCACATTCTGAGGTACAGAGGAGTGGAACTTCAACATATCTTTTTGGAAGGACATAGTTCAATGCACAGCAGAGTGTAAGGGAAGCGGGGACAGTGGTGGCAGTGGTAGAAGCAGCTGGAGCCATTCTGGAGACTTAGGGTTAGGAGACCCCCAGTTGCTACTCCACTGGGCTGTCTGGGTGGAAACACATTTTGTGCCCATCCCTGGGCCACCTGGAGAAGAGAGCATCTCCCAGACACCCTGCTGGTCCAAGGCCCTGCTGCTTCACCTCTACTCGTGGTACCTTAACACCACGGACTCACAGCATCAGTTTGCTGAGCCCAAAGAACCTTGGCGGTTTCCACCTAGAACCATTCTGCCATCCCCATGAATGTGGGAGGAACCTGTGCCGGGAGCAAACACACCTCCAACACTCTGGTCCCTGATCCCTGAGAATTCACAGTCTGGTGCAACACAATAGATGAAAATTGGCCCACAAAACACCCTGCCGGTGTATCCATAGCCACAGGGTTACAAAGGCCAACCGCTAATGCTTACCAAGCTGAGACAAAGGGGTGGATGCACAGGTGGCTAAAGCAGCAGGTAATTCGGGCTGGAATGCATCACCATTTATGGTCTTCTTTCCTCTAAGAGGTTTACTCTCTTAATTAGGTTTTGCTTAATCTCCAAAATGAATTTTCATTTGCTGAGCACACCGCAAGAGGTAGGAGCAGACAAAAGAGTTCTGGCTGGGAGGAAGAAGCCAGGCTGGGATTAAAAATAGGCAGGTCATCACAAGATGGTTGCCCCACATACATTCAATAACCCCAGGCATGCCCGGTGAGGTCAGTGGGCTGGCCTGGTCACTTCAACATTCTAATTGACTACATGCCAAAAAGGCCATGCATTTTCAAAGTCATGTTCCAGTGAAGTACACTCAACATTAAAATGCTACCCAACGTGGCTCATCCCCACTGAGTCAGTCACCCTTCGGAATCCAGCAGTGCCCCAGAAACGTCATTTTGAGTGTGAGTTATCCATGGATGTAGTGCCGTGCTTCTGAGCGATTGGGCACTGGCTACATCTTGCTGGCCCTGTGATATAATGTAGAAGCTGCTTCCTGGTGGCAGATGTCAAAGGTGCAAAAGAGTGTGGTTATGTGAGCTTGTGGTTGTTTGCATTCTAGGCTAAGAAGCAATGTCATAAGGGCCATTTGATTGCATTTGTATTTGAGGCCATGAAACAAGTTCACTGACTGACCGGCCAGTTGTGGTTAGAGCATGTTTGATCTTGCTGAGCGAGGAAAGGCAGGATCTATGCTGCCCCAGCCTTCACCTGCTCACAGGAGAAGGGCAGTCCCTCTGCCCCTTTGATGGGGCCATGAAAAGCCTTCTGCGACTCTTGGTCTGGCCTTTGGACCACCCTGCCATGGCCTCATGGACTTCCACTGAAAGAATCAAAACTTCTACCCCTTAGGCCTCTTAGTCACCCAGAAATTAAGTCTGGCCTTTCTGTGAGTTAACAGTTTCTCCTTTGCCTGCACTTGAGCTCCGTAGCTCCCTATCAGAAAGCAAGGCTGCCCTTCAGAGTCCGCTGTCACGGCAATCTCCTGGCAGTCCCATTCTCAGCTCCAGCCCCCAGGAAGGACCCACAGATGTATATGCACATATCTGCTGCCTTCAAAGGATTAAACAGCTGGGCCCCATGATAACCCTGTGTTTGCAGCTGCCACCACATCCAGCATGAGATGAGTGCTTAGCTGGGCCTGTAGTGGTGGCTGAAAGCTGCTTTGCACTTACTTTGTGTACGTCACCTCACTTTGGAGTTTTTCTTTACCCTCTTTTGTGATCACCAAGGTACTGAAAACTGGAAACATCTGTTCAATAGTTAATATGTGATCAATAGCGACTGTATCTATTTTTGCTCTCTTTGTGACTCAGGGACTAGCCTAGTACCCAGTTCAGAGGAGTCCCTAACTAGGAGTTTTTCGGTGATTAAACAAGTGAGTAAATAAATGAGTGACATATCAGAATGAGAGTCGTGGCAATAGGAACAGTCAGGACCCAGGGGAATCAAAGCAATCAGGGACATTTCCATGAAGGAGAGCGACCTGGGCTGGGCAGCTGAGACTGGGTGGGATTTAACCAAGTAGTGAGAGGGAGAAACCAGAAGATTTCTGTCAGAGATCTTCTAGGGAGAAATAGGCCTGTGCTGGCAGGGATGCTGGGGCTCAGTCAATGAACAACCATCATCCCAGAGGCTCCAGGACATTTCCCCACAGACCAACGTAGATCCTGACAAGGAAGTTTTAAGGATTTGAGATCAGACAGCGCAAGCCAGCAGGGGAGGCCATACCTAGGTGGGTCCAGGCAACGAACGTGGACTCACGTCCTGCTCATGCAGTGGGGCTCTGTGTAGGTGTGTTTTATGCTCTGAAGGAGAAGCACTGGGGAAAGTCAACCTCTCCCTCCCACTTAGTACCCTGGACTCTTAACCACGTGCACTGACAGGTTTTCCACTCAAGCTGCTTGGATTTTTCCTTAGGAAGATTTTCAACAGCACCACCTACTCCCAGTGTGTCATCCTGGTTCCCACACAGACTCATCTATTCCACACGTCCTTATCAAGCACGCACCATGTGCCAAGAATTCTCCTAGCAACAGCAGAGAACAAGACAAGCATGTTCCCTGCTATCATGAAGCTTACATTCTCCAGTAAGGAAGACAGATACCAAGCAAGTAAAGAAAAAAAGAAATAAGATAATTGCTGGTGTGAAAGTCACAATAAGGAACATCAATTAGGGCAACATGATAGACAGTGACAAAGTGGGGGTGGGGTCGGGGGTGGGGGGGCAACTTTAGATATGGTGCTTGGTCAGAGAAGGTAGCTCTGAAGAAGTGGCATGTGAACAGAAAGCTATAGGTAAACTCAAAAGTCAATAAAGAAAGAACAGGGAATAGGTTTTGAAATAGGATCTGTTAGAATCTGAAATTAACTGATATTAATAAGAACAAACTCAAGTGACTCTACGAAGTCAGAGGCTTATTTCTCTCACAGAAAATAAGTACAGTGGTAAGCAGCCTCAGGATAGTACAATAGCTCATCCGGGGCCTAGCTCTTTCTGTCCTTCTGTTCCACCATTTCTGGTGCCTATCTTCTGGCTTTCTGGTCAGATCATGGCTCAGGAGGGCTGCTAGAGCTCCTGCCAGCACATCTGTGTTCTAGGTAAGAAGAAGAAAAAAGGAAAGAAGCAATGGGGGCACTGCCCAGCTATCTGTCTCCTTTTGAAGGAACTTACTGGAAATTCCACTCCGTGAATTTCCATTTGCAGATTTTTGACCAGAACTTAGTGTCATCGCCACAATAAGAAGCAAGGGCGGCAGAGTCTTTTAGCTGTAGACTCTGTCACTAAGATATTGGGTGGTTAACTAGTCCTCTCTGCCACCAGAGGCCAAAGGATACTTTTATTCCAGACCCCGAGAGCCTGAGCTTCAGTTCACAACGCTGATGGGACAGAATTTAAAATGGGGCAACTTTCCCACAGGTGACACTGATGATCTAAATTATAACTCAGAGACACACTACTCCCCCCCCACCCCTCAACTGTCTCTTGATTTTACCTCTTTGTATTAAAGTCATTTGGACACATTCTGTTCTCTTTCCTGAAGAATAAGAAAGGGGGTGTTTTTAAGTACTTCAAAAAGTGGACACCCAAAGATATCAAGTCCTTATTCCTGGAACTTGTGAATGTTACCTTATTTGGAAAAAAAGGTCTTTGTAGATGCAATTAAGGATTTTGAGATGAGATTGCCCTGGATTATCTAAATAGGCACTAAATGCCAACACAATTGTCGTTCTGAGAGGCACAGAGAAAAGAAGAGGAAGCGATAGGACCACGGAGGCAGAGATTGGCGTGATACAGCTACAAGCCAAGGAACACCTGGAGCCACCAGAAGCTGGATGAGACAAGGGACAGATATTCCCCTGAGCATTCTGAGGGAGATGGCCCTGCCACCTGGCTTCCGGCTTCCAGAACTGTGAGAGAAAACATTTTTGTTTCAAACCACCCAGTTTGTGGTACTTTGTTACAAGAGCCCTAGCAAATGAATACAATAGCGTATTAGCCTGGGGGAAAATATTTAGTCAGAGACGTATCTTATATAGGTACCTATGAATTAAAGAATTACATCAACAAAAATTAAAGTGTTGAAAAACCTGTAGAAAGAAAATAGATCACATTTGTGAGAATATGACATTTAAGAAATCTCAATGGAAAACATTTACTAATTTAGATATATAAGATTGTAAAACCTCTATAATAAAAATGACAAGACTAAAATATTTAAAACTTACATGACAAAAGACAATAAAGCTAAAATATATGAAGAATTCATTTAAATTTATTAGAAAAACAGCTCGACCCTAACATAATGGAGGAAACATATGAACAATTCTCACAATGGGAGATTCAGTGAATGAGCATGTGACATCATAATAAAAATAATTGCTTTTTATGGCATCAGGCTCTATGTTAGATTCTTCAGAAACATTATCTCAGATCCCTACAAAAATACTGCATGGTAGGTGTTATTATCCCCATTGTACAGATGAATAAACTGAGACCCGGGAATATGGACAAAGCTTAGGGAGATGGAATTTGAACCTGAGTCTGAGAAAATAATTATCATTGCAGGTAATCATTCACTAATTTACTGTATTAAATTAGTATTTGTTTTACTTCTACTCTGTAGGACTAGACACTGTGCTAGGATTGGGGATATAAAGATGGACAGATGGACAAGATGCCTCTCTTTCCCATAGGGACCTGGAAACTGGGGGAGCAGGTAGACCAGTGAAATGTCCACCAAAGACTATGATAAGTGCTGTGATCAGAACACACAAAGGAGAACCAATGTCTGTCAGAGATATTCTTCGCTAATATCCAAAAGTAGCACCGGAGTGTAGTGCCAACTGTGGAAAGCAGTTTTGCAGTTCACAGCAGGATCCAAAAAGATATTCGTGCCCTTTGACCTAGTATTTCAGTCCTGGGAATTTATCTTAATAAAATCATTCAACAGAAGGAAAAAAGAACTATGATACTATAGGTTTATTGTAGCATTTAGAAAATTACAACAGGAAGCTGAGAGGAGGCAAGAGGCATTTTGAGACATCCTGAGACAAAAGCTTGGGCGTGTGTGACTGATGGATAAACAGGAGCAGAGATAAAAGTTCACGGGGTTGATCAAACTACTCTGTGACTGAACTTTTTGAAGCCCTGATTTCCCTGGACGTGGCCATTGTCTCTGTCTCTGAGTTGCAGATTTAGCCCATCCGGGTCCCAGCATGTGTCTCTGTAACCAGCTTTGCTCTGACCCAGTCCGTGTACACAACCAAGATGGCCAACATGAGTTCATAGAATGTGGTAAATACAATGAAATATCATTCAGCTATTTAAAAATTGAGGAAGGCTATGTTGAGATATGGAAAAATGTTTCACAGCAGTAACAGCCAGGATGACCATGAGGGGAAAGATTTAATGGGTTGTGACAGCTCAACACAATGGAACATCATAGTAGCTTTTTTTTTAAAAAAAGGTAATGATGAAGACCATGTAGGAACACGGAAAAAATGTTGGATATTGTGATAAGTAAAAATAGATAACACCAAATTACATAGATGAACAAAATACATAAAATGTTACTCTATTTCTCATTTCTATAAGGTGATATAACTTTTATCCTGAGAAAAATGGAACATATACAAATTGAAAATGATATGCAAAATTTTTTGAGTCATAGTGGAATGAGTGACTAAAACTTTATTTTTCATTAGCATTATCTTAGTGTGTGTGTTTTTTTCAGTAAGATGAACAAAGCTTTTAAAAGATAATAAATTTCAAAATTAGGAAAACTCTTCCAAACCAGCAGATAAATAAATATTTCTTCAAAAATGTTGCTCTAGGTTCGGTTGATAAAGGGCAAAGAAGCCAAACTGAGTGCCTCCTCTGGAGTTGTTCACACTATCTGTCTCCAACCTTGTGGTAGATTGCCTGAAAAGATGTCTGTCCACACTTCCTCCATTCCTGAGCACGCTTCCCTACCCCCACCCCATCAAGACACAGAGACTATTTCACCTCCCCTTAAATCTGGGCTGGCCTTGTGACTTGCTTTGGCAATAGAATGTGGTCACACTATATGACTTCTGCTTTTGTTGTTTTTTACCCTCATGGAAGACTGCTGCCATGTAAACAAATCCAACTGTACTGCTAGAGAGAGGCCATGTGGGGACAGAGGTGCTGGAGGAGAGAGGGTTCAGCTCAGCTCAGCTCCTGGCTGTTCCAAGCCACCCCAGCTGAGGTGCCAGACATGTGAGTGAAGCTATCTTGTATCCTCTAGGTCTGGCAGAGCCATCCAGCCAAGACTATGTGGAGCAGAGACGAGCCGTCTACACTGAACCCTGCTCAAATGGCAGAACTGTAAGCAAACAGATGTTTCTTGTTTTCAGGCCCTCGTGTTGGGGTGTTTTGTTACGTAGCAATAGCTAACTGAAACAACTCTAATGCTGAATAGACTGAAGGACACTAGGACCAGGGCTGAGTCTCCCTAGCTGTGTATCCCCATCCCAACACGGAGCCTGGCACTTCATAAACGTTGGATGGATGGATTCAGGTAAGAGGGAAGAGAGAAGTAGAACAGGAATATTAACAGCTAAATTTTATTGAGTGCATATAAATCCTTTCTACATATTGACTCAGTTTTTCCGCATCACAATACAGTTGAGGAAATGGGGCACAGAGAAGATAACTAACTTAGTCAAGGTCGCTCTCAGAGATAGAGTTGGGTGTCAAACCCAGGACCCATGTGCTCAACTATTCTTTATATATGGCTTCTCAGAGTAACAAGATGATGCCAATTAAGAAGGAATTGAAATTCTGGCTCTTAACCAACCTCTTCCTGAGTAAATATATAGAGAAGCAGGACAGGATCATTACCAGGAGAGGGCCTGTAGCTGAGGGAGGCAGAGCCCATGACCTGGTTTCAGTGAGCCCCAATTCCAGAGCTATTCTGCACACACAGCCCCAAGAGCAGGCTAGCTCCACCTGCAGCCTCCCCAACACAGATATCTGGAATTCAGGGGCCCCAGTGGGCTTACTCATGTAGAAGGGATATAGAGAAAGCTAGACAGAGAAACCAACTTCACATTGGTTTCAATTTTACAAACATGATGCTGGGGAGATGAGGAGTCTTGAGAGGCCTGAACTATCCATCCCAGGGGTTGGCAAAGTACAGCCCGTGAGCCAAACCCAGCCTGCCATATTTTTGTATGACTTGTGAGATGAGGATATTTTCCAATGAATGAAAGTTCTTTTTCAACAAATGTCTTCCAATTTTTAACAGTAAAAAAAAAAAAATATAAAATAAAAAAATCAAAGACTATTTTCTGACAATGTGAAAATCATATGAAATTCACATTTCAGTGCCCATATATAAAATTTCATTGGAATATAGCCATACTCATTTGTTTACTTATTTGTGTGGCTGCCTTCATGCTACAGTGACAGCTACAGAGACTGTATGATCCACAAACCAAAAAATATTTACAAGGGGCCTTTTACAGGAAATGTTTGCGAACCCCTGATCTACATAATACTTCATATATTAATATAATCTCAGTCTGTTTTATATATAATTACAAGTAACTCCAAATATTATGGTATTGACAAGGTCTATAGGTAGATAGGCTAAAAATGAAATACCGGCACGTTAGATGCTTTTCCTGGTACTAGGTTGGGGATCTAAAGACAAGGGTTGTAGGCAGAGCGGGGACATTATCACATGACTTTGGCTGAATCTTTCTACCTCCCTTAGCTTGATAGTGTCTCCGTCGTTTGGTTAGCTGCAGGGCTAGTATTCAGCTGCCTGCACAGGTGAAGGCAAACCAGTTGTTAAAAACAGAAAGGCCAGTTGGTGAATAACTGAGACCCTAGGGGGTTCCCTGGCAGCCTGGCCCTTCTCCATAATCTTCTCCCACTTTCCCCACCATCTCCCCAAAACTCAGCAACCAAAGGGTTAACATCTGGTGCTGCTGAGTTCTCCAAGATCCTGTGCCCTCACTGTGGTTGGTCAGGGCCTGTGCCTTATTGGTTATTAAGTATTTTAAATATCCTTTTCAAGTGCCTCGTTCAGTAGTCCACAGTCAGATGTAGTCATTTTCTCCTAAAACACATTTTCAATCCTTTGGCTTAAAATCTGTCCTCTAAAATAGTCATCATCTTAAAGTTCTGATCTTTTGCCAGACCTCAGTCCCCAGGTAAGCAATTAAAATGGAAAACAACAACAACGACAACAAAAACTTCCCAAAGTGAGTTAGAAGGAAAGCAAGAGTGTGAATATTTATTGACTCTGGCCCATTGGATTTTGTGCCACACAGGTCACCAAGGTTAAGAGGAAAGAGCTGACTAACCTGGTTGTCTGGTGAACAGGATTGACTCTGACAAAGCCTGCTCCCCAGATTCCTCTCAGCTCCTCCAGACAACTCCAGGCTACTGAATCTTCTAGAATGTGCTTGCCTACAGAAACAGGAGTGAAAGGGAGGAAGGTGGTCTCACCAGCGCAGGGCATGGCCAGCGTCTGCTTGCCAGACCTGGGACATCCCCAGTGAGAAAAACTGGTCACATCCCCACCTTGATCACCACATTCCACTAAGGAGAACTGGATATAACCAGCAGACTCTCCTGCAATTCAAACCTACTCAGTGAAGGCGACCTCATCTTAGTTGCTTCTCCCAGGGACCCAATTCCCATTTGTTTGCATGCAAATAACCCCTTTCCTCTGACAGAAGTCCTAGCAACTCCATGTTTTCAGGAACTGAGATGAACCACTCCCACTGCTATTGTAATTCTCCTGGATGGATGGGGCCACAGGAAGTCGGGACACCTGGGTTCAAATCCAGGTTCTGACACTCCAGCCGTGTAATTCACTCATCTGTAGAACAGGGTTAATGTTTATCCTGCAACCACAAGGGTCTGTCTTAAGGCTTAAATGAGATAAAATGGATAAAAGATCCTGCAAACAACAGAGCCTTTGTGTTGTCGTCTTTCACATTCTCTCTCTTAGGTGGTTCATTTGGCTCCTTGGGAAGCAAGTGAGAGATGGTTAAACATTTCACTGGAAAAGAAAGGGAAGGAAGGGGCTACCCATCTCCCACTCCCTTTTAAATGACGCAGACTCAGAGCTCTTGATTAAGGTCCAGCGGAAAACAGGGAGGAAACTAATAGCTCAGAGGAACCACAGCTAATCTTGCCTAATATTTTAATCTTGTTTTTTTTTAATTTGGAAAAAGTTTAAAGATTAAAGTTTAACTTTAATCATAGTCAAAGGAATACAAATTAAAACTATAGTAAAATATAATCTTCCTCCTTTGCTTATTCCTTCTGATGTTCTTCCTTTCTTTATGTAGATCCAAGTTTCTTATCTATATCAATTTCCTTCTCTGAAGAACTTCTTTTAACATTTCTTGCAATACAGGTCTAATGGCAACAAATTCCCTGTTTTTGTTGGTCCGAGGAAGTCTATTTCTCCCTCACTTTTGAAGGATAATTGCACAGAGTACAGAATTCTAGGTTGGTGGTTTATTTCTCTCAATACTTTATTCTCTTCTTACTGTGTGGTTTCTAAGGGAAAGTTAGTGGGATGTAATTCTTACCTTTGTTCTTCTGTAAGGAAGGTGTTTTTTCCTGTGGCTTCTTTTAGGATTTTTATCTTTGATTTTCTGTAGTTTGAAAATGATATGCCGAGGTGTGGTTTTGGGGTCATTTGTCCTGCTGTGCATTCCCTGAGCTTCCTGTATTTGTGGTTTGGTATCTGACATTAATTTGGGGGAAATTCTCAGTCATTATTGTTTCAAATATTGCTTCTGTTTCTTTCTTCTCCTTCTGGTATTCCCATTACGCACGTTACACCTTTTATAGTTGTCCCACAGTCTCTGGCTAGTCTGTCCTGCTTTTGTCAGTCTGTTTTCTCTTTGCTTTTTCGGTTTTGGAGGTTTCTATTGAGATATCCTCAAGCTTGGGGAGTCTTTCCTCAGCTGTGTACAGTCTATTAATTAGCCCATCAAAGGAGCTTCCTGTCTTCATCATTTTCTGGGTCCCCACCTCCCACCTCAGCCCCTCCAAGCCATTGGGAACCTTGCTCTGATTATGTCACTAATTTGTGCAAAGAACTTCACTTCCCCATAGCTCAAGGAATATGATGGAATTCTTTACAGATAAACAAATGGGGACGTCAAAGACCCCCACAGTCTGGCCTCCGCCTGCAATTCCAAACTGATTTTCGTCAGCCTCCTCGCCATGTCCCAGCCAGAAACTGCTGGCATTTCTTTTGCTGCCCCTGACACATTTCAAGGGCTTTGGGGCAGGGGGTATTAATCTGAGTTTACTGCACTTATCTCATGGGTATAGTTGCTGCCAAACCCTGCCACCTACCCTCTCTCCTCCTCCATTGGGCATGAACTGTTGAGTATAAATCTGTTTGACAACTATTGTGAGCCCCTAGTGCAGTTGGGTGCTTTTGGAGGCGGGGTATTTGCAGTACAACAATTAGAGTCTGTCAGCCCTTTGCCCTCACATCTCCTGCTCCTCCCTCTTATCTGCCAGATCCATCCTGAGGTGGGAATTAGGAAGTGACACTCCCAGGCTCTGTGTGTGTGTGTGTGTGTGTGTGTGTGTGTGTGTGTGTGTGTGTGTTATTTTCAGCCACCATTTTCCATGCAGCCTGCCCTGGCCCCTTTCTGTCTGGAAGCTGTCAGTACAGATAATGGAGAGAACCCTGGGTGAAAAGTGAGCAGTTTTGGCTGCTGGGAAGCAGAGGGGTGTTGATGGAGGCTGACTACCATCAACTAGCCCTCAGGACTGTGGGAACCCAGCTTCTGCAAACTCCTGTCTTAGGCTCTTCCCGAGGCCTCCCGGAACGATGTCTTCCTCACGCTGCTATTATTGGAGTCAAGCCAGACTGCAAGGGCTGCTTCTCCCTGCCCACTGTCCCCAGTGCTTGTGTTCAAGGCTCCACAGCGGAAACTATGGGGGACCCCCAGCTCCACCACACTCCACACCTCAGCATCATTTTTGGTGCCTGAAAACAGCAGTCGAGGCATCCCCCCCAACACCCACGCCTGGAGCCAAGCTCTGTGCAGACGGCCTAATCTGGCCATACAGAGGTGGAAATGGGGCCACAGAGTTTAGTAATTTGTGTGCCAAGACCCAGAACATGTCTCAGGTGGTGGTTTTTAAACAGCACCTTCTCTTTCTAGTAGATAGGTTTGACAAACCGAGTCCAGACTCATAAGAAGGAGTCTGACAGTGTTTCCCGGAGTGTGTTCCTGTAAACACTGTCCCTCCCAGATGCCCAGTGAAGGGAAAAAAAGTGTCCTCAGGTCAAATTTGGAAATCATTGAACACAAATTTAATTTATATTAAAGGCTCTGAGATGTTCTGAAGCCAAGAAAATGGTCTACCCCGTGTTTTCTTGCTAGGGCAGTAGTAACAAAGTACAACAAACCTGGTGTCTTAAACTACAGAAATGTATTGTCTCACAGTTTTGGTGGCCGGAAGTCAGAGATCAAAACGTCAGCAATGTTGGTTCCTTCTGAGGGCTGTGAGGGAAGGAGCTATTCCAGGCCTCTCTCCTAGCAATCGGTGTTTGCTGGCAATCTTTGACGTTCCTCGGTTTGTAGAAAAATCACTCTCATCTCTGCCTTCATCTTCACATCTTCTCCCTGTGTGTGTGAATTTCCCCTTTTTATAAGGACACCAGTCCTGTTGGATTAGGGGCCCACCCTACTCCAGCATGACCTCCTCTTAATTAATTCCCTCTGCAACAACCCTGTAAGGTCACGCCCTGAGGTACTCAGGGTTAGGACTTCAACATAGGCATTTGGTTGTTGGGGTACAATTCAACCCCTAACACCAGGTTTTCCCACATTCACTCTAGACTCTTTTGTTCTGGAAAGAAGTTGATGACATAGCTTGGGGAAGCAGAACACATACTCCCAGGGAAAATCAGCCCCTACCTTTGAACCTCCCCCAAACTCTGTGTCTCTGGAGAGTCTGCCACCACCCACCCCCTTGGATGCCACGCTAAGCATCCGGCGGCAACCCCTGATGGGAACAGACTGAGGGGCAGCTCAGATGAGAAGAGGCTCCCGGGGCGCAAGGAGGGGCAGCCTGAGCCCCAGCCCGGAGGCTTGCTCCTCACGCCAGTGCTGCAGTGGCACCTCAGGATCTGCCCTCCAGACTAACGAAAGAAAGACCTGCTCTCTCTTGATATTCAGCAGCCCCTGGACATTCACAGTTTCCGAAGCTCTGAGACATATGCGGATGTGTCACTTACCCGGGGCAGGAATTGCACATGTATGGTGGGGCTGACGTATCACTGAGCAGTGAGCAGGCCTAGCTGAGCCCAGGCCCCGCCTGAGCATCTCCGCGTGGCCTTCCTCCCTCTGCCCCACACACTCCGGGGAAGGGATCAAGGCTTTCTTGAGGAAGAATGGCCCTGTTGGAGCTCTCGATTCTGATTATCCCAAGGAACAGAGGGTGCAGAAAGCGTTTTATTAAAATCATATGCCCAGCTGGCCCTCGACAAATCACCACAGTTGGCGTGGGCATCTTACTGACGAGTGGATCACACAAATGCCACAGTAGGCAGCCTGTGCGGAGGTGTCACTGACACAAAAAGTCACATGGAAGGGCAGCAGAGGAGGAGCCCAGAGAATCCGCTGGGCAGACCAGCAGGGAACTTCTGGTTCGGAAGATGAGCGTCTAAGAGAGAATATGCTTGAAATTTAAGAGATCACAGACATCTCAGAGAAGGAGAACATTTTGGAATATTCGAACAAACAAGTATTTCCCTGAAACTTAGAAGAAGCAGTTGTAGGACAATTAAAAGCCAGTACTACTTTTAGAGCAGGTGGTAAACAAAGAATTGATTAGCGCAAGATATAATACAGGCCAAGGATAACAGTGTTATAAATAGGTTTGAAGAGTTTAAATCAATAGACTCAATCATGGCATATAAATTTAGCTAAGTGAGGGATAGCTGGGATTCAAGATGCCCAGGGAAAATGGCTCTAGAATTGCACAAGCCGAATTTGAGCCCAGAGCCCAGTATAAATCCATAATATTTACACATGTGATTCAAATATTAAAATATCCTTCTATTGTCTTTTATCTTCTTTATCCTAGTAACCGCTATAGCATAATATATTGGAAAAAGGCTCACAGGCTTAAGAACCAGAGGGTCAGTTATTTTCTGGTTCTGCTTCTTATGGGTGTAAATTTAGGTGAGTTATTGGACTTCATTTTGTCCAAAAATAAAAATAGCATCAAATTAGATTTTTATGAATCAGTGACATAATTTAGTGCTTGGCACATGGTAGATGCTCAATAAAATTAGCTCCTTTCCCCTCCTCCCCTCCTCAGGATTCTAGAGTAGAAAGTAGCTTTTCCTGAGGCAGGACAGACAAAGCACAGATGCTGGCTAGATGGGGTGATAGAGAAAGTTCATCTACGTTTACACCTCTGTCCCACTTTCTTGCTTCTCAATTCCCCGATCTCACTCCCCGTATCAATGGGACTTCCTTAGGAGCTAGAAGCCAGGCTGGCCCTCCTTGCAATTCTCATCTCTCGAGAAGACCTAGACAATGACCAAATTCACAACTTTTAAGAGAAGACACTTGTAAATAAATAAAAAGTTTGAATATCTCCTCCTCCTCACTTGTCATTACACGCCAACCTGTTAAGAGCAGATTTCTTTTCTATTTGTAGATTCTTTGAACACATATTTACACGCCCGTTTCCAGGAGACAGTGGGGCACGAGGGAGGCTCACAGCCCAGTGAGAAGGAATAAAAGTTAACATGTCCTATGCGAAAAGCTGCCTTTTCTTTAAACATTTAAGAACTTCTTAGAACAAATACAGTCAATAAGATCCTAAAAACTATGTACAGGGGAAGGGGAAAAAAAACAACCAAAACTATGTACAATGACAGATGGTTACTAGACTTGTGGTGACCACTTTGTAAGGTATATAAATGTTGAATTACTACCTGGTACACCTGAAACTAATATAACATTGTATGTCTACTGTAATGGAAAAAAAAATTTCTTTTTTTTCTGAGGCAGAAGGCCTGGGCCAAAGGACAGGCCAAGACCTTCCTTTGCCCAACCATACTCAGTGATGGAGGGAGGCAGGAAGTGCAAAAAGAAAGAAATGACAGTGAGGTGAAGAGCCAGGGAGAAAGGACAGATTTATCAGTTGAAGAGGTGAGGACAGGTGAGAGAGGGGACGTGTGCGTGAGGGAAGAGACCTCAGACCCCGGTGTCCGGCTTGCTCAACCCCACTTCCATAAGCTAAACATCTGGCTGTAGTCAAATCGTGTTCACGGTAGGAAAAGGGCAGGACAAATAGGGTCTCTGTGGGGTTCTGCTCAGGAGAAGAGCTGCCTGCTCCCACTTGTGTGTGCAGCCCGCAGAGGAAGCCATGTGGGGCCCAGTAATCTTCTGCCACCCTCCCCACACCTCCACCTGACCATGGGGGCAAGGCTATTAGGTCTACTCATTACCTTCACTTCACCAGGAAACAGCTGTGCAAAGGTGCCATCCCTCCAAAGTGGCAATCTGAAGGAAAAGGAGGTGGGGATAAAGAAAAGTAGTGTCCCAGAGCAGGCCCCCTGTCTTACCCCTCTCTCCATCATCCCCACTGAAAGGGTTATCAGCCTTTGGGGGCCCTGTGGCATTGGGATCACATTTGCTATTTTAAATGCCCTAAGGAACCATGTTTCTTTATCCTAGGTGAGTGACCCTCCTTCGGCTGAGTCCCCTGGTCCCCCCAATAAGATGAAAACTTGTCCAGTTTGCCAGGGACTGTTCTGTTTTTAGCACCAAAAGTCACACATCCCAGGAATCTCCTCAGTCCTGGATCGCCCTAAAGGCTCCTCAGAGCTACTCCAGTTTTGGAGTTTTTCTGGGGGCTCCCCTAGGCTCCATGGACCCCCCAACTCTCACTGATGGATTCACCTCTTAGTACTTATGCAATGCTTCCTCCCCATTGCAGAGAACTCCTGGGGTGGGGAGCACTCTGAGGGGCTCCCTCCCAGCCAGCCAGCTCTCTGTCATCCTGGGGCGGGGAGGGGATAGGGGGGTTGTGGTGTGTGTGGGGGGTTCACTGCGAGCTGTTACACACCAGACACATATATTATCTCACATGATCTTCTGGACCAGCCTTCAAAGGTGAGTAAATGAGGTCAATGAGCAACAACATGCACATACTGAGTCCGGATGAAAACCCAGGTTTGGCAAAGTCCAGAGCCCATTCTGAAAAATAAGAAATAAAAAAGGGGATGTGAGGTTGGGGGGTGGTGACAAGTCACTAGACAGCTGGAGAGTAAGGCCTGAGAATCCTCCTCTCCCGGTCTCCACCACCGCCACCGCCCACCCCCAGAGAATTAGAATGGGGGCAGATGTGGCAGATACACTTTTAAAAAGCTCTCCAGGGGGTTCTGACAGGTCCCAACCCCCATCACCACAGAGGACCACTGGCTCTTCAAAACAAAAGGATGGGGAAAAGATCACCTTGAGCTTTTACAAATGCATTTAAACCTTGACATCTATAAATCTCTCAGGAACCTTGCTCCAGCTCCCTTAAGGTCACGACTCTTCATTTCAATCCCTTCTTCCTACTAGGAGGAATTAGGCTGGGAAGGTGGCCTGTCTCAGAGACAGCTGGTTGTAGTTTTCAGAAACGGGATGCTGAGCTTTCCTCTGGGTGCAGCTGGAAGGGGTCACCCTTGAAACTAAACCAAGCCCAAGGCCCCTAAGAAATCCCTGTGAGCTGTTAAGAGTCAGGGTGAAAGCCTTAGAACCCCGAACTAAGTAATATTTTTCTCACTCTCCTTGTGGTGTATCAATGCTTGACTGATGTAGACATTTTTAGGGGAGGTAAGAACACACTTGCTACCAGCAAAGGTTTAGGCTGGATGGTTCAGGACCTCAGGCCAAATTTTCCCAAGAATACCTCTTAATCTCTTACAGCTGCAAAATGAACACATCTCTAGTCCTTTCTAGAAGTCCATGGGACTATTTCTTTAATGTTGTTTAATTTCTTTTAGTTGTAAAATGAAGAAGTGTCTTGTCCTTTAGTTCCAAGAAAGTACTTCCTTAGGCTACTGGAAGGAGAAAGAGGAAGCAGTCTCTGCTGGCTTGCCATTGTCCTTAGAACTTTCCACTATAAAACCTAACCAGCGATTAGTTCCCACTGGTCTCCTGGGTCAGCTTTGGCCTCCAGACCCCAAGCCTTTCACTCAATAAATGAGCATGGTTCTCTGTACTGAGCACCTGCCTGCCAGGGGTCTTCCCATGCAAATGTGCTCCTTGAGGTCTGTTCTCTTATTTAATTTGATCTTTGATTCCTCAGGCTGGTCAGAGTGCATGTCATGTGGTCAGCACTCAATCATAGTGTCTCATCACTGTACTTAACATTGTTTCCCTTAATTTTCATTATAACCCTGAGATGGGTGTCTCTCCATTTAACAGGAAAGTTCGTGGACTCTCCCAGGGTCATGCTACCAGAAAGTGACATTGCAGGATCTCCTGGCTCTAAGCCAGCAGTCCTTCCCCCATGAGTCTTATTTTCACAGGTGAGCAAATTTCCTCCCATAATAAGCATGCCCTGGGTGCCCACTCCTAAGCGCCAGGGACACAAAGAAGTACAAGACACCAACAAAGTACAAAAGGGGCATCTGAAGGCACTGTCTAATCTCCGAGTGGCAGAGAGCGTGGAAGTGTGCTCTGCTGCTGGGAGGGGCAGCATACATGGGTCCTAAAGTGTGACAGGTCTCCAGGCAGGCAGCGGGGCAATCCCAGTGAAGGTGGTTGGTTCTGCCAGGAGACTGGGAATTGTTAATGATGGAAAGGAAAGGTCCTTCTCGTCCTTCACCTGCCCCAATCACTTGCCATCCCACAGGTATCGCTCCCTCCCCAGCTTTATGAAAGGATTTTGCCAAAGTAGCTATGAGTGGCATGACTGCAAGGCTGGGGCACAGGGGCAGAGGCTCTGGGTAGAATTGGGAAGGACTGAGTTTTCTAGCTTTTCATCATGTATAACTGAGCCCCAGGCAGTGTGGAAGTGCCGGAAGTCCTAGGGCTCACCACCCACCTCTTAGAGAGCCCTCCCACCTCTGGTCATGGGCGAGTCTACAGGCAGTTGCGGTGTACCCCTGGGACCCCAGCCCTGAACAGCATCCATCATTCATCTTCCCACAGTACCAGGGAGAAGTTTGAATGAGCGACTGGCTGGAAGGAGGGGCAGTGTGAAGAGGCATAACTGTCTGTCTGTCTGTCTCTGGAAACCTCAGTCAAGCTCCAAGAGTCCAGCTGCATCTGTTGGTACCACGCCCCCGACCCTCACCCCCATTGAATTTGCTGTTGGAGTGAGAATGGCGCTGGCAGAAATGAAGAGGCAAAGAAATGCAGTCCAGCTTACATACCGGAAGGCTGGGAAGGTTTGGTTGAGCATTCAGAGCTCTGCTATTGGGGGGTCAGAGAAGTTCCCAAGAGTCCTGGCCTGGAAGGGAAATTTCAGAGGTTTGAAGGTCACTGCTATTCCTTTCTCCCCTCTCCCTCCTTCCCGCTTTCCCCACCTGCCACTCCTTAGAAAAGTACAAAGTGGGAAGCTTCACCTACACCTGCTGAGCAAGTCCCCTGCTCTTTGTAGATAGCTGCTTCTGATCCAGAATGTTCCTCCAATGCCACGTCCAAGGTTCAGAGCCTGAAGGTGGTACAGTTTGGCACTTTCACCCCTATCACTTGTTTCAACCCAGCCCTGAGCTGCCTCTGTTCTGCCCATCCTGGCTCCCTGTGAGGAGTTACGCGCCTCTGTACTATGAACAACTGTGTCACGGAACAGTGATATACGAGTTTGTTTGACCAGCTTGCTTTCATGCACTAAGATGTCATTCATGGTTCCTAAGTCTGCTGCACTGTGAATCAGCATGAATCAGATAGCAGAGGAGGTTTCCAGGGAGCCCTCCTTTACTCTCCAAAGTAAATGCACCACCGCTGCTGTCTTCTCAGCTCCTTCCTGTCAGGCTGAGATGGGAAAACCTGGGCATGGATTGAAGTTTGCAACCCTACACTTGTTGGAGTCCAAAGAGCCCAGGGCCCCAGACCCCTGGGCACTGTACCATCTTTCTAAGTGACACGTGAACCTGTAAATTAAAAAAATAAAGAAAGAAGTATGAGTCACTGTACTTTGAGGGAGGGGAGGGTAGAGATCCTCTCCTCTCCTTCCTCCCACCTCTGGTTCTCAAGGGCTGGTTCTCTCTGCAAAGCAGGATTTTCTTGGTGGTGCCTGAACTCAGGTCCCCTTTTGGGTTGGTCCCAAGGACACTCAACACACCAGATCTACTGGCCCTGCTCGTGGTGGAGCTGTGCCAAGAGGAATTTACTTGGCGGAGCTGGGATGTGACAAGTGGGCTGGGAGCCACTTCAACTGGCAGATATGCTATAGCTGAGGGCCTTGGTTCCCAAGGGCCAGCGAACTTCTGCCACCCTCTGTTTCAGAGCCACCTTCCTCCACCTCCCTTTCCAGGTAGCTCAGCTCTGCCCTGCCCACGGTGTACGGCTGTGTGAACCCAGCTGCCCAGTGTTCTCACTTCTAGAGAACCACCTGCCCTTCCTGTCACCTGGGCGCTCAGCAAAGGCCCAGAGAGCACAAAGCCACTTTGAACTTGTACAGGATGTATTGATTTCAAGGCTGGATTTCTCTTCCTACTGATCTGTGTTCTCTAGAGCTTTAGCCATTGTTTGATGAAGGAGTTAATCTCCCCGACTAGAGGCTACAACCACAGAAGAGGGACTCTATGGAACGAGTCACAGAACCTCGTGTGTGAACCTCCTCTGTGCTCTCTCTATGCCTAGAAGGACACAGGAAGTGACCTGGACCAAGTGATCTTCCCTGTGCAGTGGAGGAAAAGTGAAGTCCATGCCTTGTCCCACGTCACATTGTGGCTTCTTGGCTGGACCACAGCTGCCCCGTCTGCTGATTCTGTCAGCCTTCAAGGCACTGCCAGCTCATGTATCATATATTCTGTATGACAGTGATCAGTGCTTAAAATGCCTCCCATATTTCCACGATAAGCTCCTGTCTTCCTCCACCCACCATCCACCAGTGCATAAGCTCCTTGGGATTTTGTTTCTCTCATTGCCACGACATCCCAATGCCTGAACAGTGACATGCAGTAGGACCTCAGGAAATAGTTGTGTATGGACTGATGGGCTGGGAGTCCAGTGCCCTTTCCACGACTCTCACGTGCCCTTAGCAGCCCTGTGAACCAAGGGTTTAAGGACAAACCTCAAAGCAGAGACTCACTCAGGTGAATAAAACGGCGTCTCCTCACTAGACCCTTTACTGAAGTGGACTGGGCTAGTCGCAAACTGGACAAATAAGGAGAACGGCTCTGTGAATCACTCTCTTGGCTCCGGCTTTGGCACCAGAGAGGTGACCTCACCCACCACAAGGCAGGAAGAACTGCTGGGTGACTCACCTGCTGGAGAGCTCAGAACCGGCTGCAAGTTCTCCCTGAGTGTGCAGGAGGCAGCGCTGAGAAAGCAGGCCGGTGGGGGGAAATCTGCGGAGCAGGACACCCGTGTGTGAGGGCCACCTGTTCAGTCTGTGTGTATGTGCAGAGAAAAGGGGCCTGAGAGATACATGTATTCCAATGAGTGCTATTAACAGTGGGCGCCCCCAAGGAGAGGAGTGGCCTGGGAGGGGGTTCAGGGAGGGTGGCTCTGACTTCGTACTGTACATATTTGTATAGCATGAGTGTTTAAAATAAAAAACCTACTACGACTAATCGAAAATAAACATATTCTTCCTGAGAATTCAAAATGGCTGTGGTGTCGCCTCCTCCTTCTCTGGTCCTGTTCTACCTGGGCTGTAGGCAAAACTAAAAAAAACCTGGCCAAACCATAGCGAAATAGTTGGCTTCAAACAAAAATACAGCAGAAAGTCTAGGCTTCAAATATTTAGACCCCCGAGGAATGAGGTCAAAAGTTTCATTGACCAATGGGTCAAATAGCTCGCTGGGTACCATGGACACAAATTGTCCCTCCAACCCCAAGCAACCACCTCTTTTTTTTTCTATCTACTTTCCCAGGTCTTTACTCCCTGGAGACACAGGCAGAGATGTGACTTACTTAATATCTAAATGACCAGGTCCTCTCCCAGTGCAAACAGTGCACTAACAATACATAATGTGGCAGCACTTTCCAAACCTGGGGTTGCTCTGAATCCCCAGGGGGAATATTTGCTAGGCTTTGCACCCTGCTGACGCTCCCTGAGGTAGGTCTACCTACAGCCCAGGTGGGGTAGGACGTGAGAGAGAAGGAGGAGGTGAGGAAAGGATTGGGGTCAGCACAGCTGTCACAGGTTGAACTTCTTTCTTTAAAAAATCAGCTGAATTTATTATTATTATTTTATTTTAAAAAAAAAAGAAGCTCCCTGGTGATTTTGACATCTCCTTATGAGGAGTTCCATAGCTACATGTCACGCTAACCAAGCTGGGCTGAAACAGGTCCTCAAGTCCTGTTTCCACTGAGATTGCAAAAGCTTGGAACTCCTTCAAGATGAGCATGAAGGTTCTGGAGGGCGGCAGGACGGAAGTGAGTGTCACCGACATTGAAATGATATTAGAGGACAACTTTTGGCACCATTTCTAAGCATAGGGAGCTCATTTCTGCCAGGAAGCTAGATATAGCCTGGGGGTTTCCTGGTGGGACAGGGCTGTGCTGACAATAGATTTCGCAGAGGCCCTTTGAGGGGGCCTGGCAGGGCATTGACTGCTGCTGCTGCTGCTGCTGCTTCTGGAAGCAGGAGCGCCGAGCGGAAGTTGGACAGCAGAAGCTGCACCGGTTTTCAGCTTGGGCACTTGGCATGAGATCTGAGGTCAGGCGACAAAGAAGAAACTCAAAGAAAACAAACCAACCAACCGGCCGTGGGGGGTGGGGGCAGTGGGAGGAGGAGACTAAAGACCTGAAGGCAACGGTAACCCCCAAACACTTTCCCAGAGAGCAGCCCAGCCTGAAAGTCCAGTTCAGTAAATGGGTGGAGAGGAAACAAAAAGTTCTCCTCAGCAAAGCCCACGTTGAAGTAAGTAAGCAGAAAGATAATTACTTCTCCCTCAGGTAATGAAGCTTCCTCAGCATGGCATTGTCAAGATGGTTCTACTCCTCATTGCAAAGGCTGCTTTTTAGGTTTCCATTTCAGGAGAGAGGAAAGAAAAGTTCCCCCGTCCTGGCCCGTGAGCACAGGTACAGAGAGAAGGTGCCCTGCCCAGGGCTGTGCCGTCAGAGGTGTCAGCCATGCCTCCTCCCTCCTGAGAATGGGGACAGCCAGAGAGCTGGAATGGCCTTTCCTAGGGTTTAGGTGTGGCAGGGACATATCGTTCATCTCCCAGTCAAGGCTGACAGTTTGCCCAGGGGCCTTTCTCCCTCCATTCCGGATAACAGCTTAGCCGACCTTAAGGCTGGGGGCCCCTATTCCACAGGGGAGATGGCTTGGGCTCAGAAGGGTTCTCTCTACATTTACCCCAGTGAGGCCCTACCCACGGGCTCCCCACAGGCTTTGGTTCTTCTCTGGATACCCAGGGCCATGGATTTACACACATTTACACAAACGTGTAATCATCTATAGGGCAGATTTGTTCCTGCCACTGCTTACGCTTCTTTGATAAGTTGTTGCCCCCAGTCCTTTGAGCTGCACCCAACTTGCACCACTTTGGTCTCCCCCATGACCCCCCCCCCCGCCGCTGCAGCCTCACCTCCCTGCTCCCCAGACATGTTACCCTCCTCCCAGCGTTGAATCTGACGCTCCAGAAACAGATACTCGCTGAGCACACTGTGTTGTTCTGACTCAGGCCTTTGCTCAGATACCCTGCACCCACTGCTTTCTTGACAAAATTCTATCCCAGCCCCCAGTTAACCACCCACTCTTGTCTGCCTCCAATGTCCTGGGTGACAACTTGTTCTTCTTTTTTACATTCATCTCTAGGCGTGATAATAATTATTTTCTTGTCCCTGTCCCCTACTGGACAGTGACCTTGAGAGTTTCTCTAGGCCAGGTCCTAGCACAGGGTCGGGCACACAGTGACACTCAATAAAAGGGAAAGAAAGAGCAGAAAGAGGAGAGAGGAAAGTACCAGGTTAGTTTCTAAAGCTTTTCTACGGCAAACGTATCTGCGGTCAGAGCAGTGTCTAGGATAAGGCCAGAGACCCGTAACCTTAGGTTGTGTCGTGCAGGGCAGCACCCAACAGCGAGGCCTCCTTCAACTTTGGGCTCTGGGCACCTCTCCTCCCTCACCCTCGTCTGAGCCCTGCCCAGGCTTCATTCGTAGTCTTTGCAGCCCAAGTTCTCTCACTGATGTATAAATCCAAGGACAGTTTGCTGGGCTTCTACTGGATTCGCTCTATCTGAGGTATAGGCATAATACAACTGGGCATGAGAAATGCACCGAGCCTGCCCTTGCAGAATTTGCAGGATAGGAGGAGAGAAGATGATCACATAGCAAATCAAATCACATTTAATTACAAAGCATTGTGCAGGCTGTAAAGGAAGGGGATACGTGGCTCTCAAAATCAGAGCTAATCAATGAAAGATGTGCCTTCCCTGAGAAAAGGGAAACTAGAGTCAGCGCCAGACAACTCAGCCAGAAGACGCTCTTGTTCAGGAGGCCCCTCTCCAGGCCCTGCCTCCAGGCACTCAGCAGCTGTGTAGTAATCTGGCAGTACCTAGTGACAGTCACTGTACATAGGCTGGATGAGGCGGCAGTTCCTGAGCAACTCTCTCTGAGGTCTTAAGGGGACGTGTGTGGAAATGCTCACCGTGTTGCGTATGTGAGTAACGTAGGTGTCCATCAATAGAGGAATGGATAAGAACACTGTGGTAGCCACATACTAAGGAATCCTCTGTATCAGTAAGGATTAACAAGCCAGATGCACACACAGCGATGTGAAAGGATCATCAAACAGAGCGCAGAGTGAAGACAGAGAATGGCATTCCTAGTATGCTATCACTTATGTAAATTAAAAATACATTTCTAAAACAATGCTATATATTTCACAAGGATATCATCTATAGAGACACACATATATCTAGAAAAAACACCAAATACATTATGGTGGGTGCTGACTGAGGAGAGGGGCAATGGGAGTGGAGATCAAAGATGGGAAATAAAATAATATCCAGCATGAAAGGGCTTTGCACAGACTGATGATAAGAACTAGGTCTGGTCAGCTTTGTTCTCGACTGTGGTCCAACACAGAGCAAGACGGTACAAAAACCAACCAACCAACCAACCAACCAACCAACCAACCAGTGAAAACTATGCCTCAGGACACTTCACAGGGGCACGGTGATTTCATTCCATTTTTTTTCAGGGGACATAGAAATTATTCCAACCCAATCCCCCACTTTAGGCTTAAGAAACCCAGGGCCCAGAGAGGGCATGTGAGTTGCCTCAGTCACACAGCATCTTGTTGGCAAGATGCAGTTTGTAGCCCCAAGCTAGCATTCTGTGTCCCACTCTCTGTCCGGTTCCATTTTCTGACCTCTCTGCCCAACCTCCCTGCAGTGTTTGTTTAAAGGGCTTGGCCATGTTTATGTTAGCACATGGGCGCCCAGTCTGCAGTAATGCACTAGCATTAACTGGCCCTTCCTGCATGGAGTTCAAGGTGAAAAACTCCGCCTGAGCTGGGAAGCTCAGGTACTACTTGTATTTGTTGTTTAGTGTTTTTTCCTCTTTCCAGGACAACGGCCTCAAAGCTCAGATGAGCTCATTGACTCACCTGGGCAGGTAAGTGCAGAACCTGGACAGGGCTTTAAGGGAGTGAGTCCTGTTTGGAGGAAATGATGTCATCGTGGTGCTAAGGGCAGGAGGACCCATCTTTCCCACCGCCCATCAGCATTCACTCTGTCCCTGGCATGTCCAGAAGCCCCTGCATAGTCTGGGTACAATATGTTGATGTCAACAGTTTTGCTGGAACCCACAGACCCATAAAACTGCTGACAAAAGAACTGAACAGAGTATTAACGTGGGAGGTTGGTGGAGGTGTATGACAGTAATGTTCCTGAGACAGAGATGAGCAATAAGTGTGAGAGAGCCTCTTGTAGGAGCAGCCTTTGAGATGGGCTTATATCACTGATGCCCTCAAATCCTACATGGCCCAGCTTTTATCATTCAATCACAATATACATACGTAGGGAAAACTGCATATGTCACAAGGATTCCACAAACCCATATAATCAATGCCCTAAACAAATTACAGAGCATTCCCAGACCTCAGAAACCCTGCGTGTCCCTTTCAGGTCACTGACTGCCCTTCAAAGGGTCACCCCTATGCTGACTTCTAACAGCATAGATAAACTACGTGTCCCCCATTTTAACCCCATCAGCAACAGGGTTCGTAGGTGTCAAAAGACAAGGAGAACTAAGTGACTTTCGAAGTCTTGGGCTTCCCCAGCGAGTCAGCAGAGACCTAGCCTCTCGGCCAAGACCCCAGGCTAGCCCCAGCTTGCCCTGCGCCATGTGACATTGAGGGCCTCATGCAGCAGCAGCTCTCAGCTGAGTCACCTGGCCCCTGTGGGGAGGGTACAGTTTGGAGACGTGATGTAAGTGGCTGGGACAAGCTCCTGGTACTTTCCTCTAAGAGGCCTCGATGGTGACAAACCTCAGAGCCTTAAAGATGTATTAGATTGTGGGACATGGCTAAACGTAGCCACAGTGAGAAGCAATGATCTAGTGTGCTCATATTACTTTAGAATTTCTCTTTTCGAAATTCCTTAGGAGCCAGCTGATAAGCCATAGATTTTATCTTGTGCCTTATCACATTGTGATGAAAGACAGGTGTAAGCCTGTTTAACTGCCCACCATTTTTCTCACATGTGTACCCATGAGAAAACAGCTGCAGCCAATTGTCACTGAGCATACAGGAAATAGTCAGGGAACAGACATCCCTAATAATTCCAATTACCATTTATTGAGCACATTCTATGCACCAGGATATCTTTCTCATTGTAATAAAACTCCCAAAAGGTAGGCATAATTTTCCCCATTTTACAGAGGAGAAACTGAGACTCAGATGGGAAGTGACTTCCCTGAGGTAACCCAGTTAGCAGAGTTGGGATTTGAACCAGGTCTGTCTGGCTGCAAAGTCCATGCTCTCATCTGTCAGTCTTCACAAGTCCTCAGAAAGGCCCAGAGGGACAACCACAAAGACCAGTGATGGGAAAGCTTTTGAGCCCCTTCTGAGGAGGTGGCACAAGATGTGGGCGAATGGAGAAGAAGAGGGGGACCCCGGTGTCATACAGGGTCTCCGGTCCCATTCTCCGCACAAGAACGCAGGACATGGTGAGGCCAAAAAGGAACACCAACGGAGCCATAGATAGGGGAGTCATACCACTGTATTCTTCCTGTGTCTTCCTGGAGACACAGGAAGCAGGAGCCACACGATACGCAATCTGCTGTTTGCTTCTCTGCCAACAAACCAACCAATGAACCCAGCCACAGCAGTTATATTAGTGGTTAATGGCTCACTGGTTACAGCTGATGGCCACCCAGCCACAGCGGATGGCCATCTGATTACAGCTGATGGCCACCTAATAACCGAGCCAGCACCTTGCCACGTGAGGCTGAGAGCCTGGAAACTGCTCTCTGGGACTCTGTCCCCACACCCAGCATCCCTACCTAACATTCTTGCCAAGAACCATTAGAATCAAAGAACAGCAGCCCTGATGGATCCTTGGAGGACATGGAGCCCCACCTGGAGGAATGAGGAAACAGACACTTAGGAAGGATATGTCACTGGCCCAGGGTCACCCGAGGCAGGATGAGGAGGTCTGTGCTCCGTCCTCAGCATCTGGTGGCCTCCTTTTCCTGTCTTGCTTTCTTTGCGGCCAGGGTGGCAGGTTTGATGTGAGCAGAAGAACCCCCCCCCCCAGGTGGCCCCACAGGGGAGTCAGGATGGAGTATGTTGGGCTGTGGCGGCAGAGCCTCCCGCTCTGTGTGCTGCTGTGGGGTGTGTTGACCTTGAGGGAGACTCCGAACACAGTGTGTTCCCTTGGACTTTCCCTGAACCAACTGCTACCGTGTAGAGAGCACCTTCCCTTTATATAAATGTTGGGCAAACATTTTCCCAGAGGAGAGAAGTCAGGAGTCCAGGCAAGAGGGAACCCCTGAAGACTTTGGCCTCGAGGATGAGAGCATGGGCCTTAGAAACAAATGCGTTTTATAGACCCAATAAATTAGGCACAACCTAGCTATGTGTTTTCAGGTGTCACGGAGCCCTGCCTTGCTTACTCTGCTGGAGGAAGATGCAGAAGTAGAGAGAAAGCTGGGTTCAGTGACCTGTCTAAGGTCACCCAGCCAGATAGGGACAGAGTCCGAGTGAGGACCCCCTGCACTAAGTCAGCAAGCTGCTGTAGAGCCTGCTGGCCTCCTTGCATGGCACACATTTGTCTCTAAAGCCTTCTTGGCCAGCCAGCTCACATCACTCAAACTTCTGAGCAGCTGGCTATTCTAGGGCTCAGACCTAGAATAGCAATAATGGCAAACACTTACACTGTCTTAACATATTAGTCATTTAATTCTCAAAACTGCTCTGAAGTTACACAGGGCTATGATTCCCAGGCAGAGATGTTAAGCATTTTGCCCAAGGTCACACAGCGAATAAATGGCAGAGCAGGCAGCAGCCTAGCTGCTGGTGGAGCGAGGGCACTCAGCCCTTCCATCCCCACAACATCCCCTGAAATGTATCGGGGCCTTTTGCAAATCAGGGATGAGAGACTCATGTTTGAAAAACCTACTGGCTGCTTCTCCCTACTCTCGGTGCTTGCGTACGCGGCTTAGGGTGCCCAGGGCAGATGAATGCAGCCCTGCGGTGGGGCTTTGGCTCCCCGAGAAGAAGCTGCTTCTCAGTGGGCCCGAGGGCTTGTGGGGTGGCCATGAGGTCCCCTTTTCTCTCAATGTAAAGTACAGGCCCCGTGCCTTCAGTTGGGAGACCTGGATGCCACCACCGTTACGTGCGTCAGCCAAGTAGGCAGACAGAGACCTGTCAGTGTGGGTGAGGCTGTGGGCTGTGGTCCTCAATTACAGGTTCCCCTAAGCACAGGTCTCTGAATCTTCCCCTCACCCATTTAATTCCATCAGCCCACACGGGCTCAGTTCCTACTGAGTGGCAGCCCTTGCTGGGCCCTGGAGGGCTCCAGAGATGAAGAAGCCCCCCCACCCCACCCCACACACGCACCCCAGGAGGTCTGTCACAGCCTAGCCCAGGAGTCAAACAAACACGGCCCACTGTTCTACGGGTCAGGTGGTGGCCAGCGTTTATAACCCCACGGGCCCTGAGAGTTCAGGGGAAGGAAAGTTCAGTCGCCAAAGCAAAGGTCAGAGAAGAGTTGATGGAGGGAAGGAAGGCCAATCTGGACTTGGCGGGCAGGTGGGCTTCCGAGGAGCCCCTGCACAACACAGGTCTGGGCACCCCGTTTTAGAGTCCTTGCCAGAGCTTTCTGGAACGACAAACCTTATTTTAACTGTCACTGAAAACCTGTCCTTAGGTGACTGTCCTGCTGCGCCAGTGCCCTGCCTGTGGACAAATCCAAGAAGAATAAACAGATGCTGCCCAAAGCAACCATGGGCCCTCCACCCAAAGGTGACGATGAGTCTCCTGAAGCTTCTGCTCATGACTTTTCAAGGTGCAGCGGGGCCTCCCACGAGGTGACCCCGCCAAGGGAAAGTGGCCTTCAGGGTCTATAGATCAACTTAGCCAGAGTGTGGGCAGTCATTTTATAGGTTCAGAGTCTTCCAGGTGGAAGGGACCTGTTGGTCTCCCGCCCAGGGAGGTAGGACAAGTGGCTTTGGCATGAATTTCTCCTGTCCCTGGTGATTTATCTCCATTTTGCTTTGGAACAAAACAGAATAAGATGAATCCCACCACCAAGTTTTTATTGTCCTGTTTCAGTTGAAACCACCTCAGCGGCCTCCTCCTCAAGCTGCTCATCCGTATGCTCGGTGCCACACCTCCTCTGTCCCCGTCGTCCTCCTCCGTCATGCTCCAGCTCTTCGGGGTTCCGCCTCCGGCAAGGTGTCCCCGGGCGGAGCACCATGTCCAGACGGGGACTAACTAGCTGGACCTCACGCTGGATGCTATCGCTCCACGAATGTGGCCAACATGCTGCTTTGGCTAGCTACGTGAGACCACTGGCTCACACACTTCCCTTTGACCTCTCCCAGAAGGAATCCCTCCACTGACAAGTGGGAATGACAAGTTCTGGGTCACTGGGACAGTGGGTGTGTGCTGAGCAACTATCGGCAAAGCCGTGAGCTTTTTGGGAGAAAAGCACTAGCCAGGGTTCAACCTGTTAGGAGCTGGCTGAGAAAAGCAGGGGATCGGGAGGAGGCTGAGAACATTTAGTACCTCGTCCAGGTGCTTAGCTAGTGACTATTTCTATTGCACTGGAGTCAAACCTGAACTTGGGAGTAGGAGTCCGTGTGGGGGTGGGGAGACCGTTGTGCTGTCTGTCTGTCATCAGTGGCAAGAAGTCTGCCCGGCAGGCAGCCCACTTCTTTCCTCTCCTCCCTGGGGATGAGTCAGCAGTGGGAACCACTGGTGCCCTGGGAAAGAGGAACATACAGCTGACCAAGAAGGCTGATGTCTCTGTTCACCCACAGCTGAATGGAGGCACTGTTCTTTCTGCTAGGGCAACTTTCAAAGCTGAACCATCATTTGAATCCGAATATAGCTCAACCCCCTCTACTGCGCCTTCCCAGACTGGCAAAATAGTTGTCCCTGAAAGTGGCAAGGTTTGTCCAGATTCTCCCAGCAACTTTCTTGGTCCGATGGGGAGCCGTTTACAGCATGAAGTGGTGAAAGGTAAATTAATCTATCCTGACAGCTTTGGAAAGCACCAGGGCTGTCTTCCTTCCAGGGAGTACTTCCACATTTCAAAAGGGGCTGGGGGGGAGGGCGGGGTGTGTGTGTGTGGGGGGTGGGTTGTCCAGCATCCCTTCTTCTGCCCGCATTCTGAGCATGCTCATTGCTCCCATCCTGCACTGAGTCAGCACCCTGGAGAGCTGCACCCCACCCCTTCCTAACCAGTGAGGTCAGCACACAGGCTGGCCTGCCTGGCCCCAGTACACAACCACTAGGCAAGGCTCCCAAGAACTGAGTTGAAGTCATGCTCATGAATGCTGCGGAAAACTCCAGAAGCCAAGAGGCCCAGGGAACAGGGCTCCAAAGATTAGCTATGCTGACAGAATCTCACCGTGGGCACTGAGATGGGTGTGACATCGTTCAGCACTTATTAGCAAATTGCTTCATAGATGCTGCATTGCAATCTTCCTAAAGGGCAGCCATTGCAAAGACTCATGAAGTGTCACTTCCTATGGTCCCCTGATGCCATTGTTCTGGAAGTTCTGATGCTACATGACCAAGAGCTCCAGACTCAAAGGAGTGGCCGAGCGTCTGATTGGAGGTGCTTCTGTTTTAAGATCCAAGTGAGACCACTTTCTCAAGCTTCAGTTAGGCAGCTCCCCCTCTCACCAGGCGCTGAGGTGAGTTGATGTCTCTGTATCGCTTGCGCAGGAGGAAACAAACCTGATTGCCCGACAGAGGCTCAGAGAGGGGCCCAGCCCTGACAACAGCTCATGAGCCACACAACAGAACCCCAGCCTCTGGCCTCTCTCCAGCCCACTGTTTCTCAACAGCAGGGTGAAATATGAACCCCTGGGAAATTGTTTAAAATGCAAATTTTGAGGCCCCACCAGAGAGATTCTGACTTGGCATAGGTCTGGGGTGGGGCTGGGAATCACCCACCAGCCCTGGGTGATTCTGCTACACACAGGCCCACGCCCCACTGTGAGAAAGTGGGGGCCACTATGTTCTCCATACGGTCAGAGGTCGGGGGGCACCTTGGAGAGCTCATTACCTGCAGTGAATGTCCAGCTCCCACTGCAGTGACCCACTGGGCCAGCTCCCAGCTGCCCTTGGTTCACGAGGTCATGGCCCTAGATACACAGGGGCCTCGCCACAATCCTGCCATCTTCTCACTTGTTATCAGGAGGCGACGGGAGGGTGGCTGATCCAGACTTCCTCCTGGAAAGCTGAAAGCAGAGGGCGTACCCGCTTCTGCTGGGCTAATGTGCTCTCTATTAGGGAGAACAGACAACAGGTAGCCTCTGATAAAGACAGAGCCTACATTCACTGGAGCTGGCCTAGGAGACGGCAGTCCCTGTGTCTGACCCAGAGTGGAGAGGCCTCTTCTCACCTAGTAGTGGCTGGTGAACGTTACTGGGGCCCTCAGGCTGCAGCAGCGTAGCCCCTACTTGAAGTCCTGAAGTAGGGCAGGGATGTTCCTGGCCCCCTGGTATTTTCCTCTAGAAACCCTGCCATGAGCGAGGTTCTCCTCCGTGGAAATACTGGTGCCACAGTCCACCCACGAATGGATTAAATAGGTTTTCAGGGGGCTGTCCTGGAAACCTACCTATAATGCATGACATTGTTGCTCTGGGAAAGTGCATTCCGAACTCCTCAAATCCAATTGTGAGCAAACTTGGGGACCGTCATCTGCCTGTGAGTTAGGGGCTGCTTGTATGACTCAGCCCTTGAATCTCTGAGGAGGCAGGGGAAAGCCCAGGCCCTGATTCCCAAGGCCAGGCCCGAATGTGCCCATGGGACCTCCCAGCAGCATTCTCACCGAAAGGCCCCGCAATCTTGGTTCCACAGGCTGCTGGTCAGGTTGTGCCAGGCTCCTGGTGAGCTCTTGGTCAAGGGCCCATGAATGAGGGCTGCTTGGGGCCGAGACCTTTCTTGCAGGGGGGTCCAATTGTCCTACTCACCAACCAGGAAGCCAAGAGCTTCATGCAGAGCTCTGGCCTGGGAGGCAGAAAAGCCATTATCTTCAACTACCAGAAGGTTACTCTGTCTTCACTGAGGTGATCCTGTGAGCCCTAGGGCTTTTTACTGGAAGATGTTTGCAGATGAAAACTGCCCCCAGGGAGAGGTCACTCTGGGTTACGTTTTCCTCCTTGCCACAGATTCAGTCCAGCTGTGTGCTGATACCCCATCCATGCTGAGCAGGGTGACTTGGCAGACCCACTGTCCTCCATTTTGCTTATGCTCGGGGCCGAAATAATTTTAAAAAGTACTTAGTGACCAGATGCAATATCCCTTACTCAAATTTGATGCTTATATGTGGGGAAACAGCCCCCCCCCAAAAAAAAAAAATTGGGGAGAGGCAGGACTGTAACAGATGGCGGACTGTAGCACAATTAAGCATTAAGAATAAAGTCTAAGTTTCAATAGAAAATTCTGTGCAAGTGCAAAATGTCATCATTGCCAGATGGGAGGAGTTGAAGAGATTCCATACCCTTAGAGGCAGAAATTGATTTGCGCACCTTAGAAAGTTGAATTAAGAGTTCTACCAAACTATTCTGGAGCCTCTCATCATAAAACATAAATATGCAGACTCTGGAATCAACAATTAGGAAACTGTGACCCTGAATCTCAGCCGGTATCTTCAGGAGGAAGAGCGGAACACAGGGTCCTCGTGAAACCCATAAATGAAAGGGTAACAGGAATACCACTTGAGACCTTTTTTGGGGTGTAAGTAACTAACCCCTGATACAGCAGGGCTGAAGGTGTAGAGAGGACTCCCGTGTCCCAAACTGCTCTTAACAGGCAAAACCAGGCTCTAAATGTCACAGTGCAAGCAGCAACTCATGAGGCGTCACCTATCCTCTCATCCAGGTTCAGGGATATTCCTCTAACCCACTTACAGATGAAGTAAGTGGGAGAGTGGCCAGGACTACAACTTGATGTGAAACCCCAAGGTATGAGGTGCATTTTATGCACAACCCCCCTTTCCTGTCAAATACGCACCAAGCCTGCATTTGAAGGAAGACTCCACCTCCCTCCCTCCCTGCTCATTCCTGAGGCGGCGCAAAGGTGAGCTGTGATTTCCCAATAGTGTCCTGAGCCCAAACACATGAGGACACACAGCAGCAGATCCAGACTTGCCGGCCCCACGGAGATTGCACAAAGCTTGGCCCCAAATGTGGAATAATGGAGTGTGTATGAAGTGCTGAACATTCCAGCGAAGGCTGTGTCAGATGCTCGCCTGCATTCCCACAGGTCTGGCGCAAGGCCCACTGCCTAGGCCCTCAGCTAAATGCAGGTTCTCTGCTACCAAGAAAATACACACACACCAACAGCCTAACTCTGGTTCTTGAACCTTTTGAGAACAAGACTCCTGTATCCCAACCTTCCCATTCCACCTGCATCCAGCCTTCCTCTCCCACCTGGAAAACAACACACACACACACACACACACACACACACACCCCAGAATAAGTGGAGGATAAAACACAATCTCATAAACAGGAACTTTATTAAACTACATGTTACGTAAAATAACATATAAATGGACCTTTAAATACATTGTTCATCTGCAACAATTTTATACAGAAACTTATTTACATTTCTCCATTATATATTTAAATTACTTTTCCAAGCTTACTACCGATAAAAGGTAATAGAATGATCACCTGCTCACACAGATGCGAACATAGAAGCTGTCCAGAGGGCTAAGCAAGTAAAATACCCCTTCTCAGGAAACTCAGCGTATTAGGTTTCGAAGCAACGACTCATTCTGGAGGTGCTTTCTTCTGAGCAGGCCCTTATGTGAGGCCTCTGCTGCAGAGATGCTGGGGGTGGGTTCTGAGGAGCTGGTCCCAGGGCCAAGGTGGGTCCTTGGCTGTTTGTGATGACTCAGACTCCTGGAGTTAGAAGGACCCTTGGAGACCACCATCGAAGCCACGCCTCCACTTCTACAGACTGGGGAACAGAGGCTTAGGGACAGGGAGTGAGTGACTTGCTAGTTACATGGCATCAGCAGGGACTCTGACCCTGATTCCTAGGGTCCCACCTAGGGGTCCCGACCCTGTCACTCCACAAATGCACAAGCTTTTGACCTCTTTCATCCATTTCCCACCCATCCATGGGACCTATGTTTTGAACATTGTTGTCTGAATGGTTAAATAGATGATTTCTTAAGCTTTCTGAAATGGTGAAAAATGGTTCAGGATTCCCATCAACCTGGTAACATCTACTAGGGGCTATTTTTACAAGAGGTTTTGTGGTCAGGTGCCTTACTTCTGCAGCCATCAAATTTACCCTTTCAAAATAGCTGACTTGTAAAAGTTGAATTTGGATGCAAGGCAACACTGTACAGGAGGAAGACTGTAATACATCCTATTTGCCAAATCCATCTACCACTGTTGGATCCGAAATGAGGTTTCACTAATAAGTGACCAAAAGTGAAAAAAGGGGCAATTAAAAAAACCCCCAAAAAACAAAAAAGCTTCAAGAATCCCCCCTATTTCCCCATTAGTCCAAGAGGGAAGTAGTAAATGGAACACTGGGTAGAAAAGTCCATGTTTCCCCCTTTCTTTTGAATGAAGCCTTCTTTTTTTTTCTTTTATCAAATTTTTCTTGATGGTATAAATTTTTCTAAAAGTAATTTCATTTTTTTTGGTCGGTGTTTAAAAACTTGATTTAGTTTTTGTCAGGATTTCTCAGGATTTCAAAACCACTGTACCAAAGAACAGACGTCAACACTTGAAAGTATCACTGTTGATAGAGATAGAGATAGAGATAGAGATACTACAGGCTCCAGGTCACATTAGAAAAGGAGGAGGGGCTGGAAGCAGGCAAAGAGAGAAGAGGGGAAAGAAAGACTGGGAAACAGAAGGGTTTATTCTTCCCTGTAACCAGAGCGAACACAAGTCATAGCAGCCTTCACTCAGTTTTACAACAGATACACAAATGGGAAAACACGGTGGGGAAAGGTGTGCTCAGCTGAACAGTCCCAGATGCCTTTCCATCAGAATATGGCACTGCTACATTCTGGACAATGCAGCCTTCTCCCAGGGGCTGCCACCTGTTTGCAGGGAGGCTCGCTCTACAGCCATGCCCCCCTCCCGGCCCCTCCAGGAGCACATCCCTCTGCCCATGTACCTGCCCTGCATGCACAGGAGCACCCACTTCTGTCCATCAGTTTTACTTTCCCTCCTGCTCACACGCAAAACCTCACCCAAAGTCACGCAGGGAGAGGTGAGCAAGGCAGAAAGTCTTCAAGGACGCAGTGCCAACCACAGAACACCGAGGGCTTGTAGAGCAGTCCAGTTGCCAGCAATGGATGATGTGTGGACCGGAGGAACCCCGAGGCCAGGGAATGCAGGAAAATAAAAAGATCTTCAAAGGAAGGGGTTTTTCTTCTGTCTTTTTTTTTTTTTTTGGAGGCATTCACTCTGCGAAAGGAACCAACTAAAACAACATGGAATTTTTATATTAAAAAAATAAGGCTTTGATGTACAAAAACCTGCCCAAATTCATTTTTTCACTCATTACATAAGGTCATCTTACACAGCCGGGTCTTTATTTTGGAGAAGAGGGTTTGCTCGCACACACCTCCGGGGTGTATGTGGGGGGTGCCGGCCCAACATGGGGGTGAGTGGGGACTTGACGGGAGTCAGCACAGCAGGCAGCAGTCCACAGGCCTCCCGGACTGTGCCTTCAGTGACAGGAGCTTGACGTGGAACAAACATTTGGTGCTGGCCTCATGACAGCCGCAGGAGATGAGAGAGCACAGGCACGTCACTTCCACAAAGGATTAAGGATTTTCCCCAGCGTGGTCCGACTGGAGTCTTTCAGTCTGAGGGAGGTCCTTTCTGCAGTCCCTCTGCCTATGTTGGCACTGGGACCCTCAGGAGACTCTGGATACCTTTTGGGGGTCCGGGCGCTGACAGCCCGCCGTAGGGTGCCGTCCTTGGGGGCATCGTCAGGGCCACCCTTCACTCTCAGCTGCCGCTGGGACACTGTCCGGGTGAGGCCGGGGGCTTTGGCCACAGGAGGGGAATCTGTTCTCATGCACCGAGATGAGGAGGCCACTGTGTTTCGAGCAAAGCTCGGGAGGTGAGGTGGGGCACGGGGGGCAGCGGGGGTCGGCGGGGGCTTAGGCTCTTCTTCAGGGCTCTGGGGGCCCTGGGAGTTGGAGCGGCAGATCTTATTTTCCTCCGATTTCTGTCTGGGGACGTTGCGGAGGGGCTTGGCGCTGGGCTTCTTGAGGGATCCCTTGTGCTGCAGTGGGGGCTCCTTCCCCGGCCGTGTGCTGCCGGAGCCCACCCTTGCTCGCGGCCTCGGCTCCTCGGTCACCGCAGCTACCGCCCCAGCCCCCTTCGAGGACCTCTTGGGTGATGTGTCTGAGGTGCCCCTCATGGAGCCCTGGCGCGGGCGTGACCACGGTGCATCTGCGCCGCTGGGGGGCTCCCGAGGGGACTGCTTAGAGCCCGTGGAGCCCCTGCTGGCCCTGGAGATAGGCACGACTTTGCGCATGCTCGCACTCTCGGAGGACGTCAAGGTCCTCACCGGCTTGAGCGCCGCCCCCTGGCTCCGTGGGACAGTCTCCGTGTTGGGGGCCCCCTGGGATGCCTCTTTGAGGGAGTTTCTCTTTGGTGCTATCCCATCCTTCTCTTTGGCGGGTCTGTCCTCGGAAAGGCCACCCTTGCAGCTGGGCCCACTTTTCTCGGAGGCGGGAGCAGAGGCCTCCCCAGGGGGACTGGATACAGGGTTAGAGGACACTTGGCTGCCACCGCTCTCCCCTGCCCCAGAGGACACAGAGCCATCCCCGTCACCGCTCTCCCCTGGCTCCCCACCGCTGGGCCTGGAGTCAGTTCCCTCTGAGTAGTCCAAGGTCAGCGAGCAGTCAGTGGTGTCTGAGATATAGAACACAGGCCCAGGATCTTTGTTCTCAGGTTCGCTGCTGGGCTCATCAGGGGCAGCCCCGTCACCCTGCGGGGCTGGGCTGAGACTCCCCTGGGCACCTCTGACCACAGGGGTCGGGCTGCCATTGTCAGGGTCGGCGCCAAGGGGCTGCAGGATCCCATCTCCGGGAGACACCGGCTCTACTGGGAGGAAGTCATTCAGGATCAGCTGGGGTGTCTCCTGTGGGCCCTTGGGACCCTGGAGGTCAAACTGAGCCAGCCCGGTCACCAACTCATGCTCCTTAACCCCCAGAGCCAATGGTGAGAGTGGAGGGGACCAGGCGGGCCCCAGGCTCACAGGCTCGCTGTTCCTCTTCTGGAGCATGCTGAGCCCCCTGCGACGAGCTCGGAGCAAAACCGGGGCGGGTTCCTCGGGCTGGGGGACTACGAGCTGGCCTTGACAAGCTGAGGGTGTGTCGGGTGTTTCCTCCTGGCCCTCTGAGGCCTGAGGTCTGTGTGTGCGGTTGGAGTCCCGGTCACTTGGCTCTCCAGGCTCCACCCAGGCCGCTGCGGCCCGGGCCTGCCGCGGGCTGTTCCAGGGCAAGCTGTTGAACTTGTGTTCCTCTGGGCTGCCGGTGGAGCTCTCCAGGAAGGTCAGCAGCTCCCGGTCAGTGGCGGCGCCCAAGGAGAGGCGGGAGCGGCGGGCATTGGGGGGTCGGCAGGAAGGGCTGACAGGCCTGCGGCGCAGAAAAGGGGGCAGGTCCTCCGCACCCTTCTTGGTCAGCAACTCCACATCGTTCTCACTGCTGCTCCGGCCAAATCCCACAAGCTCCCCAGCCGCCCAGGAGCGCCGCTTCTGCTCCAGCTCCTTCAGCCTCTGCAGCCGCCTCAGCTCCTGCATCTCCCGGTCGTGGTTGTCCTGACGGAGGGATGGGGAGAAGCCCGAAGATGCATGAGACACGCGGTACCCGTGTGCCATTCCAGAGCCACCTACTCTAAGGGCCCAATGAGACAGACATACGTGTGTGGAGGAGAGACCTGGGTCATGAGTGTCACTGAGAGACGGTGTGAGTGTGGGGGGAGGGCTCAGTTCTTCCAAAGCTATGTGGGGGTGACCGGAAGAGCACACTGGGCCTGCCCCAGGAGTAAGAGTCTGTCTAAGGTTGTTATCGGATCCATGGGCCCAACTTGCAGCTTTCTAGTCAAGGCATCGTCTCCTCAGTGTGAGCTGTGATTGCTCACATGCACGGTTGTGACCACAGCTCTGAGGAAACCCAACTTGATTCTCAGCAGGACAATATAGAAAGGACTTCCGGGAGAGTGCTATTTAGGCCATGGCAGAGAAAAAGACTATGGGTGGTAAAGCGGAAACCTGAAATTGTACCTCTGTGTTGCATAGACACACATACACACTCACACACTAATGCTTCTGAGCAGCACATTCTACTTAACAAAGATTTAGACCAGGGGTGTCCAAACTGCGGCCTGTGGGCCAACTGCGGCCCATATCCATTGTTAATTGGCCCGCAACAAATTCCAAAAATATATTTAGTTTACTTAAATAAACCAGATGAGGCAATACGTACTTCACCTCGAGTGAGTGGCCCAGCTGTTTATGTATTTTACCGCATATCGCCCTTGGTGAAAAACATTGAAAAAAAGTTTGGACACCCCTGATTTAGACGCATAAATGTACACCCAAGATATTAAGAGAGGCCTTTCAAATCTGTTCTCTGACTGATCCCTGGTTAAAAAAAAAGACACAAACACCAGAAATGCCAGGGTTGCACTGTCCCTTGTGCCCCATGCCCTTCCCACCATCAGAGAAGAGGATTTGCCTTACAAATCCTTCTACCTTCCACCCTGCTCCAAGTACCCAGCCCTTCTCCATCAAAATGGAACCAGAATAAATGCACACTCCAAACACACTTTACTGTCTGGCTGTGTACTTTAAATATATTCGTGTCATATAAATATGTGGATTTCACAACCCAAATCTGTTATCGGTAGCACTTTTTACTTAAAATCAGTTTCCTCAAATGTTAGACATTCCTATTCAAGTTGCTGTGAGGCTCTGGCTCTGGCTGGCTAGCTGCCAGAGGTGGGGGTGGGGCCAGCTCCTGACTCTGAGAGCAGCTGGGCTGAGAGCATCACACAGGTGGCCTTGAGGGCCTAGAGAATTCTGGTTGGGAGTGAGGGCCTTAGAAGGAGCCAATTTGGCACCTATGATCCATTACCGCCTTCCCTGCTGAGCTCACTGCTTGGACAAGTCAGAGTAAACGTGGACACAGGCTGAGCCTCCTTCTCTAGGCTAGACAGAGGAAGGAGGAGCAAGCACTCAAGGAACTGACTACTCACTGAGGGCTGGGGTGAAATTCCACCAGTCCCTCAAAGAAATTCAACTATGGACAAATCTGCTTTTAAAATGCAGAGGAAGAGATGACGCGCAAGTATTAGGTTTCTCATCACCACCTGAAATGAAGGGAGATGAGTTGTTTTGTTCTTAATTGAGATTATCTGCAAAACCTAGTGACCCAGAGAGTTTTTCTGGCTTCAGCAATGAACTCAGAGATGAGTGGAATTGCTGGTTGAAGGGTAAGGTGTGCTCAACAGCAGCATGCTCCCTGGATAGCTGAGAATTGCAAAGCCTGCTCTGGCCGAGGACAACAGGCGCTACCTCCGTGGTGATGGCTACAGTGCTTGACACAGTGAGAGAGGGCCTTCCGGTCACCCCACCGTGACAAAGGTCTCTTGGAAGAGGATATACTCTCCAGGGAAGGGGGGTGAGAAAGATATTTGGGACCTTCCAAGAGACTTTGTAATACTGTGAGTGCCATCGTAAATAAACCTTACTAACCAAATGCTGTTAGGGCTTGACAGCGAGTGTTTGGTATGAGGCAGCCAACTGCTAGAGTCCTGGTGGTACGGAAGTGCTTGGGGCTGGAATGACAGAGCCACTTCCCACTCATCCCCATCAAGAGCCTGGCAAGGCTGCCTGGGCCCGACTTTCCTGAATCCCCAGAAATGCTGAGCCATCATTCTGTTATGGGCCGAGGGCTGGGTCAGGAAGAAGAGAAATAAAAACCCCAAACAACTCAGGGAACACAGAGATGTCACCAGCCATACCTTAACCGCTTTGTTGAATCTGACACAAAAGTCTCTAAATATCTGAAGGCATTCATCCAGTTTCATGGTTTCTTTGTCTTCGCAGAAAAAATCTATGAGGGTGTGGGCCTCCTCTTGGAGCTGTTGTTTCCAGTGCTCCAGTTCTGTCAGCTTTTTCATAGAAAACTGCGGGGACACAAACAAGCACGCGTAGAAGTGAACACGCAGGGGACCAGGTGCCCGGCATCCCATCTGCTGCCCAGGGAAGATGTGCTCCTGGGTTAAGCAAGGGAAGGTTTATTGCAAGTCCAATGCATTCAGAGCCAAAAGAAAATTCATTTAAACCCAAACAGACCTGAGCGAAGCAAGGTGTGTGAGGTCTGGAAGCAATACACGAGATTGAAGAGTCTTAACCTATAGAATGCCACTAAAAATGTTCACCTTTAATGTCACTGAAAAGAATGACACAGGTGTACAGTTGGGTTTATTAAGGAAGATCCATTCTGCATCTGTTCTATTCTCTCTTAAAACTGAGTCTTATACTAGCTGAGAGTTTACTTTAGGGACCCAGGAGTCACGTGTTCTATTGACAAGTTGTCCTGCTGACATGAGAGTTTAAACTTAACCCCAAAGGAGCTACGTCTGAGTCAGTGTCACCCCCACAGGACTGAAGCCCTCATGCCTAGACACAGACCCCAGCCAGGGTTTCTTATCCAGGGGTACTTATCTAATCAGCTTTGGATGCTCTGTCGAAAGTCCATGCAATTTAGTAGCTATGGGGTGGATCTAGCATTAATAGCTTATTAAATCCCCCAGGAAATTCTAGGGGGGAGTACCCATGGTTAGAAATTATAGCCCTCTACAAATCCATCCTCTTGACTTCTTCATTTTCTCCTACTTCTTCTAGGACAAAGTCTCTAATGTCCCTATAGATCCAGGTACTACCTCAACGAACAAGTGGGACTGAAAGAAGCTTACTGTCTTCCAATGAGCTCCAGCCCTTTCGGGATGGGATCCCCAAGGGCCAAAGGGCACAAACACACTTCCCCGACAGCCGTTCAGTGACAGCTGGTATTGAGCTGGCGTGAGCACACAGTGTGGTCCGAGGAGCCACGGCCTGACAGAGAACTGGGATCATCACGTTGAAGCCGCCCGTTGCTTCCTCTCGCACTGGGTAAGTCAGCTTTTATGAAGAAAGAATGTGTCTCGCTTTATGCACTCAGGTGTGTCAGGTTTTTAAGGACGCTTGTTTTTGAGAAACTTCTTGAGTGGGGTGACAGGCCTAGGTCATGGGGAAGTGACAGGCTGCCCACCCTCCAGGAGTCCAATCACTGCTGGAACATGCTTGGAGAGCTACAGAAACTAAAGAGAAATTCCGAGGAGACACATCACCTCCGACCCACTCCAACACACTCTCCTCCTTAAAAGCGCTTTTCTTACACCAAACACATTCAAGAGATAGTAGGAAACCAAAACTATTTAGTAAACCAAATACCAGAGAAAGTAACCATCTGAGTCAGTAGCCCAAGGCAGTGTGTGCATTGATGTTGTATTCTTTATGGAGAGAAGGGTATTAATGAAAGGGTAAACCTTCGCCTGACATTCTTCCACAGATGGAAAGATGGATTCCAGCCAAGAATAGCTCAACTGCAGAAAAAAATGGGACTCTTGACAAGCATCTACATAGGAGCTTACTCCACCTTTATGTCTCATCATTAGAGTCCGGGGGACTGAGAGAGTACCGGGAAGGGATAACTTAATGCATTCAGTCACCCTTAGGACCTGGGAAAGTGAAATATTCTGAACACCGATGTGTCAAGCCACGGTGCTTATTCTCTGAACCCTGCCCACATGACTAGGGCCACAAACAAAAAGGTTCAGACCTCACTGGCAAAGCGTGGAAGACAACAGATTAGCAGTTGTGGTAGCAAATTCAACTTTCCATCTCTAACTTGTCTGCTATGGACCAAAATTCTAAGCCAATTTACTCAGTATTTCTTGCCCAAAGGGGCAAAATACTGAAACAGATCTGTACAACTGTGCTCCTGCCATTTTTCTGCTCGAAAATCTTCAGTGGCTCCCTAAAGCTTAGAGTATAAAGTTCAAAGTTTTCAGACTAACACTCAGAGCTCTTCCTGGCCTGACCCTAACCCACCTTAAAAAAATTGTATCTCCCCCATTTAAAGAAACTGAATTTTAAAAGGAAAAATAAATAGCTGGGTAGGGCACTTTATTTACAGAGATAAAAATGACTACCAGATATTGTATGTCAACTATAAGTAAACATATATGCATATATATAGTCATGAGAGGTGGAGTACAGCATAAGGAAGATAGTCAGTGGCATTGTAACAGTTATATAAAATGCCAGAGGGGTAGTAGCTTGGGGAAGGGGGGTTATCACTTTGTGAGGGGTGTAAATGTCTAACTATTATATTGCTTTGTACACCTGAAACTAATAAAAATAATAACAAAAAAAAAAAGACTACCAGAAAGAAGTGTTTAGAATCAAAACAACGTTGCCTTTTAAGACCAGTCTAGGGGTGCAGCTAAGACAGAGCTACTTTCCATCGTAAACCTTCCTGTACTGCTATTTAGCATACGATATTAGTATTTAATGTAAGAACTGGGGAATGAGTCACCCAGAATTCTCATCTCGAAGTGCGATGGGCCTTCTCCTTGGCTTTCTGGATTTGCTTCATTTGTCTGAATGTGGTCAATGCTGAGTGTTTTCCTACCTATTGTGAGGTGTGTCTGTGCTGCTGTTCGCTTTGTTCTTTCATTTGGAGAAAAATCTGTGCACTTGACGGGGACAAGCAGAGTTTGGCTGTATTTAAAAGGAAACACAGAACACGTGTTTATACAAATAAACTCCCAGCAGAGCCAAACAAAATCAAATGTTTGCTGATGGAGGCTGAAGCTCATGATGTTGGATGTAGCTTAATTACGAGGAAGCAGGGAGAGGCTTTGGTTGTTACAGCTTTTGGAGCGCAGCGCTACTCCCCAGGGCTGAGGGCAGCCCTGCCATACATATCCCACCTCCCTCATCTCAAAGCACTGACATTTAAGGTAGCACACCAGTTCCCTGAAGACTGAGAGCATGAAAAGGGGCCCCCCCGCTTTCTTTTTTCAAATAAGGAAGATAAAAGAAGTATGTCAGACTATGTGATTAGTGAGTCACAGTGAGCTGTCACAAACATGTCCACTCTGCTGTTTTCTGTTGATGTTGTTTGGAGCAGCTCCTGACACACCCTGTGGGCTGATGTATTTCGGGTGGTGATAGGCACAGCTATCGGGTTCTTCTGCTCTCATTCTACATGGTGCCAAAACGCGGCTCGTTGCTTTAATGAAAACAAGTGAAGGAACAACAGTCCAAGTTCTCAAGTGTCTCTATGGTTTCCATGGAACTTCGTTCTGTTGCCTCCAAGTTTGACTGGGAGACAGGAACTCCTAAACCATGATTTAGAACCGCAATTTGAGTTGCCAGGCACAAGTTGCCAAAGGTAAGCACCATAAACTTGATACCAATTCACCACGGCGCGGTGCAATCACTCCCATCGAGGAGTGATAAGCAGAGGTCCGCTCTCTAACGAATACTTTAGTAAGTCTAGACCCTATTCAATACCCTGTGCTCAAAAACCAATCCAGCAAAGAATGGGCATTGAAATACGGAGTTCCTTTTACTGACTGGGGGAAAAATGTGAATGGGAACCTGCCGCTTCCCCAAACACACCCATGCAAAAATTAAACCAGCCTCTGCGGTGCTGCTGGAAGATGACATTAGAGGGACGGAATTGAATCACCCACAGACCTGAAGGAAATCTTCCATCTGCTGACAAAGTTCACCATCCCCCTGGATGTTTTCCTTTAGAGATCTTGTCCTGACAAAGAGCGAGTGCAGTTCTGCCTCCATGTTATCCAGAGATAATCTAGAAGAAGAAAGGGGAGAGTGGGCAGTTGGCACAGGGAAGCTATGTGTCGTGTGCATACATCAAACAAGATCAACCGTTGGTCAACCCTACAGGCAGAAGGGGAGAGACAGCCACTGTGATTTCATTGACCTACCCCTGTATTTAGAGTTTCTTCCTATGTTTTGTTTAGGAGGAGATTCCTCCCTTAAAGACATGGGAGTTGTCTTAATACCTTTCTGCAATAAGCGTGAAAAATGAAAAGCTAGCAGGACTCAGACTTACACTTTCTTCTGGCTACTCAACACAAATACAAAAGCTCTAAGTCATGAAAACAAGGCCATGTATGTTGATAAACCTGATATTAAGGGTAACACGGAGATACGAAGCAGACATCATGTCGCTTGCCACGGACAGAGTATTTTAGAGACAACTAACACACAGCTAACAATTCTCAAAAAAAAAAAAAAGGTAGGGTTGATGCAAGTCTCTTGGTATATGTGTCAAATGAAGCTCAGTAGAGTATGAATGTTTTTGCCACCTGGTAAAGTGAACAGATGAAATAGAAAATCCAGGCAGAATTCAATTAGCAAATTCATAAATTAGTGTGCTTTCACGCTTCCCTTGTGAATTCTAACTTTTCTTTATGCAATAAAGTCTTCCACCTTCATTGGTCATTGGTACCCATTTTGATTTGTTTGTACTTTACCTGCTATTTCAAAGAAACAAACCTTACTGAATAGGTTGTTCCTAAGACAATAGCTAGCTCCCCCATCCAACTCTGACCAGAAATGTCAGTTCAAATGTAATGGCTACTTCTTTATATATCTCTCTTAGTAACATTTCTATACTAGTCAGAGGAAAAAATATTCCCACACAAATTTATGTTAGTAATTCAGTTTGTATTACTATAACAGTTTGTATCTTATAAGAAAGACGCTCATTCTTTGGAGGGAGTAATGTGGCGATCTGTAAACCTGAACTCTGAACGGTTCACGCCTTTGGACTGATAATCTTACTTTGGGAAAGACACGTAATCTGTGGTTAGATGTTCATAATCCATAACATTGAGACACTGGCCAATGACAGGGCTTAGTTTGAAAAGCTATGGTTCATGTAAGTTGATGCACGTGGTTTATGGCTGTCCTAACTGGAAATAGTCACTCAGATAATAAATATATGCAATTAAGCCTACTGCAAATAAATCCATGAACTGGGCTGATCCATGAAGTGGTGTGCTGGAGCAAGCTCATGAGACGCTACCATGGGTACAGACATCTCTTCCCAACTCTGCGTTTAGCAATGCCTTGCTCGTGGCTTGAAATCAGCCATGGCAGCAGTAGTTAGGCCACGGAAATCAGCAAATGCTACATACAGATCAGAACCTTCCCTCCCCCTCCCCCCAATCCCCCGCCAAAAGCTAGTTAGTTGAACATTTATCACTTGGATGCATGGCTGAGCATTGTAAATTTTAAAACATGGAACTCAAGATAGCACATATACACAGATTATAGCTACATTAAAATATACATCTACATTAGCACTAGAAGCAAATTAAAGTGTTGTAAATAGCGCTTTATGCTTGGTAGATACTTTCTCTGTAAAGCCAAGTGACTAATTTAAAATAAAATCCTTTCCCAGCCCTTGGTATGGTTCCAACTTCTTCTAATGCAATAGAAAATAAATGTACCATGTTAGATTCTACAAGGAAACAGTGTGATGTATGACCCTGGAAGTTTGACTGATAATATACCAACTCTCAAGGTAATAGGCTATGTCATTGGAGCTCTATCTTTTGGGTGTGGAGTGATTTGAAGTTCTTAATCCGTATTTTCTTTACACTGATGATATTCATTAGAATAGACTGCAATAGGGTTTTTTAGATTAAAAATAAGGATTAATTTTTCAAAACCCACAAATTCCAAAGGTTCACCCACATACCTTTGTAAGCAAATGAAAAGAAGGTCTGAAAGTCCAATAAAACAAAACTTTATAAAGTTCAAACTTGAATCCAAAAGTTATAAAATATTCATCAGTTTTCACAAAAGGTAGTTAACAAAAAACAAAAAACCCCCTTGAATCCTCACAATTCACTTGCTTACCTAGCAGCCTCCTGAACATAATGCAATTTTTCAGAAAAGCTTAGAAGAGTGGCATCTTTCTTTTGGGCTTCCTAGAACAAAAGCAGAATTTTCTCTCACTATTTAGATAAAACTGAAAGGAAATAATTTTCTTGGGGCTGAAAGGAATCTTAAAATCACTGTTCCTAGTTTTTATGCTTGACGCATTCAAAGCAACTCACTCATATATGAACTCTGATATTCTTAGTAAGATTTACCAGAATGCCCCTACTCTCAAGACACATTTAACTTCCCAGAGCAACTGACCCTACATGAAATACAATTTATGTGCATGAAAACTCAATGGAAGGAGGGGGTGGCTTAGCAGGGCCCATTGTTTCTCCGAGAATCCAACGTATGCTGCTTCTATACCAGCCATACCTATGAGTGTGCCTTTAAATGACCGAGATACCTTCAGTTGTTAAACCAGTTTGCAAACTGATTTTAATGAGAAGGTGCACAAGCCACAGAGATTTTGGATTCTTCACCTCATCACAGGGTACAAGGAAGGCAGGTATGAAGGGAGCAATTACCAACTCTGGAAACTTCCCCACCTGGGCAGGGGCAAGTTACACAGAGCACCTGGATACACAGATCTAAAAGGGCTGCCAGGAAACTACCTGCAAGACACCTGGGTTGCAGGAAGGTCCTGAAAAGTAACTTTTAAATTAATCCTGAGCTCAACATGTCCTCCGTCTTCTAAAGAATATAGTAATAATAGTGTTTATTATTATTTATGGAATGTTTACCATTTGCCGAACACCGAGCTAAACACTTTATGGAATTATCTCTGTCAGCCCTCTTGGTTACCTGGTTTTGAGGTATCACTACCCCCATCAGTAGATGAAGTGATTGAGGGTTTTAGGTTTAAGTGACTTGTCTGAGGAAGTACAGCAAATAAAGGACAAATCAAAATCTCCTCCTTCTGTCCTGTTCTAATGCTCACACTTAAAACAAACACGTGACACAGCTTACTCCCCAGGTTAAAGCTGTGTCTCCGTGACTGCTGTCAAAACAACAAGGCAATCCAACGAAGGAAAAACAAACTAGTACAATTCGTTACTGGAGATAATTTAACAACGAAGAGATAATTGTCCTTCGCTGATATTTCATTTTGTAACTAGTTCCTTTGGCATCACACAGACCTAGTCGAAAATGTTAAGTGATGGACAGGGTTCAGACTCCAAACCGTGGGCTCACAGCAAGGCCCTCTAACCCACAGTTCACAAAGGAAAAAGTGGAAATGACCTTTTTAATTGCTCTGACTCCCTCACTCTTTACATATAACTGGTCAAAAACCTCGTCAATTCAACATCAGAAATGTTTCAATACCCAGGCCTTCTACTAGCCAATCCTGTGGTCATTGCTCTGATTCTCGACTATCACCAATTAGAGCCAACAGACACCAAGGGGTACTCCTAGTTCTAGTTCTCGCTGCACTCCAATCCACCCTGCACATTGCCTTATTTTCCTACAAAACAAAAACAAAACACCTGGTCATGCCATATGCTGTGCACACGCTTCTGTTGGCTCTCCATTGCTAAAGCATGAAATCCAAAAGCCTCAGCTTTAGGATCTGAATCCTTTATAATCTGGCTTCACCCATTTCTCAGCCTCACTCCCCCGATCCCACCACGCCCCTCCAGTCCTATAACACTAGGTGCAGCTCCACTCAGGAATTTGCAAATAGTGCTTCTGCACAGAGAACCTTCTTGGCACCTGCCATGCTCTTTCCTAACTCTGATGACCCCTTACCCCTTGGAAAAACTTCACAGCCTCCATGGGGATTCACACACATTCTCTCTCTTTGTATAAGTCCCTTCCGTACCTGTGCAACAAAGTGCAGAAGGTTCATCCCAGGTTTGTTTGCTTTTGTGTCTGCCAATTTGAGCAAAGAAGACAGTTTAAATCCTACTGCATTGCCAGCATACCTTCCCTGAAGAAGACAAATCAAAAGAAAAAATATACAAAAACCTTTAGACAGACCCTTAAAGTTGGAAACGTATTTTTAATTTTTTTAAAATTTTACTTACTGCATTCATGATATTTCCCGCCTGTAGCACCAAGTGTAATATTGAATGTAGCTCCTCACATGACATCAGCTCTGTCAAAAAGAACACACCGCAATACCTTAGAGAAGCCTTTAGCTTAAATGCAGAAAAGACTACTGCCACATCCAAGTTCAAGGGTATCTGAAGCAAGCTCTGACCCTAAACTGTTTATAAAGACTGAAAAAAGCAAATAAAGCAGCACATTCTATGGTTATATCTAATGTACCATTTGCTACTGGCTATCCATACCCTAGTGTTTCACTGGAAATCAAATATGTGTGACACTTAAATGTACGAAATACTTCCATAATGAAGATTTTTCATGTAGTGGAAAATGTAAAAGCCTTATGAAAAGCAGCAAACTGTGCAATAGGAATAAATTTTCTCTTAGCAGTTATTGCTTTTTTCCTTTACATCCACTGGCCTTTGAGACTATACTTATGGAATATGAAAACTAATAGCAAGCAACATTTTGCTTAGTCGATGAGCTATGAGGAGATAAAATATAAACAGGCTGGAGTGACATGTAAATAAGTTGCAAAGTACCAACCCTTAGGGGCCAGGCACCCAGAGAATCTTTCCATTTTATTCAAAACTATACATTGCATTTGGATTGGCTTAAAGATTTAAAAAGGAACTTATTGTAATATATTGATAAACGAGGTCTTTAACCACAGAATCTTTTGTACACATACCTATGCAAATAAACAATATTAAAAATTGTTAACATATTTGGAAAACTAAAAAAGTTTGATTATTAAAATGACAGTATATATAGATAATAAAACGTCACCTATAATATTTTTAAGTTAATATTCTCCATTAAGTCTAGCGTTACTTTCCAAAAATTACATCTGGATCATTGCCTATATTGTGTTATCTGTGGAGGCCAGTTTTTGAAGGCTAACCAGATAAGCAATGTCTCCACCGTGCCCACAAATTTGCACTGCTCAATATGAAAACATATTCTTCCATCTCTACTGAGCAGGAGGCACAGCCCTTCCAAAGTTGCTGCAATAACCTTGGTATAGGAAAAACATTTTTAAAGGTCTCGAAATAGAAAGAAGAAAAATTCTTCTTAATTCTTAATCTCCTCTCTAAAATGAAGAAAATAGGATAGGCTGAAGAGAAAAACCTGATCTTAACACAGGCCAGAGGAACTAAATAGGAAAACCAAATAAGAATAAGCAGTTCTACACAATAACTAGGAATCCAGAAAAAGACTGAGAGGAAATCAGGCTGGGGCTGACGAATGCTGGAAAATGTGAGGGTCAGGGAGGGCCAGAGCCTGCCTCAGGTAAGAGGAGGCGGCAGGCATCCTCAGTGCCCTAAAAGCCGGAAAGCAAAGCTCCTACCCCTGTGGGTTGAGACAGTAGAGCAACTCTGAGGGGTCTATCCAAGCAGAGTAAGCAAACATTTAGCAAATTGTTCAAAGAAATGGCCAACTGGGCTCCGAATGTAACTAGCACACCAGAAGTAAGAGTCTGGAGGGGAGGCGGGTGCGCAGAAGAGTCCACTGGAGATGTCTGGGAGGAGCCAGGAGGAATGGGCGTCTGCTTCTGAAAAAGAGGCAGGCCTCCCCCCCCCCACACACACACCAAAAGAGGCCAGAGATAGAAGAAGAGATGCAGCTGGCCCAAGGGCCCACAGTTGGAGCGCGCGCACGCACAGACGCACAGAGAAAGCTAACCTACTAGGGGAGGAACAAGTGTGAGCTACAACCAGCAAAGTTTACTTTGAAGCTTGAGACCATAGAAACCTTCTCTTAAGGGAGAATATGCTGATTAATGGATTGATTAGTTAATGAATTAATTAACTAGTGGGAAAGTAAATGGAAATAAACCTTAAATGCGCCATTCCTGGTAACAGCTCATTTCCCTTTTTAGGATGTATCAGAAATGGGACTTTGCACGTCTAATTTCCATTGAATAGTTTTTAAAAAAAGTAAACTGCTACCAAAATTAATAAAAACAAATTACACGAAGCATATGTATTTACTTACCTTTTGTTGCTGTTCTTAGAATTGTTATGTCTGTGTACAGAGAAGAACAAGAAGGTAAAAACTCCTTCTTTAGCACCATGGCTTCAATGCGAAGCGAATAGCTGAAAAAGAAAAAGTAAAACTAGAATCTGACGTCATTAATTTAAAAACCTTACTCGGCTTTTAAAGAACAATGATCGGTGATCCTTACTTTGGCACCTGAATTAAGCAGTGCAGAAAGGATTCCGCCAGAGACAGCTTGGACACATCTCCACTAAATGTTTTTAATCTCTTTATCTAAAAGACAAATGGAAAAGGGGGTAGAGAAAAAAATAACTTATGATTAAAATGTAACATGATTTTCAATTTCATCTTAGAATTCCTGTAAGAAAATAGGATTTCACTGCCCAATTCAAACTAGTAAAAATGGAGACCTAAGAAAAGACAGAAGAAGAAATCATCACATCTACCACTTCACTAAAAGAAGAAACACCAAACAGACAAATTAGAGAGAAGAGCCACGTCACTTCTGTGGGTATAACAATCCCATACAAACCAGAGAGCTTTGCCTCTGGAATCCTCAGGCAGGTTACTATCAGGAGACTGAAAAAGGGTCATTCTACGGATGAAAATTTTCTGTAAATTATAATCTGGAAGGGGACATTGTTTGGGAGAAGAAAGAAGAGACTGAGGAGTCATTATAATATGATCCTTTAAGTCATCAGTGAAAAAATATTATTATTATTATATACTCTTATTATTTTTGAGTATTTTAGGTATAAAATACTTAGAATGGGTAAGGTCTAAGGCAGATCTTCTCCCTGTATCAAGTCCCCTTCACACACAATAGATTTCTAGGAAGCGACTATTGTACGTTGAGGTGCGTCTACTTTGGCTCTCCAGCCGGAAGAGAAAAAGGAAAGTGGTTTAAACAACCCAAAGATCAATGTCAAGACATCCCCCTATGAAAAAAATCAGGTAATAAAACAGTATGTACAGTAGGATACCATTTCTATGATTTTTCTTTTTTTTTAAAGTGTCGACTACCACCACCCCCCCCCACGCCATTCTCCATGCACAGACGATGTAGACTCAGGAAAAAGGCTAAAAGACCTCACCAACATCAGGTGTCAGGATTAGTCATTATTATTCTCTTCTGCTGCTCAGTTTTATTTTCTAAAATGTCTACAATAAACATGTATTACACGTATAAAACATTAAACTAAAAGTTATTAAACATGCAACTATTCCTTCAACTCTAGCAAGGAAAAAAAAATAAAGATCTGGCATTAGGAATATAGCCAAACAGCTAGCAGGTAGGGATGGAGGTGAAGAGAAAGTGCTCAAACTGCATCAGAAGGCAAATCATGCCTTTAACCACACAGAAAACTGGACCAACCCAATGGCAGAAACATTTCTCCGTCTGTTGCAAGAGTCTTCCAATAAAAATACACTCCGGTAAGTAGCACCTTAAGGCCACCAGGCAAGCAGACAGCTTATCTCTATAGCTAACTGTCGCCTAGGAGCACTTGCCATCTTTTATTGTTCTTTTAAAGCTTTCTTTTTCCATCCCCTGGATTACATTGGCTGCCCAGAAAAATAACATGATGTTTAAGCCTCTTGAAAAATAGGAAATGGCAGTTCAGAAACACAGAGGAAGGAGTATGTGCAAAGATACACTAACTGAAATATCTACATTACCTGAAAAGACAAAATGCAACAGTGCAGATACGCACCCAAGTATTAAGTCTGGTCCTTAAGCCTACAGTTTTTCTTCCATTATAGAATTGCATTCTTTCCCCTGCCTGGAGGGCCTCAAAGTGAATTTACCATTTTCAGCCTTACTAAATGGCACCTCTGGTTTAGAAAAAGGCCAAATCAGTGCCTAGTTTCTCAACTAGAAAGCTGTGGGATGAATTCTGATCCCTTCTGAACTAGAGCCTCACAATTCACTATATATGGGCAGGGGCAGAGTGAGGTTGTACCTTTTATAAGACCATATATGTAGCATGTGCAAAACTGCTGAAAATAGCACCGTTTTCTGTCTAAAGCAGAAGAACAGGTCATGCTACGTAAACTTGGTAGATACATCTATTAAACATGTGCTAAACTGTAACCGAACAAGGATTAATCTCCTTCACTTATGTAAAGAGCTAAAAATGTTTAGATTTCAAGAGAATGGTGATGAAAAGATAGTATTTAATTTAAATACCATGTATACAGTTCTTAATTCCATTTCAAAATGGGATTTACGTTCATTAAGAGGGATTACTGTACCGTCACAGTGGTAGGGAGGGAAAAATGAGAGGTGAGCCAACCCTATAATTATTATGCATTCTCATCATCATCAAATAGCATTTATCAAACATGGTTAGGCGTAATTTTGTTGGCTGAGCCAAGTGACTCTCATTATGACCCGGCTGTGCCCGGTTCTGTCCTAATAGCAAACAGCATGCTCCTTAAGACTCACACATTCCAAAGGGCAGGCCTCCTTCATCCCATCTAATTCCACTCACATGGCCTTGAAAGAGCAGGATTTCCCACCCACAAACCCACCTAACAGAAGACCCTCACTGTCACTCCCCTCCCAGGGGCAGAGTAAACAAAAAAGGTAGGAACAAAGTGATAAAATGTCAGAGGTGGCAATTTAACTTGCCTCCAGATAGAACTGGACATTTCTACCACCTTCCAGCCTTGTATGCCTGACACTGAGAGGTGATAGGGTACCAGCCCACTAGAGGGAAGGGCTGGCAGGCTGAGTGTGGGTCCCTTCCAGTGCCCACCTGGCTCCTACTCCAGTCTCCTCTCAGCGCACAGGAATACTTTGCTGGACAGAGAGCCTACTCCAGTTCTTTTATTTCTGGGCCTACCTTCTTCCTCTGAAAATTTTAACCACGAGTCTGAGGCAAGATGAACAAACATGCCAGATAAAAGATTTATGGTGAAAGGCAGAGAAATCCTAAAAAACAAATTAACCTTGGGTTGGCTTGTCAGCTGAGACCACAGGAGAGAGAAAAGGGCTCTTTCCGTTCATATTTTTCCGCATGCTGATAAGATCACAGTATCATTTGGGTGACACTCACACCAGTACTCTGATAACAGAGGTGATGAAAAGGCTGGGAGGCCCTCTGAAAATCTTTTCAGAGTTTTGAGAACCTCTGCCCTTCCTTCCTTCCTCCAAGAGAGGTGGTGGAATGCAGCAGAAGGAACTGCTCTGGGGTCAGACAAATCAGGGTTCAAATCCACCTTCCTCTACGGCCTGTGAATCATGTGACACTAGACCAGTTCTATCTAACCCGTGTGAGCCTATTTCTCACTTGTAAAATGAGAAATATCATGTCGCTGTGAGGATTACATGAAAAAGACATACAAAATACTTATAGCAATGATTTTTTAACTTTCTAGGTACGTGGCACTGAACTAAGCACTTGAAATACGTGATCAAGCTTGGCTGAATTTTGCCCTGTCCAGCGCCTGGTACATGGGGACACTCAATAAAGGTTTAGAGCCTTCTTGTGCTAAAAATGAGCACAGAACATTGAACCTCAGGCTTAGCAACATGCAGCGACGTATCCACTTATGTATTTATTAGCATATTTCTGTCACATTCCTAAACCTTTCTCCCTCGGCCCTGCCTCTTCCTGGCCTCATCTCCAACCTCCACCAAAAACTCTGGGGGCGACCTTGGGTCTGGGTGGCGCCAGAGGCCACACAGCTCTCACAACAAAGCCAATCTGTCCTTGCAGAGGGCATGGGTCACTGAGGTGGCTTTGGCTGTCACCGTCCTCCCTCTGTCAGCATAGATCCCCCAGAATGGTTTAGGGAGGGACGCCAAGTGGCACTGGGGACGGTCAGGGTGTTCCTGCTGAAGGAAGCTCCCAGCTGAGTTTGGAGGGTGTGGTGAGCTGAAGCCAAGAGTCAGTAACATAAACACGGAGAAGTGTGACCAAGCTTGTCAGCTATTCAGACTGAGGATGACCCTGCAGCAGCTGGGCCTGGTTCAGCAGCTCAGAAGCATTTTAGGGTCCCAAGGCTGTTTCATGTCAGCAGGACACTGCCTCTGGGGTTAGCTAATTGTCTCGGCCTGAGAGAACGCCTTGGCGCTGGGTGGGTTTTATTCACCTTGCCCTTAACTTTCTTCCCTTTCAATTTTATCCCCCACACAACTCAAAAAACAGACTTTTTCAGAACATGAGCGGTTTAATGGCTAAGTTGCTTCTTTGAAAAATCCCTTAGTCTTCCACGACCTTTGCATTTTCTAATTACACCTTTGAATTGTCAATTCGAAATTTAAAGAACCATATTTAATCTCCTACCTCCTCATGATAAGAAGCTGGCAGCCTCCCTTGTGCCTAACTTCCATTTAGAAATTTAGAACTTTTCAGAGCCTTTTCACATCTGCTATCAAATTTGATTCTCACTTAAAAAGAACGGCAAGGTCGCTTAGGAGTGGGTACTAGAGCAGGTCTAAAGAGAAGTCATGAAAAAAGCCCAAGCAGGAATAAGATTTTGAGAACAACTACATCTTTTTAAAATAAACTCACATTAATTCAATCATATTCATCCTAATTTAAAGATTTTGGAACTCGCATTCTTTACATAAAACAAAAATTAATGACTGTTTAGTATAGAAGATCTGGGTAAATTATGATTTAAATGTTCCTTTCCCTCAACACTTGGAGACCTTTTTACTAACATTAATGAATGCTGTTAATTAATCTTGGCTAAGCTAAATTACACTTAATTTGCAAACAGAAAACCCAAGGTAGACAGAGCCTCAGGTTATTAGATGTACCCAGAATATCTAGTAAACCCACGAAGATCCTCAATTTGGCATTATGAGTTTATCACTGATGTAAAAGAAAAAGCGCAAATATATTTCTCCTATTATCATTAATGGTACCAAAGTCAAGTTCCATAAATCACGCGTGAGAAGGGGTGTGGATGAGGAAGGGAAGAACCGAAACTCCTTGTAAAAGGGGAACTTACACTTTTTACTTTATAAGACTATATTATTCAAATGTTTAGAAGCATAAATATTAATGTAATTTCTTATCAATTTTTTTTCAAGGGTCAGTTCTTCAGAAATAAAAACAATATCCCCATTTTGCAAGGTTTTATAAGATTGTTTTTGTTTTTTCCTATCAAGCTCCTACCCACTAAAAAATTCATTTCTCTCAGTCCAGGAAAAAAACAACTCAGCATCTTTATATGGTGGTACTGTATTGCTATCACAGCAACCTCTACATTTTAGTCAGTTATATAGACAACATTTATTAACAATTGACCTATCTCTCCAAATTTTTAGAGCATCTTTATCCAAAAGTGGTCGTTTTATCTTTTTTTAAAGTATATGTATTATAACCCAGGTACATCCTAGACAAAGGTCATCATTAGACGACAGAAAATGCACCTAAAATTTATTGAGCCCCCATGTGCCAAGCACCAAGTCTCACTTTATAGGTGAGAAGACTAAAGGTCACAGGAGTTAAGCAACCTGCCCAAGTCTCTCATTTAAAAAAGTTTTCTCAATTAAGGGTAGAGCTCTAATTTAAACCCAGATTTTCTAACTCCAAGAACCCGTACTCTTTCTACTAGGTCACTTCTTTTACATGAGAAGACTGGGGCTCTGGGTGGGAGAGCGCCCTTCCATGTGGGTTTTGACATTCCTAATCACTCCTAACATCTAAAACTCATGCGCCAAATTCCTTACCTCCTCTGACTCGGGCAAAAGCTTAAGAAATTCTCGCAATGTCTCTGATCCATAATGCTCAGTCTTTCCTTGATGAATATCTTCTACAATGGACTGAGGAGACCTTGAAAAGACAATCAGATTCCATTTCACCTTTGCTGGAGTGCCAAAGAAACACAAGCCAGTGGAAATTAAAACAAACCATCTCCACCCTCTTTTCCATCCCACCTTCTTCCCAGTCTCACAGGCGGTTTTGTGTCCTCTACTACCATGGAAAGGAGGGATCCTGCTACACCACTCAGAGGCCCCTTAACCTAGAAAACCACCCCCACCCCGAGGCATCCCAGGAAGGTCAGCATGGCATCGACCACTGGGGTCTTCTTTGGGAGAAGAAAAACAATCCCCTTTGGTCTCGGGGAACTCCTGCAGAGCCCTTTCCTTTCTACTTCAGAACACTTGAACTTAACTACTGTTCACCTTACCCGTCCAACCTCCACTCAAGGAGCAACACTACAGATGAATTTATAAATTCCCTGACGTGACAGGCTTGAATAGATACCCCCGGGCAATTCTCACTATACTTCAAATCACTAGATTAGGTTTTCAAGAAGGAAAACAGTAGAAAGTGACACACACTTGTGGACTCATCAAAGCCACGTGTCTAAGAGGATTTGAAGGTATGAAGAACGACTTTCACTCATATTAGAATCTGAATTTCCGCCCCCACCCACAGACTCTGATGCTGACAGCATGGATGTGACTGAAGTTTCAATTGTGGGCAAAAATCTTACTTCTTAAATTGCTTAAGAAAGATCCCAATGTTCATGCTCCGTTTTGCATCCAAGACAGTAATCTGGAAAAACAAAATAGAGACACACAAGATAATTAAAGTACAAATAAGAAGAGCTGGAGAAAAGAATTAAAACCTATCAAAATACAATACTAATTTATAAGAGAATAATTCCCAACATACCTAATATTGATATACCTAATATAGTCTTCAAACACTAAAATATTATCATCTCCCCAAACATTCTGCAATGATATGTTTCCTTAAATGTAATAATTATACATATCTATTTTAATATTCTATAATTTTAAGTAAATTATATATATACTTAATTTTTTTTCAAATTTAGCAGTTTTCTGTTAGAATAATACAGTCCACATCTTAAAGCCCCAATGTGGAAAAATGTCTCAGCATAGTAAGAATCATATGAGCTTTGAACTGAGAGAGTAAAAAATAACTCTGCACTGGTTTTAGAGTGAGTCCCAATCCTGATTTAAAGATATAAAAGGACCAATACTGTTATTTTCAGGAACATAATAGAATTCTTATATTTTTTCTAAAAGAAAAATTTCTTTTCATTGAAAAAGAATATAGCTGTCCAACAGATCTTTTAGGAAGAGGTAAGACAGTACCCTATATTTTATTTACTCAGAATTTAAAAAGGAAAACTCTTGGGCTACATTTCACGAAGTCTAAGACGCATATTTTTTTCGCATTTTAACATCTCTGGAATAAGAATGTGTCTTACAATGTATGGCATCTTTGATTTAACGAAATATGGTGGCTATTCCAATGTACCATCAAAATCCAGATTTGGGCTCCAATAAATTTTAGCTGTTCAAATTAATAATTTAGAAGAGTTTTATCAGACTAGACATTTTTTTTTTGGCAGGGGAAAAGGGTGGTGGGGGATGAAACACAGAAGCCATTTCTTTCTTTGGAAGTAAATATCCAGGATGTGAGGAGGAAAGATGACATGAAAAGTGCTGCAATTTTTTCCATTTGTTTTTTGGTAAAGGCAGGCTAGCTAAAATAGGAATGTTGTTATAATGCTCTTCCTTTCCAAATGTATGTGATTCATTGTGAACAAAAGAGAATCAGGTTTCAGATTAAATTCCTGATCTCTGGGCTTGCTTCTAAGTTTATATGAAATAGCAAGACTGTTAACCAAAGTTAATGGCACTTCCTGGCTATAAGGTTAAATTTTTACAAGACTATGGTTGCCTTCATTTGAAGACTAATCTTAAACAATCACATTATTTACTATCCTAGGGGTTTATTTCATGTTAACACAATCACCTGCCAACCATAAAATAAACTCCAAGTTAAAAGAGCAGGCTCCTTCTTGGAATCCTACCCTGGGGTTGCAGTTCAAGTTCACTGTGAAGGGAGAGGACAGGAACCGGGGGGAGAAAGGGTGAGAAAAAATACCTGTCAAACTTATCACCCTTTAAGGAGGAAAGCTCATACCGAAAAGAGGAATCTAAACTTATTAAGACAGACAACTATGTGTTTATTACAATTCATAAATTAAAAAACAAGTAAGAACATGCATATTGATACAGATGTGTATGTAGCTAAAGAACTTTCTCTGCACTCATTTCTGCCCAGAATGGGGGAAATATCTTCTTTTATGTTTCTTTCATTAAATTACCACCTCCTGCTATATTTAACCCTTGAGGGTAGCACCCTCCCCTGACCCCAAAACCCCAAATGTCACCCTCATCATATTCACCCTTCAACCCTCTGGGACTCTATACACTTGACCTAGATCCATAGCTATTGTTGGAAAAGTGGTGGAGCCATCTCTCTTATTATTCCTATTTGCCAGATAAGGAAACTGAGCCTCACAGATGTCATTTTATAACCTCCCCAAAGCAATACTAGAAATGAAATGCTAGCCTGGGTCCCTCTGGTTCCTTTTAGTTCCTGTGAGTTTTAATATCACTGATGATACAGGAATATAGAGAAGTAAAAAATATCCTCTCTCCCCACCACACCCCCCCGACCCCCCAGCCTGGTATTAACACTGGGATGTTTCTCTAGGAATGGGGTCAGATCTGTAGAAAGCCATCTGTAGGGCCTGGCCAAGTCCCCTGCTGGCCAAGTCCACAGCTGTATATGTGGGATGATGGATAGAAATCATGTTCTCATCAGCTAAGGAGTGAAAGGCCTGGGCCCCCAGGAGCAGCCCCTCACGCTCAACATAGGGGCAGCTCAGCCTGGGCACCAGCTGTCTCCACAGCTTGAAACAAGGCTTTAGAACCCCAGCACTAAGAGAATTCAGTGATATTCCTAAGGAAAAACCTGGGCTGGCCATGACTGCGCACCTAACACGGAAAACAGCCCAGCGCCTCATCCAAACAACAGGAAAAGGAGACAACTGATAACATTCCAGGGACCGTCCCACTCTCTCCTGGCAGCTTCGGATTTGCCTAGTGAGTGAGCAGTCTCTTTCTCATAGGTTATCGCACTGGATCCTTCTTAAGCAGTGTTATAAAAGTGTTTGTTAAAGTCCTTCAAAGAGGGTTATCACTCTACATGTAAATTAGCTTATCTTACTTCCCAAATGCTTGCCAGCTCAAAGCTGGGCAATTCAGAAACACACGGGCGTGGGGGATGGTGGTGTTTTGGAAGCAGTCAGCACAGTGGACTGCACATGGGCTCCTTTTGAGACTCCCAGGCTCCAACAGGCTGAGACCAATCGCCAAGAAAGGGGATGAACCGACCTGGCCCCTCCCTCTCCACCAGTTCCAATCAATCCGTATCTACTTTCCCCGACGCCACAGGACGTGTAGGCAGGACCCCACTGAAGTCAGGGCCTGTCACAGCAGGTCCAGCCAGCATACTACAGAGCTCGTGAGCTTTCCCACAAAAGCTCACCGAAGAGTTCAACCATTCCTGGCCAACAGGAGAGCTAAAATTAAGGTGGTAATGCGCTCCACTCATTTCATCCAGAGGATATCCCACCAGGATGAGGGGGACTTGCTATAATAACAGATCCCCTCGGATGGCCAGGGTGGCCAAGGGTTGTTCTGACACCCTCAGAAGCACGGTGACTGTACTACCGGTATGAACTCAATAGCAGGTGGGAGTGGGTCCACAACCCCTCTTGTTCGGACCTCTAAGTCAGCTCTCCTAGTTTCTTCTACTACAATTCTTGTATTTTCACCTAGTGTCAGTCCACTGCAAAATCTGCCTCCCTTCTTCGCTAAGAGAAGAAACTTTTGTTTCTTAGCTGTAGTAAGATACACATAACAATGTTTACCATCGTAACCATTCAGTGTATAGTTCTGTAACCTCAAGTATATTCACATTGTTGTGCAACCATCACCACCATCCGTCATAGAACTGGTCCCCTTGCAAAACTGAAATCCTGTACCCATGAAACAATAACTCCCCATTTCCCCTCCCCTACCCCTTAGCAACCATCATTCAACTTTCTTCTGTCCCTATGAATTTGACCACTCTGGGTATCTCATATAAGTGGGATCATATACTACTTGTCCTTTTGTGACTGGTTGACTGGTTTATTTCACTTATAATGCCCTCAGATAGAAAAAGAAAATTTTAAACCACTTGTTTCAGCATGTCAAAGGGGGCTTCCTTCCTTCCTTAGCTCTAAGGAGTGGTTATTTCAATCCTATGTCAAACTTTGGAAGGCAAGAATTAAAAAATCTTCCTGTATCCTCCAACATAGACTTAACTTTTGGTTTTTTATGGTTTTTCATTTTCTTTACTTTTGCTTATTGGTTGTTTGGGAAATGTTCCTCCTCCAACTTTGGCGGGGGGGGGGAATGAAAACCCAGTTGAAGCTTTTATTTTCTTTGAAATATATCTATTTTCAAGTACTACTACCTGGTTCTATAGTTTTGGATTGAGCATGTCCCAGAATTCTAGAATATACTGGGATCATAACAAAAGTCGAGAAAGAATGACTAACACCTAAAATTACAGTGAAAGAATAAAATATTACTTCTCATAAATTTAGAAGAACCAATCTTCCTTCCATCTTTCCTTCCTTTTTGTTTTCTTTTGAGGGTGCATCTCACAGTGGCCCACCCAGGGATCGAACCGGCAACCTTGGTTTTATCAGCACCACACTCTAACCCACTGAGCTAACCAGCCACACTCCCTTCCTCTTTTTCTAATAAATGATTTTAGCTATTTCTTCCAAGGTATAATGAATTAATATTAATTGTAATATTACTATAAACATAACGAATGCCCTCTAGTGTTTCAACATTTGTGTCTTCTTTTTCTTTATTTCAGTTTTGTTAAGGTATAATAAGTAAAATTGTAAAGATATTTAAAGTGTATATCGTGGTGATTTGATATACGTATACATTGTGAAAAGATTCCCCCCCATCTAGTTAATAAACACATCTATCCATCACCTCACATATTTATCTTTATTATTATTTTTTGGTGAGAACATTTAAGTTCTACTCTCTTAGCAAATTTCAATTGTACAATACAGTGTTATCAACTGTAGTCACCATGTTTTACATTAGATCCTCAGACCTGACCTTAGTCATCTTACTGTGTTTTCTTCGTGAATCCCAATTTTGATCTATCATATCAATACCTTGTAAGATAGTCCCTTTGCTTCCTTGGTTCAGTTCTGTCAGGCTCAGTTACTTTTAATTTCTTCGGAGGAAACCAAATCTTTAACACTGGCCCTTACCTTAAGGGCGTTTTAGATCTAGAGAGAAACAAGTAGAGACCCAACTACCCAGTGTGAGGCTAAAGGGCTGAGCAACGCTGATAATAGTTGGACTGGGAACTTCTCAGGGGTGAGATCAGCAAACTTGGGGGGAAAAAGGTGGAGCTTGAGCTGAATCTTTTTATTATTATCACCAGTAATATAAATTTGTTATATCTAATTACTTTATTACAGCTTAATTATTATTGTATCATTTGTAGCCTCTTCAAGTGAATTTTTAGGTAACGAAGATATAAGGATAGTAATGTTTCATAAATTTTTTCTCCCTTATTAAATGTCCTAATTTACTATTTTCAATTACTTATTCTTCCTAAATTCGGCGATTCCCAAACCCAGCTTTTCCCTATCTTCCAGCAACTTCTTCCTTTGGAGTATAATGGACTTTACTTGTAATGCTTTATAAGCCATTTAAAGTAGGAGCCAACCACATAACGGCAGGCCGTTTCTGTACGAGATTATTATATTTCAAGGACACATAATCTGGTCCTCAGCACGTTTGAACCTCCAGAATTACGGCCTGTGTGGTAACGGTTGGGATGCCGTGTTTCCAGGCTCAGGATGGATCTGTCTGCTGAACATGCGGTCAAGCGTATTCTCCAGTCCACACAGACAGGCGGTGAGCAGACTACTACTTTCAACCCTGAACTCCACTTACTACAGAGTGAATTGGAAGATGTAGCACTGGTCCTTGTTAGACCATCCCTCTTTTAAGTTGTAATTTCTTTAGAAGAAAATCTAATCAGGGAAGAAAATAGCATGAACTGTATCCTGTTACTAAAAAAAGGTATATATAATACTTCAAGCCATGTGGGAGATAGCATGGAAAATTGAAAATAATTTTAGATGACCCTCTGTTATGTGACAACATTACCTAATCTGCACTTAAATCCATCTATCTACACTACTTTTCCTACGTGTGTACTGAAGAATTGAAGTTAGACTGAGTACACGGTGATGGTGATTTAATTTTTCTTTCTAGTATGCCGTCTCTCAGATTAGGACCTGCAAGTGTTAAAAATAAAGATATTTGGGGCAGCCGGTTGCTCGTGGTTGGAGCACAGTGCTCATAACACCAAGGTCGCCAGTTCAATGCCCACATGGGCCAGTGAGAAACCACGGCTTGAGCTTGGAGCTGAACCTCCGGTGGGCAGCTGGTTGGCACAATGGTTAGAGCGTAGTGCTCATAATACCAAGGTCGCTGGTTCGATTCCAAAATGGGTCAGTGAGCTGCGCCCTCCACAACTAGATTGAAAACAACGACCTGACCTGGAGCTGAGCCTCGCTCTCCACAACTAGACTGAAAACAATGACTTGACATGGAGTTGATGAGTCCTGGAGAAACACACTGTTCCCCAATATTCCCCAATAAAAAAAAAAGTAAAGATATTTGCAAACCCATGTTCATAATAGCATTATTCTCAATAGCCGGATACTAGCCAAAAGATGGAAGCAACCCAGAAAGATGGAAGCAACCCAGGAAACAACCCAGAAAGATGGAAGCAACCCAGGTGTCCATCAACAGGTAACTAGATCAACAAAATGTAGTATATACATACAATGGAATATTATTCAGTCTTAAAATCCTGACACATGCCACAACAGGGATGAACTCATTATGTAACAACGTGGATGTTTCAGTGCTACTGAACTTTACACTTAAAACATTGCTATGTGTATTTTAACACAATTAAAAAATTGATTCTTCAGTTTTAGAATTTTTTTTTTTTTTTACTTAAGGGAAAATAAAAAGGCTGCACCTAGGTCTAGGGGTGGAGGGAGATAAGGAGAAAGACTCTTTTCCTCCCTGAATTTTAGATCTGGCCTAGAAATGGACATTTCTGCTTCTACTACAGCTGGAAAAAGAATGCCACAGTCCCTGCCACTTCCCTCCCTCTCTGTGGTCCTTACCCTCTCTTGAATTCACAAACATAAGGTAGCAAGTTCCTTGTAGTCCCATGAACTATCATTTGGCAAAAGAAACATACCCAGTTTACAAAGGCCAGCTGCCTCCCCAGCGGCATGATGAGCCAGACCCCCTTCTGTGTGTTCCAGGTGCTTTTCTGAGACATACACGCTTTTCCCACATGTGCCCATTCACTCTTTCCTTCAAAATTCTTAAAATTCAGTAAGTAGAGCTCGGAAACAATGGTGAGACATGACCTACCGTACAATAAGAAACCTCTGCTGGAAGTTGGGGCAAAGGCCAGGGTACTAAGGAAATGACTTCTTGCTCCTTCCAATATTGAAAGGATCCACTAAGAAATAAAAGGACTTTGCAGAAAGGAAAGAGCAGGGAAAGCCTGTGTTCAGCTCTAGGATTATCCTGAAGGCTTTCTCTCAAATTTATGTCACAGTTTACAGTGAATTCTAATCCCAGCATTCTCTGTATTTTATAATAAATAGACTCTTGGCTATTTCAATGGGGGGGCCATACCACCAGCTTCAAGGGCCCTGGAGTGAAGTTAACCTGTTCCTGAGCCAGACAGAGAAAAGAGGTCAATATTGTCAGCTCAAGAATTCAATAATGCAGGGAGCTGCTACGCTACTTCATTCCAGAGCCCTGCCTACTCTCTTATCTCGTCAGTTCCATCTCTGACCTATTTTCTCTGCTCCTTTACAACAGATTAAAAAAATTACGCATTTCTGTTGCCTTTTGGGAGGGGAGGACAGGCAGCATTCTTCCCTTTTAATCCCTGTTTTCCTAATTATTTATTCTAGCAAATAGAGGTTTCTTAATTTACTCTCATGTTTCTACACAGAGAGTACTTACAAATGCAAGTTTGGATTCTGTTTCTATAATATATAGTGATTTGTAGCTCTGAGACCATGTTTTCAGTTAAGTTCTTAAAACTTGCTAGCTTTATTTTTTTTTTTTCTCAAAGTAACACACTGAGTGTTAACTGGAAATACGTCTCCTAGAAAGTCTACCTGGAAATATAGCTTCAGGCTGTGGCTCTCTGGAAATCTCTGTTCCACATTGGCTGTAATTTAATTCAGAGCTCTGAGGAAGGAAGGCTATCTCCAAACACTTGTACAGGGAAAAATAAGGATAAAATCCTAGTTGTGTGTTAGTTAATGGTGTTTTTTAACAAAAGGTGTTTTGTCTCAGAAAGCTGCAGCTCATCGCAAATAACCGAGTTTAGGAACTTAGTTTTTGTTTGTTTCAGTGGAGACGGATAATCCTGGACTCCAGCTGAAGTGCTCCACCAGGGGAAACGGCAGCCGATGTGCAGAGCCAGGGCAGAGCTGAGAGGCCCACGAGGATGGCCCCAGACAGCATGCTCTCTGCATGAGGTCATACTCCACCGAGATGTCTGGGAGGGTCCGGCATGCATGCTTCCTACACGTTGTTATTACTCAGCTCAAGTTTATCATGTAAGGCCCTTCCTAGCATTCCCACAGCACATTCCCTTGCATTACCTTATTTCTTAGTGATTCTAGCAAGGTGTGAAACGTACGTATACCCCCAAACTCAAAACAATGCAGCGTGGAGGATGTCCCTCCGAGGTCTAGTCTTACCTCCTCTCTCGCTTCCCTGAAGGACGAATTTAAAGTTCCTCCTCTCCTGGAAAGCGAAGGCTTGGGGGTATCTTCTTGCTGCCCAAAGAGCTCCTCAACGGTCTTTGTGTCGATCTGATAGCGGTGCTGCTGCCTGGCGGCCAAGGTCCAGATGTTGGTTTTGCCGCGAACTTGCTCCTCTGGAATGGTTTTCCAAAAAAAGCTTCTCATTCGCTTTTTCTGACCAACGTGGTTGTAGCCGTTCACGTGAGAAGTTGAGGGCAGTCCTGGAGGGGGAGGTGGGACCACGGGCCCCTCGGGCAGGGGAGGTGGGGGGGGAGGGGGAGAGGGAGGAAACCCTTCCCCTGCATAAGGACAGGGAGGAGGAGGGGGGGGTGGAGGAGGGGGGGGTGGCGTTTGCCCAATCATGAATCCAGCGGCCGCGGCCAGAGTCCCATTTTCTTTATCACTGACAGAGGAGACACAATTCATAACATGCATAGTACTTTTGCCGGCTAAGAAGATAATTTCTTGATCTTGGGGAAGCAGACACAAACCTCAAAGTTGTGTCATACTTTTTCCACGCGCAAGTCTGTCGCCAGAGAAAAAGGCGTGTTGCGTGTCATCTTCCAAACCTACAAAAATAAAAGAGCTTTAAAATCAGTGCAGGAAAACATTCTAATACTAGCTCTTCCCTTCAGAGGCCAGAGCCAGTCCTCCTAGAGTAGTTGGATGTTAAAATTCAATAAGGGACAACACCTTCAAGAGAGCATTAAAAGGGACTAATACTTTTCTGAATGTGAACCAAAATTTACTACCTGGAAATGCTGCCAAAACAGCAGCAAACAGTCCGACTTGGAAATGTTCGGTTAATCGATAAAACACATATTTACTTAGAACCTGCAAACGCTTGAGCAAGTATTGCTTACTTTATGAATAAACTACTTACTCATTACCTGGCTCACTTTCTTTAGGAAATGGATACCCAACCCCTGGGGAAATTACCCAAATGGCTTAAGCATTAGGCGTTAGCGACCCTGCCTTTCTCCAGTGTGGACATGTCCTGTACCAATCATTTGGCATCACCCACTTTGCACGTAACAGGCAGGGCATTTTGAGATGATAAAATAACGGCCAAACGCATCCCCCAGGAGTCAGGGCCACCATGTTCCTGGCTCCACTTGGTGACATGGCTTCCCGGCAAATGGAGAAAAGAACACTAGACACGAAGATGAAAGGTCCCAGCTCTAACTCAAGCTTTACCGCTTCCAATTTTAGACACATCACTTTGCTTCACTAGACTTCAGTTTTCTCATTTGTAAAATTAGGAGGTTGGGATACATTACATGACTTCTGTCATCGCTTCTGATGCTAATCACTTTGGATTCTAGGTAAGCCACTGTTTGTAAACCATCAGAACTTCTCACCTGCTTCTTCTGCTTCTCCTGTGACACTATTAGCCAAGAAGACACACACACATAAGGATATGCTGTCTGCATCACACCTGCCACATGCCGATCTCTTATCCACACAGTTACTGACTTATTTGGGAGTTGGTGCATTTTTGCCGACTTTTAAGTGTTTGTTTTTGGTGTCGGGTTGTTACACACCTGATGTGAAAACAGGGGTCAAAACAACTGCATTGCCTCATATATCAGGACAGGTAAGTGGAGATATGGAGGAAGGGACCCCAGGCAGGCTACGGGTAAGCATCCCCACTATGTGAGCGTATGAAAAAGGGACTGTTTCCTCCCGGTCATAAAGAGCCAAATGGAGGGGCTTTCTAGATTGGACTTCTGAGTATAATTATCTTTTTACAGCATCGCTGTCCAAGCTCACACTGAGACGCATACATTGGTCAAACAATACTGGGTTACACAGGAGTCAACTGTCTGATATCACTAATTCAAATATTATGAAACGTTTTACACAAAACCGCATGTAAAAGGCAGGGTAACCTAAGAGTAGAGATTCCAGAAACAGACTGCTTTTCCTCGGATCCTAGTTCTGTTACTTCTTAGATGTGCAACCTGATGTGACACGGGTTATTAACCCTAAGTTTCAATATCCTCATCTATAATATAAGGATATACCATTACATTTGCTTGTATAAGAATATATGAATACATTTACAGTCCTTACCCAGTTGCCTGTATAGAGCTATTAATAACAACAATTGGTGTCATATGTACATGATTTCTCTTTATTTTCAGAGGCATTACATTTGCTTTAAAATATGTATTGGATTTACAGATAAATGCTAAGGCTGCTAAAAACCTTTAATATTTCCATTCTCTGTTTTCTAAGTTACTAGGTTTGTGAGATTTGTCTTTCTTTTAATACTCAGTGACTATATATTAAATTATCTCTACATTGCAGGAATGGATGTTTTTATAAACTGTTGGACTATCTAAGTTCTGAAGATTATATAAGAGTAGAAAATTGCATTTCTAATTATTAACTGGGTAATTTTCTTTTTTTTACCCCTTTAACCATTTTTAAGTGTGTATCAGTGACATTAAGTACATTCATAGTGTTGTGTAGCCATCACTACTGGGTAATTTTTTAGAAAGTAAAACTGAAAATATTTATCCAAGCCATCTTACAGCTCACTAGAGATGCAACTGGCTTTTAAAAGGAGTTTTCATAATTATCATTAGGGGCATAACTAGGTTGTTTTCATAGTTGGCACCCCTAAAGCAAATGACTCATTGTCAATTACAGTTTATAGTTATATTTGAACTCTTCTTTTTTCAAGACGGCACAGGTAATCTTGGCAGTTTACCCTTACATATTTTAAAATACTTCTGTACATGAAATATCTCATGCTAATCCTCCAATTCACTAATCATGTAAAGAAGAGTTGCTAATCCTTCAATTCCAGATATGCTGACTTGTTTATAGATTATCCCTGTTAAGAATGGTGATAGAAGCTGAAAATGTCTCCATCCTAGAAAGCAATAACTCATTCAGTGCTGGGTAAATATATGCACAGATGTGGCATTAAATCTCACAGAGCAAAGGTAAAGAGAGATACTAATAAAGAGTGAGAAAGACGATACACTTGGAGGTTGTGCAACAATGCTATCTTCTAATACCAAAGCTCCAAAGGATGCATGTCTTTTTGAGTATTATGTGTTCCACAGGGGAAGTGCCAGACAAAAGCTTGTGGAAGTAATAAGTAACTTGTGTTAGCTATGCATTGGCATGATTCTAACCACTGCCCGCTCATGAGAAAGAATGTTATTTTAAGAAGTTAAAGGAACAAAAGAAAATTTACAACATTGTTCCTGGTATGTTGTCTGGCTAATTATTTTCCCAGGGTAACATACAAGAATCCTAGGCCCCCAACAGCTTCTAATGAATAAGTTCTCCAGCAATGATTAGCTAAGATGCTAATGCTTTTACTATTGGCATCAATAGAGCTTCAGTAGGGCTTCCTCCTTGGCCAGGGTTTCTGTCAGAGAGATGGTAGGAAAGAGAGTGCAGACAGACATTCTAACCCTTGCCACAGTCTCAGGAGATATTCAAACAGAGGACACACAAAGAACATTTGATTTACTATGGTACTGTCCACAGTAAAGATGCAAACGCACACTCTCCAAGTACGCGAGGAGAACACAGGTGAAGTGGCAGACCTAAAGATACTGTTTCTCACAGCTGGTAATTGCCAGCAAGGACGATGGAATTAGCCTTGGCTCTGTCTAGAAAATGTCAAGTGTCCATTAATCTCCCCCCCAGAGCAGACAGAGAGACAAACTTGTATTTAACATGTCACCTACAGGTTTGGGACCTCAGCAGCAGGGAGGATAGCTGTTCAGGCTGACAAATGCCCAGCTCTGACTCAAATGGGCAGCTGTCACGGTAAGGCTCTGAAGATGAGAATGTGTCTTCAAGTCCCCTGAGTGCTACTCATGACCCATCAAAGGTGTGTCTGCATTGATGGACCCTTTTGGGGAAGCTCTGGCTCAGCTGAGCATCTTTTAACTATGTGAATTTTTATAAGAGGACGCTGTGACCATGTACTTAGCTTTTACCTAATCAGCAAGCAGAAGTCTCAGAATGTAAGTGTTCACGGGGTCTTCAAAGAAACGCTCAGGCCCCTTCTTCAACTCTCCTGCCTAAACAGCTGGCGTAACTTTACGCTTGGTGTCGGAAACGCAGCTGAAACTCGGTTCTCTTGAAAGGAATGGGTGGGAGGGAAGAAAAAGAATACGTGTGCTTCATTTCAGTGTATTTAAGAGAAAAACATATTCCTGAAAGTCAGTTCAGAGCTCAGAGCTTCCTTGAAAGAGGGTTAGTGGGGACTTGTTCCTCAGCTGGTCACTCACTCCCTAGGTTAACAGTCATCACAGACAAACGCTAGGAAAACCGACACCAGAAAACCCTTCCCCTTTGCTGACACTTGTCATAGATGAGGTGGGGGCAGGAAAGGCTGGCCCACATCTTTCTGCTGACAAAAGGGGGCAGAGCACGCCAGATTTGGAGAGAAGAGGCAGAGGAACTTACAGCCCTATTTTATTTAAGAAGAAAAGGTGGAGAGAGTACAGGCAATTCTAAAATATGGAATTTTTGCTCTCCACTAACTCACTGTTAGTAAAGGCTGTTTCCCTCACCCTAATCTTTCAAAACCTTTCTTGATTATTAAACACTGAATGTCAACTACACAGTCGAACCAGAGCTGGCAACACCCAACTCTTCACCTTGGCAGTCTAACCAGCAGTGAAAGAACCCAAGACTGTTTCCAGTCAGCGTGTTTAATCTACAGCACAACATAAACACTTCACAGATGCCTCGGAACCCAACACCCTGCGAGGAGAGAAAGAACGCCTGTTTTTGAATGTGCATTGTCAGTTTCTATCAATGTCCTAAAACCAAGGGGGGAAAAAAGCAAATGAGCGCCAAGGGATACTCTAGAGAGAAGGAAGGAAGCGCTAGCTACTCATTCCAGGCGCACAACTGTGGGTCAGTCGAGGGGGTCACAGACGGCCGAACCCTAGGGGCCGTTTCTGTGCAAACAGGTTTGAGACCAGGTTCTGAAGAAATAAGGGGCGGAGGAGACTGGGGGAACGATTTCTTTCAAAAAGTCAGGACACATGGTAGTTGTCCAGGTCTTTGCATCGGCGAGCGGTCCACCGCGTCCTTCTGCCCCCAACACCGACTATCCCTTCCCGGCCCCGTCACTCACCAAACCGCGAACGGCTCCGCCGCACAAAAGGCTCGGAGGGCGCCGAAGCCCCTGGCCGGCGGCGGCCACACAGCGGCGTCCCTGTACAGCGTGCGGCGACAGCCGGAGGGACGCAAGTGGGAGGGCCCCGCGGGCAGCACGCGAACCCCCAGCGATGTCCTTATCTGGACTGCGGCGGCGAGCGGGTGCGCGGTGGAGATAGACGCCCACACGCGCCGCGCAGGCTCTGCGGCGCTTGCAGCGGCGGAGCGAGGGCGCGCCGGAGAGAGGCCGCTGCCGGCCGTGCGGGGACGAGCCGGGCCGACGGCCTGGAAGGGCCGGACCTTCTGCCTCCTGGGAGCGTACGCCCGATCTCGGGGAGAAGCGAGTGGAGCAGCCGCCGCACTACCTCGCCCCTCCCGGCGGCTCTACCGTACGCGGGTCCGGGTGGGCCAGGGGGTCACCGGACCCCGCCTCCTCGCCCCGACACCTCCGGCTTTAGCGCCCTCTGGCCCCTGCCATCCTCTCCCCGTGTCCGCCCCCTCCACAGAGGCAGCCGCACAAAGCTCCCAGGAGCGGGAGGAGGGAGCTAACTAGGAAAGGTGTCTCTGTACTTGAAGCGAGAGGGGGGTGGGGTCTCCTGGTTCGTGGACGAGGGCTCCGTCCCTTCCTCGCACCTTGGCGGCGACACTTCCCCACGTCCGGGGTCTGGGTCCGGAGCGCGGGGCGAGAAAGCCCCACGGCCGCACTGCGGATGAACCAAAGGCAGCAGGGAAGAGCCGGCGAGAAAAGCAGCGAGGGGAGACTCCTGGTGTTTGATCCAAGGATTAAACGGAGAACCTACTGTCTGTCCCCAGACAGGGGGCACCGCAGCGGCGGGGGCTGACTGGCCAGCCCACTCGCTTCCTCCCCAGACTTCCACAAATGCTGGGCGCAACTTCTAATCTGAACTTCGCACGGACAGAGTGCAAGATCGAGAGACGCCTGTCCTCAGTCTGCAATACTCGGACGCGGTCCTTGCCAACCCCGCACCACCCACTGACAAGAGGGGAAAGCCGTGGGTCCCGCAGGCCGGGGACCTGGCCCGGCGCCCCCAACTGCGCGCTTTTGGACGGGCGGGAATCAAGTGGGGGCTCACTTTATCCTAAAGTCTTAACAGCTAAAGCTAAATCAGCCGACCCAGGTCCAACCCAGAGGCATCCTGCGACCTAGCTCGTTCTCCGGACGCGGGTCCAGATCCGCGCGTCTTCGTCTCAAGGGACCGATCGCTGTCCTCTGCGGCCCAGGGAGTACAGCCTCCAAAGTCACCCGGTTGGGTGTGGAGGTTGCTCAAACCTCCTCAGCCTTCCCAGTGAGACTCGAAAGCAGCCGAGACTCGGCGCCCCAGCCCCGGGTCCTGGCTGATTTCCACCCCTGGCCCTCCCGAGCCGGGGAGTCGCCGGCTCCGGGTGCCCCCGGGCAGCGATCGTGTCTGCTTCGGCCGCGCGACTCACACTCACCCGCGGCCCCTGCTCCCTGCGTTCGCTCCCAGCGCCGTCGCCTGTTCCCAGGTCACTGCAGCCCCGGCAGCCCCGAACCGCGAGGGGGCAGGGCGGCGCGGGGCGGGGCGCAGCCGCTGCCTCAGGTAACAATGCTAAGAGGCTGATCCCAGCTCCCGCCGCAAGGCCAGCACGCCCCTTTCTGCTCGGCCCCTTCCTCCCTCCTACAGCTCCCCGGCTCGCTCTGCGGCCCTCACCTACACCTGCCCGGGGCCGCGGCGGGGGTTGTAGGTTTGGGGGCCGCCACCCGACACGCTGCTCCGAGCATCCAAAGGCTGGTGCGGGACCAGACGGTTGGCCACCGAGGGAAATTGGGGCGGTGGGGACAGAGATGTACGGACTGTGCACAAGAGCCAGGTGTCCTCGTGGAAGCAGAAAAGGGGAGGTGCCAAGCTGGCTTTTGAACCGGCAAGAGCCTTCCACAAAGGAGCCTCTGCGGCAGCCTCCCCTGCTGACACGCGCGCTCCCTCCTGCACGCACACCCTCCGCGCACACACCCAAACGCGTGCCAGCTCCCCCTCTGCCCCACACTTGTTCCTCCCCGGAGCACTTAGGCAGGACTTGGGTGAACTGTCCCGGCCCGCGCAGCCGAATCCTAGCCGGGCAGGAGCTTCACAAAGGTCAGCTCCTCTTCGGGGACTGCCAACATGTAAGTTTACTTTTTTTTTTTTAATCCTCAATGGTGATGGTAACAGGAAGCTTTTAGCTACAGTTAAGCGGCGGGAGGGGGGGGGAGGGGAGGGGAGTTCACTCCAGGCCTGATCGCATGAACAGACGCTGTCTGGGAAGGGATCCTCACAGGAGGTAACAAGGAAGAGTTTAATCACATCTTTTTTTTCCAAAGTGACTTGTGACGCCAGGCAGTGAGAAAGGAGTAGTCTAAGAAAACCTATCCCGGGCGAACTGGCTAATCGGAAATCAGCTGCAGGGGTGGGGAGGCGCCCTCCTCAACGATGAAGTCATCGCTACCTTTGACCCTGTGAGCCAGATCCCAGACCAGTGCTTTTCCAGCCTTGGTGCTTGATGACTTCGGCCTCTCCACCTTGGTCCTCAGACCTTGAACGCCCAGGACAGAATTCTTGACCTCCATGTGGATAGAAAAAGAGAAGCTATTAGAGTAAAAACCAAAACAAACAGAAACCAAAAACCAAAATCTGCCCCAGCCAATAGCCCATTTCTTAGCATTTGACCAGGCTTACACTACCCATGAAGAAACATAGACCCATGTAAGACCACAGAAAATGTCCAGGAGTGGGAAGTGTAATAAAAGATAAAGACAGCCCGATGCTCAGGGAGTTAATGCAGGAAATTTGACTATACAGGCAAAAGTTAAATGACAGAATATCAAAAGTGAGGAGCAGAATGGCATCTCTCCTATGTCACCCCCCTTAGATGAGTCTACACCCACTACTCGCTTCCTACTCCTCAAGCCCCCTCCTACTTAGGCTCCCCGCACCGCTCACCCCCTCCTCCCCCACTGTACTGTGAGCTCTAAAATCAGTCACTTTTTTGAGAGGTCAAGTCCAGTGACCCGTTCTCAGCCCCCCTTCCCTTTGATCTCCCTGCAGCATCCTGGCCTACAGGCCTCCCCTCTGCCTCCCTGGCCTCCTCTGCTGACCCATCTTGTCCTTTGAGGACAGTAACTGGATTCTTCCAACCCTTTCTCTCCAATTATCCCGAGTACTGCCTTCTGACTTCAATCTGGATGACTCCCGATTTTGTAGGGCCTGAAGCCTGTGTAAGTAACTCTTGAGGGAGCTAGTTAAACAATAGAAACGGAAAAACCTGGTACTAGATCTGTGTCTGGGCAAAGTGAGGGGCATGAAAACTTGAGCTCCAAGGCAAATCCACTTCTGATTTCACCTCTGTGTCAGGGACTCTTGAACCCTTACCGTCCCTGTAATATCTCAAGTCCAATTTCAATGTCCAAAGTCCACTTATCTTTCTCTCAAAACTAGAACTCTTCCCGCCCTCATCCCTTAAGACTTGATTTTTTAAACCTGAAACCCCAGCTTTCCTCTGGTGCTTTTTCTCTTTTAAGTTCCTTATATCCAAGTATTTGCCAAATGTGTTGCTTTTCCCCAAGTAGTCTCTCTTATATCTGTACTCTATATTCATTGTCACCACACGAGCCCCAATTAGAGGAAGGGGAAACTGATATTTATTTGCTGTTGGCCAAATGTCAGGCATCACACTTGGTTCTCTGAGAAATTAAACTGGACTCCTATGTCCACTCGCTCCGCGTGCCTTCTCTATCCTCTCTTCTCCCTGACTCTGCGTCAGGTCAGTGCTTTTAAAAGTCTGATTTCATCATATTACCTACCTGTTCAATCCATTCTATAGGTTCACGTATATACCTACAGGCATTCTTCAGTCTGACACTCTTGCGGCATCCTACCTCTAACTCCCCCAGTTTGAAGCATCCCATTTCACCCGACCAGCATGTGTGCTGCTCCAGAATGTGTCATGATTATTTTGACTCTTATTTTCTATGTTGTGACTCTTAGGTGGCCAAAAAAGTACACGAAGAGAGCAGAGCACAACTGTCAAATAGAGCTAAGGTTTCGATGGATTGATCTAAGGCTGCAAATCTAGAGAACAATTTATTCAGCTATTAATATGCTGACTGTTAACCACACCCTCATCTCACCTGAGTTTGTGCTTGGGCGTTAAGATCTGCTGTTCATCTGTTTCCCACAAATGTGCCAGTCACTCTGAGGAAGGCTGGAAAGACTCCTGAGGCCAACTATGCCCAGTCAGCCCAGCCCCTGGAAGTGGTGGCCTGGAGGTGGCTGCTGCTGCTGCTGCAGGGGCTCTGGAGCAGTGGGCAGTGTGGCCCGCTTGCACTTTTCCAAGCCAGCCAAACCTCTTGGGGAATGTGTTAGTAGCTTAGTGTGGCCCAGGCAACGGGCCTCACAGGTGCCAGCTCCAAGCCCTACCGAAGAATTCTATTTGCAGCTTGCGCTTCCCTTTGCCAGGCCAGATTGCTCCATTTCCTTTGCCCAATTCATTTTCTTTCTTCTAGCTTCACCTCCTTAGCCCTGAGCAGCTTTTTGTTTCTCCTACATCAAGTATTTTGTATTCAAATCTGTCATTAGGAGCCACTAAACAAAGCCTCAAACAAAAAAATGAATCAAATTTTAGGATCCATTCCCAAGAATTACAGGCTTACAGTTTTAAAATAGGTTTATTTGCTTAAGGAATAAATCTAATTCATGAGCTGACTTCATTGGCCCTCTAGAGAACCACAGTGGACTCACTTCAGCGTGAGGCATCAAACTGATTTTTAAATACCGCCCCCTCTCATACAGACTGAGATTTACTTAATCTTTATTCTTCTTAAAACATATCTGATGAGATCGGTTGTTCAGTATTTAGATTACAGGCTGTGTCTTGGCTCTTACAACTGGAAACTGCAAAAGAAACAAACTCTACCAACACTACTGAAACAGACTTGCAAAGACTCACCAACCCTTCTAGTAACAGTCGTTTCTAAGAGGAATTCCTAGACCCTGTTTCCCTCAAAGGGTAGAAAGTATAAAATAAATAAAATCAGCAGAATCATTACTGTCACTATAAATGCAAATTTGCATCAAATAACTTATGGGCAAACTGCAGACATGGTATTATAATTTTCCAAACAACTTAGAACTGACAAAATGTTTTATTTCTGTAGGCTAAGAAATTGAAATAGCAAATTGGCTTTAAATGTAGTACGCAATGACTAAGCTCTGATCATTAAGAGGGAGAAACTTTTTTTCTAGATGCTAAGTAGTGATTTTTGCAAGTTTTACATAGAAAATGCTTTCACATGTGACGCCACGGCAGCATCAACAGCATTTCCTTTACCAGAAGTAAATACAGGTATTTTGTCAGTAACGGTGCCTGATTTGTTTGAGGATAGGAGGGATGACAGACAACCCTTACCCAACATACAGGAATAAGGTAAGTGGACACCCAGGGACCCTTGTTCCCACCTGTCTATGTTTCTGTAGAGCAAACTGCCCATTTTCTCCCTTTTAAGGGCTGTGGTGTGTGTGTGTGTGTGTGTGTGTGTGTGTGTGTGTGTGTGTTGGAGGAAGGGATAGAAGTGGAAACTAAGGAAAGAGAAATACAGTTGACCTCTGAACAAGGCATGGGTTAGGGGCGCTGACCCCAACAGTTGAAAACCACATACAAATTCTGACTCCCCCAAAACTTAACTACTAATAGCCTACTGTTGAGTGGAAGCCCTACCAATAACATAAACAGTAAGTTAACACATTATTTTGTATGTTATATGTATTATATACTGATTATAAAAATCATAAGGAAAATATATTTACAATACTTACTGAAAAAAAATCTGAATATAAGTGAAATGGCGCAGTTCAAACCCACTTTGTATATATCACTGAGTTTTTACCAAGAAAACCTTTAGCTAGGCCTTTTTTGAGTTTATAATTGATATAGTGCTTGGAAAATTGGTTGGTGTTGATTATAAATATAGGGTCTGGTTACTACTCACATTTTGAGGAGAAAAATAGCTTTAAAATGTAACATGAAAGCGTTATCATTTCTTTCCACTGCGCACCATCAAAAATAAGTGTTGAGTCTCAATAAAAGGAATTAAGTTAAGGAGTGTGTCAGGTGACAGTTTCTTTTGCTACTGGTTTTAACTGTTTCCAAATTGTTTACCCTTCTAAGAAGTTAGAAGAGCAAACAGTAATTTGAAATCATAACACACACAGTATAGGCAGTCTCCAAACAGAAACCCATACCAACAATATTGGTTTGTGGTGGTGGTGGTGGGGGTGTGTGTGGGGGTGTGTGTGTGTGTATGTGTGTGTGTGCGCACACACACACACACACACACGCGCGCGCGCCTCCCTGGGGAAATACTATGTGCACATTCCGTGCAAGACTTTGTGGCACACATAAAGGTGTGTGAAAGGACATGTGGGTCACTTAGCAATTTGTAAAGCCCTTTTTACTCCCCTCGGAGATGAAATTTGTACTTCGTTTGGTGGACCAGATATGAGAGCAAATAAGAAAACGAGCCCACAACAATTAGCATCTTAATATTTCTCAAGCCAAATTTATGGGAATAATTACAATGGACCATTTTTGGAGAAAGTAAAGACGGTAAGCCTTTTGATGGAAAGACCAGTTTTCAAATTTTGACCGGCCTTGGCCATAAAGAGGCTCCCAATTAGCTCACAGCTCCATCCCTCTGTGGGCTTGTCCAGGCTAAAGCAGAAAGGGGGGTGGGCGCACTGGGGTTAAACCCAGGACTTCTCTTTTCATTTTCACTCCTAATTTGCCGGCCCCTCCTGAAAGAAGAGGCTCCTGTATTTTATCAATTCAGAGAGGTGGTATGAAACATTCAGCCATTTGTAGTTTAAAATGGATGAAAAACTTTCCCCTCACATTTCTAAGTTCCTTTTACTTAGTGTTTTTGTGCATATGGTCAGCTTTTTGTGTTGAATTGTATGTCAGGTCATAAAAGAGAGTAAAATTTATCTGTAAAAAGTATTTTTCTACTGGTGACTTCTCAGGACTAGGCTGGAGAAAAGAGAAAATCACTTTAAATTTTTCCTGCAATGTTGCTGGTTTTCTAAGTAAAACGCTGGGCTCCCTCCCCACAGCACACCTTTGTTGAAGGCACAGGTAAACACATTTCTGAATTTCTGAGTTTTAAATTGTTTTGGTGCTTCCTCTGAGGTGGTTGACGTGCAGTGACACTCAGAGTGTCTGTTTTACACAAGGAGGGAGGGAGTGCAAGGTAAACACACAATTAAACACAGGACTTTAATTTACACTGTATAATGGAATTATTTTTATGCTGGAAATGGCTTCACCAAATCCCTTCCCCCTCCAAAGATATATATATATATATATATATATATATATATATATATATATATGAGATATATATATAAAATACATATATATATATTTATATGAGAGAGAGAGAGAGAGAGGGAGAGAAAGAGAGGTAATTTCTCTTCCTAGAGAAATTGAGCACCCTCTCATTATGGATTCTTATTTAACCCAAGCTTGGGGTCACAAAGTCACATCACATTTGTAATTTAAGAGTATAAATAAGGGAGAGCAGAGAAAATGCTAGATGTTCACACATCTTCATCCTCCCTTTCCACACCCCCCGTTATCAAATACTTGGACATATTTGTTAGCCGTGCATCTTTTCCTTCACAAGCCCTCTTTACACTTCATCTCAGTAAGGAGGCTCATTTCCAAGGGCGCTTTCTTGCCTGCTGGGCATAATCGGGTTAAACCTTGTCTACTTGAAGGAGGGCAGAGGAAGGAATTCTACCACAGTAGCTCCACTGTACAAGAGCCTCATAAAAAGGGGGGCCCTTTGTGATCCCCGTGCTCATGGTACAGAGTCTACAGAAGTCACTGGATAGTTTAAAGACCTTTGTCCCGTGTATCAGGCTGGCTAGAGGCCTCATAAAGAAATCAGAGGGGCTAATTCACAAGGCTGGAGCAGGACCAGGGGCATGAGGAGACGGGGGAGCCATGGAGTTATGACTCACCCCCACATTTTTATTAACACCTAGATGTTTAAGTCACATGCTATTCTACTTTAGCCACATTTCTTGAGATAACCAACAAAGACATTTTTTTTGTATGTGTGTGTCTTTCCTGTCAAAAGAAGCTGATTTCTTCTTCATCAGACTACAAGACTAGAAACTGCAATAAAGGACTTGACCAGAATTGTTTTCAAATTCCAGAAGGCCCTATTTGCAGGTCCTAAGGTTTCCCTGGGTGACCTTAAAACACTCATGCACCCCCGTCCTTGCATGCCTAGTTATAAGCCACCCATTCAAGTAGCTAGGTAATTAGTCATTAATTTGTTTTTCTTCTCAAAAATGGGAGCACTCAGGTGACCTCCAGGTGGAAACTAAGGTCATGTATTAAACTACTAAATCTTCTAACAATTCTCCCCTGGTGACCTACAACCTATAGACAACTTCTGCCTGTTTGTCCAAAATACACTCTAGTGCTACTAGGTAAAAAGGATTCAAGCATTCTGTTGGACTGCTGGCAAGGAAAATAGAAAAAGTTAAGATTCAAAGCCTACAAAAAATAATATTGTACGGTACTTAAGATTTGGTTTATGTTTGACAACACGAATAGGCCCATTCCCACAGACAAGCTGCCACCGTAGGAGAGTAAAATGTAGCCTTCTGCATCACACACACGCAGGCATGAGACATTCCACTTTGCAGCCTAAGGCTGGCTGCTTCCACACTCAACCGCTAAGAGCATGTTACATATACTGGTCCCTCTCCTCCCCTCAACCATTTATCCCCAGTGTTTGCATAGACTTTCCCCCCATTAAACCAAAAAGGTCGAGGGCAGGGCTGTCTTCATTCACCTTCGTATCTCAGTAAGATCTATTCCCAGGGCTCTGACAATGGTTGGTTACTCACTGTGTCTGCCCACTAAACTTGGTCCTCATCACCAGCGAATGACAGCAGTGGCCTCTAGTCCTTCAGCACTAGAAGCTCCAGTAACGATAATCGTCATTACTGACGTAACTGAAAGCCTCTGTGCAAGGTACAGGGAGGGCTACAGAAATGTTCAAAACAGTTTCGTTCTCAAGAGGCTTCTGTGATCCAGAAGGAAATCCACCAGACGAGATTCAAGCTGCTTGAAGCAGACTCAGAGCACGTGAAACGAACAGCCAGGTAACATAACATTTTACGGTGAACTGACGACATGTAGGCATGCACGGGCCGGTCAAGTGAGAGATTTCAGGAGACGTGCTGATGCTCGACCCAAAGTAATGGAGCCCCGTGCTGGACTGAAAAACACCTCCAGCTTTGACAATGTTTGGGGCAAAGAATGACTGGGATTGCGTCCTCTCTTCTGAAATTCGATACCGAGGATTGAGAATCGAAGCTTGTAGCGTGGATCCTCTACTTCTCTGAGGGCTACAGCAAAAGGATGGGGACGCCTGTCACAGACTACGCATGCCCTTGGTCAGAGTCTGGCTCTGTCACTGCTTGGGTAAAACGCTTACAGGCTAAGAGGACAAGATGCCACAGAGGCTCGTACAGAAAAGAGATACTACAATAATGAAAAGCCAGCACACTACAAATTAAATGTATCATGAATGAAGGATTTCTTAATGGGGCGGTCTCAGTTCACCATTCCTGAACAGTAATTCACATAAAAATGAGCTAAAAGGACTACACAGGCCGAGTTCTTCCTAGAATAAGTCAAGGTCAGTGTTGGGGTCGCTGGCAGGGAAGTCTGGAGTGGATTGGACTGAAGCTACTTGTGTTTTGGGGGAAAAAAGACTTTTCATTGCTCTAGTCATGAGCACAAATAGTGACTCCAAAAGCTTGAAAACCGGAAGACAGCACAATGGTTTCTTATGTCACTGCATTTTTTTTTTTGTTAAAGAGGCAAGTTTGGACCACAGTCTGCTATGAAGCATGAAGCTTTAATACTTCACTTTCCCTTTCCTTGTGAGTTTAGGAAAGGTCTCCTTTTTTTTCTTTTTCTTTTTTTAAAAAATATATCATTAGACGTATAGCTGCTCATTTGAAATTTCTAACTAATTTCTCTTATTTTATGGCTGGTTTAATTGGAGAAAAATGCTAACTAAACTTCAGAGAAAATATCGTGAGCCTTTTTAGAGAAATAAAGTTTAGAGAACATAAAAGACAGATTATTTTTTAAAAAACCATACCACAGGAAATCTAAATGATGAATTAAAGGTCTGGTATTCTCCATTAAGCAACCATCAACTTAAAACAGACTGATATAAACATAACTTGATATATATGAAGCACATGGTAACCACAAACCAAAAATCTATAAGAAATATACAAGAAATATTAAGAAAGAAATCCAAATACAGCACTCCAGGAAGTCATCAATATACAAGAAAGCCAGAGAAATAAGGAATAGAGAAGAACTACAAAAACAATCAGAAAACAATGAATAAAATGGCAATAACTACATACCTATCAATAATTGCTTTATATGTAAATGGATTAAATGCTCCAATTAAAAAACAAATGGATAAAGAAGATGTGGTACATATATACAATGGAATATTACTCGGCCATACCATTTGCGACAACATGGATGAACCTAGAGGGTATTGTGCTAAGTGAAATGTCAGACAGAGAAATACCATATGATCTCTATTATATGTGGAACGTAAAGAACAAAATAAACAAACAAAACAGAAACAAACTCAGATACAGAGAACAAACTGATGGTTGCCAGATGGGAGGGGGTTTGGGGGGCTGAATGAAAAGGTGAAGGGATTAAGAAGGACAAATTGGTAGTAAAATAGTCCATGGGGATGTAAAACTACACCTTAGGAACTATAGTTAATAATATTACAATTACAATGGTGTCAGATGGGTATAAGACCTACCAAGGTGACCACTTCATATGCTGTACACCTGAAACTAATATAATATTGAATGTCAACTGTAATTAAATAAATAAAAAAAAGGTCTGTCCTTCTCCGGTGGCCAACACCAGTCCAAGAAGAAATTGTTAGACCCACTTCAGGGACCATCTGAAACTCTTGAGGGTGTAGTGGAATCAGGTGATGAAAATCAACACCGGTAAGCTGACCAGTCATTCAGTAAATACTCATGACCGTTTAAACCTAGATTTTTTTTTTTTTCAAGTCACTTGATAGTACCAGTGATTATATAGTAACCATTGCCATGGTAAAAACTCAATTCTCAAAACATCATCTGGGCTTTTCGCTGCTTTTATTATTGATGCAAACTAGTTAGAAAATGTTAATCTACTGGATTTTCCTTGTTCTGACCTAAGGTAGGGGTGAAGGAACAGGAAACAGAATTCGAGAGCAATGTAAATAAACATCCATTCTTTCTTTGGGGGGAGTTCTTTAAAGATTTAAGCTAATAACTGACCAAGTTAAGAAGTGTGAATTAAGGACGATTCGGCCAGCTCATAAAATATCTTTTTAGATTGAGAATAAATTGTTAACAATTACCAATGTATGCACATATTTTATTGTAAGCAGTGTAAGTTATAAATGAAGCCATGAACAGCTATGTTTTAAGAAATCTAGAATTGTACAGTAGTGTATGCTTATTTCTAAGAACAATTGAGACAGAAGAAACTGTTTGTAGTAAAGCTAAAATGTAGTTAGTGTTTTACTTTTGAGCTTAAGCTCCCTTAGTTTCAAATAGCTGTTTAGACAGTTGAGGGGAAAAGGAGAGGGAAAAAAATCTAGTTAGTGATGCAGGCAGTTCCTACATGACTTCTGGCTTCTAACTAGTCTCATTATCTTAAGCTATTGCTGCTATTTCAGTTGCCGTTTCCATAACCTTTACTGGAAAACAGAAAACTGTTCAACTTTATTTTTCCTGAATTTTATTGTTCCTGAATTTCTGTTTCCAAGTACAAACCAATGCCTTTCACATATTACATAGAGGAGGGATTCCGATATCTGCAGGAGTGTGTCAGTCATAAGCTGTACCCAAAAAAGCTTGATTGCCACTCTGGTGCAAGAGGGAAAACTTAGCAGGAAACTACCTGTATTTCTGGATCAAATATCCTAGGTTTTTTTTTTGTTGTTGTTTTTAATTATTATGAAAACTTTCAAAGAAGGAAAAGTTAAGACTAGTACAATGAAATCCCACACAACTACCCTATTTCAACAATTGCTAACATATTGCCATATTTAAGACATTTTCCTCTCCTTCCTTTTCCTCTCCGCCAGCTTTCTCTCCATATATGTATGTATGTATGTATTGTTGAACTATTTAAAAGTAAGTTGCAGACAATATGTCACTTCACCTGTAAGTTTTTCATAAAATCTTCCTAATACGATAATAGAATTAGACATCATTTGGGGGAGGATAAAAATAAATTCACATGTATAATTTGAGTACTTGATTCATTATTCTGAAAACTGAAGTTTTAAAACTTCTCAGGAAGGCCAACCAGATTAGTTAGCTTCTCTCTCCCTCTCCCATACTTCCACCCATTTGAAAAAGAAAAAAAAGTTTTTTACAGCGAGACTGCTTTTTCTTTAGAACTTCAATAGCCAGACTCCACGATGTGGTGCAAACTAATATGGTTTACATTTTTCTTCCTTCTGTACCCCCATGCCAGCAAGGTGTACATTTCACTCTTAAGATATTTATGCAAACACATACACCTGTACCAAAAGCAAGATAGGAAAGTCTAAGTCATGCAAAGTTACTTTTATCTAAGATCAACAAAAAAGTATCTTGTTCCTCTTTCTTCTTTCTTATGAATCAACAATTCATGATAAAACATCGTTGCAGAAAGGTCACAATATTATTACAGAATTGTACACTTGAAATCTATGCAACTTTACTAACAATTGTTGCCCCAATAAACTTTAAAGAAAAACAAAGCAAAAAAACAAAATAAAACAAAAAGTCACAATCTATAACAGAGGATCCTTATGGCCAAGCATAGCGTAGGCCCAAACAAAACAAACCATGGTTTTGATTTTTCTGGAAATTTCACTTGTAAAAATGTTATTGAAATTCCCAGAAAGGATAGTATATTAATCAATTAACTGCACAGAAATAGAGTTACAGTTCTCAGAATGGGTCTAATTTCCCTTCCTCATATGGATGGTCTCCTCTTTCCATATCAGAGTTACCACCAGAATAACAAATAATTCTCGTTTAATTTACATAACTAAGAGTCAACCTTTATTCCACAAAAACAAAGCTGAACTTCATAGTTTCCTGTACATTAGGAGGACCACTTAGTAATTTATTATAAAGACCCATTTGTGCCAGGAAACCTGTTGAGCAGGAAACCTTCAAGTGTAAACATAGAACAGAATTTAATGAAAGTCCTCAAAAGAGGAAAGTTGTTTGCATTGCCATTCTATTTTAATAGGTCTTGCTATATTGTAAAAATAGTCAAGGACCTGTGGCCCTTGGAAAAGCTTTGAACTAATGCAAAATATAACTGGCCTTTTGATCAGGAAATAGCCTATTCACAACTGGATAGTCTTCATCAATATAAAAATCTATAATCTTATAGGGGGAATCAGGTTTTTTAAAATATCTAAATATGATTAGAATTTAGTAATGAAAGCTCTCAGATGGTCTCAACTCTCCCAGACAACCCAAAAGGTTCAAGAAAACAGCTACTGGCAAAAGAAATTTAGGAATATTATTACAAAATAGGTCATTCTTAGTTACTTCACAAAAATTAGTACAAACTATATACAAATGCTGCACTGTACTAGCAATTTAAGTAAATTAATTTTTCACACCTATAGTCATATCCAGTGAAGGATAACAGAGCATGGGCACATTATGAGGTAGAAACATTCTTCTTCAAATTAACAGTCCCATGATTAAAAGACACTTATCTTTAGCTTTTCAATATACGTAATTTCACTTTATGTAGCACTTTTCAGGTTCACATTATTTCTTTTTCAGAATACCTTAAGATCAGCAGATTGAAAAGATGACCGTCAGACACACTTTGAAATGTACCTAGTATGAATCCATTTGGGGGTGAATGGATTATTTTTTTCGAACTAAGACATTGAATACACATGTATTTAACTTTAGAAGACACAACACTTTTGACCCATTGTTTTACTTATGCAGTTGAAATGGCAGGATTTAAAGGGGGAATTCATATATTTAGGGGCCTTCCTGTCTTCATCTGTAAAAAAAAGGGTGTTAAATAGATAATCTCTATGGAACCTTCTATTTCACACTCTATGGGATAAGCTTCAGTAACATTATCAGTGCTTTGAGTATGGAAAAGATGCTTCTTAAAGTCTAGCTTTCAGCTAACTTGCCTCTGCAGGCTGTGGTCCTTCCTGGGCCCTAAGATTTGGAAGCTTTGGGATTGTTAATTAAGCAAGGGGACTATTAGATTGAGGTGCTTTCAATGCCTTAGTAGCCTTGTAAGCCTGAAATGCCTCAAGATTAAGAAATCAAAATAACCAATCACAAATCGCCAACGTAGCCTTTCCCTAACCACTTAAGCTACAGCCAATCAAATAACTTCCTTGCTTTGCTCCCACCTCTTCTTTATAAAAGTATTTCCCCTTGCTCCTCTTGGTGGAGGGCTCCTAACCATTTCCGGTTTGGCACTGCCTGATTTGAATCAATTTTTGCTCGAATAAATTCTTAAAATTTTGTAACAGGCCTCAGTTTATTTTTAACAGGATGAAGAGTTCAATTTCACAGGCATGCTCTTCAGTGCATTTTTTTTCTTGAATAATTTCTATTTTAATAAAAGTCAACCATCTCTCTGCCCCATACTCCGTAACTCCCCCGAATCCTGACTGTTCACCGTTCCTTTCCTGACAGCTTTTCCCTCTCCACTTAAACCATTCATAAAGTGATGTTCTGATGGTTATATGCTTTATGTCCTTTTATGCATATTGGCTTTAAAAACATGCTAAACAGTCGTGTGTATGCTCTTGGAGGCATAACTTGATGAAATCTTTCTTGAAAGCCAATTGGCAATACATAACAAAGTCTTAAAATACGTAACACTTTGAGAGCTCATTTTCACTTCTAAGAATCTAATCTAAGGGAATAAATAGGTAAGAGTATAAAAATGAATGCATGCGTGTTAAAGGATATTCAAACTACAGTTTATAATGTAAATAATTGGTAACTAAAATAGGTAACTTCACAGGAGTTAGGTGGTCCCATGCAGTACTTATTGATGTGGGAAGTTATTTTGAAATTAACTTCTAATTTTTTGCTACAATGAATATGAATTACTTTCTTAACAAAGTAAATACGAGGTATAATCAAACAACATGGTGAATGTTTAATTAAAAAAAAATTATTACAGTAAAAGACACATTGCCATTTATCCCCCTCAAAATACCACCCCCCTTCGAATACACTTATCCCATTGTTCTTGCCACTTTCTGAAGCAGTTCTGGAAGTCCTCTTTCGTGAGTGTCTTTAGTTGCACTGTTGTGGCTGCCTCCGTGTCCCGAATCATTTTGACTTTGGGGAAGAGTCAGAAGTCACACAGTGCCAGATCCGGTGAATGAGGACACACCCTAATGTTTTTGACAGAAATTGTTGTACCAGAAGTAATGTGTGACACAGAGCGTGGTCATGATGGAGGATGATTTACGGCACTCTTTAAAACCTTCTTTCAACCGACTGACTGCACTGCACAAGTTGAAACTTGTCACACACTGTTACTAACTTTCAATGCGCCACTTCCCTATTGAAGATCCCTGCCTTTCCGTTGGATGGCACTGGGCAGCAGCATTCACTGTATTTTTTATCTCAATGTCACACATCACTTCTGGTATGGCAATTTCTGTCAAATAAAAACATTATAGTGTGTCCTCATCCACCTTATTCACCAGATCTGGGACCGTGTGACTTCTGGCTCTTCCCCAAAGTCAAAATGATTCGGGACATCGAGGCAGCCATGACAGCACAAGTAAAGATACTCACAAAAGAGGACTTCCAGAACTGCTTCAGAAAATGGCAAAAACAATGGCATAAATGTGTTCGAAGCAAGGGGGAGTATTTTGAGGGGGATTATTGGCAATGTGTCTTTTACTGTAATAATTTTTTTTAAAAAATTTAAACATTCACCACATTTTTTGAGCACACCTTGTATACTACTGGCTAATAAGTTAATTTACTTACTTCTTTTGCACATGGACCCATGACTCAGAATCACTAATATTTTTAGTTTATTCTGAAAAAAACTCATCAATCCATGAAACTACTTGATTCCTCAGCTACTACAATTGTTACTCAAATGTGGTAAGAGTGGACATGTTCTCCCAAAAGAGATGCCAATTGAAGGAAAATAATAACTTACTGAAATAAAATAAGTGACAGAAGCATCATTTTTTGTTATTGTTTTTAAAGTTCAGAAAAGACAAATCCTATGTCTCAGAATTTCCGAGTCATTGCTTATTTTAAATTATGAATAGCCAGAGAAGCAAGGCACTGCAGCAAACACTTTTAATAAGAATACAAAATTCACACCAGAGGCACATTCTGGGGAATGTAAATGCACTATCACAAGTAGTAATTCTGCTGGAAGAATAAAATAAGGCTCTCTGAGTACAAATATACAGGAGGGAATGATTAAAACAGGTTTATGATTTACAATCACATTACACTGTATTAAGCACTGGAAACAGGCATATTATTTTAAAAGCCAGCTAGAAGGCATTTGAACATATATAACAAATCTTACAGTCCACAAAGTTCGTGTATAACAGTAATTTTAAGTACTTCATTTCAACACAAAAGAAATGAACAGATGAAGGGATACCTCTCAAAATATTAATTTAAATCTATGACAAAAATCAGAAGAACTTATATTTAAAAAGGATTACGTTCCTGATACAACCACGAAGCTGACAGGCCAACCACACACCACAAAAACAGTGCTGAGCAACTACGACAGCTATGGTCTCATCAATCCCCTTCTTGTTGCCACCACAATGGCCCATATGCTTTTCCATTACTCAAATGAAAAAAATCCCCCTGTCTTCCCATTCCACAAGAGGAACGAAGAAAAACCAAACAGCAAATTCAAAAGTTGGTTTCACCATAAACCCTAAACGTGGTTTAACAAATACAAAGAAACCCAACAGGTATACACAGTGCTCCTTTCCAAGGAAGGAACAGACATGTTGTACATTATCTGAAAGGGATTTCCTTAGGATTATGTACATTGGTTGAATGAGAATTACTGTATCTGAGAAGGCACATATCTGTGATTTAAGGCTTAACTGGTATTGTTACATATGGAAGTCAATGAAAGCTGTCTAGGAGTTCACTTCTGTCAAAATGGAATTTACCAAAAAATTAGCTTTCTAAGCACAGATTTCTATCCTAGGAACCATCAAGAATTTCTATTCCCAAATCCACCTGTCAAAAAAAATTCTCTTAAGCAGGTTTCATTATGAATCAAACGAAACTGCTAACACAACCGTCCTATGACTTTGGATAATGCAAATCCATAAGCTCAAATGCCTCATAGAAATGACAGTGTGATTCCTGCGTCTTAAAAAAAAAAAAAGTCTAAACAAAATTACAGTGGTACAGATTCATTTTTAAAAAGGTATCTGCCACAACTCCACAAGCCAATCATTCATTAGAGTGGCCACTCTGCGTGGACGCCGCAAGGACACCATATAATTTTACTCTGCAAAATAGGTTCTTTTTTCTTTAAGACAATACATGAAAATGAATCTCTTAAAGACGTTTAATATATTCATATATAAAATATCTGATGTTGATATAAATCATGTAAACCTCCCTTTGGAAAAGTTACAACTGGCCCTCATCATTTCCAGGACCAAAAACCTTGAATTTTTATCTGGTTAGTGCAAATCTACATTAGATGGTTTCAAACTACAGAAATAGCCATCAACCCTCACAATACAAAAGGATTTCTCAAAAAGGAAAATTTTTGTGTTCAGATTATAGAAATTCTGCTTAGATTAAAACCACCCATGTTCCCATCCAATTTAACAGTTTTTTTTTTAAATATGAAAAAGGGAAAAAATTAAAACTGTTTGTGCAAGAATCTCTACAATGGTTGTCACCCCTTCTTCTTTTCCCCAACTCTGCTTAATTCTTATTAGGTTTGTTTAGAAATATGACAACGTGACTTTCTTTCTTTTTCTCCAGAAGTGATTTTACTGTTCTTCAAGCCAAGATGGGGCATCCACTCCAGGAGTTTTCAATTTGATATGGAACTGTTTAAGTGTCTGTTCAAGCTGCTTCTGATTCCCAGCAAAGTAAGCGGCAATGGCATTGTGGAAAAGGACCAGCTGGTTGTGCAATACTTTGACCTGTGAACAGGGCAGAGTTACAAGACCAAGCATTAACACAAATGACAGTGAAATATAAGGTGATTTATTACATGTCTTAATTAGTGTCTCTCTCTTCAGGAAAAGCTGTTTCAATAATACAAAGTTAATTCACGCACACCTACAGTACACTGCTTTGCAAGGTCACTGAGCCTTTGAAGACTTAATTTCCCTAAAGGGAATAGGTCAGTTTAAGAAGCTAAATACGTATAGGGATACCTCGTTTTACTGTGGTTCACGATATTGCACTTCACAGATGTTGCATTTTTTACAAAGTGAAGGCAAACCCTTCACCAGCAAAAAGCTAACGACTCACTTCATTGTGGAGTGTGGGACCGAGCCTGCGATATCTCTGAGGCACACTTGTACTCTGTTAACCATTTTTAAACATTATTGAGGGCATTAATTAAAAACGTCAATCTCCTCTCAAACTAAGACTATTAAAAATCAAACACTGAAGAGGGAAAATTATATATAAATGATGGCTATATTACATATAGCTACATACCAAGTATGAACATCATTAAGTTAACTTTATGTAAAACTGAGCAGACTATACTTCTAAATACTGCAGTTCTCTGCAAAGAATCAAGAAAACAGCAGGAAGTGCTGTCCAGAAAGCCAATTTATTTAAGGTTCATGAATCTCAGTTATTTTCAATTGTTTATTTCTTGTAACGATATCAGGAGTATGTTTTTAACCAAATAACACTACCTCTATGAATCTTTCTTAAAGAAATCAGCAAAGCATCACAAAGACTTATGTTTCCAGGGGTCTTCTTTATAACTGTAAAATGTTTGATAGAGAAAGTACAAAATATACTCTTATTTAACCATCCAATCCAATTTTCATTGAAACTGAACTTTAATAATTTTTAATGCTGTAAGAATGTCTGATATATGTGCTAAGTGAAAAAAATAGGATATAACATTTTACATATATGACATCTGTAATTACTATATTATACACACATAAACACACACATGCATAGTCTCTCAAACCATTTCTTCATCTACCTACCTCTATGAAGAAAATAACACAACATGTTTATATTGGATATTTTTGATTTGTAAAGTCTTTATTTTTAAAATTAACATATTATAAAAATAACATATGCTCAAAATTATAAATTAAAATCTCCCGATCCTCGATCCTCTCTCTGTACTTATTGCCCTCCCCTCACAACTGAGAGGATCACTACAAAACATTTTATGGTGTATCCTTTGAGAAATTTTATACAATCTTTAAAAATACAAATGGACTGCACTATGCACACTTTCGTAATTGGTTTTTACTTGACATATTTTAGATATCTTTTTATCCCATTCATTTATTCATTCAATGAATATTAATTATCTTCTTGTATGTTCCAGGTATTGTTCTAGGTTTTGGGGATATAGGAAAAAAACCCATTCCTCACGAGCTTACACTCTTAGGGGATGGGGAAAGGGAGGGGGGAGGCAAGAAACCAGATCCGCAGTGACACCCTAGGGATTCGTCTGAAGCTGGGCTCACCTCTCACTCCTCAAACCTTAGGGTGCCTGGTGCTGCTGTTCATGTAGAAGTTGTTAAAAACAAAAGGAATGTTCTCTCCTCCTCTGACAAAGAAAGTTTCTGGCAGGAATATAGTTTAAGAGCACCAGGTAGCAGGAAGCAATGAAAACTAACAATATCTGTACGAACTAAAAGACGTATATCTTGAATTTATCTGGTCAGGCATTTGAGGCCTGCAAGCTTTCTAAACGAAAACCTTTGGTGCCAGTTGCAGCAAGGACCACAACTAAACATTTCACTGTATACAAGGATACATTTCACTGTGTACAAGGATACAAGAACACGAGGGTAAGTAAGGCACAAAATGATGATCACTGTGATAAATGGGTAGTAGAAATACATCAAGTGAACTTAAGAAAACCGCACGTACTATGGAGAGAAGAGGGTTTTTCCAAGATAGGCTGGAGAACATTGGGACACGAGAGCTCTACCTACCCTGACCCCTGGTTTTGAGGTACGGGGGATATTCAAAGGATGATCAGACTCAACCTAGAGGCAATTATTTAGTTAATAGGATAATTACAGGAAAAGCAGGTTTCTAGATGGTAATTTAGGAGGTGAGTGAAGTATTCTATATATAGTAGACTGTTACAGTAATGGCCCCAAAGAATCACCTCTCTCAATATCCACACCCTTGGCGAGTATTCCTCAATGTGTTAAAAAGAAAAAACCCCACAAACTCAAGATGGCGTGCCTCGCTTGTGCTAAAAGCCCATGATACCAAACCTGGATTTAATACTTACCCTAATTGCAGTTTCAGCCTCTCCCAGGAGTGGAATTTTAAACTCATCAATCTGAAATTTCCTGATCATTCTATTGAGGTAATCTGCCTGATAAGACCCCCTAAGGGAAGGGATCCTTGCCTGAAATAATCCACTCTTAACTTAGTCCACGCTCTTCCTGCACATAAAATCCTCCCATTTTGTACAATGGACCCCTTGGAGCACTCTTCTAGTTGTTAAATGGGATGCTGCCTGATTCATGAATCACTTAGTAAAGCCAATTAGATCTCCAAATTTACCCGGTGGAATTTTGTTTTTTACCAAATGAAAGTGAGCTTGGCCATGTAACATTAGAAAAGGAGGCCTGAAAACACCACCTTGTGAGGAAGCCCAGTCTAGCCTCCTTCGGGATGAAAGCCCCCAGGGAGAGAGGACCAGTCCACGCCAGCTGTGCCCAGCACCCAGCAGGCCTTCCAGCTGAAAGCGAACCCAGAAGAACCCACCTATCCAACCCACGTAATTGTTAAGAAATAATAAGTCACTGTTGTTCTAGGCCACTAAGTTTTGGGTGTCTTGTTATACAGCAAAAGGTTAAGTGGTACATCTATGAAAAAGGTTAAGAACGCAGTTTCCTAGCAAGGAATAAGGGTTTTCGGTAACACAGCGAAAAGGAGGAAATCTAAAGGTGGAGAGGTTTGGAGAGAGGATAGGCTAAGTGGGTGATAAATAAAGGAAGTGAAGAAAAGCCTGTACCTGGGGAGGGTAGGAGTCAGGGGGGAAATTAAGAGAGAAAGCAGCTAGGGAGCACAGATTCAAACACGAGAGGGGAAACTGCTATCATCAGCCCCAAGATCTAACTGCAGTTTTGGAGTAAACGTAATATAGTATCTTTTAAAACTTTTACTTCCACCTCTCTGGGAAGACCTGCGTTAGGCATAGTCTGATACTGGTCACAGCCTTCCCAAATTCGTGTTGTTATTAATCAGGTCATTAGTTACATATCCCCATTATTAGTGCTCTTCCTTTATAGAAATTACCAGAAAGAGCTCTGGAATCAGGAGGCATGTGTGCCAATCTTGCTTGTACCACTTTCTAGTTGCTTCGTGACACCAGGCACAGGCTACTTCCAACTTCATTGGCCAAGGTCTGTATCTGTTTATCAGGGGTGCCGTTACCAAACGGAATTTGTAGTGCTGTTGTGAGGGTTAAATGACACGAGATACCACCTAGCGCACTGACACAGAGTAAGTACTCATTCAGTTTCAGTGCAATCTAAGTTTACCTAGTGGACAGTCAAATCTTCAAACGACACTAACTTCTTGTATATAGTGAGATATACTTGCATTTATTTAGAATCCACTGATTAGGAACTTGTAAGAAGTAAGATTATGATACTGTGATTCATAATAAGGAAGATATACTTGGTTTTCTTCCTCATTCCTGGCACAGAGTACCTAAAACCCTTGTAGTTTCCTAAGTGATAAGATAGATGGGGGCATTTTTTATTATAATACTAGGTCTCTTGCCCTGTTTCTGCAATAGCCACAGAGCTATAAGGGTGAAAGGAGTGTCATCTGTTATTCATAATGAGTCCTTTTCAACTATACCCCACTTTATGTTAATGAGGTTTTTGGAAACTCCCTAGATAACCACAGGATGGGGGTTGGTTGCCAGGGGAACTAAATTGTGATTAGAGGTTGGGAATTTTCACCTCTACAGCCCAAAACTCCAGGGAGGCGAGAGAGGCTACAGACTGAATTAATCCCCAACAGTCGATGATTTAATCAATCGTGCCTCTGTAATGAAGCCTCCATAAAAATCCCGAGTACGGGGTTTGGAGAGCACCTGGGTTAGTGAACGCGTCCACATGCCAGGAGGGTGGGGCACCCCAAACTCCATGGGGAGTTTGTGCTCAGGACCCTTCCAGACCTTGCCCTGTGTACCTCCTCTTCATCTGGCTGTTTATTTGTATCCTTTAGTATTTGTACTAAACTTTTTATCAAGTAATAAACTGTTTTCCTGAGTTCTGTTAGCCAACTCTAGGAAATGATCAGACCTGAGGAGAGGGTTGTGGAAAGATGCCCAAGTGACAACCTGGACTTCCAACTGGTGTCTGAAGGTGGTGGTGGTGGTGGTGTCCGCAGTGTCAGACTGAATTGAACTGTAGAATACCCAGCTGGTATCCAGAGAATTGGTCAGTGTGGGGAAAAAAATCCCACACATCTGGTGTCAGAAGAGTTTGAGAAGCGTTGTGAGTGTGAAAGAAGAGACACAGTTATTTCCTTTTCAAAGACAGAAACTGATGTGAAGTTTACTGAAGCACAATGAAAAACAGGGGCAGTGTGGAGGAGAGGTGGATTTCAACAGCTCAGTTTGGATAAGTGAAGTTTCAGATGCCTTTCAGGCACATACTTGGAAATGTGAGTAGGGAGCTGCATTTTGGAGACTGGATAGAGTTCAGGATATCAGTCAGGGCTGGAAATGTAAAATGGGAGTCAACAGAACACATCAATATACCGATGATATGCAAAGCCACCTGATTAGACAAGCTCATCAAGCGAGTGGGTAGACAGAAAACAGATCCAAGGATGGAGTCACGAAAAATGAACCTTGACCATTATACCTCACAACACCTACAGAATTTACCTTGAAATGGATCACAGGCCTAAATATCAGAGCTAAAAGCTATAAAACTTCTTAGAATAAGAAGAAAATCTTAATGGTCGGGTTTGGCAAAGATTTTTAAATAGTACAAAGCATAAATTATTTTTAAAGAATTAATAAACTGGACTTCATCAAAATCAAAATATTTTTCTCTTTAAAAGACACTTATATAAATGAAAAGGCAAGCCACATATTGAGGGACAATATTTGCAAAACATGTTTTAGACAAAGAACCTGATGCCACAATATATAAAGAATTCTTACAATTCAGTAAGATGACAAACAACCCAACTGAAAAAATGGGGAAAAGATCTGAACAGGCATTTCACCAAAGAAAATAGGCATATGGCAGACAAATACATGAAGATACTCAATGTCTTAAGTTATTAGAGAAATTCCAATTAAAACCACAATGAGATGCTACTACACACCCACCAGAATGGTTAAAATTAAAGAGTAACTACACCTTATTGGTGAGGATGTGGAGCAAATGGATCTCTCACACACGATAGTGGGTATGTAAAATGGTATAACCACCTTGGAAAAGCCCGCTAGTTTCTTCAAAAGTTAACCATGAACTTACTATTCCCATGTGTATATATACATACAACACAGCTATTCCACTCCTAAGTACTGACCTGAGAGGAATGAAAATTGTATGTCCACACAAAGACCTGTGCATGAATGTTCATAGTAGCTTTATTTGTAATAGCCTACAACTGGAAACAACCCATATGTGTATCAATGGCTTAATAGATAAATTGTGGCATTTCTATACAATGGAATATTACTCAGCAATAAAAAAAGAAATGAACTGATATGTATTCAACATGAATGAATCACAGAAACATTATGCTTAGTGAAACAAACCAGAAAACAAACAGTAGAAACTGTTTGATTCCATTTATGTCAAATTTAGAACATTCCAACTAATTTATAGTAGCAGAAAGCAAATCAGTGGCTGCCTGGTAATGAGGGTTTAGAATACAAAGGGGCTCAAGAAAGCTTTTGGGGCTGATGAACTTACTATCTTGTTTTGGTGATGGTTTCACAGGTGTCTGCATATTATCAAAAGTCGTCAAACTGTACACCTTAAATATGTGCAGTAATGCATGTCAATTATACTTTAGTAATGCTGTAGGGAAAAACCGTGGTGCTAGGAAAACTGGTTATCCACGTGGGGAGAAAACTGGATACCTTAACTCACATAATACTATAAATAAACCAGCTCAGGGTGGATTTGGAATTGCAAAAACCAAAAAAATTGAAAACTTTTAGAAGAAAATATAACCAAAAATCTTATAATGCTGGGGTGGAAAAGATTTCTTAAATAGGACACAAAAGGCATGAACAATATAAAATTGATAATTTAATCTACTTTAAGTTAAGACCTTTGGTTTGTCAAAAGCCATTGTAAAGAGGGTAAAAATCACAAGTCACAAAATGGTAGAAGATATCCATAACACATAACCAAAAACATATTTGTATAAAAACATATGAAGAATGCCGACAAATCAGGAAAAAACCAACAACCTAGTGGAAGTATGGGCAAAGGCATAAATTGGCATTTTATACTGGAAGAAATAAACGTGGTCAATAAATAATGAGGGAAATAAAAAATGAAGAGCACACAAAAATAAACCATTTTACTCACTTCGTTTGGAGAGCATGTGGACCAAAGGGATCTTGTACACACTGCTGGTGGGAACATAAATTGGTACATCCACATTGGAAAACAATCTGGCTTTATCTTACAAAGTTGCACACTCACAATATCCTAACAGGCATGGTCAGGAACATTCATAGCAGACACAGAAACAATGCAAATGGCCTTTAAGAGTACAATGAATGGATAGAACGCAAGGTATGGGGGCAAGGGGATGGGTCAAGGAAGGAACACGCAGAGGCACAAATCATCGGTAATGCTCTAGTTCTTGGGTTGGGTGGTGGGGTCACAGACGCTCATTATACTATTATGCTTTATAACTTAAATACACATTACATATATTATTTTATATGTATATCAAATGTAATTTTTTTAAAAGATAAAGAAAACAGGAAAATGAACGAAGCTTTATGACTCATTTCAGATATAGGATAAAAAAATATAAAGATGAGTTAATAGATCTGAAAATGAAACTAAATTAGAAAGTTTCAAACAATCTTTCCAGATTCTAATTCTCTGTATAGCCATAAATCAATTCTGTTTATAATCAAGACGTTCACCTTTACTTGTAGAGCCTGAAGTAATGACCTCAGAGAATTCAAGAAAACTCGTATCTATCCCTAAAATACGATGTTACAATCCTCACGAACTGCTGCTATGTGATGCATTTTGAATTTTTGCAAACCATACTTAAGTAAAATTTCCTTCTCTAAAATGGCATTATCCGGATCAGGAACAAGGCAAATTTACGACAAATTAAACCACTTATTGGTTTTCTACTTTCTCTGTCCATTAAGTAGCTAATCTTTTTTTTTTTTTTTTGCCTGTGGAGACTCTTGTTAAATGCAGAAGGAAGCTTATATAGCTGAAGGATAATAAAAGACAGGAAAATCGGGCACCATTCCCATATCTGCCCCAAGTTTACTACAAGTTTACTCTCTTCTCATTTACATCATGAAGAAACTGAGATTAGGATAATTTTTATGGTTCCCTGCTAATAAAATTTTCTGGAAAAAGTAACTGCTTTCTAAATAGAGGTATATATATATTTGGAAACTCAAAGAGCTCTCAAAAATAGCCTTCTTTCTCTCAATAGAGAAACAGTATTCCTATTTATTTAAATTTGTTTTTTATTTTTTATTGGGGACTATTGGGGGAGTGTGTTTCTCCAGGGCCCAAGCAAGTCATTGTCCTTCAGTCTAGTTGTGGAGGGTGCAGCTCAGCTCCAAGTCAGTCCAGTTGCCTTTTTCAATCTGAGATGCAGAGGGCACAGCCCACCATCCCATGCGGGAATTGAACCGGCAGCCTTGTTATTAAGAGCTCGGGCTCTAACCAACTGAGCCATCTGGCTGCCCCTCTAGAAACTCAGCAGCAGCCTGTTGTCTTCAATCTAGTTGTGGAGGGCGCAGCTCACTGGCCCATGTGGGAATCAAACTAGCAACTGTGTTGTTCAGAGCTCACGCTCTAACCAACTGAGCCATCCAGCTACCCATATTCCCATTTATTTTTAAGGATAAGAAATGGTTCCTCTTTTTTTTTTAAAGGCTTTTTTAAAGAGATTTTTTTTTTAAAGGCTTTCACACTTGTTGCCTGTCTGGGTTATAAAGTAATTTTCTACCTTGCTCTATGATTATAATTTGGTTTTTCTTGTTTTACCTATTTCAGCTGATCCTTGGCTCCTGGAATTACAGAGCAACTAGGGGTTTCTGTATGTTCAGCGTGAAATACTCATTTTCAGAAATAGGTTCTAGCCAATTTATTGCTCTTTGAGTCACAAAAATGTTTTGACTTGAATTTTAATTCTCATGTTTTAGAATTAGAGGAGACGATAAAAGCAGAGCACAGGATTTGATTCATGTACTGGATCTCTAGAGAGCTGTTACAACAGTGTGGAAAGTTAGAGAGTCAGAAATAAAGTGGAGGGAGTGGCCTGATGGCTCAGTTGGTTAGAGAGCTCGCTCGCAATAATAAGGTTGCGGGTTCGATTCCCGCATGGGATGGTGGGCTGTGCCCTCTGCAACCAGACTGAAGGACAAAGACTTGGAGCTGATGGGCCCTGGAGAAACACACTGCTCCCCAATATTCCCCAATAAAAAATTAAAAAAAAAAGTGGAAAGGGCATTAGACAATCTTTAGCTAAGGCTACAAATGTCAACATAAGCCAGCTTCCCCATTCCTTGGGGTAGATGACAAACCGAACACAGAGACACACCTCTTTTTGTAGCTGAGGAAATCTTGGTAGCTCACTAAAAAGCCTCAAACCAGGTGTTTTCAAAATGGCCTCCTAACCCCCAGTGAAACTTAATCCACGGGAAACCAAGGAAAGAAGGTCCTTTTTAGGACTGAATTCTAGTTTTCACAACAAATGATACAATACCCATTTTCACAAAAACATTACCCAGTAATTGTGAGAAGGTTGATGTGTAAAGCCTTTAAAAGCACACACACTTCAGAGCAGTTCCGTGGCATAAAGAGAGGCTTCGGGGATTCACAGCTTTTCAATTATAATTATGGAAATAAAGTATAAAATTTCACTGTCACTTTAATTGCAGAAGCTATTTTATACCAAAGGAGGTAACTTACTCTCATTTTTCTATTAGCACCGATTATGTGTTATCCTAGTACAAATTTTAGTTTTGGTAGTATGTCTTCAAAATCAGATACAAATTTAAATAAGAATGGTATTGACTCTTTTACCCAATCAAACCATTACTAAATAAAAAAGGGAAATTAAAATAAACTAATAGATCGATTTTTGATATGAATATACTTTCTAAATGAAATGAATTAAAAACAAAGTATTTTGCTTTTCTGGCTATTTTTGATGAACAAATTTACACTATAATACGTATTCATAAAATGTCTTCAATGCAGTTCTGACTGGTATGCCACAGGAATTCTCAGAATATTTTGGTTATCAAATAAATATAAATTATTACCAATTAAAGGGAAGAATTAAGTAATATTAGAAAAGCAGCTGCAATACAATTTTAAAGATAATTAAGTTTTGCAATCTTGGTAACGGCTGTGCTGTTGTCACTATATATAAGGTGTTTTAACAAGACTTAAAAGTATTAAGTTACTTGGCTCGTTTATCAGGTTCGTTTTACTAGGCTATTTGGTTTTGTAAAGGTCAATCTAGGAAAGATTCTGGTTTATCAAACAGAACTGGCTTAGGGAGAAAGGAAGAAAGTGAGGTGGGAGAAAGGTCAAACCCTACTTTTGGGCAAAATGTTCGAGGAAATATTTTAGGGTCATTACATTTTTTCAATTTACTTCTATATTTATGCTATCCAATCATGAGAAGTGATGAGCACACAGAATCAAAGAAACAAATATCTTTGGTAGACTATTCTTTGATATGGTAGATGCCTAACTTTTGCGAGGCACTTCCTATGTGACAGATAATATGTTACCCTTATGTCTACTCTGTACAGTCTTCTATTCTCTCCTTTAAAAAAAGCAGACTGAGACAGTTAAGTAACTTGCCTAAGGTGAGACCACTAGGAAGCAGATGGGTTGGGAGCTGGGAAAGTCAGGAATGTCTTCTTCCAAGACTGGCCCATGCTCTTTCACCTATTCCAACCCGCCTCTATTCATAAGGCAATTAACATTTTGGAAAGCTTTTAAACAAAGTCTGAAAAAAAAAAGAGATGACAGAGCACTTTTAAAGGAAAGGTAGAAATGTAGGAAATAAATACTTTAAGCTCCTCCCTAATTTTGTCTCTGCCCTGAAATTGCCTTTAAACATCCTCGGAACAAGGATCTAACACGAGGGTTAGAGCAGATGAAAGAAATGAAAGTTAATTTCTTTCTAAAATGATGAAGAACACAATATTAAATAAACTTTCATATACTCTTTTCATAATTACAGAGCAAGCAAAAAAATCTATGTGGAACTATTTATTGATGTATGTCACAACTTAGAAAAGATATAAAGTAGTTATAGGGATAAATAAAATACAACAGAAAAGCTGAAATTTAAAATAGGAGCAAAAAGAAGACAGAGGTAACAATTCTGGCCAGAAATGGGATGATGACAAATTTGACAAATTTTCAAAACCTAACATCAGAAACAATTATAGTAATTTACAAATACACGAAATCACTGTGAACTCAATTACAAAGGACTTTCATAAAGATCTGCCAAACAATGAGCAACCCAGATCAGACACAAGCAAAACCACTATAGCAACATCTGGTGAATGACCTAAAATGTAGCACACAATACTTTAATTGTTAAAGGGCAAAACAAACTTCAACACTGACTACTAAGGCAGAGACAAGTTGGGGTTTTAAATAGAAACTGGGTAAGAGAATTTTAAGAGCAGGACTGATAGATGATGTCAAGTGGATTACAGTGAAAACTTTCTCCTGCCTACACAGCATGTATCAATTTAAGATAAATACCATTTACAAAGTTACTGACTGAAAAACTTGAAGTATTACTTCATAGGCATCAAATCCATAAAAAGGCACTTCACTTCTACCAAATGAACTTCTTTCCAAATCAAATTTAGATTACATACCTTAACAGAGATACTAAAGTAATTGAGAAAAAGAGGCAATTTCTAGCTAAAAGTTATTAGTTTTAATATATTTACAATTGTTAAAGTCTTTAAACTAATTATTGGCTCTCCCAATAATTCCATAAATTGGTGTTAATATCACGTGTACAATAATATTGGGGTAGTAGCTTGGCTTAAACATGTGAGTAAAACCTGGAAGAAAATTGTTCTTTAGTGAGATGTCGCCAACCATTAATATGTAAAGTATTAACTCTTTTCTTTACCCCCAACTATTTAAAAATGTGTAATTACACATTCCTCTGCCCATCATTGACCTCTTTTCAGTAAGTAAGAGACCAGAAGAGTGACAAACAGGAAAGTATACCTGTCTTAGTCTTTCATTGGGTTTGTGATTTTATTACTTTGTAATAGATTTGGAAATGCCTGTCATGCCACAGCAACTACCAGTTAAGGCACTATCAAAAATAAGGGTGTGGGCACTGGGAGTCAGAGAAGGAAAGACAAATATGAACTACAAATGGAGGTGAAAGAACAGATTTTATTTTTCTGACTCATTGGGATAGGTTTCAACAAATCACTACAAGCAGGTTAAAAAAAAAATCACCGTAAGAGGGAAAAACGGGCAGTCCACCACTGACAAGAAGATAACTGATGAAACGTAATCTGTAAACTCCAGTAACGACAGGTCACAGAACTGTGGTAATGTCTTACAATTCTTTATTTAATGGTACATAAAATTCTCAATGCACAGGTTTTCTCCTCCTTAGCAAAAATGTCTGTCGACTTTTTGTTCTATGGTTTCCACTGTTAGCTCCCTCCCCTTCCTCCCGTCCTTCCAAGAGCTCCAGCTTTAGATGTGACCAATATGGCTTGTGTTTTACAAGAATCTATCTTCTTTCTCTGCTATTTTAAGAACCTTACGTGGAGCAGCATTGTAACTTCATGTCACTTAACTAAAAGCAGGCTATGAAGTCAAACAGTTCTATAGTTGAATCCTAGTCTGGCTGTGAAGCTCTGAGCAAGTTACTTCACCTCTCTGAACTGCAGCATCGTCACCTGTATACTTGTACCTGATCATCTAGGTCCTAGATTAGGTGGATATACCTATAGATGTTACATAAAACACTTATGGAGAGCTTCCTCCACATACAGATTACTCAGAGTAATATCAACTCCGTTGCTGTAGGAAGGGAAGGCTCTACAGATCATCCATGGAGCTTAGTTCTAGGGCAGGGGTGTCCAAACATTTTTCAACGTTTTTCACCAAGGGCCACACGCGGTAAAATACAGAAACAGCCGGGCCACTCACTCGAGGTGAAGTAAGTAGTGCCTCACCTGGTTTATTTAAGTAAACTATATATTTTTGGAATTTGCTGCGGGCCAATTAACAGTGGCTCATGGGCCGCAGTTGGCCTGCGGGCCGCAGTTTGGACACCCCTGGTCTACGGGAAGAAACATTAGCAGGCAGCACAACACAGTGTGACAGGCGCTTTAGGTGGAGAAGGCTCTGGGCACTACGCTAATACTTAGGGGAAGAAAGAAACTTTCAAGTTGCTAGAGGAAATATTAAGTAACATAAATCATTCAAGTTAGCATCTGTGCTCCTAGTTCCAAATCAATTTAGGTGCAGAAGAGTAGTTAAGGAACTAGGGATGTCCTCTCATTTGTTAGGTGACCCTTTCCTCACTGGCCTTAGGTCACTGGGCAACAGGAACTTACAGTTAAACCAATGGTCTATTCACACTCATCTTCACATTCACAAAATAGCTTTCCTTCATAAATATGGTTCTATAGTATACCTTGGAAAACTGTTTTTAAGATTGAGACCTCAATCTCTTATACAACTTACAAAATTCTGATCCTATGTACCTAACAACTATTTATAAACTAAATGGACAAGTTATTAAGATTTATGATAAAGCCATTATTTTTCTTTAAAAAATCCACAAGCAGTACTACTATGCTCTGTTTTCAGATGAGAACAGAAAATTTACCAAAAGTTAACAAATCATTTAAACTTATGATCCAGGGTTTCTTCAAGAATTTTTTTTTCTGACCTTTTCCCACCAATGCTCATGTTCCTCAATCTTGTGTGGTTCTGCTTAAGTCATGCTGCCACCATGCTGCCACCTCGTCATGCTGCCACCTAGCCTGGCAGGGATTTATCAGATTCGGTATTTCTTCTTTCTTATGCTTAACTCAGCATTTTGTATATAACAGATTTTACTAAACGTTCTCCATTAGGTTGTAAGTCACTTGTCAGCAGCGAGTTTGTCATAACACCTTCATACGATATTTTTTAGGATTAGGCATTATTATAATAGCTCAAAACAAGCACCGTAAAAAAACTTACTGAATTTAAAAAAGAGCCTCTTTTGAAAACTTAAAGACAGAAATAACAACAGAAAACCAGAATGTTATAAGGTTTGAGAGGAATAAAGGAGAAAGCTATTAATCAAATGATTTTTTTTAATCTAACAAAGTAAAATGTAGATGAGTCATGGAAGGAACACACACACACACACACACACACACACACACACGCAACGAGAAAGTGCCGAGTCATTACTGAGAGGACTTCAAGGAAAGGTTAAAGAGAACAACGCAAAGTCAAATTCTTAAACATTGCGAACGTCTTCTAAGATTTTACTCGGAAATACTATATAAAGGTTTTACTTTTAAGTAAACTGAAGAGACTGTAACTACTAAGAACCAAAAAAAAAAGTGCAGCAATGCTACCACCAACAAAACAATGCAGATAGATTATCACTGATTTGTTCAAATTTTACACTGATCACTTTAAAAAAATCAACTTTATCACAAAACCTGGCCAATGACTTGGGAGATACCCAAGGTTCTTGGCAATATAAATGAAATGTGCACTTCAGTAGTACACAGGTATCAACCATTTTTACAGAATAGATACACTGCCGCAATAATGGTTAAGTAAATTTTTATAAATCAATCCTAGTCACTCAACGTAAAAGAACCAAACAATCCCCTCCCCTCTAACATACACAACAGAAAAATGAAATCCAGACCCTACCCTCCAAATGAGTTAATCACTTCTGACCAAAAAGCGTCAGAAAACACAAGAACCTCATAACTGCCAGAAAAAAAGGAAGCAAGTCAAATCTATAAAAACAGCAATTCATGATTATAAAGCTGTCACTCTTGGGAGGCTTTCAAATCACCCTTATCTACCATCACCCTTATTCAAGCCCCCATCATCCCTTATCTAAACTACTATATTCACTCCTAGATTCTACTGAAATCTCAGCTCCATATTTCAGTCCTGTCATTTGCCAAGAATTCTTTCAATGGCTTCCCACTGATATTAAAATAAACTTTTCCTTCATGGGTCTATAAAGCCTGCATGGTCTGGCCCCTGCTTACCTCTATGCGCTTCTCCATGCTCTAGTCACATGCACTCTTTGAACATACCACATCCCTTCCTGCCACAGGGCTGTGACATATATTGTTCTTGCTATCTGGAATACTCTGCTTCTCACTTTAGCTAGCTAATGCTCAACCCACTTTCTCATGGAAGCTGCCCTGACTACTCTTAACTGATCATCTACCTCTCCTTGAAAACACAGGTGATAAGCAAAATTATATGTCTATATTTTTGGTGTGATTTCATCAATGTTGTTTCTTTTACTAGCCTATAAGCTCTTCGAGGATAGAGTTTGTTTTTACTTTTGCTCACTGGATATCACCAATATCCAGAACAGTTCCTGGTGAGGGGGTACTAAAGTTTTGCCACCCCAAACTATGCCTTTTGGAATACTGATTTTAGGCTGGTTATTCAGAAACAAAATACAAGGAAGAACCCTTACCTGAATCGCTTAAAGGAAGAGAGAATCACCTTAGCATTACAATGTAAACTGTGGCAGACAGGGAGAAATCCAGCCAATCCTGTTTGCGGAACATCCCTCTGCTGTGTGCTATTGTTTCTGGGTGGCCCAGCAAAAATTTATTTACCACTTCTGTTCTTTCTCATTTACCTGTAAATTGCCTACTTTCTCTTTGAAATCCCAGACCCCTGCCTCCCTTTTGTGTCCAAAATGACATATAAACTTCAACTGCCCAGCATCTTCGGGTCTCATATTCTTATGGCACCTCCGCACATACATCGTAATAAATTTTGGACATTTTCTTCTGTTAATCTGTCTCATGTTAATTTGATTATTAGCCCAGGTAGGAGAATTTATAAGGTAAGAGGGAAGTTATCCCATCTCCACTGGCACACAGTATGTACGTAAAAAAGAAGTTTGTTAAATGAATGAAAAAAATAACAGTAACAACATGAAATTATGTCAAATTACATGATGAAATATACTCAGGAATTAAGTCTGGAAGTAAAGTTGCCTGAGTAAGGAATGTTTCACAGGATCCAAATGTAGGTAATCCTATTTGGCACAGTTGTTGAGCTTGCTTATTACACTTACACATGTCAATCCATAAATGCTTATTTTTTATCTAGAGCTAGCTAGGGTTCTTTTACCTATAGAACTTAATTTCATTTGACCTATGAGTAAATGCCAAGAGCAATACTGTTTATGCCTCCAGTTACAGAAGTAAAGACAACAATCAGTAAGTCATTGGAATGAATATTTCAAAAGTATCAAGAGTAAGAAGTTAAGGTTATTTTGTCAATGGGTAAAAAGATTTTCGGAATGTATCTGCTCATACATATTAAGTAATGATTAACGTGCTCCTTAAAATTTGGCAACAAATACCCATTATTTTAAATTCAGAGGGTTATACTTTTTCCTCTCAAAGAGAACTTTTAGTAAATAAAGAATACCTTTGCCCTCCAAGCACTTCCAAACATTTACAGCATATTTTTACAAAAATGAACTAGGCTTTGAGTATTTCCTATTACATTACGTATTTGTATAAAGTCACTGAGTCATCACAACTAGATATACAGTTGTCTCATATTACATAAGTATGTTTACTTCGTTGTACGTTTTTCATTCTCTGTGTATTCTCCTCTTTCTCCTGCCTCACTTCAGTTCACTGAATTTTCCTCTGAAAGTTAAACTCATAATAAGATGCATATGAAATAAGTCTGTCATATATTAGACAAATCCTAATATACGGATTATTACTGTATTATGATTATATGTGAAACACGGTGTGAATGAAAATGACAGTTATTTTCACCAACCTAAGATTCAGAATGACTATGATTTTTGAGAACAAAAAATTTAAGTAACTATATTAATCAAATACATACCCAGGACAGATCCCAAGTCTGTTCATCTTTTCCTGCCCGCCCACCCCCACTGACCGCCATCCTGTAAGTCATTAAACTATATTAATGGAAAAAACAATGCATGTAGTGGTTATAGCTAATTCATAGCTAATTCACTGACATTACCTTAAAATAAGAGTGTATTTTGTCCTTCTTGAAATAACAATATAATAAAATTAATGGAGGCCTTACTTTTTTATATGCTAAAACACTTTGTTGAATCTTTTGATACATTCAGGGTTTTCTTTTTTTCCCTACACTCCCAAGTTAAATTATAGTCATCTTAAGGGAACATTAATCTTAAATTACTTTTTTCACATTCCATGTGGTTCCAAGCCATATAAAAAGTTGTTTAAAACAAACAAACATGGTTTGCTCAAAATGATCTGCACATTTTTCTCTTAAGTTTTTGCCTTCTCTTTCCATGCAAACAGTACCACTCAGACAACAGAAGAATTTCAGAGAGAGGATGCTTTGCCTTCATTAAAGCAGAGTGAGGTAATCAGGATTTGCCTTTCACCCCATGATAGTTGACTCTCATTTACTTCCATCTCATTCACTTGCCTTCAGCGAGCCTCTAATTCTGGGAAGAAATTCAAATGCACATTTACTAAATGATAACACACATGTAACAGCAAGGCCAGGCATCATGAGGGCGGTAAAAGAAGCCAAGGCACCTCTGCTCAGTCTACAAAGCACCAGAAATGTCTATTTTCTTTCTCTTTACAAAAGTAGCCTAGGTTTTGTTTTGAATCTTGAAAGGAACAATCAAAGGCAAATAAACTGCCTTAATCCACAAAATAGCTCAAGTTATATTATTTAAAGGTGTAGAAAAAGAGAAATATTGATGAAAGGAGAAACACTAGAAGAGCCTAATTAACTTTGTCCTTAATGCTATGCAACTCAGTGTTGTTTAGGAAATGAAGAAAAGATTATCAGAGAGTAGTAAGGGTTGTTTAGGTTATAGATAAACACAACATATCATGGGGGGGGGGTAGAGAGTATAGATTATAAATAGAAGAATCCAAGGTTTTCCATTCAAACTATTTGTAGAAATGTTAGAAATCTGAGACAAATACAGACATGTGCACATATCACTCAGGATTAATGCATGCACATAGACAGGAATGTGTGTATTTTACATACCTATTCTCTTTGTTTTGCCAGAGAAGGAAGGTTAGACTAACTACATATAAACACCTCAATTTTCTAAAATATAGCTACGAATCTACCTCTCAATCTCTCTCAAAATATTTTAAAAACATGTTCTAAGAACGAAACAAAAACATTCTCACAATGTTTGTCCACTAAAATTGACTGCAATAGTCACAGGACTGGTTCTTAATTCTTTACTCAATGACTATTTGCTTTTACTTTATGCATATTCTAGGTGTTTGGTTATCTGGCATCTCATTTTAGAAAAGAAGTGTTGCTATGGGAAGACACTTTCAAAGCCATGATATATGAACCAAAAGAAAGCACCCCTACTGCCTGCCCCAAGCTGCAAAAATAGCTTTAAAAAAAAACAACAGCAATGGTCAGGACATCAAGTTAGAAAACAGCATACTCATTGATGTTTCTGATAAGTTTTGTTTATAAAAAATGCAATATACAATATTTAAGAAATAGAGTGTATCACATTTTGTTAAAATTCAAGTGTTAAGTAGATTACCTGACAACTGCCTTTAAAAGAGATGTCAAGGTACAAATTCGGCTGTAGTTAAACAAAAGAACAAAAACCCCCTAGATTTGAGGCATTTCAAACTGCCAAGAAAGCAAACAAGGATGATAGACAGCTCTGTGGCCTAAAGGCTTGCTTTGTCTTCCCTTTGTTAGAGATTTTAAAGAAAAGGGTAAAAAGTTAACAACAAAAAACAAAAGTTTTCTCATGGATCTGTCTTTATCCAAATTATAGTTATTTATTGCTTAAAATAAATAAAAAAGATCAACATGATCTCTTTATAGTTTTGAAGAGTTAAATAAAAAAGGTAAAAAACGTCATAGTTTTTTATAGATTCTATTTTAGACATAGCCAATTACTGAGTTCAAATCGACACTTAGCTTGATGACAACTGTGGAAAGCCAAAAACAAGTAATATCTCTAGGCTATCCTAGAACTGAAAATCCTTGAGAATAAAGGCAATTTAATTTTTTTATTTTTATAGTAAGGAAGGTCAAAAGAAGATGACAATGACGACGTTATTTTCAAAGCAGTGACTTCCAAACCTTGATCTCTGAAGCCCTGCTCATCCAAACTCCAAACCCACATCATTAACTTCTACCAATTCTTTCCACTTGAATATTTTGTCATGGTCTCAAACTAAACTGGGGTTAAAAAGAACACATGCCCATCCCTCTTCCCTCACAAACTGCCAGCCAAACTAGCTTCCAATGCTGATTTCCTAATCCCTGTCATGTAGTCTTGAAATCACTGTGTTCTTTCCTTTCTACAGCTAGCGCAATGAAGGTTGTTATGATTGAGAAAATTTATGTAAAATGCATAGTCACTGACAAATAAGAAGTGCCTTCCCTGATTCATGTTGAAATCTGGCGAGTCAATGCCAAGTTTCAAAAACAGTTACAGTAATGAGAAGTAATAGTCAATGGCCATTGTTTATCCTTGTGCAATTTGCTTATTTTTACTTTGGCAAGAACCATATAAGCATAGTAGCTGGTTTAAGGTTATTGATTCTTTCAAAATAAGTTTCCTTCCTTTTTATAAAGGCAACACAACCTTTCATAGAAATTGTCTAAAATACAGAAAAATTTATAGGCAACAAGAATGACCCATAACCTCACTATCCAGAGAATAGCACACAATACCATTAGATCCTAATGGAGTGCAATTACCATTTTATAGATTTCTAACATCATTTTCTTTATTTGCAGACATCCTGAACCCCCAAATTCTTTCTCTTCAAATTAACCTTGGACAAAGCCGTTAAAATTCTAGCATACTTCATTTACACTACACTGTCTAGTACTGATCCATTATAGGGCAGTATGTCAAAAATATTTTTATGTTTAAAATATACTTCTGTATCTAAGTATTGATATATTCCTACCCATCAAAATACTAAACAGTGTAACGCATCTATTATAAGGATAGATATAGGAATGACTAACATGAATGCCATCTTACATGCTCAGCTAATGAATGCTAAAAGGCTGCACTGTGCTCTTATTTGAATGATGCTGGGCAATCTGTCTGATAACTCTGCTGAAGTTTCCTTTATCGCCACTGCAATGTTTTTCACATGAATACTTTTCACCCATTGTAGCTAAAAAAAAAGGGGAGGCAAAGTGCTGGACTTGGCAGGTCTCAAGGAAATGTATCATTCCGCATTTTTTATGGGAATCAGAAGAATTTCTAAGGAACTGTTAAGGAAAACAAGAAGATATCAATACACAATTAGAACTGAAGAATAACTTTAAGAGGGTACCTGGAAGAAAGCAGAGTTGAAGGCCTATCATAACTTTGGAGGATGTGAAAAGCACAGGATGGGGACAAGCCACGTGCAATGGTGAGACCTCATCTCCAGGGGACTGAGTTACACCTACTCTGGACTGTGCTCACTACTGGCTCTCCCATTTCCAGAACTGCAACCCCCCTGTCAAAATTGAATACACGTGCAATGGAAGAAATGTTAAACATGGAAACCTGTCCTTTACTTAAATCAAAACTCAGGAGCCTGTTATTATGTGAATTCATTTCCAAGTAAAGCCTGTGGTAGGTCCATCTCAGCTCTCACTCTCTCAGTCCTTCAATGTGTTCATGTCACATGAAAATAATGTGGACAACTGATTTCTTGGCTTATTACTTTCAGGTTACACTAACTGGAGCCCTACGCTGGACCTTTTAGTCATTTCTCATCTATCAAGTTACTGGGAAGAATGCGGTTTTCTCTTCCTGAAATCTGTACCTACCGTTAATCAAAAGGTTTCAAAATATCCAGAGCAGAATCTACCATTCTATAACTTTAAAGCACTTGACACGAACGGCAATCTGAAGATCAACGGTTAAACAGCAAGTATTTTTTGCCAATTGTTACATATGCAAGACTGGGATAGCAGAGTTGATGATGACTTTTATACAGAAAGGTAAATATATTTTGTGTACTTCTAAAAACTCAAACACTGATTATAAATGGAATTGTTTTGCAACTGTAATGAGAGCTAACAGAAACAAAAAAAATTCTATTTATTTCTCTTTAGCGTGACTTTAAAGTCCACAGAAAGATCTCAGAAGGTAAAGAATGAATTTACCTTATTTTCTTCTAGAAATTTCAACTTAATAGAAACGTCATTGCGCATTTTATCATATTTTTCCTTATGTGCTTGGAACAGATGTTGCGACTGCTCAATCTTTGGCAGAGTGTTTGCATCACGTGGTCCAAGATTCAGTTCTTCCAAATCAGTGCGATAAGCATCATATTCAATCCTGGAAAGAAGAGAAAAATGAAGCATACTACAAAAAGAGCGTGAAATAAGTTCAGGAGGTGAGTTGGAAATATACAGTAGTCTGATACTGTATATTAATATACAATAATTCACATACATATTTTACACCTCATGCTTTTAAAATAATTTCTTTAATACAAAGAACTATTAATATAATGGGGGGAGGAAGCTGCCTATTAATTTCAATATTCCTCCCAAAGTACAGTATTAACTGACAAGTAAAATTTCCAAAATTTAAAAACCAGTTTTTTAAAAAACAGTGCTAAATTCTAATGGTAACAAGATCTGGGGTAGTCATCAATCCCCCACGTGAATTGGTTAATATCGTTAAGGCCAAGCAGGTGAGGACAGCAGACTTTAGAATGTCATATTTAAATTAACTGATAAAAGGAAGTTACACTGAGGGTCAGCAGTCCTTAAAGTATAGTCCAGGTCAGCAATGCACAACAAAAAGAATGTAAGCCACATATGTAACTTAAAGTTTTCTAGTAGTCACATTAAAATAATAAAAATGTATTGCACCTGTTTTTAACAATATATTTTATTTTTCAGAAATCTAAAATATTATCATTGTGATATGTAATCAATGTAAAACATTGTCAATGAACTATTTTACTTTTTTGAGGAAGGGTACTGAATCTTTGAAATCCACCATGTATTTTATACTTCTACCACAATTCAGTTCAGGCTAGCCACATTTTAAGGGCTCAATAGACACACATGGCTGGTGGCTACCATACAGGACAGCACAACTCTAGATGGATTTCCATAACATTAGCATTTAGAATGTGACATGGCAGTTACCACCTTGTGTTCCCTGGGATGCCTCATAATATTCTCCCACCACTAACTGAAATAGTTACCCTACCCATCGTTACTCCATGATCCCACAGCAAGAAATACCTAATTAGGTATCTGAAAGGCATCTCAGAAAAGAATTAAAACACTAGAATTAAATTTTAAAGGATGGCAAAAGCTTACAAGGTGGATTGGGGCAGGGGAATTGGTAGAACGTTCCAGGAAGAGAACAGTATGGACAAAGACATATTTATCCATTGTAAGACACCATGAAACATTTGGGATGTAATTCTGTACGTTAGAACATGATAATAGAAGGAATTAAAGTCAGACAGGTAGGCAGGATTGAAATTAAACAGGGCCTCACAGGCCATGCTGCAGGGATCAGGTTTAATCTGGGAGGACAAGTGATTGGGAAGCCAATGAAGAACTTTGATCTAGAAAGTGAACATGTTCTATTTGTTCAGGATAGGAAGATGACTATGGTGGTTGTATAAGGAGTGGAGGATGAACTGGAGTTGAAGATTAAGAAATCAGAAGTAAAGGAACCAATTAAAAGACTAAGGGCAAAAGACAAATGAGTCATTGAATCAGGACAGTGGTAGTGGAGCTACGGAGAGAGATAGATACTAAAGGTTTAGGATGCAAGACTGATCTGGTAATGATACCAAGTTACTAAGTCCATGGGTTCTAGGCAACTGAATGACCACTTTGCCCTTCCCTGGCTCTAATGTCTTCAGCTAGCTATTTTTTCTCTTTCTGCTTTTGTTTTTTCATCTATAAATGGGAATAATAATCTCCATAAAAATTTCATGTATATAAAGTATACCTGAAGGTAATACTAATATCTTTAGTATTTAGTATTTAGGTAATAACTAATATCCTTAGAGTGCGTATTATTATGGCCAAATCAGAAGAGCGATAGCCAGAAGTAAATGTACTAAAAACAGTAAGAAATGAAAGAGACAAAAGTAGAATAAATATAAACAGTAATATGTGGTAATTTAATGTGAAGGCATATATAGCCTCGGAGCACATTTCTAAATAATAGGATTAATTTAAACATCATCAAAGTTGTAATACTGACCTTATATCCCTTAATTTTTATACCCAGAGTTTATACATGGTATCAAAGTAAAACTTTCCATAAGAGCTTCTCTAAACTAACAGTGCTCATTACAGCCAGGAAGCGCAGCACACTAAGGTTTCAAAATGCAACTCTTCACTTCAAGATTGCAAGTCTGAACTGAGTCCCTACCAATAAAGTTAGTGATAGTTGGTTACTTTATGGCTTATGTAAAACTTCTACAGAACAGGTGTCCACATCTGAAAAGTCTTGACCACAATTGACTCCCTTGTTTGTGCCGCTGTGGGGAAGTGTTGAATGGGCTGTTATAAGATTTTCTATACACGAAGCACCAGAGGGCTAGGAAATACTTGTACACAATGCATAATGGAGAGCATTAAAAGGCCAGCCGGACATTGGCCTAAATTGCCACTTTTTGTGCTGGATCAAATAGTTGACCCTTGCCCTCAAAGCCAGTAAATTCTGGTTTTGACAGGGAAGAAAATTCAACTACCGAGAAATTTTTAATCTGGGATTCTTTTTTTAATGTTATCGCTTAGTAGGCAACGTCTTAGTGTTACAACTAGTTAATTCCCCAACTACTTTAGAAAAAGCACAGAAAAGTCAAATCTCAAGCTAAGCTTGATAAATAAAATCATATACTGTAATTTCAATAAAAAAGAATAAATTATGGGGTGAGGTCACTATTGGTGGGTTTTAAAGTACACACAGAGGTTGTCTAAAGGTTTCCTGATAACCAGCTACCAAGTACATATAACTTGATTTATATTTTTGTTCAAAAGGTTCAAACAAACCATATAGTGAATAAACTGAAATCTTATACCACATTGTACTTTAAGTAAGACTTTTCATTATAAGATGTGAAAATGTGAGATTAATTCAGTTCAAACTTTAGGCCTAATGATCAAAAGTAGAAGGTAGGGAGCCTACAGGTTCTTATTTTGGTTTTAAATTGCTTCCAAGTGAGCAAACCACTTAATCTCTAGAGGCGTATTTTTCTCCTCTACAAATTAAATACAAAATATTTTGTGTGTGAACAGGAACTTACCTAAAAAATTTGTCTTTCTTTAATATGGGTTAATATTTTTAAAAGCATGTTAGACATGAATGCTGAAGTGAAAGCTATTACATGCTTAAAATATATTTTATATCTTAAAATATTTTAGTGACTAAAATAAATTTCAGAATAGGTGGACAATTAACAAAGTTGAGAAACAGAAACTAGATTCACGTAGTGCATAACTGGGAGGGAGGTGTGGGTACTTTTGGAACAATAGAATTTTCATCTCCAAAACCCAGAAATATTAAAACAATTTGAAAGACTAGAAAATAAGAATGATTAAAATGATTAAAGAGATAAAAGGAAGAGTATGCAAAAGGATGAGAATTAATTAGGACATTATGAGTAAGGAACAGGGAAATTTAGAAAAGAACCAAATAAAATATATAGAAATGAAAAATATACATAATAAATCTTTGGAAAAATACAGACAATGCCCATGAAAGGATTTAAACAGAGACTGGATAGCCAATTACTGGGAATGTTATGAAAGGAATGCCTATCAAAGGATATCTTATTGACTCCTTCAATGTTATTGAGGAAAATCCTATTGATAAGATTCCTTCTGTTGCTTCTTTTCCACCTTCTGATTTTAATACTATGTTAGTAAATAATTCAAACAATAAAGAAAAGAAAAACCCAGGTCAAAAACCTAAAAAAGGTGCACAGCTCCATCCTGCCCTCTCCCACCAGACAACCACAGTTATTTGTCTTGACCTTAATTTCTAAGTCAGTAAAAATCTCATATGTTAATACTAAACTGAAAATTAGAAACACAGCATAGGACAGAAGCATCTCTTCTTGTAAAAAGATCAAAGTTAATTTTCCAAGTGATTTGGGCTTTTACTTATGTGAAGCATAAGGAAATATTTATTTAAGAATAAGCACTCAAAAAAAAAAAAAAAAAAAGCACTCAATTGCAAAAAAAAGATTAGCCAAAACGTAAAGTTATATTTCTAGAAGGTAAAGTTTGTACTTCAACTATTGTACCAAAGTGTAACAGAAAATAAAGATTTCAAGTGGTCAGAGGAAAAAAAACTCAAAGGGAAAAAAATTGGGCCTGGAATCAAAAGTTGAAAACACTATAATAGGTCTGCTACTTTTTAGACACTTATAAATATTTATTAATATATACTCTGTTTACCTAACAGGATGGTTATGAGAAAGATGAATCATATATGCATGTGTGTATGTATAGCTATAAAATGTATGAAAACACTGTATTATAGACAGTTACGAAAATATAAGGCAAATATTTAATTAATGTAAAAGGTAACATTTGAAAGTTTAAAGGCTGGTTATAATCTGGATAAATGGAAAATCAGAGAGTGGGTATACACAACTGATTTGTATACACAACAAAATCATGGAGGCAGAAACGAGCTTGTACATTCAAGAGAAATCGGAATTGAGTCTGGCTGTTGCATAAGCTATGTAACTGCTTACACTGGGAAGGAGTGGTAATAAGGGGCGAAAGGTAGGCTTAAGCCACATTACAGAAGACATCTAGGATCTACCTGTCCTGTTTTAAGGAAGGTGGAGCTGGGAGATTTATTCACCTCCTTATTCCCTAGCAGGCAGGGTTTGGGCACATGACCAAGGTTCAATCAGGCCATGAAGCAAAGTATTCAGGGACCTTTTAGAAATTATTTATGGTAGCTGGGGCAGGGGACCCAGTACCATGGGGCCCAGATTCAGGGTCTTAGATTCTTCTGAGGCATTATCTTGGCTTTGGTTCTTGCCTGCTTCTAGAATCTGTTCTCCTGCCTTTCTTGTTAGTGTTGTGGGAGATCCTATACCTTTCTAATACATCCTTTTCCTGCCTATATTGGCTAGAGTTGGTTTCTCTTATTTGCAACCAAAATTCTTAACTGAACTATGTACCGTCTATAAAACAGATAATATCATGCACATTTATACCTACCTGGCACTTTCATACTGTTTCACAGTCATTAATGTATCTTCAATTGTTTTATTCACCAAAGTGTTCACACTGGCAATGAAAAAATTAATGGCTCCAAGAAGAGTCTCTCCATTTTTAGCCAGCAACTTTTGGGTATCTGCGTTATAGCCAAATTCTTCCTGAAACAAAAAACTCACCTTAACTTATCCAGTGTTAAATTAGTAAATGTGACTAAACAAATGTCAAACACATCACTAATGGGAAAATATCTGATTTAGAAATCTAGCTATAGAAGTTTTTTCTTTTAATGTTTAAGTAAACAGGAATCTAAATCACAACTAACTATACAGTTACCAAAAAAGTCTAATAAACCAAAATTGTCATGAGCTCAGATGCACAGCTAAAATCAAACAGCTTAAAAAAGTTAAACTACTTTGTACTAGAATCAATATTTTCATTTCTACATTTTGTTTCTATTACACTGTAAGCACAGCTGTTAAAAAGAAAAATATAGCAGATTATTAATCAGAGAACTATAACTTTCACAACCAAATTAGGTAACAATTGGCTAAAACTTTCAGACATAAAATAGATTGCAATTTTTGTGTTTTGACTAAATCTCTTCACAGTATAAATATTAACAATATACATTTCTTTGTAAACGTAGTGACCAGTGGACTTCTAAGCTCAGGTCTATGTAGGCACACAGCTGAGGAAGGATCACTCAACACCACTTTTAATTCATTTCGCTGAATAAACTGAATCTTAGCTTGGCAAACATTACACATGACTCCTTCAGATATGTCAAGGATTAACTCTAAATTTTCAGCAGTGAAAAATTTTCAGTTCAAGTTTGATTAATTAACAGATTACCAGGAATACATCTGTCCAAATAAAAAATTGGATCACATTGTAAGATATAGCACTCAATTTGAGAATTCTGAAATTTGTTATACAACATTTTTTAATTTCAGCTGGAAAAAATGTAATATTAAATTAACTAGAATCTTAGAAGATGCAAATTTAATGCTAGTGCTATAACGATAATTACATTTCTACGGATAAAATATTTGATCATTAATAAATAGCAAGAAAGTAAAACTCTTTATCATGCTAAAAGCATTTTCCATTTAAGAGAGGTCTAGTAATTCTTTATTCTGGACTCAGTCTTCAAAATTTTACAGACCTTGATTTGCAAATACTGGCAGATAATAGGATTACATGAAAGAAATATCAATCAATTTATATAAAAACTAAAATGAAGAGCAGGATAGCTGAAGATTATTGGTACCAAGTTTTTAAAGCTAAGTTACGTACTGAAGACTAAATAACTGTTACTAGAAACAGAATAATACGGGAGAAACATTTTTACAACTTTTAGAAAGAGTTTACATATTACAACTGTACTTACCACCTTTGGTATTCATTAAGAGGTAGAAGTTAAAAAAAATAATTAACAAGAGGAAAAAAAATATGAAAGTTGGACTACATATAAATATAAAAAGGAAGGAAAAAGAAAAGGAAAAGTAAATAAACTCAAAAAGTCAGAAAACTTGTTTTGCTCACTGCATAACAAAGGATATATATATATCTCATTATATCACATTCCTGTAACAATGTTCATGTCTAAAAGTCTTCAATATTCACAATTCTGCATTAGTAACTTTGAAAATGCCACAAGTCCTAATTTAGCCATAGGGAGCTCTACCGTGTTTCCCTGAAAATAAGACATAGCTGGACAATCAGCTCTAATGTGTCTTTTGGAGCAAAAATTAATATAATTTTTATTATATTATGTTATATTATATAAGACCCGGTCTTATATTATAGTATAATGGGTCTTACAGTAAAATAAGACAGGGTCTTATATTAATTTTTGCTCCAAAAGATGCATTTGAGCTGATTTTCCAGCTAGGTTTTATTTTCGGGGAAACACCGTCTACAACCTAGAAGGCTAATCACTTACTAAAAACAAACAACACTAGAATATAGTAAGATGAAATAGCAGCTGATTGAGATGTTATATAGCAGAATTTGGAATCCTATATTTACAGATGAGAAAAACAGGCCTAAATTCAAAGTAGACAGGAAGAGTAAACTGACACTGTTCTGTTTAACGAATGTAAATCTCACAAACAATTCTATAAAGAAAATGTGTATAAAACTTAAGAGTTTAATGTATAATTTGAAAACTTAACTAGTAGAAAACACTTTTTTATAGTAAGGCATAAAAGACAGATAAGAGATATAAAACAATTAGGAATGGAAAGAAATGAATATACATACATATATGAATTATAAATAATTAAACATGCTTTTCTTGGCACCAAAAAGAAGATAAACCATGACTCCTAAACTTCATTTAGTTGATAAGTTATATTAGTGTTCTCAGTTGGACAGGGGTACTACTGTAAATTGCCTTAGCGATTACGAATAAACTAAACAAAACAAATGAAGGGTATGGGTATATACATCAAGAACAGGGCTGAAGTTCTAATCTGCCACTGAAGAAGGAAGGCCAATACAATTCCTTGATCTAAAAATGTGCTTGCTTTGTATGCAGAGAGAACAACACTTGAATCTTTTCTTTACTCTTTCACAGCTCCTACATTGTTTACAACATTACCAGATGTGAATTCAGCAGATGTAAATTTCCATTAAATTTATACATTAGGACCAAATAACAGAAGCATCTGATTAGATCTAAAACATTAAGTCTTAGTAACAGAAATTATTACCTAATTTATAACAAATGGGTTATTTTAAACAATAATATAGAGCAGTAAAAAACTAGAATCACAAGTACTAACTGATAAATACAGTAATATGGATGGCGTGAACTTTCCTAATCTTGATGCAACCATTACCCTCTAGATTGAGAAAATACAATTTAACGAGGTACCATGGTATAACAAAACTAGGAGTCAGAAGGCATGTGATAAAATAGGGTCTAGTTTGGGAATTCAGACAGCCTGGGAGTCACATCTTGACTCTGCCACTGACTGAGACTTGTGTCTTTTGTGAATTACTCAAATTCTTTGTGCTTCAATTTCCTTAACTAATAAAATGAAGATCATTCCCATACAAGTTTGATAGGAAGTATAATCAGATAACCTGTATAAAGATTCTGAAAGATGATAGGCATTCAGTAAAAGATCATTTTCTACTCCCTTCAGGAGATTTGCTTTTTTTACTGATGCGTTTTGGTTGTTTCTCTAGAAAACAAAAAAACTGGACTAATTTTTAAATTATTCCTCAACTCCCAAATGCTACAATCCCAACAACAGCTATCACAACATCATAAATTATTCAGTGCCAGGCCCTATGCTAAGTATTTTCCATGGATCTCAGTTAATATGGCATAAGACGGGAGGCAGTGGACACCAGCTTGCACCACTGCACTCCACAAACGTTTCCTCATAAAGAATTAACAAAGAAGGGAGGTACTTTGCTGGCTGGCATGATTGATTCTGATTACCAAGGGGAAACTGTACTGCTCTGCAATGGAGGTAAGGAAGAGTATGCCTGGGATATAGGCAATCCCTTAGTGCATCTCAGTACTGTCATGCTCAGTACAATGGAAAAGGCCAACAATCCATTTCAGACAGGACTACTAATGGCCTGGACCCTTCAGGAATGAAGGTTTGGGTCACCCCACCAGGCATAGAACCACAACTGGCTGAAGTGCTAGCTGAGGGCAAATGCTATATGGACTGGACAGTGGAAGCAGCTATGACCACGTGACCATTTGTAGAAAAGAGGACTATAATTGTTATGAGTAGTTCTTCCTTATTTTGTTATACCATCAGTCTAGATGTTGCTATTAAGGTACAGGTGTGTGTGTTTGTGTGTATGTGTAAAGCAAATACCTTTGTTTTCCTCCCTCTTATCCCCTTATCATGTAACATAAGATGTATTAACTTTACATCATAGTATTTAAGTATTAACTTTATATCACAGTATTTAAGTTATAGGATATCAAAGAAAAAAGTGAACATCACCCAAGGACTTTGCCTCCTCTTCTGGGGGAAAGGGTTCGTGTGTCTTTGACAGTATGCCGAATAGTTGTTATCACGTTAGCTGGAAGTAAGACTTTGTTACTGTCTTCTTTATTTGGAGATTAGTATGCTTTAAGGCAGGGGTGTCCAAACTGCGGCCCGTGGACCAACTGCGGCCCTCAATCCATTTTTAATTGGCCTGCAGCAAATTCCAAAAATATATTTAGTTTACTTAAATAAACTAGGTTAGGCAATACGTACTTCACCTCGAGTGAGTGGCCTGGCTGTTTGTGTATTTTACTGCATATGGCCCTTGGTAAAAAACGTTGAAAAAAGTTTGGACACCCCTGGTTGAAGGAGATGTGTATAAGTCTACACTGAAAAGGGTAGACTGTGACAGTTAATTTTACGTGTCAACCTGATTAGACTATTGCATCCAGTTGTTTGGTCAAACACCAGACTAAATGTTGCTATGAAGGTACATTGTTTTTGTTGATGTGATTAACATTCACTATGATAAACACCGTAGATGTGATTTAAAGATGACTTTAGGGAGATTATCCTCCATAATGTGGATGGGCCTCATCCAAACAGTTAAAGGCCTTAAAAGCAAAAGATTGAGGTTTCCTGGACAAGAAGGAATTCTGCCTTGAGACTCTAATAGAAATCCTGCTTGAGTTTCTAGCCTGCTGGCCTACTGTACAGATTTCATAATTGGGTGGGCAATTCCTTAATATAAATATATAAATCTCTGTGTGTATGCATGCATATGTGTGTGTGTATGTGTGTGTGTGTGTGTGTGTGTGTGTTATGTACATATCGCCTATTGGTTCTATTTCTCTGGAAAACCCTGACTGATACAAAAATATGCATCCTGTTAATGATTTCAGTTTTCAAATATATCTCCACCAGGTTCCAGTTTACCATTATTTCTACATTTATAAACATCAATTAGAATGTTCAATTCAATGAATTATCTATTTCCTTCAAAGGAATTCTGTTAGCAGACTGCCTTTGGACTCAAAATGTAACTCTTCTCTGGGTCTCCAGCCTGCCAATCTACCCTGCAGATTTTGAATGTATTGAGCCTCCACAGTCACAGGAACCAGTTTCTTAAAATAAATTTCTATATAGCTATACATCCTGTTGGTTCTATTTCTCTGGAGAATCCTGATTTCCTTTTTGTCCTTAATAATATATTGTGACTCACAGACTTGAATTTAAGAAAATTCATTTAGGATATCATGATCAGAAGACTCACAGACTAATATTTCACTTATATTATCAATTTTGCCATCATCAGTAAGAGTCAATACTCCTGTCTCTTTGCACTCATCTTCTGATTTGTCTAATAATTATGAAATGTCTTCCTCTGTATTGTCTTCTCTTTGCCATTATGGACAGGAAATGGAAAACTCTAAATTTTCAACTGTATTAAAAAAAGAAACATAGAAATGGTTTCTCCAGATTTGTTTTTGGCAACACAAAGTATCTGATTATCGTATCATTCTTCTAGGCAATACTGTCATTCTTTTGTTTTATTATTATCTTAAGCCATTTTTAACATGGTTGGAAATAACTAATAAGTAATGATGAAATAATTCTTAAGATGATGAAATAGCAAACTGTTTTAAGATATAGGAAAATAAGATCAAAAAACTCCCATACTGTGTCTTTGATTTCTAACCGACCCATCTGAGGCTGCAATATAAAAAGTATTATTCTATTAAAAAAAATAAGTAAATTTTATCATTGGAAGGCCTCTAAGAAAAATAAAAGTCATGAAAATGTCAGTCCTTTCAAAGAGTTAGAAATGCTCAAAAAAGAAACTCAAAAATTAAAACTGGGTCCAACGGACTTGAATACTGAGGATTAACCTCTCAGTTCTGTAAAAAAAGGATTTTACATCTAGAAAAGAAAGATAATAAAAGTACTTACTAGCTCAGATTGAGCATTGGATGTACTAACACATATTTAAACCACTTGGAACTGTACCTGGCATACAGTAAGCACCCAATCTGTGTTGATGAATAATTCATAGGGTTTACTGAGTGTAGCATCACTGATAACACTGCTGCTATACTTCTCTAGACCTGATACCCTGGCTACCTCTTTCTATACTGTGGGGCTTTTTCTCTGGGTCACAGATCCTCTAAAGATTCTACTTAAAGAGACAGAAGAGCTCACGGAGAAACACAGACAGGCTGGATATAAATTCCAGTTCTACCTTTTATTTTTTTGTGTGATCTTATAAAAATTACCTAATGTCTCTTGGCCTCAGTTTCCTCATCTATAAAATTGGATAACATTTCTGGCAATGTTGTTAGATAAATTACGTGATATAATGTCTATAAAGCACACAGCCCATTATGCTGGAATTATGGACATTCAGTAACTGCAGTTGTTATGATTATTCCACTTCCCAAATATTAGTTAGTTCTTTATCTGTCTAATGACTCAGTTAGAATTGAACCTTAATATTTTTCACTATTATGACATATATTGCCATCTCTAACCAAACTTTCTTTGTCCAAGTTTCTATATATTATCAAATGACTTAATACTCTGGATTATCTAACTCTTCACGTTAGAAGTCTATAGGCAAGGGATTTCTGCACCTTTTGGCTCCAGGTGAGGGAAGAAAAAAAAGGACATAAAAGGAGTTACTTAAGATATCATAAGAAATTGTCAGAGATGCTTTACTGAATACTTACAGAGATATATGCAGAAAAATAATTCCATTCTAAAATTTATAATTTATATTATTTATAATTTATATTATTTATATTATAAATTATATGAATTATAATTTCAGTAAAGTGTATCACAAATCCAGTCAAACAAGTCACTATTTGTTTAAGACACTTGGAGACTACATAAGAGATTTTCAATAGGTGCCACAATTTACTTTTTATTCATGCCCAGCTATACATAGCTATGATTCTTTCTAGGCTCAGGCAGGCTGAGTCTCTTTTTCCTTTCCAAGTTCCCTTCCCCTGAAACCTCTGTACAATTGTTTCACTATGTTGACAGAAGTCAGTTGGGCCTTCTTAAAAATTATATGAAATATCTAAAAAGAACACCTCAAGATGTCAATTTTATTAAGAGTTCAGCAAATCAGAAATGCAACAAGTTACCTCTTAGACTACTCCTACCGTATTGCCATTCTCTGCCCCCTCACCTCCCAATATTTATTTAAAATAATCTTACATGGAGTTCTAGTGACTTCAAACTCAGGTCAGCAAATGCATCTCCAAGTTGCCTTTGGGTATGCACCATCTGGAAAAGCTGGGTTGACAATGTCTGAGCCAGTCTTAGAATATTTTCGTATTTTTTCTTGTTATCTCTTAATATATCAATCTGAGCTTCAAGTTCAAGGTCCACAGTTCTTGATCCACGGCCTAGCTTCTCAGAGATAATTTGTCGAGTGCACTAAAAGTAGAAAGATGCACTTTGTTTAGGAAGAAAAAAAAGAACAAAAGAAAAAAATAATGTAACAATCCAAAGTACAAATGCTAGAGCATATGGCATATACCATTTTTGGCTCTACACAAGCTAGCCTAATAAATTGAAAATTGTCAGCCCCCTTAAAGTTTATCAGGACTCAGAAAGTAAATTTACCAGACACGTCTAATAACTGTTAGTAATCATTGGAAGTTTTAAGACTTATCTAGCTAATTTACATACTGCCAGATGAGCTCTCTCACATAATCATATTTCAAGCTTAGTGCACTTGGGTAGATTATTTAAAACAACTGAGATATTTGTCATTGATTTAAGAACAATATTGGATTATTAACATAGGAATAATAAGAATACCAAAATTATACTCTCCTATTGGTTTCAAATGCTTTTTTCCATTCTATCTTCCCCTTACATCTCTGTATGTGTGTGAGTAGGAAGAATAAAGGGAAGAAAGGAGAAAGAGGAAAGATGAGTGGGTGGGACAGGGGGAAGAAGGAGGAGAGAGAAAGGGGAATGAACGGAGAGAGAAGGAAGGAGGGAAGAAGAGAAAGAAGTAGAGATAACATTCCTGAATTCTTCTTTTACTTTTGCCCAGGTAAAACAGTATTAGATTATGCTATTCTATTCTTCCCCAGAAATTATACAAAAACTTGTAATTTTTTAAAGTACCTAATTTCAGAGCACATAGAAATAAGTTTTCTAGTAAAAAACTGTAAGCCATTTCACTACTCAATAATACATTTTAAGAGTAACAACATAGGGCATTAATATACTCCTCATTTTTGAAAGTTAACAAAAACACTCTAAAAAATCGGCAAATAAGTATTGCAATTTTTTTGAAACTTGTACATTTGCTCTTTTATTTTTCCAAGTTTGGTTAGAATTAATGTTTGTTGTAAAAATTAAAATAATGAGTGAAATAAAAGATGAATTTCCTTTTCCTTAATTGCACTAAATAGCAGAAAACTACTATTAACAGTTTGATGGGTAGTCTAGATTCTCCTTTAAACCTATATAATTACACATATAATATTTTTAAAGTAAACGTAAGACCATACTATGTACTCAAAATATCCAAACTTCTTTTTTCTATGAACAAATACCTTGAGACTTTTCCTTGTCAATAAATATAAATCGGTATCTGTTTTCCTTTTTGGTTATATTTATCCTTTTAATATTAGCCTATTACATGCTACCTACATTTTTCTGTTTAAAATTGAAATGAATTCTCTATGACATATTCTCTAGTCTCATCAATTAAGGATCTTTATGAATAAACATTTTTTATAAAGGCGTTCTTTATTTTTAATAGTAGATAAATTATCTATATAGAAAACAAAAGAAAAGATGAGAGGCCAAACTCACAGAAGAGAGAGAAAACTACATCTATGGAAAACATACATACACTCTTGGGAGATGAAAATCACATCAAGAGAAAAGTTTAACTGCAGACATTGTGATTTTAATGAGAAAAGCATCAACAAGAAATACTATCTGAAATGGTAACAAAATTAAGGAGATATACCACTCTTTCCCTCTTTTCATCCACACCAGGATTTTCCCTGCGGAATATTACCAAAGACATTTACTCTACTCACAAGCCAAAGCATATGGTACCTTCCATAGCAACCCAGATATAATAGTTTGCTGAAAGTCAAGAAGTCAGAATTCACTGAAGGAATTTGGCAGACTGGGCAAAATGAAAGAAATGTTTACTGTTGTCTGAGTGGTGGTTTTTTTCATAGAAATAATGGTTATAAGCAGACAGTAGGGTCAAAAGTTTAATGAGGAAATTTTTTTTTTGTTCCCAGAAAGCTATGGCAGTAGGAAGAGTAAGACAATAGTGATTATGAGGCAAATTCAGTTAAATCTGGACAGTTGAAACAAGTTTTGAAACTGAATTTACAAAGCCTGTATTCCAATACAGGGAACTAGACACTCTTAAGGGAAATTTAAGTAATGTGGAACTGAGAATACTACAGATGGCCTACATGGAGCTTTGTAAAGAAAGCTGTAGTGAGAAAATATAAAGTTGCAAGTCATTTCTCCACTGACTAGGGTCCCTGAACAAGTTTCTCATATGATCACTGAAGAACAGATTTTTATTTAAGTTGCTTCCTAGTGTGTACTAAAATCATAAATCAAGTTTAAAATAGGAAAGAATATAGAATCTCAGTTCTCTACCCTTCTTCAAAGTCCCTGAAAATGCAGATCACTTACAATGAGCTCGTGGTCTTATTCGGTTTTCCATGCTTATAAATTAAGAATTCATTTTGAAGATAATAGGACAAATGGAGCAGAGCAAAAGTAAATTATTGCTCTATGTAGATCTTCTACTTGGGGGAGGGTAGATAAAATAAAGGGATAAATACTGTACAAAATACCATAAATCACCATCAGTTCATGAATTTACAAGATAGTCACTGTGTACTCTGAGTATTTAAATAGCACCAAGAACTTTTCCTGTAATGCCAAAAATGAATAAAAACATTTAAGTTCAAGGAAAAAAATAATTTCAGAGCAACAACTGATAGATATTGAAAGCGTGAAGGACAGGGAGGCAGAGAACATAAAAGGAAATAATATAAAGTGAAAAGGGGAAATAGGTCAACCAGTAAATAAAGAAGGCAATATGACAGGAAAAACAGGAATGAAAACTTAAAAGACACTGGTTTAAAGACAACAAAGATTAACTTGATTAAGGTATAAACACTGATGGCAAATTCTTAAACATTTAAAAAAAGCATTTAGTGTTTGGAAAATATGCAAACAGTTATGAATAAAAGCGAGATTATTCTTTATAAAAGTAAGATTTTAAAAAGTAAGCAAAAGTACTCTATTCTACACTAGGAAAATACAAAAACAAACCAAAGAGACAAACCGGAGTTCATTATTCATAATTATTCCTGCAGATGAGGATACATAAGAAAATAAATAAATTTTGGGTTCAAATTTGTGAAAAAAATCAGGTGGATTAAAATCATATTTATAAAGATGGGTTCAAGGTCTAAACTTAAAATTGCTCCTATTTATTATATATTTGGTTTAATCCCTAGACTGTTCTTAGAGCCAAAATTAACAACTAATAAAGGATATGCTAAATGTTCTCTTTGAGGAAAAGCCTTAAAGTGTTTGCTTGAGAATGGAAACAGACAGAAGAAATTAAAGCTAGAAATCATGAAGGAACTGAGGTGTGAGGAAGAGAAAATCAAAGTCATAGCGAGAATCAAGATACCCAGGAGTAAAATGGGTAAAACAAGTACAGTCCTAAATCAACCCAATCAGAATCAATACTTGAAGGATTAGTCAAATGACAGTGAATGCCCTACATTAGCTCAAAATTGAACTGAAAAGGTAGAGTCACAAGAACCAATAAGGTCATTATATTCTGAGGCTCTTTTACTTGAGAGGCATGTGTCAGCACAGACTCACTGGGCTACAAACTCCATAAAATCAGATCATTAGAACATTCTTTTTCTCTTTTGACTTAGAGTGAAATACCCAATTAAGCTCTGATGAAACAAATTTTCAGTTAAAAATAGTGATCACTCTGAAGAGAATAACTCCTTCACATAGTATTATGCCATGTATACAATATTTTTAAAACTGATCATTTTCGTTAACACAAATTTTAAGAAAGGCTGAATGTGGTATGATAATATAAGAGATAAATATGGAATCTCAATAATAATGCAACTCAGATTATAGAGATAAGAGACAGAAGAAAAGCAACAGACAATAAACATATATATAAAGGAAAAAAAGATAAGGACCAACGAAAATGCAAACTAAATGACACAAGAGAGGAAGGATCAAATGAACAAAATCTTATACTTTGTAATTTGTAATTACTAGGATTTGGTTCAAAAATAAGGCTTGTATTCTTGGGGTTCAAAATGTTTGGCCATAGAGGGGCCGGCCCGGTGGCTCAGGTGGTTAGAGCTCCATGCTCCTAACTCTGAAGGCTGCCGGTTCGATTCCCACATGGGCCAGTGGGCTCTCAACCACAAGGTTGCCGGTTCGACTCCCGCAAGGGATGGTGGGGCTGCGCCCCCTGCAACTAGCAATGGCAACTGGACCTGGAGCTGAGCTGCGCCCTCCACAACTAAGACTGAAAGGACAACAACTTGAAGCTGAACGGCACCCTCCACAACTAAGATTGAAAGGACAACAATTTGACTTGGAAAAAAGTCCTGGAAGTACACACTGTTTCCCAATTAAAAAAAAAAAGAGGAAATTTTCATAAATAAGTGAACAAAGGAATGGCTGAATAAATTTAATAAATAAATGAAGCTTAGTCTGACATGAAAGATAAACAAGTGAAATGAAAGGGAGCACAGGGGAATTCCAAGCAGTAGGCAAAGATAGCCTGATGAACAAAGTTGTAGGCGTGTGAGAAGGCATGGCTTGTTTAGGACGTCTCTGGGTAAGTTGGTATGGATAACTGGATCTATGGGTGGAAGAGAAGAGCAGCAGGAGATAAAGTTGGAAAAGGACATGGGCTCAGATTCATGACATTCTAAAGACAGTGGGGATAGACTGAAGGATTTTAAGCAAGAGTGAACCACATTAGGGCAAAGTAGAATATACAGTCTAAAGAGAATCTGTTAAGCTATTAGAATAATACATACAGGAGCTATGGCTGTGAAGGTTAGAATGGAGAAAAGGGGATAAAGTCAAAGAATATTAAAGAAGCAGAATTCATTTAATGACTAACTAGATATGTCAAATCAATGAGACGATGAGTCAAAATTTGAATATTTGGGTGAACTGTTGTGATATGAGGAAATACAAAGGGAAAAACAATACATGAAATGAGAGAATCTACATCCTTGAGAACAAAAGGCGTAATGATTAAATAGAATGTCCTGAATGAGGACACTATAAATAGACATCAATTTTTGACAACTACCATTGGAATTTCTCAGTTCTACAGAGCATGAGCTAAATAGTTTTTGGGAAGATTCATGTAGCATGTTTCAGGGCACTTTTACCATCTTAAGAAAACCTGTACTTTTGTAGAGGATTTCAGATCATATTAAAAAAGTATTAACTGAAAGAATAAATTCACTTCTGCCTTACTGTTAAGAAGACACATAAGAGACATGTGCTCTGTATAAAAATATAGACAATTCCTGATTTATAAAGACCCACAACCAATTCACAAATATAGAGAGCTTTATGGCTAATGCTCTGACCTGAGCTGCTGGGGGTTTTCCATCCACTTTTCTATGAATTCTACTGTCTTGTCCTTGTTAAGATTCAAAGATACTAAGTGGACTTGGAGCTTAAGCTATTTGTAATACATCAAATAAAATACAGATTAAATAATTTGTTTGTTTTATGGAGGACATTAACACATTGTGTACGGTGGGGTTTAAATCCCTCGGTGGGGTTTAAATCCCTCGTGAAGATTCTCGTGATCTGTATGCAACGTGTTAAGAAAAATTACCATCAATTATGTACTCTGAATCAATTCAAATAACAATGTTAGTAAACTTTTGAAATCCAACTGATTTGCAATCTGATGCTGTCTGTACAGTTAACGTTTAGTTACTACAATAAAATCAGAGAATTCCAAATTTGAAAAACTAATATATCCCAGTTGCTATAAAGTATCAAAAAGAGGGACAAATATATATACAGCAGTTCTACAGCTAAACATATTCTACGGCAATATATTTCTTTTTCAATTATGTGTTCTCTATCAATTAACGAGTATTTTAGTAGCTTTTTACTCTTTTGCTAGACTTTTAAAACTACATTTATGCAAAGATCAGTAATAAAACAAAATACTTCATTTTCTAATTGTATTTTTATGTTCAGATGGTATTTGCTCTCCTATATGTTCATGTAATTGCAAAATAATAATTTAAATTACAAATAAAAATGCTTAGTGTCAGTTAGGGTGGAAACATTAAAAAATTACAAACCTTATAGGTGTTTAGACTCCATTTTCTAACAAGTTCTAACTTTTCCATTGCGGGATTTTTAATTTCATCTGCTAGAACAACTGGTCCACTTTTTGTCTGTGTTCTCTGGCCACCTGCATGAGCATAACAAAAGATAAAAACACAAACCAGATAAAGACAAGTAGGGAAAGAAAACGAAACATTGATGCTGTTCAAATTACCTACTCATGCGTTTTAAAAAATGAAAAGGTTCCCACAAAGTGAAGGACTACAACTCCCTGGAATCACTGTGGATAATTTCCTAACACATAAAAAAAATATATTCCTATCTATTAAGCACAAATGTTGTCTGTTTTCTTAAAAATAAAAATGCTGCAATCAGCTTTCTTTTCTAAATAACTGCTGTTTACTTCATTTACAAAATTTCCACAATTAATCTTATAACCCAGTGACACTAAAAAAACTGTGTCAATAAAAATCTGAAAGGCCATATACTTCTTACAGGGATCTCTGTTCACTGTACTATGTTGAACAGAGCAACAATAGAATATTATTATAATTTTGGAGGATTTAAAAAGACAACTCAAACTTGAAATAGTCATTAAAAGTATCTTACCACCAGTATGAAAGGCTGGGTTAAAACAAGACCTACATTGTACCTCCTTTTTTTCTTGAGACCCTCTCCCATCAAAAAAAGAGCCATAATCAATAAAGGCAGTATGAAGCCCTGACATAAAAGCAACTCTACAGCTATATAGTCCCTAAGAGTAAATATTTTTCAGAGAAGAAAATATTAAACGTTTATGATACTAATGACTTGAGATGGAAACTCCAAAATAATTTTAAAACAATGAAATAAGGAGAAAAAGTTGTAACAAATAGTTTAAAAAAGTTAATCAGCAGAAATTTCTTTTCTTACTTACTCCTATATCACAGCTTTATCATAATCTAAGATCGAAAACAGTATATACAATCAAACACATTAAAGAATTTACAAAATTCTCAAAGAAACAAAATACAAAATGTTAACATATATAAAAATATGGAGTTCAATTTTTCCAATTGAATGGAGTTCAATTGTTTTTGTAGTCCACAATTAAAGTGCAGAGCAAATTCCATGCAAAGAAATGGATTTTTCCCAAATATTTTTCATTAGGCATAACTGGTAAATTACATACTATTTTGTCACAATCTGCAAACTATTTGTAAGCTGAGGCTGAAAATAGGATGACACACTGTTCCCACATGACCCATTCCAAACAATGAACAACCCAATTGTTGAAGGCTCCTTTCCTGTTTAACTGAAAATAGCAGATCTGCAAAGCTGAGAGTTTAAGGATCAATTAAGTGAACCTAAATTTTTCTAGAACAAAGAAAGGATGATTAAATGAATCAAATTTTACAATGTTTTTAAATCTTAAGTGAAATAAATTTTAGGTTTGAGATATAGTTAATAACTGAAAAGCCAGAAAGACAGGTATGGTTAGAAAGATTATTTCACTTATTGTTAAGGGGAAAAAAAAAAAAAAGCAGCAGCCACCTAAAAAGCCAGAATAACACACACCTAAGAATATAAAGCAAGTGATTATGAAACTGAGTGAATTAGTTTAGCTTCAGCAGCAGCAAGAAGGGCTTTATCCAATCAGTGCAGTTGAATACCTGCAGGAACAATTATATCACTTCCTTGTTGAGCCAGTTGACTAGCTGGAACCCTGCTAGGAGACATAACAGATGGCAATGGTGGTGCTGGGGAACCTGAAAAGGGTAGATATTTAACTGTGAAAATCCTTTTCCTCTTCTACATACTATACATTTTGAATATAGGTTTATTGACATTTCCTTTAAAATATTCAAAAACTAGGATTAAAAACTGGAATTAATATATTTGCTTTCTTACATGAATGGAGTAATAAAAAATGGATGCTACCAGTTGAGTTCTTGTATACATTTTTCATTGAACTATTAAAACCAAACGAAACACATAATAACTATAAGAAGAAACTTGGCAAGATCATGTCTAAACAGGACTGTACCTGGACTCTGCTATTTTCAAATCAACTACTAGAATGTGATTCAAGTCCCATAGTTGACTGATTTAAAGCATAAGTAAATATTTTATAACTTGCTACTACTCTTACATATGAAGGAAAGCTCTTCAAGTATCAAATTTATAACTAAAATTCAAAGAAGAAATGTGAATAAATCATAGCCTTCACAGGAATTGTAGCCAAAACTTTCAAATCATAAATCAAATATCACATAGTGTAGATGATTGCTATTCACAGTATGAACGCAAGGGACTTATATCAATATGTTATCTGGGAGCTCATTAAAAAAGCAAAATCTCAGGCTCTGTCCCTTAATGAGGGGCTTAATAAGGCCCTGACCTTTAATAAATGTGAAAAACCTTAATTTAGACTGGATCTAACATTTAAAATCCAAACATGCAATAGACCTAATATATTGGCATCACCTTTCAAAGTGAGGGATACTTGTCTCTTTAAATCTGTTGAACCATAAAATTTAAAACTGGAAGAAATGAGGGAAATCACCTAGTTTGACATTAAACTATGGGAGAAACAACTATAGGCCCAGAGAGGCTAAAACAGCTTCTTATTAGAGACTCAGATGTCTGAATCCATACCATAATATCTCCACCATTAAATGCAATACAGAAAACACCAATCTATAAGTTACTTGTTGAGTCAGAAGGCACTTTAATAGGTTATCTAGTCCAATCACCATTTTAAACAAAGACTGTCTCTACTATCCAAGGCACAAGGGCTTCTATTATATAAGGAAGTGTTATTTAAAGATGACTACTCTAGTTCCACTTCTTGGAACTACAGGAACAAAGCTCTGTTGTTCAGGTTATTACTGTTTATTAAACTTGCATAAGACATAATCCCATGACACAACGGGAGATGTGTATAATATATGTAACAAATGATATAGAAGTTTCCAAAGTAAAATAGCAAAAGACAATCATGTTAAGTTTTTTTGCTTTACTTTCAAGGGTAATTATCACTTCTCTGTATCTTCAAACCTTTAAATCACTAATTTAGACTAAATTAGTTACTAAAATCATTCACTAATATCCAATAAATACAATTCTTAAAAGTCTAGGATCTTTCTAGTTGACTAAACTTGGGGTATCAGCTCTGTTTCATTTCAACAACAGAAATCTAGGAATATGAATATATGCATGTAATGAACAAAACAAAACTCAGGTGCCAACTACATTCTTATGAGCTTTGATCTATTCATGATTTCCACAATTATTGATTCTGCAACATATTTGTTAGGCAGATTTCAATATATGTTGTTGTTAGGATGAAGTGTAATTTCTTTTAAATTTGCTCAAAAGTTGGAAAAGTAAACAGCTAATACTCTTCTTGCAGTAACTGGTCAAGAAATAGAGTCAATGTTAAGTTACCATTCAGTCATTTTTCCAGAGAGCTAACACAGCCCCAACTCCTTTAACATTTTTTCCTAAGACCTTTCTCCTAAATTTTAATCATGTTGCTTTTTCGCATGTTCATTCCAATTTATCTATATATGTCTTAAAATAAAAGCACTTAAAACAACTACAACTTTCCAATAAATGCTTAACTAATCTGAGTATGGCAGAATGATTATCTTTTTAAACATATTGATCAACAATACAGTTTGTGTAAAAAAATGTTTTATAAAGTCAATTCAAAGACACATAAATTACTGCCATTATCATGAAATATATTTCTTATCCCAATTTAAAGGATTAGAATGTATCTGTGAGCAAGTGAAAAGTGACTGGCATTTCCATGCTCATGCCATAATAGCAGTTTATAATGGCCAGTTGATTTCCATTATTGCATGATACTATTCTGTTTATTAAGGGATTAAACCAAATGTCAGCAAAATAATTTCACTGAAAATACTTAAAATGTCTTAATAGTAAAAGTAGTTTTTCATTCTATGTTAATATTTAAATTTGGAAATTAGTGACTGCTCCAGAGATGGTGTCACATTGTACAAAGTTAGCCTTATATCTTTAAGCACTCATAATTTTAGGCACTCAAATATAGAATACTATTATTTACAAAACGGCTAAGGATTGCAAAGGCATGCAGATATTTTTTTTTTCTTTCATTTTGTGACATTACAATATATTATCAAAATTAATTTACTTCACTGAACATAATCTATAGCTACTACTTTACAGGTCTGTCAAGAAAACAATTCTTTTTTTAACATTCAAATGTTTACTTGATTTTACTTTCTTTCATTCATGTGGGGGGAAAAAAACACTTAGAAAGGTTGTTATTAGGCAAGAGCATTAAAAAAAGGAGACAACTTTGTCCTTTATATTAAAGATAGACAGACATATATATGAAATGTGCCCAGAAAAGAGTTAACACAGCAGGTATAACTGCTTATTCTTAAAAAGACCAGCTTACACGACTGGCCATTGGTTGGTGTCAGAATTTAAATTTTGGGAAGACTCCCTCCATTCCCAGAATGCTAAGACTGGCTCACTGTGCCTCAGCAGTTGGTACAAACAATGTGGTTTGTGCTGAATACCTGCCTTCCTTCTAAGAGTCTGGAATCTTGGTACATGCTAGGCAGAGGGTGCCTGTGGGAACAATGTCCAATAAAATCCCTGGGCACTGAGTCGCTAAGGAGCTTCCCTGGTTAGTAACACTTCACATACGCTGTCACAGCTCTGCGGGGTAGAATTAATTGTGTCCTGTGTGACTGCCCTGGGCCTCGTCCCCCCAGAACTTCTCCTCAGGCATCCTTTGCCTTTGCTGATGTGCTTGGTATGCTTTTGCTGAAATGATCATACAGTGTATACAGTCTGACTATATACTGAGTCCTGTGAGTCCTCTTAGCAAATTACTGATCTGATGGTGGTCGTAGAGACTTCCTGTATAGCAGTCACAGGACAAAAAATAAAAGTTTTATTTTCCTAATTGCTTTGAAATAGGAAACATGTATTACACAAATCAATATTGACTTATAGCTATAAACTTAGTGGTTGTAAGCTAAAATAATTTAAATGTACATTTTTGACATAATTTTTGAGTTTTTATTTCAGTATTTTAAAACCAATTCCCAAATAATAATCAGTGAACTAATGCATTGATTTATACAAAGACTACTAAAATAATTCTTAAATTAGTTAAATTGAAGAGAAACAGGATTATGTTTATAATTGGTGTTTTATCACAGAATTAAAGGGTTCAACTCTTATGCTTTATTAATAAAGGTAGCATTTGATAAATTTCTCTCATCCTCCACCCCTGCCATCTTTAAAAATATATGGGCTCATACCTTGAAATGCTCCTGCTTCAGTAACCCCCTCTTTGGTACTGTCAAAGCCATGAGATGTAATTTGGGTTTCTGAGAGACCAAGTCCGGCTGGTAATGAACGTTTCAAATCCTTGGCAAAATGTGAAAGAAGAGAACATTTTTGTGAAAAAAATCTCACATCACAAAACAGTTCAGAATAATTGTTTCCTTTTAATCACATCTTAAAACTATTTTTCTCTCTACTATGTGTATTCCCTTATGCTGTCACGGTATTCTGTAATACATGATCAGCAGCAAACTCAGTGAGATATGCTATTAAGAGGTAAAGTGTATGTCAAATACAAAAATACTTTGATTATTCTAGAACAAACACCAGGCAGATATTAAAACACATTTTTCAAATTTCCAATCTATTGATACAAAATTATTCAAGAAATCACTCAAGAGAATCATTTTAAAGAAAAGAATTAAGATGACTAAAAAGCCATGTCTAGTGTTAAATATATATATTAGACTGATGTCTAATAGAATTATGATAGGCATGGCTAATGTCAGTATAAACATTTCATTCACTTGCAATATTAATTTCCCTTTGATTTCAAAGTCAGCTTGGTAAACAGGGCTTCTTGGACTTGAATCAGGGTGAGGAAAGGGAAATTTCCTGCTATTTGGATTTACATTAAACACTGATAGTAGTAAACCTAACTGTAAATTAGCTCATAATCAGAACTTAACTGCAATAAATATAATATTCGACACTCAGCCTTATCGTTAAAAAAAAGAGAAAGCCAAGGAACAAAAATTTCTAATTAAAAGTCCCATCTTTCCTCTGGTTTAGATATTATGAATTACCCATTCATAACCAGTCTATGAATGGATCCTATTGGTTTTCCACAATGACAAGTTTAGTGATACACTAAAAGATAAAGGTCTTTAAAATCCTTTTTGAATACTGTACCCCATCACATATAGTGTACAGTTATAATTTGAAAATTCAAAACTGACATTTTGAGTTTTCCAATTTGCAAAGTCAAAACTTAACAGACGCAGTCTCTCATAACTGACAAGTGTTGAAAAGGATTTTTCTTGAGAAGCTCATTAATTTTGCCTAGGCAATTTCCTGATTTGGTATGGGAGACACTGAGTAATTAGTGAGGTCAATTCTTATCTTAATGTGATTTGTCAAACAGCATCTGATACAGGTGACGTTCTCTCCTTGTTATACTTTCAACCCCCGGCATGTTCTGTTGTCTCCTTTGCTGATTCCTCCTCATCTCCTCAACCTCTAAATTCTGGAGGTGCCCCATGGTTCAGTCAGAGGACTTTTTCACCTATACTCATTTCTTGGATGATCCTATTGATTATTCTGGATTTAAAAATCATCTATACACTGACGACTGCCCAATTTATAAGTCCTACCTGGGTCTCCCTCTTTAACTACAATATATCTAACAACATACCTGTCTTTTCCACTTGGATATCAAATAGTCATTTCAAACTTAATGTGTCCAAAATCCATTGATTCCACAGTAAATCCCCACCCCCCAACAGACAAAACAAAAAAACATGACCAACAATTTTCATTCCTTTCAGTTAATGGCATCTCTACTACCAAAATCATAACCAAAAATCTTAGGAGTTACCTTTGACTCTTCTTTTTCTCCTATACCCCCATCGAAACCATCAGCAGACCCTATCAGACCTATCCTTGAAATATATCCAGGAGCAAGCCAATTCTCACCACCTCCACTGCTACCATCGTGGTGTAAGCCAGTATCCTATGTCACCTGGATTATCCAAGAGCCTTCCAACTGGTCTCCTTGCTTCTATCCATGACACACACCTCTAACTCCACACATCAACCAAAGTTATCCCCTATGCAAAACTCTCCAACAGCCCCAATCTCACTTGACTAAAACCCAGCCTATTAAATCTTCTTAAGGGATTACATGATTTGACTTCAATGTCCAATTAGCCTCAGTCTAGCAGCCACATTGTTTCTTCAAAAACAGTAAACCTCTCTCTATTTTAGGGCCTTTGTATTTGATGTGCTTTCTTTCTGCAATGCTCTTCTGCCAGAAATCCACAGGACTTGCTCCTTTATCTGTCTTGTCCTTTAACCAGAGGCTTTCCCCTGACAACATATAAAATAGCAGCTCCCGCAATCTTCACGCTGGAACTCCCTATTCTGCTCACCCTGTTTTACTTTTCTCATCGCAGTTATCACTAAGTAACATATTATGTGTATATTTATTTATTTTTGTCTCCCCTCACTATACTGTAAGCTTCATGAGAGCACGGAAGTTGCCTATTTTGTTTACTGCTATATATTTAGCACCTGAAATAGTGCCTGGGACACAGCAGGTGTTCAATAAATATGTGTTGAATAAATAAGTGAATTTGTTAAGTGAACTAAAGGATTTATGACTCAACATCATTAGAGGAAGAAGCTGCTATAGTATAGGTTTCTTTTAAAATTTAACTTAATGAATATTTGCTTACTCTTAACTGTACATTATAGATTTTCTGGGCAAAGAAAAAGATAAGATACAGTCCTTGCCTCACTGGAGAGACAAGATATACCAACATTAATGCAAAAGTTGAGCTTGGTACCAAAGTAAAGACAGCAAGTATCAGAGTAATTCAGAATAGGGACTAAGTCCATGAGAACCAAATAGACAAGAAGAAAGAAAGTACTGCTTGAGCTCTGGAAAATACAGGATTATTTACTAACTGAACCACATTTAGTGAGCATTCAGTTCATGACAGCCTCTGCTCTAGACACTACAGATACAGCAGTGTGGGAAACAGATCAAGTCTCTGCCCATATTAGACTCACATGGGGCTGGGGGGAGGAAGACACTGATAGTAAACAAATACATGTATATAAGATAATAGTAAATGGTGTGAGTAAGTAATAAGTACTAAATAAGTTGTTTTTGTTTTTTTAAAGGCAGGATAAGAGAGAAACAGAGTGACAGGCAAAGGGTGCTACTTTAGGTGGGGTACGCACGGAAGGTCTCTCTCAGGAGGTGAAATGTGGGAAGAATCCTGAACAAAGTGAGGGAGTGAGCTCTGTGGCTATGTGGGGCAAGGACAGTGATTTAAATGTTTTATTTCTTAATTGAATGGTAGACAAGTAGGTATTCACTGTACTGTGAATTCACTTCACTGAAATAAAATTCACATGCCATAAAATTCACCCTTTTAAAGTGTGTAAGTCAGTGGTTCTACTAGTACATTTAGAGTTGTGTAGCCATCATCACTAATTATAGAACATTTTCATCACCCAAAAGAAACTCTGTATCCATTAGAAGTCACTCCCATTCCTACCCTTCCCCAGACCTAGAACCACTAACCTATTTTCTGTTTTTATGGATTTGCTCACTCTGGACAGTCATATAAATGGAATCATATAGTATGTGTCTTGTAGCATACTGTGTTCAAGATTCATTCATATTAGAGCATATATCAGTTCATTTGTTTTTATGGTTGAATAATATTCCATTGTAAGGATATACCACCATTTGTTCATCCATTCACCAGTTAATGGCTCATCACTTAGATTGTTTCTACTTTTTGGCAATTATAAATAATGTTGCTATGAACATTAGTGTACATATTTTTGGCTGGGTTATGTGGTAATTTGCTGTTTCACCTTTTGAGAAATTGTCAGACTGTCTTCCAAAGTGGCCGCACCATCTTATATTCCCAAAAGCAATGTATGAGGGTTCTAATTTCCCTACATTCTCACCAACACTTGTTATTATCTGTCATTTTTTATTATAGCCATCCTAGCAAGAATGAAGTAGTATCTGAATGTAGTGTGGACCTGATTTCTCTCATGACTGATGATGCTGAGCATCTTTTCAGGTACTTATTGGCCATTTGTATATCTTCTTTGGAGAAATGTCTATTCAAATCTTTTGCTCTAGTTTCAGTTGGGTCATTTGTCATTTTACTGTTGAGTTGTAAGACACAAATCCATTCTCAGACATAAGATCTGTAAGTATTTTTTCTGTGGGCTGCCTTTTCACTTTCTTCTTCATGGTGTTCTTTGAAGCACAAAAGTTTTAAATGTTGATGAAGTCTAATTTATTTTTTGTTGTTCTTGCTTTTGGTGTCACATCTAAGAAACTAAAGTGCCTAATCCAAGGTCATGAAGATTCACATCTCTGTTTTTCTTCTGAGTTTTATAATTTTACCTCTTAACATTTAAGTCTTTGATCCACTTTGAGTTAACTTTGAGCATGGTGTGAAGTCTGGGCCCAACCTCTTTCTCTGCAGGTGCATATCCAGTCATCTTAGCACCATTTGTTGAAGACCATTCTTTCCACACTGAAAACTGCCTTGGCAACCTGTCGAAGCTCAACTGACCATAAATACAAGGGCCTATCTCTGTGCTACCGATTCTGTTCCATTGACCTACGTCTTCCTTATGCCAGTGCCACCCTGTTTTCATTACTGTAGCTTCACAGTAAGTTTCCAAATCAGAAGTAGTGAGTCCTACAACTCTATTTTTCTGTTTCAAAATTCTCTTGGCTATCCTGGATCCCTTGCATTTATATAATCAATTTGTAAATTTCTACAAAAAAGTAAGCTGGGATTTTGACAGAGATTATGTTGAATCTGATTAATTTGGGGAGCATTGCCATCTCAACAAATTAAGACGTCTGATCCATGAACATGAGATATCCTTCCATTTATTTAGATCTTCTTTAACTTCTTTTGATGATGTTCTATGGTTTTCGGTGTACAAGTACTGCACGTATTCCTGAGTATATCCTTATTTTTGATGCTATTGTAAATGGAATTGTTTTCTTAATTTTATTTTTGGGTTATTTATTTCTAGTGCATAGAAATAAAATTGAGTTTAGCATATTACTCTCATATCCTGCAACACTGCTGAACTTATTAGTTCTAAACACATTCAAACAACATACAAATGGCATAGAGGTCCAAGAGAGTTGTGTTTGCTGCATTCTTGGAACTTACCTGAAAGAACATTACTCATTTGAATCATTTGCCCTGTCACAAAATATTGTATTAATCTCCAGAAAGGAGATATAGTAGTAGCAGTAGTTGGGAAGAGCGGAGCTAGTAATAAATAGTAAATATGATGGATTGTCTCTGATTATCTAAATTTTCAAGAAGTTTCAGGAACACCTCCTATCTTGTCACGCGTAGCCCCCAGGATAAACGACTTCTAGTTAGTTGTCTACATCTCACTCAAACCCTTCCCACTGGTCTTCCAGAGGTCCTTTATTCAACAAGCAATAGTGCTTCCAGAAAACAAACAACAAAACCAAAACCCAAAAAAACACTTCTTGTCCTTTATGTAAAACAGTAAAATCTGAAAAGCACTAAGCCCTTCCTATGCGTAAGCTGTTAATAACAGAAGGAGTCTAACCAAAAGTGGTACAAATGGGCCTATTCAGATTCTGAACAGAATTATCATTTGATAGTGGTCTGGCAACTAAGAACAACACAAAATGATACAGACTATATGAGAGGAATGCATGACTTGTGAGATAACACTCATTATTATATGAGTTTTGTTGATTGTTGTTTTGTAAAATACATACTCTCCGAGTAATATAATTTAGCTTCATAGTTCACAAAAACTTAAAACATGCCATTACATTAACCCTTAAAAAATTTTAAAGTATCTCACTATAAGGCTGTGCCTAGCTTAGAAGCCTTTCAAATATCTGTGACTGCATTCACTCCTATAGTTTCTGGAATATATTTGAGAGACAATGAGCCCATTTATAACCAACAATGTAAAATCCCCAGTTTACATTTTGATGTCACTGGCATTCAACTCAAAGTTTAAGACTTTGCAAAGTTGTGCTTAACAACTATACAATAATACGGAATAAACCTAAAATAACTTTCTATTCAAGTTATGAGGATAATGCGGCAGAATTTAACAGTTTTTAAAAGTAAATTTTCAAATAACTAAACTAAATCAAAATATAATGCTTTTGGCAAAAAAAGTTTCATGTATATTTTAAGTCCTTTTCAAAGGATACAAAGTAACATTTGTAGTAATAGCTTCCATAAAGCTGTGAAGGGGTGCTTATTTTCAAAAATAACTTCTCTGTTTTGTATATTTTAAGAGAGGTAAGAATAGGAATAAGGTTAAAAATGTAACTTTGTAATTTATAGTTTAGCATGGTAATCTACTTTCGAACTAAAGTTAACGCAAGACCACCAACACATAAAGAACACAAAATGTTCAACAAATTTGCTTTAAAATACACATCCTTAATAAGATGCACAACACTACAATATATAAGCAGAACCTGAGATTCACTAATTAATCCTCCCCTTTTACTTAGGATGAGGAGAAATCTTGAGTAAAGGAGTGATTCTTAAAGCCTATACCGTAACCACCAACAATCTGTAAGGATTCTCCAAATACTTTATAAATTATACAAACTCTCTTCTCCCTTAGTTTCCTTACACTACCATATAGCCTCCCAGTTTTCCTCCTATCTACGAGTACATCTTTAAAAGTGGCTTGGTGTTCTTTACTAACCAGTTCTAGTCTCTCTACAAGAGGAAGTCCTAAATCTTCCTTCCCTTCCCCCTTGGTGACCTGATTGATCTGTTTCCTTGGTGTCTAGTCTTATCATTCCTGAATTTCATTATTCACACTGTAGGCAGAAACAACTTTCTAAACTGTGAATTGGACTGAGACACTTCCATTTTTATGTCATTTAGTGGCCCTCCACAGCCTTTTAGAAAAAGTCCAAACTCCTCAACATGGTTTTAAGGTTTTCTGGGATCTGGTCCCTACTTCTCTCTCTAGCCTCATTTCTCACACATCGGCCCCTACATTCTCAACTTCAACAATAAATGGTGAATTTGCAGTTCTGTGGTCTCACACCTCTTTCAGGTTGTTAGAGTTGCCCTGGTGGGAACATTCTTCACCCTTCTTCATCTGGCTGGCTCACCCTTCAGATTCAGCTTGGACAGCAATTCCTCCGGCAATCCTTCCATACGCCTCCAGTCTCAGATCACACTATACGTGGGCTATCACATCCCTTCTCACACGGCATTAAAATTAGTTTGTCTAGCTCTTCTCTCCCTGCTGCCTGTAAGCTCGCTAAGACCAGGTTGCTTACTGATCTTGTTCCCCTTTAGTATTTCTAGCATCTAGCAGATATAATACTAATATTTCATTTATAAAGAAATATTCTACATTTAAACATCCTATCTCATTCTTCAAAACAGATAAAACCTTCAAGCATTTACATAATTTTTTTAAAGAAACAGATTGAAAACTTTATGTTAAATGTTCTATGAATTTTGGTGATTTCAAATCCGCTTTGTTGTTTTAACAGTTAGTTGCCTATATGGAGCGGCTGCCAGAAGCAAGGCTATTCCTCAGACTCCACAGCCCCAGTTCTACTGTAAACACACTGCAATCTCTTCAGCCTCCTCAGAGTGGCCTCTCTGCCTCCTCTCTGCAATTACCTGGAGTCAAAGCCGATGATTCTCCAACATTCTACTTTTCAAGTGAGTGGAAGGCAGGGTAGGGTCAGCACTTTTCTCAGTCCTCCACTGGCACTTCTAAGCTATCAGTTCTCAAAAGTTATTTTGGGTAAGAATCACCTGAGAAACCTATTAAAAATGCAGATTCTTCTTAGCTGCCTGTTGCAATTGGCTTTAGGTTGGAACGTGGAGCCCAGAAGTCAGAATTTCAAACAAGTCAGCTCGGTGAGTCCGGTGCAGGTAATCCTTTATCTATATTTTGGGGAACTCTGCAGCACAGAACTGCTTTCCAGGCCTTGCACAATACTGACCCTCTCCCCACGTCACCCTACCTCACTGCGCTCTTCACACCTTAACACTGGCATCTGCGGTCTTTCCAGTCAATCTCCAATATTTATTGAGGGCTCTGGCATTCCAGGTCTTCTCCTCTATTCCCAACTCTTACCATCATCCTGGGTGTTCCCAATTTTTTGCATGCCATTGGGCACACTTTCAGGGAACGATTCTACATTCAGTTTGCAATTCCTTTCAAAGTGATATATATATAAGGTGTATAAGGTGAGTTTTCATAGCTCATCAAAACCATAGTCTACTAATGGCATGGTATGTAGTAAGTTACTTTTATTTTTTAAAAATACAAATAGTGAAACATTTAAAATGAAATAAAATCTATTGCATGAGCCTGTCTACCTATGTTGATGAAGAATGACTGGTTGTAGTAATAACAGTCCGTAAAGGTGTACAATTTTGTCCCCCTTAGTATACTTATAGGAAGCCTAAAGTTGGTAGTTTGATTCAGGTTTGGTAATTTGTAGTTGGATAAAGGGCCAAAAAATGTTGAAGGCAGATAAAAGATATATTAGACTAATATAGTACAACCCAACCTACACTTTATTCTCAGATTTCATTAACCTCTTCATCTCTAATGCCTCTCATCTTTCATGCCCCATTCTGTTTTGGCAACTGGAACTCCCATGGCCACTCCTTGGACCTTGTCACCAGTCAGGAAGAAACAATTCTGGAGTCTTAAGTCTTATAACTTACTTTATGATCACAATCTAATCCTATATTTGTTATTCCATTTAATCGAGATAGCAAATCTCTTGATTTATCTATTTTTTCCATTTTATTAACACACACACACACACACACACACACACACACACAATCTCATTTCTCTCTCTCCTGTTCCCCTCTTATTCATTCAACAAACATTTAACAAGAACTTATAGAATCACTTTTTTGTTTGGTGTTTTACTGCCTAACCTCTTGGTTTCACCCAACCCCTGCGAATCTCCTAAGTCTAGATTCTAAGTAGTACTGAGTTAGATAATAATGCAATCATGTACCAACTTGCATCAAGGAAATGCTGAACTGATTCAAAGACTATCACTGGAAATATTTATATGTATCTACATTCAAAAAATTCCTCCTAGAGATCAAAAAACTTATTTATGGTAGCGTTTGTTTATAAATAAAGGCACAATCTATGGATTCTAATTAAGATGGATAAGGTTTCAGCCTTCATTTATATTTATTCACAATTTTTAATAGATTTCCCAATCCAGAGTTAATTTAATATATATATATATATATATATATATATATATATATATATATATATATATATAGTAAACACATATATTTTAAAACTTACCTTGTGGTAATAGTACTAAGAATATATTCTATACTTGAAAAGAAAATATAAAATGAATCTGGGTGACAATTTCTATTCCTTCCCAAATCTCACCTAGACTGCTAGAGTAAGTTATCCAGACTGATAAGTACAGGGGAATGGTGAAACTACTTATTTAAACAAAAGCATTAAAGAATAAAACAACAATAACAACAAAGACCTCACCAACTAAAACTTCAATAACAACAACAAAGATGATACATGCTGGGAAAGGACACAAGATATATCAAGTCTAAGAGTAGTATAATATCTCTTCCCTGTTGTTCTTAGTCTAGAAACCTTGTTTATAGTTCTGGCTCTAATATCCCCATTCATTCAGCCAACATGTAATGAAAGCCTCCATTACTACTACGTGCCAACAGTGTTCCCAGGGACTGGCGCTAAGGTAATGGGAGTGTTCTTACCCTCACCGGACTTACAGTCTAGTCACCTACGCTTTGGGTTAGCTAGGTTATATGGGCAATTCCATCACAACCTCAAGGACCCTTTTCCTCAGTTGTAAAAGTAGTGAGTCTTGGGGCTCTCTAAGGTACTTCCACTGAACTAAAATCCTGTGATTTAACTCAAAACTTGTAGACCAGGAGTTTTTGAGACCCAGGGAACCTCAGGATCTACAGGTGGAGTTCAGGGAGTCCTAAACTCCCTAAAATTGGTATTTGGTATTTTGTGTATATATAAATTTTTTCTAGAGAAAAAATCCATAGGTGGAAAAATTGTGGATTTTAGTTTTGGGCCTACCACAGGAAAAGTTTCATTTTAGCTACATCTAAGGTAATTTCTGTAAATCTGTCAAATAGAATTTAAGTCACAAGAATTTTCAACCATCTGAAGCTAATATTTGCGTCTTCTCTTTAACTCATGGCACAAATTGCACATTTCTAATCTAATATTTTGACCAGGACCATAACAATAAACTATAAATAATATGCAGTTTACAAGTCAAAAAGTAATTTATATTTAGACATTAACTTTACTAATCTTTAAAAAATAGGAATTATTTTTTATTTAGAAGCAGAAATATTTTTGCTGTAAACAAACTGTGATGATACTAAGATTATCTTATCCTCTCTACATACAGCTGTTGCCCCTCATCTTAATAAAGAATAATAAATTTCAAAACATTAACATATGTTAAACTGTTGCCAGAGGATTCCTATGACAAGTTTTGCCATTATAATCCCTATATAAATGTGAAGAGTTGAACTTGAGCCTCTCAGACAGACTAAGAAGGGAAATCCAATGAAAAACGAAACATCTGCGATGAGACAGAAAAACAAAAACATTTATAATTTAACTGCCTATACCACAGTGACACCAACTGGCCAGCCAAGTTATGACAACTTAATACGCTACCACCTTCATTTTATACAAGATTTTACACCTTTTGAAGTGCATAATGCAGTGTGCATTAAATAAAAACCATTACATGACTTTAAACAACAAATAGATATAAAAGGAAGATGTATATAAGTAAAATGCCTCAGAAAACTATGGTTATGATCTAGTTTTACATATGAGATCTCTTTACTAGTCTATAAAATATAGTATAATGTGAAGCAATACATTTTAACACTTTCATGAACTTTTATCTACATCCAAATAGAAACACGGATTTGAAATGAAATTTCCCTTTCATTGCTCAAAAAATAAAGGAGGGAAACTATGTCGAAATTTAGTAACTATATGCCTAATAGAGCTTGACTGCAATTTATTCAAAAAGGTCAAAAGGTGCTTTTTTATTTTATTTTTATTGGGGAAGGGGAACAGGACTTTATTGCGGAACAGTGTGTACTTCAGGACTATTTTTTCCAAGTCAAGTTGTTGTCCTTTCAATCTTAGTTGTGGAGGGTTCTGTTCAGCTTCAAGTTGTTGTCCTTTCAGTCTTAGTTGTGGAGGGCGCAGCTCAGCTCCAGGTCCAGTTGCCGTTTTCTAGTTGCAGGGGGCACAGCCCACCATCCCTTGCGGGAGTCAAACCGGCAACCTTGTGGTTGAGAGGACATGCTCCAACCAACTGAGCCATCTGGGAGCTCAGCGGCAGCTCAGCTCAAGGTGCCGTGTTCAATTTTTTAGTTGCAGGGGGCGCTGCCCACCATCCCTTGCGGGACTCGAGGAATTGAACTGGCAATCTTGTGGTTGAGAGCCCATTGGCCCATGTGGGAATCGAACCGGCAGCCTTAGGAGTTAGGAGCACGGAGCTCTAACCACCTGAGCCACTGGGCCGGCCCAAAAGGTGCTTTTGAAATATTGTTTTTACTCATGGTGAAAAGTATCACATAGCCAATTTTCATTTTAATTAAAGTATATTAAAAAACGTAAGAGACTTATGCATACATTTGTAATAAGAGCAAATACAACAGAAACAAGTTTTATGATGTTGAATTTCTTCAGGGAAGTGAAGTGGGATATACTGGTTGAAGTGGATTATTGCTTCTTATGAGCCTTGCACACTGGTAACGTTCATATCCAGTTAGGGAAAAATCCAAGCCAACATCTGATTTGTTTTTCCCTACCTTCCAATAGTAAGTGAAATAACATTGCAGGAGAATCTCCAAAAAGAGAATTTGACATTAACCAATGAGTAAACTTAGAAAGCAGTAAGTTAACTGGCTTTAACTGCATAAGCAAAGAACTTACATATATATATTATGGTTTAATTCACTTCATTCTACTAAGACCTCTTATTCTAAAGTTAAAATATGAAAAGATTAAAAGAAACATTTTTCAGTGTTACTCAAAGGCAAATAAAGGTTCTTAACTAAAGACTCACAAATAGGTTTAGGTACAAAGCAGAAGAAGAACAAAGGTGGAGGAATTAACTACCAGGTATCAAGGCTGAAGCTAATATATGTTCCAAACGTAATTATCATAGCAAGTAAGGAAGAAAGATGGTGTGGTATTATTGCAAGGATAGAAAAAAAGACCAAGAAATAAAACAAAGAATCCACATGTGATGACCTGATTAACAGCAAAAGCCCCCAGGGGATATAACCAATAGTCTTTTCAATAAACAGTGAATATTAATTCGATATTTATGATTAAAAAAAAACACTTGACCCCCTACATTACACCATATACAAATTTTAATTCAAGATGAATCACAGATCTAAGTATTAGAAGCAAAAAAATAAAACTATTAGAGTAAAAGAGTATCTTCATCATACTGGGATAGGCAAAGATTTCCTAAAAGGGTCACAAAAATCACTAAAAGGAAACATTGATAAATTGGACTCCATTAACATGAACAACTTCTGTTCATCAAGATACCTTTAATAGAGCGCAAAAGCAAGCTACAGACTAGAAGAAAATATCTGCAGCACACATATTCAACTGAATGACTTATACCCAGAATATATAAAGAACTCCTACAAATGAATTAGAAAAGGCACACACCCAATAGAAAAATGGGCAAAGGAGCTGAAAAGGCAATTCATGAAAGGTAATACCCCAATGATCAATAAGAATATGAAAATATGCTCAGTATCATTAGTCATCAGGGAGGTGCGTATTACAACCACAATGAGATACCATTATACTTCTATCAGAATGGCTACAATTAAAAGGTATGACAATACCAAGAATTGGTAAGGATGTGGAAAAACTAGAACTCTCACTCATTGCTGGTAAGACTGTCAACTGGTTCAACCACTTTGAAAAACTAGTTGACAATATCTACCAAAGCCAAACATCATGTACCCACGACCTGGCAATTCCACTCTTAGGTATATACCCAATAGAAACAGGTGATTCTATACACCAGGAGACCTGCACCAGAAAGGACACAGCAGCTTTATTCATAATAGCCATGGACTGGAAACAACTTAGGTATCCATCAACTAAAGAATGGATATACAAATTGTGGTACATTAACACAATGGAAAACTACACTATAAAGAATTAAATACTACCACAAGCAACAATATGAATAAATTTCACAGGCATAATGTTGGGTGAAAGCCACTCAAAAAAAAAGTACATACTGTATGATTCCATTTACATTCAGTTCAGAAACAGTCAAAAGCTAAGAGTTAAAGTAGCAGCGATTACTCTGGGAGGGAGGAAGATAGGGAGGGGTGCTGCCTAGAGGAGAGCAAGAGAGAGCCAATTAAGGTCTTAGAAATGTTCTAAAACTTGATGTGGGTGCTGTGTATAAGCTAAAGCTTAAAAGATCAACAAGAAGACATTCAAGAAGGCAGGTGAATCTTCAAAACAATGCATTTTGTACGTTTCGCATTTTTCTTAGACAAAGGTCCTTAGCTCTCATTAGATTGTCTATTAGAATATCACCTCCCTGATGGCAGGTATTTTTGTCATTTCTGTTCACTATTATATCCCCAGTGCCTGGTATACAGCAGCTAATAAGTATCTTCAGAATAAATTTGCAAGAGGAGCTATTATGGAAAGATGAAGCAATCATTAACACTTTGGTATAATGAGTTATTTGAATTAATGTAAGTAATTGGTAGAGTCTAATGATGGTAACTTGAGTTTCTTTATTATTGCAGTTGTGTCTTAGTGTTTTCAAACACCTGAAAGGCTAAAACGTGAAGTGAAAATGTTTTTCGTGTTCAGAATTTAAGAGTCTTTTTCTTCTGTGAGTCACTCTATATTGGGGCCATAGGTGCTTAGAAACCAAGTTAAACCAGTTGCAATTAAAATAAATGTAAAGCTTGAAGCTATATTAATTTCCTCCAAAGGACTGCTGAGGCAAAAATAAGTGAAATTCAGTGGAATTTTCTAAAACCAATGAAAGTGATCTATCTAAAACAGTGGTTCTCAACCAGAAACGAGTTTCTCCCCACCTGTAGGGACATTTGGCAACACCTGGAGACACTGTTGTTTGTCACAACAGTAGGGTGTTACCGGTATCTAATAGCAAGTGGCCAGCGACGCTGCTAACTGTCCTCCATGCACAGACCAACCCTCCACAATAAAAAAATGTTGATAGTGCTGAGACCAAGAAACCCCTATCTAAAATATCACCTTCTATTAAACTAAAATACGTAAATGATTTTATTCTCAAACGTATGAAGTAAAGAGTCCTATTTAAACTGTAAAATAATTCAACTATCTTTCAACCATTACTTTAAGAATATGAAAACTATATTTTTAAAGTTTTATTCATGTGTCAAATGTCATAAAGAGGGATGCTTCATGAAAATACCTCCAAAAACAATAACCATCCATCACTACCATTTCTAGGACTATACTTGGCATGTTACTTATTTTATCTCACTTAATATTAATATCCTCATAAAAATAAGATTCTCATTTATAGAGATTAGAAAACAAAAACTAGAAAAAATTAAATACTAGTCCAAGGTTATACCACTAGAAATTGCAGAGCTAAAATCTGAACCCAGGTTATCTTCAAACCCAGGTGTTTCCATTAAAATGAATTAAATTTCAGTTTCAAAAAAGAGGCTGATCGAAATTACAAGGATCACATTTTCCACTGAGTCAAGATTGCCACTTTAGAAAGTGAACAGCAAAGTTAGGAGTAGTCTATCTAGGAATTATGTACTAAAGACACAGAGAAAAGAGATTAGATGGTGCCAATTTTTTCAAGGATAATCTATAGTTAGTATTCTTTCTTATCACAAATAAAATTAAGTAGTTTTATAAAGTTATATGCCAAAATCACCAGACACACTCTTGTTCTGGTAATCCAACAGAATTACCGATAACGTTAAAGCCAAAGTGCTTCCTGGCCTAAAGCTTAATCTTGACAAATCACTAACATGACCTACCTGATAACGTAAGATTACTGGCATTTTAGCCAATCTCAGGAAATGTTCCCATATTAAACTCTGTGTATTACTTTCATCTCAACATTTAAGGGCTTATCATGATTCTTTGCATGAAGAGAAAGAGAAGTGTTCTTACCCTATTAAAGCCATGTTCATGAGAGTCATCAACTTCTCCATTACTAGTCACTGAAATTTCTGCTGCTGAATTTTTGGGCGATTCTTGAGCCATGGTAGACTCCTGAAAAAAAGAGAAAAGAAATAGTCATAAATAACACCAAGTCAGAAAAGGCAAATATTCAAAAGACTATGTTCACGTTGATGGCACTGAAAAGCCATCATTATAACATTTTTAGAAATAATTACAACCTACCTAATACTTATGTATAATAAACATGATACTAATATAATAAAAAAATGCATCGAGCTTTTAAAACTGCACTCAAATTTCTTGACAAGCTACCTGTTATAGGTACAAGGGGGCAATATCCTTGCCTTGTAAATAACGTTGTGACAGACTATCACTTACAACTGGAAAAATATTACAGAAAGCCAAGCTTGATTATTAATTCAACTAAAGCAATTCTACTTTTCCTATTATATATAATGGATTTCTAAGTCAGCTTTTGCCTAAAGAATTTTCCCGATGTTATAAAAAATTTTAAACCTCCATACTAGGAGAATTGTGTTTTACACTCCGACTTTACTGTTCTAAAGGTCAAATTATGTTTAAAAATACATACCTTAATTTTATAACTATAGAAAATACAAATTTCTTTTAGAAACTAAATATATTAATCAATAACAGAACATTGATTACAGTTGGTAAAAATGTTTCTTGCTCCAATCGTATGAGATTTAAAAAAAGTGTGGCTATAAGTTAACATGAGCATTTCATCTCTGTAAAGGACCTTAAAAATAATCTATTTTCCCTTATTTCAGAAGTCAAAAAACTTCAGAGTAAGTAAACTAAACAATGTATTCCACTTTTCACAGAGAACTGGTGCCTGTCTCTCCTCATCCTTCCAGCTGGGGAGGAGAAACGGAACCGTTTTCAAATACACCAGAGCACTCCATTCTTCCAAGAAGGCCTACCCTCAGGAGAAACCAGAATCTAAGTTGCTTGGGTATCATCAGTGCCTAACTGACCTGAGGAGGGGATATAGGCCCCAATCCAGCACACTCTGGCCATCCTGCCCCCCCCCCCCAAGGGGGTGGGAAAGAAGCTGAGAAATGTAGGGGAAGTTCACAGTCCAGAGGCACAGGCTCACTGAAGGCTGAGACCTAAGCACAGGACTGTATATACAGGACACTTCTCTCCCCCCACACCTCACCACTCACTGTATTGCTAAAGGCCCATTTACAGTAGTTCCTTTCACCCAGCACATCACGTCTGGCATATTCACAGTAGCTTTACTCACAAGAACCCGAAACTAAAAACTAAAAAATGTCCAGCAACAGGTTAATGGAAAAACAAATTGTGATGTGTACATATAATGGAATAATGAATCATTGATATATGCGATAACTGTTGCTTAATCGCAAATCATTATGCTGAGCTTAAAAAGCCAGACATAAAAGAATACTTATTATATGATTCCAGTTATGTAGAACTCTAGAACATACAAAACACATCTATGACAGACCAGTTGGTACCTGGAGATAGGGGAGCAGCAGGGGAAGACTGAGTGCAAAGGGGCACAAGAAATGTGAGGAGGATGGAAATATTCTGTATCTTGATTGTCATTACGGTTTCCCAAGTTTATACAGTTGTCAAAATTCATTGGACTGTATATTTAAAATGGGGGACTTTACCATAAGCCAATCTTACCTCAATAAACTGCTGATTTTTTTTTAAAGGGTAAAATTCCATTCTATCATCTTTATTGGCACAGAACCTACTTTTTCCTACAAACCCAAAATCCACACACAGGGATCACACCCGTCTGGTGGGGAGGCATACGGCCCCATCATAGTGCCCACCCACAAGGAGGGGGCTGACTTGCAGCTCTACAACCCAGTAGCAAACAGTTTGTCATTTTCCAAAATATATCCATGACAAAAATATGTGAGACCAATACTCTCTCACCAGAAAAATCACTGCAGTCTTAAGTGTCATTAACAGACATCGTATATTCCGTTTGACTCAGAGTCTGAAAATCACAAGTACTTGCGTCTAAGAGGATATTTAAAGGACGGCAGAGTATTATCTCTGTTCCTCAGATCCCGGGTCCTCATCCTAGATCTTTCACAACAGCAAAAGATGAGGGCCTCGTTTTGGTTTGCCAAATCAGGCTTCAGACAAGCACTGCGTACGTCTCCTCCTTTTGGCTGCCCAGCCACAGCCCCCTTCCAACATTGGGAAAGCCTCCCCATGAGGAGGCTGAGGAGAGACAGAGCCTGAGTCCTTACTACATAAAAGCTCAAAATGCCAGATAATCAAACAAACTTTCTCAGCACTCCAATAGCTATAACATGGCTCTAAAACTGCTTATAATTGGACCCCTACCTAAGTACTTCGGAGGCTGCTTCTCATACCATACTCTCCCCTAACTCTCTCCATACTGGCCAATCAGCAACCAAATGTCTACTAACTTCATCTTCACCCTCAGAATGCACAGGAACTCTTCTGCCTGTCAATTCAAGTCCTAGTCTATAGCTTTTTCTGTACCGTGTTTCCCCCAAAATAAGACCTAGCCAGACCATCAGCTCTAATGCGTCTTTTGGAGCAAAAATTAATATAAGACCCAGTCTTATTTTAATATAAGACTGGGTATAATATAATATAATATAATATAATTTAATTTAATTTAATGCCGGGTCTTATATTATTTTTTGCTCCAAAAGGCGCATTAGAGCTGATGGTTCAGCTAGGTCTTATTTTCGGGGAAACATGGTAGCTGACCAAGACCCAGGCTAAAAGAAAAAAAGCTCATGTAAGTTTTTTCTGGCACTACTTATGTTTTTCAAATCCTGAAAATACACCTTGACATAACATTACAAAAGACTTCACATTTGACAGCATTTATAGGTGAACACCCCATGGAAAATAAAAGATGAGATATTAACAAAAATTCATCCAAAGACTAAAAATCTATCTTAAAAATGTAAGAGAAGTCATACTGGAAATATTATTAGTGATATAAAACCTAATTTCTAAAATGCTTACAAACAAGGTAGAAACTTTCTAGAAAGGATGTAAAAGAATTTATCTTAGCCTTAATTAGACTTCTGGAACTGTAGTAGGCATTGCATCTTCTAAAACACACATTTAACAGTGCTCTTTAATTTACCACTGAGCAAACAAACACAAGGTGTTATAATAATAAGCTTACAGGTTTTCTAATTGTTTCATAAATCTACCACTTTAAAAAGTTATTTGAAAATTCATTAAGATACAGTGAAATATTTTCAGTGCTCAGTTTACTGGCAGTGTATGCTCAGCAGGGATTTTTGTTTTACTATCAAGTCGCAGTTATATTTTCTTCTAAGTTAAGGGACTACATGCTTAATTTCAGACAATTCTAGACAAAAGAGCAGTGAAGAAAGTAAAGCGTGTGAAAGAAGAAAGAAGCCACAAATATTCAACTCTAATTGTTATAGTCATGGCTTCAGACAATGAAGGTTGCAATGCTTAGTGGACTAATTATGTACGTCAACAGAGGCCATATTTTGTTCCAATACCAAAAAGCACAAATGCCTTCTGTGTCAGATGAAATTATTTAGATTTTTGTGTGCCTACAAAAAGACAAAGCAAATTCTATTAAACTCATATTTCAAACAATCTTTGAAATTTCCTTCTGTATTAGTAAAAATATGACCTTTTTAAAAAAATGGTTAATGTATTTATCACAAAGTGTTAATTTGATATGGTTCAAAAGCATTAAGTGAATAAGCCTACTGCATGAAATCTCAGGAGAACTAATGAAGGAATCTGGAGACATGAATTTAAGGCCTAGCTCTGTCCCTTTTTATAACTTCTTAGAAGTCCCTTTACTTCCGTAAGTTTTCGATTTCCTCATTTATAAAATGAGATTGTTAACCTCACCTATATATCACACAGCTATTATAAGAATCAAATGTGAAATTGCTTTGAAAACTGAAAATGCTATATAAAGATGTTATAATTACAGTCCCGATTTCAGCTCAGGACCAACAGGACAAATACTGGAATAGTTCCATCAACACTAGTATTTACCAGTACAGCTACTCTCCCTAACTTTGTCACTATGGGTACCCTAAGTACACTTTTCTAAAACAGACCAGTATCAAGATAAGAGTTCAAATATGGTTACAAATGTTATTGTTTGTAGCCGTGTTTTGTTTTTTTTCTTTATTCTATCTTGGCAATTTCATGGTTTTAAAAGGAAGATGATCCCCAGACCTACCTAAATACTACCTTTCGAATCTTCTCCCAACTTTCTCCCCTTCTTCTGCCTGTCATTCTAGTTTCTATATCAAGCCAATCTCAGCTGCTAGTTACCACTTGGACCACATTTCCTCCGGCTCTTTCCTCACTGACACTCAGTTCCAGCCACAGATCCCTGCCACTATCCCTCAAACATACCAGTCTTATTTTTGCCCTTGCTGTTGCCTCTTTTTTGAAGGTTCTCACTCCCAGATTTTCACATGACTCTCTCCCTCATCTCATTCAGGTTTCTGCTCAAACTTCACCCAAGAAGGGAAGCCTGACCAACTAATGTAAATCAGCACTCTTCAACACTCTGTAGTCCCTTATTTTGCTTTATAGCAGTAAGGACTACTTTATATTATACAATAATGTATGTATATGTTGAACATGTTTGTCTCCCTCCCCAATGTTTCCAACATAAAAGCCAAGTCCTCTTGACACTCAAAATCCTTACGTGACCTGAACTATCTTCTTTCTACCAATTATACTTCTTCAGAGAACACATTAAATGAGACTTAACTCACACTTCCTCATACATGTCTCTCAATTTCCTTCCTGTGTCTCTGTTCAAGCAGCGACCATCATCACTCCTGTGCTCAAACTCTACCCACACGTAAGACCCAGTTTAAACGCGACCTTCACTGATCCTCCTGGCTGATTCTCCTCTGAACGGCCACAATGCTTCATCTGTACCACTCTAAAGGCATTATTACTCTACATTTATTTAAAAATTTCCTCTATTAATCAACATGCACCTTAAGCGCAGGATCTGCACTCAGTTCACTTTTTAGACCTCTGAGTTGCTTACATAACAGAAGAATGCAAATATCTGTATATTTTTCTTTGATATCAGAAACTGGTATATGTATTAGTGTTACTATACTGAAGTGCAGACAGAAAAGAAGAATTCAGTTAATAATCTGAGGATATGCTAATAAATACTTAACACACCTACTTTGCTTTCCTGTTTTGTTGTTGTTAAAAATACAGCTTACTTGTTTGTGCTCCAAACTTTCTTGCTTCTACCTTTAAATAATTTTTTCCTAATTAGTTTCTTAAATTTACTTATCTTTTCCACTTTCTTTGGGTTCAAATCACAGCTCTCTTCCTTATTAGCTATGTTAACCCTTCTAGGCCCCTGTTGCCTAACTTATAAAATGAGGGAGAAAACCTCAACTGCAAACAAGGTTACCGCAGCATTAAATGAGATAATATATGTAAAGCCCAGTACAGCACCTGGCACCAACAGGCTCTTGGTGAATGGTGCCTATTAGGCCATGATTTCTGCCACAGATACAGAAACAACAGTTTAAACACATTTCGAGGTATAAAGATGAATATGAAAAAAAAAACCACAAAGAACAAAATCTCCTTTTATCTTCTCTAATTAAGACTGGACTAGAGTACAAAGCAAGCAAAGCTCATATTTTCTTCTCTTTTTTAATTCAAAATGATTTTTAAAAAAACCTGATATCAGAAAAAAAAAACATGTAGAAGAAGAAAGTATTTTTATGGTCCCTGATGAGATAGACATTTTAATGGAAACATCATTAGATTGAGAGTTAGGAAATCACCCTGGGTTCTGTAATTAGCCAGCTAAGTGATCATAGGCAAGACAATTCACCTTACAGAACATAAGTCTCTTCTTGTTCAGGTTTGCCTCAGCACAAAATGCTGGAATTTTTGTTGTTTTGTTTTGCTTTTAAAGAAATGAAAACTATCACCCAGGTCATCATATTCCATTCCCAAGAAACCAATACCCGTATCACTTACACTATTAGAGTGAGAATTCATTCATTCATCAAATTGACCACCAGTGATGTGCCAAGCTCTGCTAGGATTAGTCTGAATTACTGAAAATTCTGGTGTATAGAACATTTAAATTAAGAGAACAGCCATAAAACATATAGAGCTATAATATATTAAAAGAAGAGTTCTTATGAGCAAATTTGACACCAAAAATGTTTTCAGTATGTATTTTGAAAAAAGAAGATTTAAGTTAGTACAATACTAATAAATAGGGAATTTGAAAATCACAAAATATTCCTAAATCCTACTTTGGTTAACTGTATAATGCTTTTATATTTGGGCATAAATTCGTATTATACTCACATACCTGGTCTTTTAAAAAAGGTACAATATTCCCTGTGGACACTGCACATTTGGTTATGGTTAAAAACACAGGCAATGCCTAACATGGATTTTATCGTTAATTTACAGACAAATTTGAACAATCAATTACTCGGTAGTTGATCACTGTCATCTAGGCTTAACTCTCTACTCTAGAGCAGGGAACTTCTAATTTAGCATCTATCTGAGTGACGTTCACACAGATGAAACTCACAGTGGTAAATCACAGAAAGAATACTTTCATTTATTATTATGAGGCCACTGTTGGCTAGGCTGCCAATCCTTCCTGTAGATCACATGCATCAAACTGCCTCTGATCGTCTCGCAACTGTATACATTCAGAGATCTGATCATAAAAAAATCAAATCCATGAGTTAAGATAAATATAGTATACATAACTCCCTAGTTTCCCAGAACTAAATATAACTAGAACACTGCTTTGACAAATGGTAAACAGCCAAACTATTTTATATCACAAAGAATTCCGAATCCTCTACAGATAATATTTATTTACCAACCAGAACTCGTCTCTGGCTTTTGGACTAAAAATGAACTATCTAGCTCTCAATCCTTTATTAAAGCCTTTCACACAGACTCACAGTGTCTTGGCTTGACTGAAGAAAGACTGTGTCTAGCTTTGTGCCACATGTACCGATGGCACATTGGTTCAGAAATACTGCAGCTGGAGTCAGAAAACCCCATGTTATGTCCCAGCCTTGCCAATTCCTACAAGTCAGTCATTTACCTCTCTGAAAGTTAAATGTTTGACAAATAAATGGAGAAAATAATAGTTGTTCTACTTACTTAACTGAATGATACCAAATTGTTCTAAGGACCAACGTGGGCCAACATGAAAGTGCTACTCTGTAAATCTTTCAGCGCTATAAATATGAGAGGTGTTACTAGCATTAGATATCCAAAAGACAGCTGGTGACTTGATTTCAATATTAAATTAACATATTTCTCCTTATTCTAAAGAACTAGTGGTTCTTACATGGTATATATTAGAATCACCTGTAGAACTTCCAAAAAGAAAAAAAATACACATGGCCCCATGTTTATCACTGTAGATTCAGATTCAGTGAGTCTAAAGTAAACTCCAGAACTCAATATTAAAAAAAACAAAACCCAAAACGCTACACTTGAATTCTGCTGCATACCTAACTAGAGAGAGCATACAGGAATAGATGAGCTCAGATGTGAACCTTTGACCACTATCATTTCAACAGAAACCTCATTTCATATTTAAACTTTACAATAGTTTGACCCTAACTTTTCTGTTCATTTCTATCTGAAAAGGCAAATGATAACTTACTTCTCATTATGAAGAAATCTCTCCCCTCCCACTCCTATCCTGTGTCAATGTGTGTAAAAGAGTTTATTTAGAACGGCATATGTTTAGACCAACTAAGTCAATTTGGACAGTCTAAAACTTTGATTGAGATGGGCTGACTTCAAATAACGGTAAAAATAACCACCCAATCACCTCAGAATTAGACTTGACTTCTTCTGTGGCTGGTTTAGACGCACCGAGAGCAGTAATATCATTGCTGCAGTCAGACATACCTAAAATTAAAATGTGTTAAGCATGCATTAAATAATTTAGTTAAGAACTGTTCTAGTTCATTAGAATAAAGAGAAATATATTAAGAAGTTAATTTTATATTGGAATTAAGCTTTAAACTTGGTGTACAGAAAGGCTTTCTAATTCTGACTAAGAATCAAGACAATTTTAAAAAATTGATAAATTTGATTAAATAAAAATGTTTTAAAAATTGTATAACACAAACACTACAAAGACAAAAGACAATAAATAAGCTAGGACAAAATATTCACAACATATTATATCATATGCCACAACAGGCTAACATCCCTAATATGTAACAAACTTAAAAGCAAAAGGAAAAGAAGACCAAAACCAGAGACAAAGAATAAACAAACAAAAAAAGACATGAACAATTAACCAAAGAGAGATATTAGAATGGCCATGCACAATATAAAAAACGCTCAAATTCACTCGTAATTAGAGAAATTCAAGTTAAAACAACATTGAGATACCATTTCTCACCTATTAGACCAGCAAAAAATTTTAAATATAACAAAACATCCTGCTAGTGAGGACATACGGAAGCAGACACTCTTATGCATTGCTAATAGAAATTCGAACTGGTACAACCATTCTGGAGGGAACTTCGGTAATGCCTAAAAAAATCACATAGGCACTTACTTTTGAACCCGGCAAGCCCATTTCTAGGAATCTATCCTGGGAATACACCTCCAACAATATAAAAATATATACACATTGCAGCCTTTTTCATAATTGTAAAATATCAGAAATAGTTTAAATGTCTCTACACAGGAAAGCGATTGAATAAACATCCAAACAATGAAGTATTATGTAACTGTGAAAAAATGAGGACGATCTCTATGATGTGAAGGTTTCCCAGGACACACTGCTACATGGAAAAGGCAGTTACCTCTATGTATGCTACCTTCATGGAAGAAGAAAGGGCATACATGAAAATATATGTTTCTGCTCATTGAAACAAGAGAAATACAAGAAGGATAAACCAGAAACTAAGGAGACAGGTTAACTACAGGGCGCAGGTGGGAGAAAAGTGCAAAGAAGTAGGAAATGGGAACAGAGTAGCAGGGATAAATAAGGAGAGAGTGACACTTCTCTAAATATATATTTTTAAATAATTCTGACTCTTACAACCATAGTAATTTTCACATATCCTTCATTAAAAAAAATCATTAAAACCAACCATGATCAAAGGGGGAACTCAAAATGGTATAAAAACACTAACAAATGAACCTAACTGTATTATAAATGAATGACCCAAGGAGGCGGAAGGAGAAGGAAGGGTAAAGGAAGGAGGGAAAGAGAGAGAAATAGGGGAGGAGGTATGAATGGGAAAGGGAAGGAGAAAAGAGTATCTTGACCAGACACCATAAGACAAAAGACAAAAAGAATTGTACATAATGCTGTTAATCTAGTTAGTAAAAGTGTTTTCACAGGGTTATGGATTAATAATTCTGAAATTACATTATATGCATAATAGAATTGAACAAATAAATAAATAGAATATAAATACTGAGAACTAGAAACAAAGGAGAAATGCTAAAATAAAACCTGTGGTGTTGGACTGGAATCAGTTATTAGTATAAATTCATGGTTTTTAATGTGTGTTTGTTAGTATGTGTGTGTATTATACACATACAAGATCAGATAGTTAAGTTCCCGAATTTGTTGCAAAGATGTTGCTAACCTTTTTTGATATCAGAGGGATTATTCATTATGAATTTGTACCAACTGGACAATTAACTAACTTTACTATTTGGAAGTGCTGAAAAGGCTGCATGAAAAAGTTGATCAACCTGAAATTTTCACCAGTAATTCACGGCTCTTGCATCACAACAATGCACCAGCTCACACAGCACTGTCTGTGAGGGAGTTTTTAGCCAGGAAACAAATAACTGTATTGGAACACCCTCCCTACTCACCTGATCTGGCCCCCAATGACTTCTTTCTTTACCAGAAGATAAAGGAAATATTGAAAGGAAGACATTTTGATGACATTCAGGACATCAAGGGTAATACGGTGACAGCTCTGATGGCCATTCCAGAAAAAGAGTTCCAAAATTGCTTTGAAGGGTAGACTAGGTACTGGCGTCGGTGCATAGCGTCCCAAGGGGAGTACTTCGAAGGTGACCGTAGTGATATTCAGCAATGAGGTATGTAGCACGTTTTCTAGGATGAGTTCGCAACTTAATTGTCTAACCTCGTATGTTTGTATGTTATGTACTGTGTTTCCCCGAAAATAAGACCTAGCTGTACCATCAGCTCTAATGCATCTTTTGGAGCAAAAATTAATATAAGACCCGGTATTATATTATATTAATTATTTTATATTATACCCAGTCTTATAGTAAAACAAGACAGGGTCTTATATTAATTTTTGCTCCAAAAGACGCATTAGAGCTGACGGTCCAGCTAGGTCTTATTTTCGGGGAAACACGGTATGTATATGTGCAGGTTTCCTAGCTTTGTTCACCGAGAGGGCCTAGAAGCAGTGATACTCAGCTATAATAAGTAGACCTAATGCTCAGACCTTGGTCTCTAAACTCCATTCTCCAACAAAAGGAACTACAGCTCTTAAGGAGAACCAGTGGATTCTAAGACTGGGACAGGGGAAATACAAAATGAGCCTGGAACACTTTCTAGTGTCAGAAAGTAAGGAAAAGTTAAGGGGGAAAGAAAAAAGAGGGGGGGCTTGCTGAAAGAGTCAACCTGAAGGAGTCCCTAGTGGTCAATGCTGGAACAAACTGAGCAACAAAATAAATTATAGTACTGGATTTAAACCCATAGAATAAAGCAAAAATTAATGAGCACAGACTGCTATAAATAATCAAATAAATAAGTAAATGGGGGTAAAGAGATAATTCTTCCTCAGAACAGAATCTCAATTAATAAACGGATAAAAGAAAGAGGGAAACAGCGCCACCACCAAGCAAACAGCACAGTAATAAATGTTGCAGACAAGATCCACTGATGAATACTAAAATTAGAGGGCAAAAGTGTGAGGACAAACAGGATTTACATCATCTCCAAGCACCTTCCACAAGGTAATTATTTACTAAAAAAAAAAAGGGAAAGATAGTAAATACAGAAACTCGCAACTTACAGTGAAGAAATTCAACAGATCTCACTTAACCAAGTGATCGCGACATATCAACATTGCTGTAATCCCTTTGATGGGCTGCACTGAGAAGGAAGGACATAGCGTCATTTTTGTGGTATTCTTGCCAAAAACTGCGTAAGCTTAGTCCAATCATGAGAAAACACTGGACAAACCAAACCTGAGGAACATTCTACAAAATAACTGATCAGTACTCTTCAAAAGTGTCATTGGTCATAAAAGACAAGGAAAAGTGTGAGAAACTTATAGTTTAAAAGAGATTATAGAGAAATAACTCAATTCAATGTGGGTTCCTATACAAGATCCTGGAACAGAAAAGGGACAGTTAGTTGAAAATGTGGTAAAATTCTAATAACGTTTATAGTTTAGTTAATAATATTGTTCTGATGTTAATTTCCTATTCTTGATAATTATATTATGGTTATGTAAGATGTTAGCATAGAGGAATGGGGGTGAGAATATAAGGACATTCTGACAGGTTCTTCTTTCTGGGGCACTCAGTCAAAAAGCTGGAGAAGTACTATAAACACCATATATGGAATGACCAGGGAGTTCTGACCGCCAAGGACAAGGCTGAGGCAGTAAATACAAAAACGGGGCAACAATAGCAAAACTTGGGCTTGCTTTGATCCAAACTTGCACGTAGTTTCTTTAGACTGTTGTATCACTGACACTGCAGAGAATGGCTAACCAGGCTAAAGATTAAATAAAGTGACTCTATTTCTTTCATTCTCAGGAATCTGTTGGAATATGTCTATCTTTTCTCACTCATAAATAGGAAGAGTGACTTGTTCTAATTTCATAATTGTTTTAATTTCATAATTCAATATTAACTTTCAAGTTGAACTGACTTATTTACAATAAAAAAATCTAGACTTAAAACACACAGTGACTACATTAAGTAACTACATATGTTTAGAGTTGAAAAATAATATCTGAACTATGGAAGCTTTCTGTTTTAGTCAAAACAATTTAAAATAATTTTGTTTCTTTATAAAGGTAGTTTTCTTTTTTTCTTTTCTTTTTTTTTTTTTTTTTTTAAAGATTTTATTGGGGAAGGGGAACAGAACTTTATTGGGGAACAATGGTCAAATTGTTGTCCTTTCAATCTTAGTTGTGGAGGGTTCTGGTTCAGCTTCAAGTTGTTGTTCTTTCAGTCTTAGTTGTGGAGGGCGCAGCTCAGCTCCAGGTCCAGTTGCCATTGCTAGTTGCAGGGGGCACAGCCCACCATCCCTTGCGGGAGTTGAACCAGCAACCTTGTGGTTGAGAGGACAGGCTCCAACCAACTGAGCCATCTGGGAGCTCAGCGGCAGTTCAGCTCAAGGTGCCGTGTTTAATCTTAGTTGCAGGGGGCGCTGCCCACCATCCCTTGCGGGACTCGAGGAATTGAACTGGCAACCTTGTGGTTGAGAGCCCACTGGCCCATGTGGGAATCGAACCGGCAGCCTTTGGAGTTAGGAGCACGGAGCTCCAACCGCCTGAGCCACCGGGCCGGCCCGGTAGTTTTCTTAAAATAAGAAAAAAGCCCTTTTCCCTGCTGTCCAATGCAAATGATATTAAACTGAAAATGGTTTACAACACAATATGCTCACAGTACATTTCCTTTCATAAGTAGAATCAAGTAAAATGAAATAAGGTAATCATTTATGTTATGCTGCTGTCTTTATTCAACAACTATCTGGTATCTGCAAAAGCTAGACACCTATATATAAGTCCTCCTAGATAGTGATATTAAGTTCAGGTTGCTCATGAAGATAAACATATCGGTCTAAATAATTCAAAAGTAGAAAGCTTTAGAAAAATACATATAATTCTCAATTATATATAGTAGTGAAAAACAATTTAAAAATAAACCTAACAGATATTCAACAATTCCCATCCTCACCATCATTACCAACTTTTAACCAAGTAACTACATTAACTGTTTGGAGAAGTCTTTATATTTTCCCCACTCAGGTTGTGTTACAGAGAAACTAATGAGAAGTAAAATGATAAGACTCTCAAAACTACATTACTCCCTGAAAGAAAACTAGCTGTAAATAAAGTCTAAATTATTCAGTGTGCTGTGGCCTCATTCTTCATAGATGGCTAACTAAATTCCAGAACATTAGCAGTGAAGCCAACCAAGACCCAAGAGAACTGGAGAGTTATTTTAATTCTGTTTACTAAATTCCCCAAAACATCTAAAATGAACCCCTTAGTATTCACAGGTAATATTTTTCAGTGGAAAAAAGCTCAGAGTACACAATCTAAGAATATAGCTTAATATATAGTTACATACAGAAATACTTGTAGATATGTATATATATATGAGTTAGTTTATACTTCCTAGAAGCAACCCCAGCAATAGTAAGCACGTATAACGCTCAGATCTTGCTTTTCTAATGCCATTCTTCAATAAAGGGAACCAGTGTTCCTTCGAGAATTGGCTGATTCCAGGGCTGGGGCAAGAAATATACAATATGAGCCTGGAGCATCTTATAGTGCCAGAAAGTAAAAAGGTGCTTTTAAAAAAATAATATTAAGAACAACAACAAAAAAACTCACAATGATGGGGGTATGTCAAAGGAATATAGGAACCAACTGAAAGATCAGCTCCCAGTGGCCAAAGCTAGAACAATTCGAGCAACAATAAGTAAAGCAGCACTGGAGTACAAAATAACCATGCATGAGTCAATACTGATATATATATATAAATGATTGAATAAATTAATAAGGGGGGAAGAGGAAAATCTCCCTTGCCAAAGAATTTAAAAAATTCTCCACTGTTCAGGAGGCGGAACATAACTCCCCACTCCTTAAGTGTGCACTTCCCATAGGGACTTTCTAAAAAGTACAATATGCAAAAAAAAGGGGGAAAAGTAACTTTACAATGGACAAACCTGACCAACACTATCTCAAGCCAGGTGATCAAGGTTAACATCAACAGTGGGAAGGCATATGGACAGTATTTACTCTTCATAGGATGAGAATGGCACTTTACCACTGGAGTCTTCTTCCCAAAAGCACATTGCCCGGTCTACTCATGAAAAAATCACAGACAAATCCCAATTGAGGGACAGTCTACAAAACACCTGACCAATAATCCTTAAAACTATCAAGTTGTCATCAAAAACAAGGCGCCTGAGAAACTGTCAAAACTAAGAGGACACATGACAACTAAATGTAATGTGGTATCCTGGTTGGGATCCTGAAATAGGAACATTAGGAAAAAACAGAGGCAATCAGAACACACGTTAATAACACTGTATGAGTACTGGTTCATGAATTATGACAAATGTACCACCAATGTAATATGTTAATAACGGAAACTTGGCATAGGGTATATAAGAATCTCTATACTATCTCTGCAATATTCTATAAACCTAAAACTGTTCTAAAATATGAGTTTATTATTCATATAAAATAATCTAAGAAAACTGTGCTGTATTTTATAATTATTGTTTGTAAAAATAATATAAATATGTATTATTAAAATAATCTTTCATTTACTTAAAAAAACAGTATAACTGGCAGTTGAACTACTACTATCTTAACTACTATATTTATAAATATCATTATTTAAAATCCTATATTCCAAAAATCCATGAACTGAAATCTTTAATAACATTAACTTCACAATTCAATAAGTATTTAGGTGTCAGGCACGTAGCTAGGTCTTAGGGACTCAACAGTGAGCCCCAAAAGAAAATAAGACGTGCTCCCTGTCTTCACGGCATTTGGAGGTAATGGAAGAGAAAGACAATCACGTAATCACGCAAATAAATGTAAATTGCAACTGTGGTAAATGTACGTTACTACCTACTTTGGGATTATTCCCTAAGGAAGCAAAACTTCAGTTGAGGCATGAAGGATGGCCATCAAGTGAAGTAAAAGTAAAGAGTGGTCCAGACAGGGAGAAAACCATGTGTAAGGAAAGGTCTTGTAATGGAAAGGACTAAAAGGAGGCCAGCTTGGCTGAAGTGGAGAGGTCAGCAGAACAAGGTCAATGATGAGGCTAGAGGGCTAAGCATTGTTACGGAGTTTCATTTTTACTCTAGAAGCAATGGGAAGCCATAAAAGGATTGAGGAGGAGGAGGGGAGAGTGACAATCAGATGTATGTTTCAAAATAAGTCACTGTGCCTTCGGGATGGATAATGGATTAGAGAAGGATGGATAGTAGGAGTGGGTAGACAAGAATGAAGGCTACTGTAGAAATTTCGGGCAAAATGATGGTAGTACACTAACGTGGTAGCAGTAGAAATGGGAAGAAGTACAGATTAAAGACATTAAAAAGTAAAATTAATAGAATTTAACAAACTGGCTGTATCAGGAAGAGGACTTATTAAGGATCACTCCTAGTTTTCTGGATTTTACAACTGGAAAGATAATGAAGTCATTCACTGAAATAAGGAACAAAGAAAGAAGACCAACATTTTGGGGTTTTGGGGGGAGTGAGGGAGAAATCAGTTTAGTTTTAGACGTTGTATTTGAGATACCTTTACTATATTCAAGAGAGGGTGCCGACTAGATAGCAAGATACTCGTATACAGGTCTAGAGCTCAAAGGGGACAGAAAACACTCATGCTCTTAGAAAAGCTATCATCTTTATCCTAGAAAAGCAGCTAACTATAATCCCCAAATATCCAAGAAAAACATTAGACTTTGACCATCTGGATTTAGTTAAAACAAAAAGCTAAGAGAGAACATGGCAATAATATTTTACCAGCTAAAACAAAAACTGGTAGGCTCCCTGGGGACACAGATTTTTTTAAATCTTGGTTCAATCGTATAGTAATTACGTCACTAATTACACAGTATTTTATTAAAGTTTAAGAAGGGCTGGCCAATGTTGTTGGAAATGCTTTATACTTGCGCTGTCCAATGAACTGGCCACTAGCCACATGTGCTACCGAGCACTTGCAATGTGCCTGATGTGACTAAGGAAATGAGTTTTTTAAAATCCTACTTTTAACTAATTTAAGTAGCCACATATGGCTAGTGGCTATGGTATTAGCATGGGTTTTGAGCTTCCTCAGGTATTTCATCTAATCCTCAACAACTACCTGTGAATTGACAGGCAGTAGGTGTGGGGAATAGTTTTCACTCCATCTGCTATTATTTTAATTTTTATTTCAAGAATATACAGAGGGTGCCAAAACTGTATACACAATTTAAGAAAGGAAAACTATATTAAAATTGTAATACTCAGTATATACCGATAACAAGAGATGAATACAAGTCATGTTTGACTTCTGCTGTTACAAGAGGTGATCAAAGTGGTTCCCATCAGCATCCAGACACTTCTGATTACAGCGAACTACTGCTTGAGCAACGTTGAGCAAACTGTCCACTTGTATACATTTTTTTGGCATGCCCGGTATATTACTTTATAATTAAAACTATTTTTAATTTTAACAGTAATTAATATGCCGTATAGAAAAATTAGGAAATATGGAAAGAGGAAAATAAAAATAATCTGTAAACCTACCTTTAAGAAATAATCTACAATTAACATTAGCCATATAAAGAGTATCTACATTTTTAACCCTTTAGTTAGTAGTACCTATAGCACCAACGATCCAAGTTACTCACTTTGACTTCCAGCATATTTCTCTTCTACTTATGCCCATGCTCAAAAACCTTGGAAATCCTATTAGGTCGCCATCATCTCTAGAACTCTATCTCAAAACTACTAAGAATAAACATTTAATAGTCCACTTGCCTATCTTCCTTTCACCACTATCACATCACCCTCTTGCTACCAATGTCACACACTTTCATAGGAATCCAGCCCCTACCCTGCAATGTCCTGATATCATTTAGTCACTAGAGTGAAAAGAGTCCAAGCTTTGGAGTCAAGCAACTTTGGTTATGAGTTTTATGGTTCTCCTTTTACTACTTGGGTGACCTTGGACTAATTATTCCTGCTGGTTTCTATACCTGATTCTTCCATTGTTAACAGAAAATAAGAATTCCTAATACACAGACAGCATTTATAAGGCCTACCCAGAATAGCACTCAATAAATGACAACTATTATGGACTTCTCTGTGCCTAAAGCTGCCCTAGATGCTGAAGGTGGCACTCTGAAACAAAACAGAGATGGTCCTGGACATCCTAGAGGTCACAGGTCACTGGCTTAACCCCCAAGGACTCTTCGCACCTGGGATTTGAATTCCTGACCCATCCCTTTATAGCACTTTAGCTATAAAACCTCAATTTCTTCCTTTCTAACATGGTAATGTTACCTGCTTTACCCACTTGACATGACTGGAGTAAAAGTAAAATGAGAATATACATGAAAGTGCTTTGTAAATTATCATATGCTAAATAAACACAAGGTATTAAACAAACAGTAATATATTCTTCTTCTCTAGGGCAAAGCTTTCCAACCAGTGTGCCAAGAATAGATTGCAGATGTGGTGAAATTGTTGACCGCCCCCTCCTCACCCCCTCAGGGAGCCAGGAAGGGCCTGGCTATAGACTGTCATACAAATACAATCATTTTCTATGTGTGACACAATATGGAAAAGTTGGAAAACTTGCTCTAAAACACGACCTCATGCTAGCAGAAACGAGTTGGCCAACTTACTCCTTCCTCTGGATGAGTTAGGCCTCACCATCATTTGCAGTTCTTATGCTCCTGCTCCAAAGACAGTGTGTCAACTACCCAAAGAGGATCAAGCCTGAACATCAAAGGGCTGCTAGCCCAATGCTATCACAGATATGCAAAAATGAAACAAAATAAAAACTCTTTGGTGATAAAATGGCAAAGAGATTGCCATATTTTCACAAAAGATTTGAGCAATTTCCAGCAATACCAGCCTACAACTATCCTAAGATGAAGGTTTAGAAGTAATGGGGTAGAGGGGGGTAAAAGATGGAGGGAAGAAAAAGGACCAAACGAAAGAGAGAAAGAAAATACATACTTTTGTTTTGTAGAGAATAGCTGGGAACCTGCAAGAGCTATTCAATGGCTTCCATGACCGCCTAAAGCTTGTAGCGACCAAAGATAACAAGATCATTTTCACATTCTCTTGTTTTGCAGTTTTTTTCATACATCCTATAACTAATGCTGGTGCATATCTTTTAGACTGTCACGGTCCCTCATTCACCATCTTCCATATCATGTGGAACTACTCTTTCCAGTCTGTACAAATATTTTTAGTTTTTCATCTATAGCCATATTATCTTAAATTCACTGTTGACTTTACTCCTTACTTCATCTCAAATTTATCATTCTGGAATGTATTTATACCTCCAGACTTTCACAATGCCGAGTTTGTTTATTACTTAAAACCTTTATTTTCACATTTTTCACCCCTCATATGTCACAATACACACACATACACACACACACACACACACACACCACATACAGATTTATACCCATCCCCATGGGAAAAGTCTATCAAATAACATCACAAATTTATTTCTTTTTGTCAGTATGACATTCAATCAGGTGTTCATCCACTGAAGGTAAATAAAGGAAAAGATCTTCTTTTCTTAACATCTGATAGAAAATCAGGTGAGATAGATACCCCAAACTCATCCCAAAAAAAGATGTAAAGGAAATACAGCAGAAGCAGTCTAGCGTAGTAGCTAAGAGCTCACAGACTGGAGTCAGACAACCTAGGTTCAATCCTATCTCTACCAGTCTAATTCTGAGCAGATTAATTTAGCTCAGTTAATCATTCAACATCATTAGTAATCACTTAGTTTCTTCCTCTATAAAAATGGGGATTTCTATAAAAATAAAGTTGCTGTATTAGATGAGATAATCATGTAAAGCACTTAGCATAATCCCTGGCATGCAATAAACAATCGAATGTTAATTGTTGTTACGGTGTTATCTTCTGACTTTGTCCTTATATTAGAAGGAAACTAAGTTAGCATAATCTACTCTTTATAAAATTATGTTTTCTGCACCTACAAGTAAGAATGCTAGACAGAGGGAAAATTATTTTATTTTGTGAGCAGAAGAAACTGGTTACTCTATATGGATTACTCTATATGAGCTGTATAGGTCTCTACAAGTTGTAACATTCTATGAAACAAGGATCAAACACTTAGAATTTCAATCCTTGATCTACAAACACTTCACAACCAAAGCAGTAAATTCAAATATGCACTCTAGACTGACATTAAGTTTGGAAGGATACAACTTATTCATAAGAGAAAACGATCCTTAAGATACCTAATATAGAATAGAGAGCAAGAGGATTTCAAGATAAGCAGCAACATACTAAAAGCTTATAGACCACACTAGTGAAACATTTTATTTATCCTTTCTAGCAAAGCCAAGGCCAGAGTAGATGCTTCAAGTGACAAACAAGAAAATGAAAGCAAAATGCAACCAGAATTTAAATTTTTTACACTAAATTGTATCTAGCAGGTTGGTGATATTTAATATGTATTTTTAAAAATAATAAACATATTAATTTATAAATCCACTGGATCTCCACAGCATTGGCCACAAACAGCTATCCCTAAAAAGAAACCTCAAAACCGCAAATCAGGAACTGAAGTAGGCAGTCTTACTTCCTTCTCTAGGTGTAGGAAGGAATTTAGAAACACTGACATTTTGTTAGAGATTTCAGTATAAAGCTAGAATCTCTGCATTCTACTCGCCCAAAACAAGCTATTTACAATTTGAAAAACAGCCCCACAAAAAGTTTTCATTATCTTCAATAAGACACTAAGACATGGTTATATATCTGGAGGTTACATATCTCATATATATACACACTTTATATATATATGTATATATGTATATATTTTATATACATACATACATAATTTGGAAGTTATATATCTCCTTTGAGAATCTGATTTTAAAAAAAATGGATTCGCCCCCCTCCCCCCCACCCCCAATGCACCTCTTTGCACTTAATTTCAGGGTTGGGGAATGAGTCGGACCACATAAACGATGTACCCCAAGACATAGCCCAGGATTAACATAATTTATTAATTTGAAAAAGTAACTGAGATAGAGATTTTAATCCAGAAAATAAGATTAGAAATATTTTCTACTGTTACAGATAATAAGTGTCAGACGGTAGTTGGGAGAAGGTGTTGGTCATTTTAAGCAAGGAAAACAAACACAGGACAAACGGAAGAAAAGTGGAATTAAAAAGGTACTAATATATAGTGTGTTGTAATCACTCTGAGACAGTAGCAGTGAAATGGCCAATTCCTGCAACCTTAACACAGGACTGATTTAAAGGTAACCAATTCCGGTGCACATTTCCATGCCCATGAAGTTAATTAAATGACAAACGTGAACACACCCTTGCAGGTGAAAGCACAAGTTTAGGAAAAGTCTTGCAAATCTTCCATATTTCCTTACCAAATAAGAGTTAAGGGACTTACATACTTTAGTTGAAAACTAAGGGAGGGGAAAAGAAATCCTACAAGTGGGGGTGGCTCAAGGATTTGCAGGAAGTTAAACTACAAACTTTTTGAGATCAAAGGGCTCAACAGGGAGATAAGAACAAAACAAAGGAAGTAATAATAAAGGGAAAAAGCCTCCAGAAACTGTTCTTTAAAATACTAAAAAAAAACCTCTTTCCTTGTCCTAGACACGTAAACAGTAGTAACTTGGCAAAGAGGAACAGACGAGAAGACGACAGCACAACTTCCTTCCCGAACGCCAGCATTCCTTGGACGTCCCCACCAGCACAGTCGGGCTTGGGACACTTGTAAGCAAGGCTCCTCTCTGCAACACTGCCCGACGAACCTCTCGGGGGGACTCTATCTCCCTTCCTCTCACTGAGGGAGAGAGGAAGTGGGGGGATGCAGGGAGAGGAGAGAAATGAAGGCTGGACACAAAACTTGACGGAGCCCCACTCCGAGACTTAGTCGAGAAAGACGTGGATCCTGCAACCCCTTTTCGCATCCAGTGCAGGCAAAGCCAAGAGGGTGCCGCCCTGGAAGGACCAGCCCTCCCTCTTCCTCCGGCTGTTTCAGCGGACACACTCCGGGGGACAGGAGGATCGAAGGGGCAGAAACCAAAGGTCGAATACTTGGGCAGATATGGTACAGACTAAGGATAAAAGTGCCCTGTGCAAGTCCGGAACCCCAAAGGCAACGTGTCCGCCACCGCCAACCACGTCAGACTAGTCCTCCCCCGTCTCTTGCCAGGTGGGCCAGCTCCGCCCTCACCTGTCCGCTGGGAAACCGGCAGCTCTCACGTCGAGGATTATCTTTGCCGCTGCTCTCTGGAATCGTCTCAACCCTGAGAAGTGAGCGGAAACGCGACGGGGTACTTTTCCTCTTTCCCCTCCCCCCACGCACCTCGGCTCCAGTGGGGCGGGGAGCAACTGCAGCTGTCACAGCCTCACACTGACCAACCGCCGAGGACACAGGCCGGCGATCTTCCCACCCGGCCTACGACACCAGCACCGAGAGGAGCGTAGCCGGAAGTGAGGAGACCGGAAGTAGCGCTGTCCAGGGCCCTGGACGGCCTCTCTCTTCCTCAATCTCGCCAGGCCCGGCCACGTCTCTATGGTGCCAGCGCTCCTCCCCCAAGGCCCCCTCCGCCCCTCTCCAGAGGCTGGCCCCGCCCCTCCACTGCGGCCTTAGCAACCACATCCGGGGCTCCGCTTCTGCCGTTGCCCGGGTAATTTTCTAGCTGTGGCGGAATCACTGAGGTCTGCCGGGGTTCCCATACACCTGCCAGAGCTCCCATACACCTTTCAGAGCGGGGAGCTTGCGGAAGGGCGCGCGGGCCTGATCTAGAGTGGTCGCAGGTCTCCAGGAGCCCTCAGCAGTCCTTCTTTCTCACGCACACACCCCAGCCTCACGTGTTAGGCGTCCCCCCAACACACGGTGAGCCGGTGGCGGGAGGGTGGAAGTGGACGTAGCTCACCGCCACGCATGTCATCGGAGAACCAAACCTTCTTTCTGAGCTGCGGGGTAGCGCGGAGGTTATTCCAGTCCCGCGGGTGGGGTGGGGTGGGAGGGTGCAGGGAAGGCGGGGTTAAGGGAGCAGACGGGATGCAGGCACCGTCCCTCACTTCTTCAGTGCCTAAAGGGCCCCCCTCCGGCTACGTCACTCATGCCCACCCCTTTCAGGAAGACCAGACCCCCACGCCTGGCATCTCTGAGTTCTTGTTACTTGCTCCGTCTTTGTGATCACTTTCTGCTCTGCTCGCTCGCTGATAGTGGATCCCCGGTACTTTTCTTTCCTGCTCTTCTTTCTTTGTCCAGACGACCGATTTCTGCTTTCTTGCTCGCCCAGTTATTTCGTAAGTAGATGACTGCTCTGTCTACAGAAATCGCTGACAATCCCTTCTGTCAGAGGCCTTCGTCGTTTCCTAAGTCGAGGCCCCAGGCTGTACTTTGGGTGGCCTCCCTAGCCCCGGCACTGAATGGAGGGAACGTATGGCTCCGCAGTGCTGCCAGGCATAGCTGAAACTCATTACATACAGCTGATCCATCCACACACATCTCCCTTCAAGGTGCTGGACTGCTTTTCCTTTGACAGCCGTGGATGCTCTTTTTTGCCGCCATTTCACTTGTGGAAATTAGAAGGCTAACAGTGCCCCCCGTAGGGTTTACTTTTTTTGGTACTTCTCACCTGCCTTTACTTGTCACATTAGTTGACAAGACACTCTTAATAACTAAATGCCCAAAGGCAGAACTCTGCCTCTACCAATTTCTGGGAAATTTCAGCCCAGTGAACAGTATATCCCTGTACAGATATCTTCCCCGTACCTGTGAATAGTGAATACCCAAGACACCACAAATGTTTCAAAAGTAAAATAACAGTGTTTATTGTCTGAGATCTCCAGGACACCTCTTCTGACAAAAAACAGTACTTAAATCCCAAGTATAAATTTGTGTATAAGAGCCCCTTATCTTCAATGGTTCTATCCTTAAAAGAAAAGACCAAATGCATATGACAAGTCACTCAACTTCAGTTCCATAACTTATTGTGGACTCTGCTGTTCAAAGCCATCCTGTTAGTCTTCTCAACAATAAAAGGATCCCAATGAAAATAATCACTGCTCTTACCGTGTAGGAACAGAATAGAATTCAGTAGCTACCTACAAGTGTTATTCTTAGGGTTTCAAAAGGGTGAGTAGGAAGAGGTAGCGCGCAGGGGTGCTTGACTGATGTGTACTGAACTGTTTGAGCGGGCTGGTGCTTTAAGGATTCCTGCTGGCTGTCCTGAGTTTGGGGATGCATAGCTTACTACAATTAGTCTAACTATTAGTCTGTTACACTAAGAGATGTTTCTTATATTAGACAGGTGGACACCTGCTTTCGTTGTTAGCTGGCTGGTTTTCTTGGAGGCTGCTGATGTTTTTGATAGAGATTCTGATGGAACTACTTGGAAGTAATGCTCACTTCTTCTTGATGAAGGTGCTATGAATCATGTTAGGCACCTTTTAGTCCAGTGTGATTCTGGTACTGTGTATGATTAGTCCTCATACACAGTGTATGTTCTGCAAAGCTATACACAGGATTCATCTTCCCAGGACTTCTGCTGCCCCAAGGAAAATGAGAATGTAGGTTGGCTTGAAGAAAATACTGGAAGCTACTTCAGCGAGTGATAGAAAACTGAAATTCTAGCACTTTCTTAGGGAAAAGGAAGCAATAACAGGTATTCTGTGGATATGGGGGAAAAATTTTCATTCTAACTAAAAGATCTGATTTTCAATCTAACCCTGCTTAGACCGAGATTTCTTTCCCCTTCCCTCTTTCTTCCTTCCTTCCTTCCTTCCTTCCTTCCTTCCTTTTTTCTAACTTTTTTCATTTCTTCCTTACGTCCCTCCTTCCTTCCTTTCTCTCCCTCCCTCCCTCTGCTCCCTCCTTCCCTTCCTTCCTTCCTTCCTTCCTTCCTTCCTTCCTTCCTTCCTTCCTTCCTTCCTTTCTTCCTTTTTTCTCTTTCTTTCCCTAGAGCTTAGGGAATTCTGCCTGCCCATTCTCTTTAGGAAGAATAGATAATAACTTCTCTCAGTTGGCAATTATGTTTGGAGAGGTAAGAAAAAGAATAGCTGCCTGCCATATATGCTTATGATGGGGATTTTCTACTTATGTACCTTTGCACTATTATTGGCTATTATTCAGCTTTCAAAAACTCAGGTACCATTTATTCCTTTGGCTCGAGGAGAACTCTATCAGCCTGTCTTTCATTATTGACCAGGAAGGAAATGATGCAACAGGTTCAAGGACATTGTTAATATTCCTTTCTGAATGAAGCAAAGGTGCATGCGACCTTTTCACTTTGCTTTAGATTTTGAACATTTATACTGCTTATCAATATCACTTCCTCAAGAGAAAGGGGAAGATGCTACCTTTAGATCTTTTCTGGGGGAATTCTGGAAATGTCGCAATAATTTCATCACCCTTTATCAACATCTCCCTTTTTATGGAGAGATATTTGTTGTTGATTGCACAGTGTAATTCTCTGGAAGCAAACCCTTTACTAGAGGATAATGATTAATGGAACACTCAAAAAAAAAGCCCATGAATAGTAGAATGAGTAGAACATAAGAGTAGAAATTATTTTCACTACGAAGAGATAAAAACTGAACTTACTCATAATTACATTACCTAGAGTTAACATTCAACATTTTGGTTAATGTCTTTCTCCCATGTTTATATATTTTTCTTCATTTATTTAACAAATTTTTACTGAGAGCTTTCTATTTGCTGAGCAGTAAGCACTGGAGGAGTAGCCATGAGTCTCTGGCCTCATGTAACTTTCAGTGTATGTTGTATTTGTTGGCATACAGTTTTGTATTTTGCTTTTTTCACTTAATATGTTATAGAATTTTCCTCATATCATGTATTCTCCTGTAATGGCTCAGTAGTATTTTAGCATATAGATTTTCCTGAATTTATTTGCCTAAGACTTTTGGTTACACATTTAGGTTATTTCCAGTTTTGTCTATAATTATAAAACAACAACATGAGTAATAGTCTTGTATGGTAGAGTTCTAAGATGACTTCCAATGACCCTCACCTTGTATAATTTCCTTCCCTTGCAGACAGAATAGAATATCATTCCCTTGATTATGTTATATTACATACAAAAGGAATTTTGTAGATGTAATTAAGGTTATTAATCAGTTGACTTCGAGATAATCAAAAGGGTGAGCCGGAACTGATTTCATGGGCCTTTTAAGTGCAGAGAGTTTTCTCCTGTTGGTGGCAGCAGAGGAAGTCAGAGAGATTGGGAGCATGAGAGAGATTTGACATGAGGAAGGTTCTCTGTTGCTGAAAAGGTAAGCACTGGATATAGGCCTCTAGGAGCTGACAGCAATCTCTGCTGACAGTCAACAAAAAACCAGGGACCTTAGTCCCATGGCCTCAAGGAGCTAAAATCTGCAAATAACCTGAATGACCTTGAAAGCTGATTCTTCCCCAGAGCCTCCAGATAAGAGCCCTGCCTGACTGACATCTTGATTTCTTCCTTGTGAGACCCTAAGCCGACGACCCAGTTGAGCCACCTGGATTTCTGATGTACAGGACTGAGATAATAAATGGCTATTGTTTGAAGCCACTAAATGTGTAATCATTTCTTCTGTAGTAATAGAAAATGAATACATTTGTAAGCTAGATTTTTTACATCTATAATTATTCTTTTGGGATAATAGCCTAGGTATGGAACTGCTGGACAAAAGTTTTGCACATTTTAAAGGTTTTTATATCATATTGCTAATTTGCCCTCCGTAAGCTTTGTACCAATTTATGTGTCTATGTTACTGCATCCTGTTAAACACTAGATACCATTCTAATAAGCAAAAACAAAAACAAAAAGCTATCTTCTATTTTGAAAGAAGATTTACATTGCTCTTATTCACAGTAGAGTTGACCATTGTTTTCTTAATTTGGGGTTCAGTTGGTAAGTCTTTTTTAGTAAATGCCTATTCTTCAGTTAGTTTTACTGTTCACATGGAGAAAACAGTCCCAAACATATAGTACAGCATTTCTCTGCCATAATATTGTCAAGGGGTGGAATGATTAACAAGCTTAATTGAGAGAATGTGTACTTCTGAGAAATATTAGCTGCTGTCATAATTCCTGCAAAAAACATCCCAGATGTTATACTGTAGGAGAATAGAAAATGTCAGCTTCATTGTTTAGGCAGAAGGTGCCTTATTCTTTTCTAGGGAAAAAGTCTAGCTTGTCTGATTTGGCATTAGAAATGTGATTGTTTCAGGAATGACGATATATTGTATCTTACCATGGAAAATTATAGCTTTATCTACTATTTTAGAAGAAAATATATACCATTAACTATCAGAAAAAAACTAATTATTTTCCTAAATAAACATATCACTATTTTCAATTTGATCAAGATAACCAGTAATCTCTGATTATGTATATTACATTGCTTTATTTGGGATGGGGTAATGGAGAAAATCCAAGTTACTTTTTCTGTAATCCTTGTTATTTGACATGATAGGGTTTCTTTCTAACAAATTAAATAAGACAGAAGGAAAAAAGGAAGGAATAAAGAAAAAAAGAAAGGAGGAAAGAACAAAAGAAAGAAGGGAGAGAGAAGTTGGGAGATTAAAGAGTAGTTTTGCTTGGTTCTTGCTACCTCAATTTCTGGATTGGTGTCTTCCTAATAAGAACAAGATACTTCAAAATTTTTATTTTGAAATAATTGTAGATTTAAAAGAAATTGCAGAAAAAGATATAGGAGATCCCATATATGAACAAGATTTCTTTTTTTTAGTTGAATGGTCAAATATTATTTACTTAAAAAAGTCAACCCTCCGTAGGTTGCTATTTGTGTTCAAAGAATTCATAATGGCCTGTTCTTTTATGGAGGCCTGACATTGCTTTTTTTGTTTGTTTGTTTGGTTAGGTTTGGTTAGGCATCAAAAATCAAAATGCTGACTTGGCTTGGTGCTAGGGGCATAGAATGTGTAACTATTATCAGAGGAGGCTACATCAGTGTGATTCAAGGACCCTATAATATAGTGAAAAAATGGTAAACTAGATACTAGAAAGCCTGGATTCTGGACTGCATTCAACTACATTATAACTATATGAGCTTTGAAATCCATTTTCACCTTCCTCCTGAGTGTTTTGAATATAGGAAGTAAAGCAGTTTGGAAACTAAAGCCTAGGCTATCATAATTATTATTGAGACAATTTTGCAGTAATAAGAACAAACTCCTTTACTGGTTGTAATTCCAATGATACAAATTACTTCTTTGATTTGGACAACAAAGCCAGAGGAATTCTGATAAGAAGTTTTTTTCAAAAACTTTGCAAAAAAAAGCATGTGTCCTCTTGGAACTTGGGAGGACAGAGAGAAAAACTAGAAGGATGGAGTGCCCACACTATTTCACACAGCAATAACACCCACTCGTCAAATTAGCTTATTACCCCGGCCTACAGTAGGCCGAAAGCCTATAGGTAGGGGAAACCCCACCTGGGAAGGTAGGGGCAAGCCTGTCTAGGTCCTGTGACTGTTCTCACAGTACAGTTTGGTTTAAGAAGCTCAGATCTAGTGTATATTGTAAATATGTGAATTTCTAGATTTACACAGCCAAAGGGACATTAGAGAGAAGATAATGATGAGATCATCACCAAACATTTATTGAACCTCGTAAGGTGCTAAATACTAAGTGCTTTACACTTTCTCATTGAATCCCATTGAATGTGCAATAATCCTATGAGATAGATGCTACAGTTAACCCCTATTTTACGAATAAGGAAGTTTAGGTCAAATGATTGAGTAAACTACCCAGGATCATGTAAGTACTAAGTGGAAGGGTCACTTGTCAATTCAAGTGTGTCTGCACCAAAACCCTTATCCTCACATGATAAGCCCATGGTCACTCTCCTTCCTTTTAGTCCAGGTCTTCTTCTACATTACATCCTCTTAATCATTTGTTTACTCCTATGCATTTTGTCAACTATTTCTGGCCTCTGTGCATCTAGCTAATGTGTCAAACTGATATAATAGTTATTAGGTTTTTAAGCTTTTAGATAGAATAAGATTTCGATTTTTAAACTATGTAATGAAATCATTTGATTTGATTTTTTGGTGAAGCATTTTCTACTAGACTCCTATAAAGGAGACACTGACTCCCACGTACTATTAAAAGTTGAACCTCGTGACTGCTGTCTGACTATGTTTTTCTTTTAGAGAAGTCGGAGGGGGCAGTCTGTGACTTCATGTAAAAAATAGCAACCAAAGATCTATCCAGCACCATTTTTAGTTCTTTAATTTTGGTAAGCCCACATTTTCAAAACAGATTAAATTTGTCTGGTTTATTTTGGAAGTATATATTACAAAGCATTCAAAGGCAAGTGAGAATTCGAATGCACAGAGCAGAGCTAAAGAGCTTTTTGCAGAGGCCCTTTGGTGGGTAAGCATTTCTCTTGCTTTGGTTACTGTATTTTCAGAAACGTAGTCCCATATTTTTAATATTAAAAGCATAACTAACTAGCATAAATATTCTTTTTGATATTCCATTGACATATTGCTAAAAATGCTGTTTGTTTGTTGTTGTTGTTTTACGTTTTCAAGAGACAGAAGATACACTGTCAAGCCCTAGAAGGATTCTACCATTTTCTTCTCTACCCTGAAGAGACTTGGATATTAATGGGTAACATTTTGCATGAAAATTTCTGAATGCTTTTTCTTCTTATCTCTGAGGCCTTCTGTGGAGAATTAATAGGAAGTTGAATGCGCAAATGGATAAAATGGATCGTCTTAAAGGATTGACATTCCAAAAATATATCAGCAGGACTGGACAGGTTTGACGTAATGAGATTTCTATTTTAGCTTGACTTTTGGAACTCTGAATAAACTATAAACTGAGCTACACACAGTCTTGGGAAGGAAGTTTCTCTTCTAAACTATTCTAGCTGCATATAACATTTTTCTTATTTAGAGCCTTTGAAAAAAATCTATTTAGTCATCAATTTCCAGAGGGATAAGATGATTAGACATGTACCAACTTTTAATATATAAAGCAGCAATTTATGTCTTACTGGTAAAAAAATTTAATTAAAGAAATAGACAATAGGAAGAGGAGAAATCTCTGTATAGGCACTGGCTGAGATGGCAGAAGCTTCTGTGGATGGTTCAACTCTGCCCGTAACAGTGAAGAAAAAGAAAAGTCTATCCATTGAAGAAAAGATTGACATCATAAATGCTGTAGAAAGTGGCAAGAAAAAAGCAGAGATTGCAGCTGAATATGGAATAAAGAAAAATTCATTGTCTTCTATTATGAAGAATAAAGATAAAGTTCTAGAAGCCTTTGAATCTCTGAGATTTGATCCAAAGAGAAAAAGACTGAGAACTGCTTTTTACACAGATCTGGAAGAAGCATTGATGAGGTGGTACAGAATTGCTCAGTGTCTAAATGTACCAGTTAATGGTCCAATGCTGCGTCTGAAAGCTAATGATTTTGCTCAGAAACTGGGACATAATGATTTTAAGTGCAGTAATGGTTGGCTGGATCGCTTTAAATCCAGGTATGGTTTAGTATTCAGAGCTCAACCTGTAGAAGCTACAGGTATATCAGTAGACCCTTCAACTGTCTGGCACCAAAATGTACTTCCTTATTATTTAAATGATTATCATCCTAAAAATGTTTTTAATATAAAAGAGACTGGGCTGCTTTATCGAATGTTACCTACGAATACATTTGCATTTAAAGGAGAAACATGCTCAATTGGGAAGTTATGCAAAGACAGAATAACTCTGATGGTTGGGTCAAACATGGATGGCTCAGAGAAACTTCCTTTACTGATCATTGGAAAAAACAGAAATCCACATTGTTTCAAAGGTATAAAATCTTTGCCTGTGTATTATGAAGCTAACAGAATGGCGTGGATGACCTCGGATATATTTGAACAATGGATGAGGAAGCTTGATGAGAAATTTCAAGCCCAGCAACGAAGAGTGGTGATTTTTGTTGATTCTTTTCCTGCACATCCAGAGGTAAAGAACCTAAAGTCCATTGAGTTAGCATTTTTTCCATCATGTTTATCTTCCAAATTTATAGCTATGAAACAAGGTGTTATTAAAAGCCTTAAAATCAAATATCGACATTGTCTTATCAAGAAATTTTTAAGTTCTGTTGAAAGCAGCAAAGAATTTACATTTTCCCTACTAGATGCAGTTGATACATTGCATCTCTGTTGGAGGGCTGTATCCCCAGAGATTATTGTTAAGAGCTATGAAGAGGCAGGATTTAAATCTCAGCAGGGAGAAAGTGACAAAACAAATGCAGAGACGGAGAAGGGTCTTGATTTGGTTGCTCATGCCCAAGCAGCAGGAGTGGAATTTCCTGAAGGTTTATCTCTAGAAGAATACGCTGCCCTGGACGATGATTTGGAGACCTGTGAAGTGGCACCAGATGATGATACGGTGTGGGCCAAAGAAAGTAAATCAGAAGAAAGTGTATTTTATACTTCTGACGAAGAAGATGATGCAGGATCTCTGGGAACTGAACTCCCTTTACCATCAAAAAATGAGGCAATAACTGCTTTAGATACTCTTAAAAATTTTTTTAGAAGTCAGGATATGAATGATGGGCTTCATAATTCTTTAGCAGACCTTGAAATTTTTATTAACTCTTTGCCATCTAAGTAATTACTTATTGTACAACATCTGAAGAGTAATAGCTTTTCCTGATGTATTTTACTATATGAGATCTGTAAAGGGAAAATACCACTTAAATGTAAAAAAATGAAAAACTAGTAATCTTTGGTTTAATTGCAAAGGTCTTTGGTCTGAATAGCAAAGTTCCCTAGGTAGATTAAATAATGATTAAGTAAGTAAAAAGTTTGAATTTAAATTTAGCAAGATTCTGGAAAGTAGAAATGTGTTTCAGAGGCCTTGTACTTATAATAAAATATATGGTATGTATGTTAAAAAATAAACTCTCCAGCTATCTGATTCATACAGGGTGAACTGGTGTTGCTATTTTCTCTCTCTCTCTCTCTTTTTTCTTATGTTCAGATCATGTTCCAGAATATTTTACTTTATCTACCTCATCTAAGAAACAAAATATCTATTATTGTTTATCTATTTTTATAAATACACATATATGCCATATATATTCTAACTAGACTCATAGGTGTCAAGTATTAACTTTAAATTACTTAATGTTTCTCATAATCTTCCTAATAAGAATAATCTTCCTAATAAGAAATTAAGAAAAACTACTGAAAATAAAATCTGAACTAATTATACACCAAAATGATTAAAAATTTATATCTTAACTATTTTAAACTTATTTCTGTATAAGGTTAAACAAAAGACTGTGACTTTAACAGATTTTTTTTGTCATCGATAACCAGAAGATGATATGGATTCTTCCTAAATATTTGTATGTATATGTTTGTATCTAATAGAAAAATACATTATTGAAACACTAAATTCTTATAATATTTATATTTTAATAAGACTACTCTCAAAAGTATATCTGAAGATTACATATGCTGTTACTAGAAAAGAAAATATCTTATATGGTTCTTAGAGAATTTTCTAATTTTAACAGCTGAAGCTTATGATCTGTAATATTTAATATTTTCTTGATTTTACTGAATTTTATTTTCAGGAAAAACTAAGTGTCCTTTCAGCATATTCTAATGTATTTCATCCCTCCCCCACCCATCTATGGTAACATTTTGGATTAAATTTCTTTTTGAGAAAGCTTTATCTACAGAATGTTTTAAAATATTGTATGAAATTATTTACTCTTTATACATAAAATAGCCTTTAAACAGTAGAAATACAACAATGTGACAGACTTTTCTATTGTTAAATTTTATGCTTATTTAACTTACAGCTAATTTAGGGTCCTCTTTGAAAAATATTTTGAAAAATGTAAAATGTTATACAAATTGTTTTTATTATGAATTATTATTAGTCTGCCAACAAAAGACACATTTGGAAGGAAATATTTATAGAAAATATTTTTTTTTTACTATTGATTTACTCTGTTTTGAGATTTAGTAATAGCAAGACTTAGAAATGTATTAATAAAGTTTCTTTTAGAGTGAAATATGCATGTATATATTTCCTCCAAGTTAAGCCCAATCAAAATCTCAATGTAGGTTTGTTGAAAACTGCTAATAAATATTATGTATCAATATCGAAAAATTTTGAGAAAAATATTGATTATTTGACTTACCACAAGTTTAAACAACATGGTATAGGTCATCAAAAGAATAATGTATGATGTCTAGGAAAAGACAAAGAATTTATCATATGATAAAAATAGTTTTTAAATTAGTGGTGAAAAAGATGGATTATTCAATAAGTGATATTGGGGAAACTGGCTAACAATGTAGGATTTTTTTTAAATTGTGTATTGAAATGAACTCTTGGAAGGAAGAAAAGAAGGAAGGAAGAAAGAAAGGAAGGGAGGAAAAGGAGAGGGAGAGAAGGAAAGAAACTTGCAAATACTAGGAAAATATAGGTAAATGTAAATATTTTAATATTTTAATAGGGAAGATCTTTTAAAGAGTGGGACACTCAAGTAAAATCATTGAGCATAAAATAGTAAAAGTATGAAAATATTTTCAACATCACTAGAAATCAAAGAAATGCAAGGAAAACATGGGATATATTTGGGGGGGACTGTCACATTAGACAAGATTGTAAAGAATGATAATAGGCAAAGCATAGAGATGTAAATACACTATTGTCAGAAATATCAATTGGTACACTCTGTTATGATTATAGCTGACATGTATTAAATGCTTAGTAATCACCAGACATTATTCTAAGTGTTTTGCATGTGTTACCTCACTTAATTCTCCGGATAAATCCAACTGTTATAATTCCCATTTTACTGCTGAGAAATATAGCTAATGAATGACAACTAGGATTCAAACCCAGAAAGTCTGACTTAGATATATATTGTACATGATGTAAATTTATCCTAACAAAACAAAAATACCAAGGACATTTGTTGTAGTGTACACACGTCTATAGTCCCTTATCCAAAACCCTAGGAGCATACAGGGTCAGACAATTAAATTCACGAACTCATCCTAGAAAAAGTGCTACATACCTCATTGCTGAATATCATAACGGTCAACTTTGAAGTACTCCCCTTGGGAAGTTATGCACTGACACCAGTGCCTAGTCCACCCTTCAAAACAATTTTGGAACTCTTTTTCTGAAACGGCCATCAAAGTTGTCATCACATTACCCTTGATGTCCTGAATGTCATCAAAATGTCTTCCTTTCAATATTTCCTTTATCTTCAGGTAAAGAAAGAGGTCATTGGGGGCCAGATCAGGTGAGTAGGGAGGGTGTTCCAATACACTTATTTGTTTACTGGCTAAAAATTCCCTCACAGACAGTGCCGTGTGAGCTGGTGCATTGTCGTGATGCAAGAGCCATGAATTGTTGGCGAAAAGTTCAGGTCGTTTAACTTTTTCACGCAACCTTTCAGCACATCCAAATAGTAAACTTGGTTAACTGTTTGTCCAGTTGGTACAAATTCATAATGAATAATCCCTCTGATACAAAAAAAAGTTAGCAACATCGTTGCAACAAGTTAACGATGTCATATATTTCAGAATTCAGAATTTCTCAAATTTGGAAAAGATAATGTGTATGTGGGGAACTAGGGCAACATGGCACAATCTAACATTAACAATTTTGCGGGGAACATATTCATATAAAGTCAGATGTGTAAAGGTTATAAATAGCTTAATAGCATCATATAGATTTATTGCCAAATGAGTTCATGTCAGGTCAGAGCTTTTCATGTTTCAGAATTCAGATAAAAGATTGTGGTCTTATAGTAGCTTAAAAGAAATACAAAGTGCAATTACAAAAGACTGAAAACTATTTGAATGTTCTACAGGATTGATTAAATATACACGTTTATATTGAACGAAACATCAAGGTCTACACTTTTTATTTAACTTCTTTTACGTGGGTGTGTATGGAGAGTTGCCTGTCTGAAGTAGATATTTTCTAAGTTTGACTTGTAAATTCTGGAACACAAATCTCTTCCTGTGATTCTCCTTGTTGAACATTTTACTATCACCACAAAGGCTAGAAAATTCCTTGCCAAGTTAAACAGGACCTACAACACGGTATTGAATTGGTGAAAAACGAGACTTGCAGGTTTAACGTACTATAAATTACATATTATCGTCATGCATTAGCCCAATTTAAGTCCAAAGAAATCAGTTTCCTTGATCAGAGAACTCTCAGAAAATTCTCAGCCAATGTGTCAGTGAGAAAAATTGAAAGGATAGGGACCCCACTTCATTCCACTTTTATTTTTTATTTATTTTAAAAAACAATATCTTGATTTATTTCTTTAAAGGTGGGACTGTTGTAAAATCCCTTTATATCTCCCCAACAGTACCTATTAAACACAAGCAGTCTATTGATATGATTAAGTATTTGCTCAATTGAAGAACTAAATGCAAAGTTAGAGTCTTGTTTCCCGTACTAGGAATAGACAGCAGACCTTTGTTTACACCAGCTTCCTCTTTGTATGTCACTAAACTCTCCTTGTGAATGCAGAGTAACTGCCTGTGTAACTGGCTGGTACCACGCCTTATTTCCTGTATTGCAAAACAGAGAACTCATCGTAGAGATTGGAGCCATTTTCACGTTTCTACCTGTCCCAATGAGGAACAACTCCCCCAAAAGATCCAGAATTGCATCTCTCAACTCTTGGAGTGGTTTGCAGAGATATTTGCCCCAGACCTACACTCTAAAATGAATATCTCAGAGAATTTCATGATGTTCATGTAATTATTAGTTACCACAAAGTAAAGAAACAAAATAAAGCAAATAACAAGAAAAAGATTCAGACCCATGCACTACAACCACATTAATTTCTTATAATTACTGTAAAGTCAGCCAATGATAAACTTGGAAAAAGAAGACTCATGTAATATCACAAGAGAATAATCATTAACTTGACATACTCTAATTTTAAAATTTTAATTAAAAAGTGTAGAAAAATAATATACAATATATATTTGCCAATTTACATAATGTTGATATTATCACATTTGTTTCAGATGATCATATCTATCCTTTATTTATTCCTCAATGTAGTTTAGCTGCTACTGTATATTTTCCCTTTTTTCTGATTACTACTAGTATAGAAAAAAGCAAATGATTTTTGACTGTTTTGTGTCTAGTCACATCAGCAAAGTTTCTTATTAATTCAAGTATGTTTTCTAGCCAGAGTATTTCATTCTCAGTTACAAATAAAGATCACTTAACTGTTTCTTTTATTTGTATTAATTATTTTCTTCTTGCCCTACTGAAGGCCATGAAATAGTCCTCTGTATTTTCTTCTACTAGTTTATAAGTTTTGTTTTCATATTTAGATTTATTTTGTGTGGTATAAGGCAATCTCTCTAATCTTATTTTTCTTATAGGGGAAGTAACCACCATATATTGACTAGTTTACTGATTCATAATGCCTTTTCTATTTATATCAAGTTCCTGTGCGGGTACCCAGAGGTAATGCTGGGGAAGAGTTTAATTCCTACAATGTCTGAATCATTACCAAGAAGAAATTGTTTTAAACCAAAAGACAGTTATATTTAAGTGGAAAGATTTTTTTATTGTTTTTTTGTTATTGAATGGAAATGGGGGCTTGTGGACATATAAAGTTTACTTTAAAAAAAATTATTTCTGAATTCCTGGAGTACAGTGTGTATAAGTTAAGTCTCCTACAAGGCTAATAACCTTTCACAATATTGACTTATTCTTAGCTGTGGAATTTCAACTTTGAGTCTTTTCTTTCAAATTTGATCATTGTCTGCCAGATTCAATTATTCTCTTAAGGAAATAATACAAAATCTCTGGAAATTCAGATTTATCTTACCTAACTTATTTAGCTATTTAGGGGGTTTTCCAAAAAGAATTGATTCAAGCCTAGTCACTCTAAAGATTGTAGTAAAGAAAAAAAATGACTGTTCTAGAAAAGCCTATTGCGCTCAGTATACTAGGCACTGAGGATTTAATGGTAAGCGTGATAAAAACATCCCTGCCATCATGGAATTTGCAGTCTAGTTGGGGGGTGGGGGCAGACATTACTCAATAATGACACAAACAATACTCTGAAAGAATAGTCCCTGCTTCCGTGAAATCATATCTGGGATTTTGACCCAGTCTCAAGGTCAGGAAAGGAATCACTGAAGAAGTATCAGGAACTGAGACCTGAGATCTGAATGAGAAAGAGGAGTTAACCAGGCAAGGGAGTTGAAAAGAGAAGATATCCAGGCAAAGGTTCTGAGAGGGAAGGAGAGTGAATCAGTTAAGGAGCTGAAAGAAAGCATCTTGAGTGAGGGTAAGTGTGATGAGGTGGGTGGAGAGGCCAGGCCTTGCAGGAACTGCCTAAGTTAGGGCCAGTTAAGCATTAGCTATCTTATTTATAGGGGAAAAAAATGTAGGGGAAAAGGAGAAGACTGCCTATCTTTGTTTTCTAAAGACTTGGCCATCGCAGAATAATGGGATTCAGAATATAGCCAAAATGTTAGAGAGAAAGTTGAGTTTGAGAAAAGTGGAGTCTCTTGCCCAGATGAAAAAAGATTTCCTCTGGGTGTGGGGAGGAAAGAAAGAAAGGCCCTGAGAGCAGAGATCAATGGGCCACACAGTAATGAGAAAAGGATTAAAGCCAAGGTTACTGACAGGGACATTATTTGAAGGTCCAGGAACTACAGGGGCTGAGTTGGTTCTGCAGATGGCTCCGTCCCCCCTGGAATGGGCCCTGGAATGGACAGCGTCCTTTTCCTGGGTCTGGAGCTGCGTCACCCCTCCTCCCTCCTCACAGCACCCCAGGAAAGTCTTCCTTTGACAGCAGCCATTATTTGCTTGGTGACCACCTTGCAGAAAAGATTATAGTCTTAGCTCCAAGACCGTGGCAGATTCTGTCCACTTCCCCATGTGAGCAACCTACCTTTTAAATGCCCCAGAGAAGGCAGATGGGCCCTGAACACTTCGTGAGATGGCGGGGTGAGGATTTAAGATCCATGTCTGCCTCCCATTGGCTGACCTTCCCACTCTACTCTGCCCATCAAAATTTAGTGAAGGCCCAGCTTACATCCGATGTCCTCTGGTAAGCTCCTACTCCCTACATTGATCTCATCTCAGAACTGGTAAAGTATTAATTCATTGAACCCTGAAGAACAGTGCATTAATAAAACATGAAGTGGTAGGAATTTCACAACCTAATTATTCAGAGTGAAAGTGCCCCTCTCCTCCCAATACACACTCCTATAGTAGTGAAACTATTTCCTTTATGCAAATAGTATCAATTATAACCTGGAAGGAAAGTGTGTGTGTATATATATATATATATATACATATATATATATATATATATATATATATATATATATATATATATTCATATGACTATATATGGAACAAATAGATAAGGTCATACTATAAGACATACATCTTTACAGAAATAATAAAATAGATTTCAAGTCTCATATTAACATTCTTGATTCCCTTTCTGCCACTTCTCCTTAAATATGTACGACTATAGTATGTAACAAGGAAGCACATTTTGAATAATAACCAAGATTCTCCTCTAACTCTCCATTTTGAGATGTGGTTTTTCATGGAGCAGCTTGAATTATGTTAGGCCAATCTCTCAAATGGCCTAATTGGGAATTAATATCCTACTTGGAATAAAACATCTCTAATGATGTTTAGAAATAACTAATCCACCTGAAAGCTGTGTACTTTAAGGTTCGAGCCTCAAAAGGAGGATTTGAAAACACGAGGAGGGGAGGAAAACATGGCAAATGGCAAAAATAAATGTTTATTTAAGAACAAATGATTCATTAATAAATGATCTCCCCCTCTTGTTTTTCCCTATCTAGTATAATAACAAGATGTGTTGTTCTATGTAACAGACTGGGGCTTGGGTGTCAAAAAGGAAGAATAAAATATTTTAGGACATGGAAATCAGAACAGTTCAGGTTCTTTCTCTAATTTTTTTTAGTTTGGATATTCTTTTTGGTATTTTAATCATATTCTGCAGCTATCCTTAATGTAAAAGATAGAAAATATATCTTTAGAACTATTTCCTGTCCTCTCCAAATGCTGCTGTCACTGGAGTGGCCACTGTTCTCCGATGGAGTGTCACTCACCGCTTTAAGATGGGCACGTCACTGGGAGTAAAATCTTTAAAACGACTTCCACTAAAAACCCGTTTTGCTCCACCTCCACCCTACTTAATTAATTAATAAGAAGCTAAAAGTTTGAGAAACTAACGTATGTCCCACAATGCCCCTGGTTACAAGATGGTTCTTCTGATTTTATTTTCTGTGAGAACTTTTCACACAAGCACAGGCCACTTCTCTTTTCTTTCAATAATGTGTGTAATAGACACACTGGGCAGAGCAGTTTGAAGACATCTTTGAGTCTAGAAAAGGGACAGCTTCTAATTAACTGTCTGTCCGGTGAATGGTTTCACTGTGTGGGAATCAGTTAAGTACTTCCAGTAGGTTTTGTGGGACCTGCGGGAGATGATACTATGTTTTTAATCAGGCAAACTAAAAAGCTAACACTTTTTAATGACTTAGCAGCCCCCGTCCTATGGAAACTCCAGATGGCCAAAGCTCTCAAGAGCAATTCTAGAAATCCTTGTCAAGTTCCGTAGGCCCCTGGGATCTTTATATGGTTAGCCTTTGAATAAATACTACCTGTGTTTGTTTTTTCTTTTAAATTTGAGCCTGTTAAAGATAGAAGGTTTTTTTGTTTAGTGTGAAATAAGTGAAAAATGCATTGGAACTTGAGAGATATATGAGATAAAGATAATTTGGAAGTGTCTCCATCTCTCCTTTTAAACTCAGAGTAGTGGGTAGGAAGAACATCTGTGTTTTTCAAATCTCTCCTGATTAAAAGCTCCTTTTAAGAATTCAAACAAAGCTTTGGATTTTCTCCAGAAAAAGAACGTGTATATAAAACTTGCTTAAAATTTCAGGAGATGCACTATTAAGAAACCCTGCTTCATCTTTCTACGATTTATAAAGTCTTCATTACTAAAAGCTATACAAAATGTTAAAAAAGAAATAAAAACAAAAACAAAAACTTGTCCCTGAGGCTATTGAGCACACATCCCACATCTGACTCTTCTTTTTTTAAACACTTCAGTGTTACCAATAAACTTAAAGTTTTTTAATAGAATTATTTTTTTAAACTTGTATGTGAGTTAAGCAACGTGGCCTCCTTTTGCACATCTTTTTTAACTTTCTACTTTGAACGTTATTTTTAATGCTTGTGTATTTTTATAAGGTATTAGGTTCCTTTGCCAAATCCAATTAATAAATAGAATTGTTTGAGGCCTTGTGCTCTCTAAAAGCTAAACACGGGGTCTGGAATTAGGACCAGGCTGAGTCTCTATTACCAGAACTTGCTCGTTGCCACGCTCTCAGGTATAACCCTCTCGTGAGGCATCAGAAACCCAGTATTTAAACACTGAGCATTACAGACCCCAAGCTAACTTCCCAGGAACAACGCGTTTTCTGTTTTTGGAGCAAAGAAAAAGAACGGTTCAGTCATACAATCATTATTAGTCAAGCTATTTCAGAACTGGGAGAAGGACTGTGTTGCATAAGCACAACATATTATTTCCAGAGCCTTCGGTGCCAGTGCATTGCATTTACGTGGTGAAGGATAGAAAGCAGATGAAGAGCTGGTCTCTACCTTGCAATGTGCCATCTACGAGGGGAGACACAATAAACATGCTGGATAATGAAGCCATTATATGCTAAGTTTCACATCAGTGTGGCCAAACAAAAGAACCCAAGAGAGCAGACCAGAGCTTGGTGTATCGGAAAGGCTCATGCACTGGGTCCCAAGCCTGGCTGGTGAAGCGCAGGGTAAGAAACACAGGTTGGAAGAATTTCTTAAAGTGTTTTTAATGTGGTATCTTCTATGTCATATGGAAGGAAGAAGGACTACATTTACAATGTTTTCACAGGTAGATTGTAGAAGACGAGTCCATTGCCTCACCTGGGGCTTGTGTATATCGTGGATGAATGCACAAAACTTCACACTTGATTTCATAAAGCTACAATGAGAAAACGCCCTTCCATCCAACTGTGCATGCAGTCTTCACAAAGAAACGTGAACAAATGGTTAAAATAATAACTCCTGCCATACACACGAAAGGAAAAGTTAGACAGGTCTCAGCTCATGCTTCTATAAGATATCTGGGTGGGGTTGCATAAAAGGATCAAGTAGGGAATGCAGGGTCCGAAAGAGGTCAAGGAAATTATTTTGGGAGCTGGACATTTATATCGAGCATGTCAAAGAGGGGCTGGAAAGTAACTTGACTCATGTTACTTCTTGCTCCATGCCCCAGCAGCAGCAAGGTGACAAAAGGAGCACAACTCTGCCGGCATGAAAGGGTTGGAAGAAAGAGCGCATCCCCTCTCCACTGATCCAGTTTCCCAGCAACTTTAACATTAACCAATTTAAGTACAAAATGTATTCTAAGGAGTATACTCAAAATCAGTTCCTACTTCCCACACCACAGATCCAAACCATTAGAACTTAACGGTCCACTTAAACCAGGTTTGTGCTATTAAGGTCTTACGTAGGTGAAAAATGACCAAGTTAATGATATACTCTGGGGAGCCAGTTCTAGCTCCACTCTTGGATGGAATGGGCTAGTTTTCTCATCATCTCACAAGCTTCTATTTCTGCCCTTCTATTTCTGCTATGGTAATAGTAATATTAGCTACTAGTATTGAATGCTTACTATGTGCCTGTCCCTGAATTTTACGTTCATTATTTCATATAACACCCTGTGAAGCAGATAGTGTTCTGATTTTACAGGTGGGAAAACTAGTAAATGGTCAAACTAGAAATTTAAGCATTTTGGAGGATGACTCTAAATCCATCCCCAGCTACACATCTCCCTCCTGTTGGCTGACCTTCCCACTCTACTCTGCTCATCAAAATTTAGTGAAAGCCCAGCTTACATCCAATGTCCTCTGGTAAGCTCCTACTCCCTACATTGATCTCATCTCAGAACTGGTAAAGTATTAATTCATTGAACCCTGAAGAACAGTGCATTAATAAAACATGAAGTGGTGGAGATTTCACAACGTAATTAATCGGAGTTAAAGCATTTTGAGTGCTTACTATGCACAGGGCATTGTTCTAAGAATTATATATGGATTAACCAATTTCTCATATATGGATTAAACTATGAGGTCAGAACTATTATTTCCATTTTACAGATGTGTAAACAGGCAGAAAGAGGTTACATAACTTTCCTAAGGGCACAGGAGTTAATATCTGTGAACATGTAGAATGATACGTGGTACACAGAGTATTTAAGTGTGACTTATTATTACTATTTCACTCCACTGCCTCTCCAAAAGCATTCTCTGTCTCCATCCAGTTGATTCATCTTCCTAGAAAGAAAATAATGCGACTTCGATGAGCCAGATGCTCATTGTTGCATAGTTGTTGTCGTGCGGGGTGTCAGGTGGGGTCTCTGGTCCCGCTCCCCACATAAGAACGCAGGACACAGAGACCAAAAAGGAACACCCACGGAGCTACAGACAGGGGAGCCACACTACCATACTCTCGCTGGCGGCTGGGCCAGAGACACAGGAAGCAGGAGCCACACCATCCGCAACTCGCCATTCGCTTTTCTGCCAACCAACCAACCCCACTTGCTAGCTGCAATCTGCTGTACTAGCTGCAATCCGTGCTTGCTAGCTCAGCCACCATCTTCTTGCTGGCCCCCATTTGCTGCTAGCAGCAGTTATACTAGTGGCCAATGGCTCACTGTTTACAGCTGACAGCCAACTACACAGCTGATGACCATCCAAACACAGTTGATGGCCATTTACTACCCAAGTGAGCACCTTTCCATGTGAGGCTGAGAGCCTGGAAACTGCACTCCTGGCTCTGTCCCCACAGTTGTCATTTAATTTTATTCATTCAACAAATATTTATTGAGCACGTACCATGTATCAGGTACAATTCCAGGCATCAGGATACAGCAGTGAGATAAAACAAAGGGCCTCATCATGACAGTCCTGTAAAGGGGGTTATTAGCTCCATTATTATAAATGATAAAACTGAGGCTCGTATGAGCCAGTTGAAGGCTTGGTGTTTAAATATAAATCTCTCAAACTTAAACATTCTAGGTCTTTCTTCCAGAGGAGATAATGCTCCCTGTACCTGTGATTCACACAACCTATTCTCCCCCATGGGACACAATGCATTTGGAAATTAGGAAGCTGTTGTTTCTCTTTCCCATACTTAGTTTACGATTTCCCAATGATATCACCATCACCCCCAAGTTGTATTCATAGAATATATGCCTATGTCATCGGTGAGGCTGCTCCCTTCTACCCAAACCCCAGAAAGTCTTCAAGCAAATGAACTATTTGGGGATTAATTTGCTCTGGTTGGGGCACTGGGCAGGGGTAGGATGGGCCTTGAGCTCCAGTTGGTCTGCCTTCTCCTAGAGTCTTTAATAAATCCCCAAAGAACTCTACTGCTCCACAGGACACCAAAGAAACCATGGTGATCTAGAAAAAAGCTGTTTTTGGAATCAGAAAACCTATTTTATTAGCATCTTTCATTACTTCTGTGTATCACTTACTATGAACCAGACACTATTCAAGGAATTTTGTAAATATTAACCCCTCCTCGATCTCCATTTGAGTCCCAGTTTGTCACTTACAAGTTGTGTGATTCTGGTCAAGTCAGTTAACTTCTCTGAGCCTCCGTTTCTTTACATGTTAAATGATGATAATAAAAATCTCACATATTACAGGAATCAAGTGAAATTGAGTCAGTGCTTTAGAAACTAACAAATGTCAGTTATTGCCGTTTTTGTATTGTGGCTCTGCAAAAGAGTTAGACGTTTCTCCTCCCAGGAGGTCCTGAGCTATGATACTGGAGCAGACATGGACAAGTCTGAGCTCTAAAGACTGGGTGACAGAAGCTACAGCTCAGGTTTCAGAAGAGAATGAAATAGTCAGATGTGAGTTATAGATAGTCTACAGTGGTGAGTGTGTGTGTGTGTGTCTCTGTGTGTGTGTGTGTAGTGTGTGTGTGTATGCGTGTGTGTGTGTTTACTACAATAAACCTAGACAATGTCTAATCCACAGGAGACTTTCGATGTGGTCCCCTCACTATTCCTTTAAGGAAACTGTACTCACATTTTAGGTCTCAGCTTAGATATTGCTTCCTCTGGGATGCCCTCCTGCTTCCCAACACCTATGTAAGTGATTGTTTTTTCCTGTGTTCTCTCACAGCATTTTATACTTCCTCGCCCCTTTTCTTCATAGTTTTCTTCTCTGGCTCCTCAAACCAGATGAAAAGTTTTGTGAGGCACTAAGCCACACCTATCTTTTCCAGAATTGTATTCTCAGCATTTAATAGATATCCAGGCACTTAGTAGAACCTCAATAAATAATTGTGTGAAAAAGTGATTCTGCATCTGAACCAAGACGTAGGAGAACTTAGAGCCCTAGTATATGTATAGGAGACTTCCAGAAATTTGCTATGCTAGGAACACGGATCTCTTCTTACTATCATAAGCACATAGTGATCACGTGCTCCTAAGCTGACTCTGAGACCAGCCCAACATCCAAGGTCACACTGTGAGTGCTCCAAATACCTGTTGATCTGATTCCTAGATGACTTTTGTCCACTAGCCCATTAAAGACCTTCACGTGACGGCTTATCCTTGGGGATGTGTGTCTATAATGAAGGCTTAAGTCCAGTTCTGGAACTTGAGCTCAGGTGGGACAGGTGTTCCTTTTTAAGAACTCAGCCTCTTAGAAGAGACTGGAAGACAAACAATCTTGTATTATTGAACTTGTTTGGAGCGTACAAGTATCCTTGTCAGTTTTAGAAGGGTCAGTGAGTATTCTGTCCACTGAAAAATTTCATACATTGCAAGGAGATGCAGTGGTATTGAGAATGAAATGAAATGTCATCCACAGTGAAATGAAATGTCTGGGAAAGGGAAAAGGAGACAGAGAAGGATGATAGAGTTGACAGTCATGGGCAGACAGCCGTTTAGCATAAGTTAATTTACTGGCCAGCTCAATCCAAAAGGATACTTACATCTGGCTTACATTACACTATGAAATATTAGACTGACATGATGGTAGACAGAGACGGGATTTTAAAAAGGCCATTTCCAAGGGCATAATATATTTTACGTATGACTTGCAGAAGTGCAAGAAAGACCAAGAAGACACAGATACAGTATTTTTCATCTTTTTTAGACTCTTGCCATTCTTGTGTCTATGCCAGAGACTTCTCTGGAAGGCAGGGCTTAAGCAGTTTGATGCACCAAGTTAAACTGTGTATCTCCATGAAGGTGGAAAAGAGATTTCATTGGGAATCAGCCAGAAATATGCATATACTGGCACCCAAATATGTTAAGTACATGGTTAACTTTCCATAAGCATCAATTAGAGGCCAAGACAGCCATATTATGTTTATGTTTCTTAGAATATGACTTTTCTGCGACATTGGTAAATAAGGCCTCCGCTTACAATTCAAAACCATTTAAAAGGCAATGAATAAGACTTGGTTTCCAAAAGCTTGAAATATTCTGAAAGACTAACAGACAACTTGGTTTAGTGCTTTTCTAATTATAAGCAGCTGACAAAAATAATTCCTAGTAAGGCACCTGAAACTTTGCCTTTTCTCTCTAAGTACACAGAGAGGGAAGCACAGAAGCAGTTGCACAAAGAAACATCAAGAAAGTAATGAAGACAAAACATGATGAGGTGGTCAGCCCTTCCCCTTGGAGCACCCTGGACAGAGTAAGTACTCAGTACTTCTTTAAACGAGAGGGGTCAGAGTTTCCATCTGAAGGAAGACTGAGGTCATTGTGACATCTAGTGACTACTATCGCTATCAGTTTTTGTGACGTGGTGGGCAGAGTAAAGGCCCAGGGAAAAGAAAAGCCAATGTCCTGGGCAGAACACCTATGCCCAGTCCGGGTATGGCTCCCACCTCTGCTGTCCTTCTACCTACTTGATCTCAAAGTTCCTGGGAGCAATCAGGTGGGTAGGAGAGGGCAGTGCTGCACCTGGAATATCTTGTCAACTGACAGCTGCCTTGGAGAAAAAATAGTAGGTGTAACTTGATTAGTATAGTGTTAATGCTCTTGAAATTTTGGATTTAAATATAAAATGGAACCATAGTACAAATGTACTTTAGAAATTTATTGTGTAGGACATTCATGCCCTACCTTAAGTGCACTCTTTTACTTTGAAGCAAAACAATACAGATAATTTTTTCATCAATATATCCTTTAAGTTTAATTTTTAAATGGTAGGTTTTCTTATGGCGAAAACATTTATATTCTGAAATTTATTTCTGTAATCATTCTGTGTTCCAAAACCATAGAGTAATAAATCATCGAACTATAAAACATAGTCAGTAAATTTTTTTAAACTGCAGAACCAAACCAAAGTTGCCCCCTTTACATTTTGTGAGATAGAAATCTATTATTACTATTATTTCCTAAAATAAATAATAACTTGACATCCTAAAAGTAAAAAGGACATAGCATAAAAGACAGGTAATCTGACCACCAACACAGATGAAATATATTTTTACAAATATATACATCATTTTTGAGTTTAGAAGGATTGCAATATGAAATTTTACTTTACAATATTACACTGTATATAACTGTTAATTTGGTACACATTTATCAGCTTGTGGTTATATATTCAATGGGATACCATGAAGTAGAGCATAAATGTTCAATTTATTCTCATATTTTACCTTTGTCATTCATTATTAAACTTTGTTTCTCATAGATTTGTTTTAAAAAGTGGAAGTCACTGTCTTGGTGACATTTCCCTTTTTTTGGCATAGTCTGTGTAACCTAAAGCAAGTTTATTGAGAGCTCTGATGGTACCCTTATTCCTTGCTGGGCCCTGAACAATCTGGGAGGGGAGCCCAGGTGCCTATAAGAAGCTCCTACTCAGTGACTCCTCAAAGCTGAGGCCGGGCGGCTAGAGGTCATGGGGCCTCAACTCAGATTCCACAGGGTTTATGGGGAAACTTCCCTCGGGCCAGTGCTGTTCCATTGTCCAACATTTGGGAACCACTGTCCTACAGGATACACATAAAGGTCAAGTTTGCATTTGTTATCAACAATCATTAGACAGTTAGCTGTAGTAAGAATAACAAATTAACTACAATGACCAAATAAGTTTCTGGTCTTATATATGCACAAGCTCCCCCCTTTTGTCCATTTTCTACAATGGGTTACACACTGTAGTGGGTGGAATAATGTCACCCCATAATTCACGTCCACCCAGAACCTCACAATGTGGACTTATTTGGAAATAGAGTTTTTGCGGATGTTATTAGTTAAGGATCTAGAGAGGTAATCATCCTAGATTTAGGACAGGCCCTAAATGCAATGACTAATGGTTTTATAAAGAGGGGAAAGGACACAAAGAAACACACAGGGAAGAAGGCCATGTGAAGATCGAGGCAGAGATTGAAGCTATGCTGCCACAAGCCGTGCAATGCCAGGAGCCACCAGAAACTGGAAGAAGCAAGGAAAGACCATCCCTTAGAGTCTTCAGAAAGAGCACAGCTCTGCTGACACCTTGATTTGGGACTTCTGGCGCTCAGCACTGTGAGACAATAATTATTTTTATTTTTATTTTTGTGTGTGTGTGGTTTAAGTCACCACATTACAGCAGCCCTAGGAAAGTAATACAAACATCTTTTTGCTTTTTATGACTCAGTTCTTTTTCTGAGTCTCTGTATCCTTTGCAAGAATGAGGTTATTAAACCCAACAAGAGGTTCTTTATGGAATCTCTTTGTTGACTAAGTAACACTTCTTCACAGCTCCTTGCTAGCTGTCAGGCTCCATCTTTCATCATCTTGACTTCTCACCCTGTGCCATTTATACTGTTTTGGCTTCTGTCTGCTTCCTTGTGCCCTGAGAGGCACGAGCAGGAGTGTGTTTGTGCAGACAGATGGGTGCCTCATCTGCTGCCCTTTTTTGCACGTGATGCCTAAGGAGACTCAGAACTAACTCAGTGGATTTATACTTAGAAGACTCATTTAGGCTCGGGTCTTTTCTAAGACAGCCGTGCTTTTACTCTTCATCTTCTTACATCAGCAGACAGGTATTTGCCATTGGTATTTATAACGACTGGCCCATTTCAGAGACTGTTTTTTACAGAAACAGTGTCTCCTTATTTGGTGACTCCTCCCTGGCCCCTGCATGTCTGCTCTGGAGCTATAGTAATCCCCTACTAAATTCAAGGCTGAAGGCAGACTGCTCTTTCTTTAAATAGCTCGTATCTTAACTTAGTCAAGAAAGTACACAAATATTGATTGATCACCGGGTAAAAGCTTGGCACTGTATCAGAGGGTTTCATGAGTATGTATCATCATGTATCCACCGAACAGAAAGAAGAGAAATCCCTTTGTCTTCACTTCCAGCCCGCTGACTGCCCCTCAATACTGGTCCTTTCTCCTGTAAGTCCCCAGGCACCACCACACCACAGACAGAGCTGCTGCCTTGCTCAGACACCTAGAGTTCCTCCAGCTGCTGTGTTTCCCCGAAAATAAGACCTAGATGGACCATCAGCTCTAATGCGTCTTTTGGAGCAAAAATTAATATAAGACCTGGTCTTATTTTACTATAAGACTGGATCATAATATAATATAATATAATATAATATAATATAATATAATGATACCGAGTCTTATATTAATTTTTGCTCCAAAAGACACATAAGAGCTGATGGTCCAGCTAAGTCTTATTTTCGGGGAAATACAGTAAAAATGAAAGAGAAAATACATTCTCTGCTATTTCTGAACCCTATTTTTGTCTTTTGGGTAATAACACAAAGGGGAAACAAAACCACCTATGCAGCAGACACCCCTTCAAGTCTCCTGTTCTGGGTTGCCCTCTCCCCTCTGGCTACCTGCACTGCCCCTGCACCCACTCCTGCTTCCCCAGTGCCAGTTCCCAAGGCGAGCCTGCCAGGGTCGAGCGAAACCATCACTGGAGCAGGGGCCCCTGGAGCTGCTGGGCTATAGGGAGACCCGGAGGGCTTGCAGGGGAGGGGTCCAGGCAGCAGGAGTGATGGGGGCTCTTGGGCAGCTTGAGGCAGCAGCCATTGCCAACCTGTACAGAAAAATTTACCATTTGAATGACTGGTATGGCCATACTGGTGAGTGCCAACCAATATCAGCCCTGCCTCACTGTGTGACCAACTCTGAATGACTTAACCTCGCTGACACCCAAATTCCTCATGTGTCAAAGACTCATATTTGTCCTGCCTACCTTAGAGCTTTATAATGGGTCATCGTCTGTAATGAATATTTACTGCTTAATAGCAGAATTCCAATGACTTTTATGTAAAATTTAACCTTTATACTTATCAGGACTACAGTACAACCTTGAGCAATTTATTTACTCTATCTGTGCGTCTTTCCTCCCAGATAACATAAGAGGTAAAAATAGCTCCCACCCCTTATGGTGGTTGTGAAGATTACGTGAGTTGATAAGTGTCAGGTGGTTGAGCAGTGCCTGGTGCCATAGTAATAATTAGGGGGCACTCAACTGTCAGCTACCTAAGTCCTATAAATTGAAGGAGAGGCTCTGGTCTCCAGTTATGAAAATGAAAGCCCTGAGGATGACCAGAAGGGAGGCTGCACTTTTACTTTGTTGTCTTTGCTAGATATTTATATTACCAGATGCTGATAGCTACCAAAACAAACAGAAAAGGCAAAAAGGATTATGTTTCAACCCTTTCATGCCTTCTAAAAAAAATATCTCTGATTTTCTCGGTCATCAAATACCACGTGCCCTCTTTTCTCGACAACCTTGTTATTTTTCCACTATTCCCTATGGGAACTTGGGCAAGTCACTTCACTTCCTGGAGCCTCCCTTTCTGTTCTGCTAAACAGGAACAAACACGGGAGAATCCGGCAAAATGAGGCAGATGGAAGTCCTCTGAAAATGAGAAACATTGTGTAAATATTATGGAGGCTGACATTTTTATGATTTATTAATTCCATAAGCACAAACTTCTCTTTAGGATTGGAAATGCTCCCATAGGATGTATTAAAGCTTCAAGACAGACAAGAACTATGGAGATATTCAAAAGGATGGGGGACGATGTATCTTGTAGGCAGTTAGAGCAGAAGGCTGAAGATGGCTACATAACAGTGTTCACACATAGAAAAGTTTAGAGAGGATTATGTCCAACTGTTTCCCATCTTCACTGATGATGGAATAAAAGAAAATGGGCATCGACAGGAAGGATTTAGATTAGAAAGAATTTTTGTGCTAGTGAGGATTTCTAAAAATCGAAATACATGACTCATTCTGCATGGGGTTTCTTCTCTGAAGGTCCATAGATATGATATGTAATAAAGACACGAGCTAGCACATGGGGTCAGATGAGGAGTTTGTTAGGATGGAGGAACTCTGGGTGGGCGATTGTAGACTGAAAACATCCCAGATGTTCCCAATCTGCCATGTGCACATCCAAACTTTTCTTGAACAAATTTATGTTCTTAGCTTTTGCCAATTCACTGATTTATGTGTATCCTATATGGAAATTAGCATTCCCACTTATTGAAATGCCGTTGCATGCAGAGGTTGGGAGCATAGACTTGGGAGTAAAAAGGCATGGGCTCCAATCCTGCTTTTGTCCCCTTTCAACTGTATCACCTCAACTAAATAATTGTTGCTGTACCTTGGTTTGCTTACCTGTAAATGAACATAATAGTGGTTCTTACACTACAGATGGTTGTCAGCATACCTGACAAACAAACGCTTAAGAGTGGTAGCCAGGATTAACGCTAAAGCAAGCTCTTCGTAGTTTTAAGGAAGTACCTCTTAGATCTCGCCCTTGGAGATTTGCTTGTTCTGTTAGTTCAGTGTTTTGTATGTGTCAACTCTCTAGACTGTAGTGTATTCTTCTTCATTAAAAAAAACACCCAAAGAACAAAAAAACTGTGCTCACAGGAAAATATATCTTCCTCCTTGTTTGCTCTAGTTGCCATTCTCTGAATTTTCTCAAGCTTCATTACATCTGCCTTGAAGGGAAGTGACCCGGAATTATTCAAGGGCTGTCCTCTCTAATGGGAGAGAAATGAACTGAATCATTTATTAAGGTACCTTATGGCAATAGGAATCTATGCAGTGACTCTTAGGTTGAGGGAATTTTCGTGTTCAGACTGCCTCATCAGTTAGCCAAGATCTCTTTGTAACACTAGAGGTCACTGTTAAAGCAATTTTTCAAAAGCAGAAGCCTTACACCAGCAATAAAATTGAGAAAGAATCCTTCAGAACACAGCGATGGAAAAGATATCATATGGGTAAGTCCGAGGGCAACAGCTGGGATTTTTATCAAGTTTCCTAAGTTGAAATCCATTTTTAATCTCTTCTTGTTTCTCACCCCTAGAAAACAATTCCATTTTCCCAGTGGTCATAAGACCTCTATCTGGAACCGAAAAGTCGGCTCTGGCTTGGACTCCTGACTTTCAAATCAGCCTCTCCAACCCTGACACACAAGCCAACCTGACTTCCATATTTCTGACCCTTGCCCACCTGTCAATCCCCTATGCCTGCACCTTCAATTCAACACCTGTTAAACAAGAATCCACTTCCCAGACCCTTTTTTCCCCTCCACTTTCACACCCGAGGAGACTCTCTTCTCGATTTCTTTACTGGTGATTAAGCCCAGATTCAACCTGCAATTTAAGGCCTGCATTTGCCAAGTTCTGTTGATTTCATGTCCTAATTGCTTTGTGAATATATCTTCTTCTGTAAAATCAGAATAACTACAGTACTGAGTTTATAGTGTTGAGTTTAAATAAGGCCAGCATTCGGCAGCAGCCAGGAGAGGGCTCGGCCCACTGTGAGACCACCCTGTGCTGGAGGCCACGGCTCTCCCAGCAGCAATCATGGGGGATGCCCAGAACCTATCCGGCTCCTGTCAAGATCCCCAGATCCCTCACTACCTCCCTTGTGACCACCAGGACTCACCCCATCATGTCCCTTATCTCTGTGGATGTCCATTCTCTCCAGACCCAGGACACTCAGTCATCTCTCATCCCTGAGAGTCTAATCCCCACATGAGTCTGTCTACCCCCTTTTCTGACTTCATCTGTCACCCCTCCCCATCTCCTGAAACCCTTTCTTTCACCTGCCCTCTGGAATTTGGGTTAATCACTAGCAAAATCCTTTCCCTCTGCCTCTCTTCTGAGTGTTCCCTTCACCTCCCTCACTGAAACTTGACTCTGTTCTCCAGAGACACTGCTTCCCCTGCAGCCCTTGGCTGTGATGGCTGGATTCTCTCTCATGGGGCCTGGAGGTGGGGTGGGGCTCCTCTTGCTCTCCTTGCTGCCTTGACCTTCCATGCTGGCTCTGCTTTGGATGATCTTATCATCAGCCTGTAAGACTTAGTCATTTTTATTACTCTTTGATGACTTTAGTACCTGCCTCACCTTCACTGTCTCCAATAGTACTCCTGTCTTGAGTCTTAGCAATTTCAAGTTACACACAGATGATCTTTCCAACACCCTGGCCTCTCCTCCAATGATGTTGTCCTTTACCCAACCTCAGCCACTTTGTTCCCATGGCTGTATCCTAGGCCAGTGCTATCCGAAAGGGCTCTCGGGAATGATAACCATGTTTTACATCTGTTCTGTCCAAGAGGGTAGCCCCAGTCACATGTGGTCACCAAGCACTTAAAATGTGACGAGTGCGACTGAGGAACCGAATTTTGAACTTCATTTAATGTTTAACTAATTTCAATGTAAAGCATCTATCTGTACTGGTTTTCTCTTTGTGTTCTCCTGTTTCTGTAGGTGAACTTAGATCCTAATGGTCAACTCACCACTAGGGCCATATTCTCCCTCCTTTCTTCATCAGTTGTTCTCTCTACAAAATCTGTCTTCAGGGTCATTTCCATCAATCCACATACAGGCTGTTATTTCTCGCATCTTATGAAAAACCTCTCCTGACCCCTCCTTCCCACCTGGCAGTGCTGTATTCTCCTCTTTCCCTCTAGAGCAAAACTTCTCGAAAGAATTACCTGTACTCACAGACACCAATTTCTCTCCTCCTATTATTTCTTGAATCTCCACTCAGAAACTGCTCTTAACAAGGTACCAGTGACTCCATATTGACTAACCCAGCAATGATTTCCCAATCCTAATCTAACTTGATTCATCAGCAGCATTTTATGGTTTCTTGACGCTCTCCTCCTTGAGACACTTTTTCACTTGGTTTCCAGGACTGTAGTCTTGCCAGGTTTTCCTCCCAGCTTCCTGGGTGCTCCATCTTCGTTCCTTTAATAGTTTCTTCTTCCTCAACCTCTGACTGTCAGAAGCCCAGCGGCTTAGTCCCCAGGCACCCCCCATTTTTCCCTATTTATATACCCCCTAATTGATCTCATCTAGCCTCATAGCTTTAAACATCACCTGTATGCTGATCATTCCTACATTTTTATCTCCAACTCAGACCACTCACCTGAAGTCCAGGCTGATACCGTGTTTCCCCCAAAATAAGACCTAGCCGAACAATCAGCTCTAATGTGTCTTTTGGAGCAAAAATTAATATGAGACCCAGTCTTATTTTACTATAAGATAAGACCCGGTATAATATAATATAATATAATATAATATAATATAATATAATATAATACCGGGTCTTATGTTAATTTTTGCTCCAAAAGATGCATTAGAGCTGATTGTCCGGCTAGGTCTTATTTTTGGGGAAACAGTATATCCAACTGCCAACTTGACATCTCTAATTTAACAGGTCCCAAATTGAACTCCTGATGTCCACCTCCCTGCAAAAATATAGTCTTCCCCATATCAGTTAAGGGCAATTCCCTTTTTCCAGCTGCTCAGCCCAAAACCCTTAGACATACCTTCGTTTCCTCCCTCTCCGCCTACCGACACACGTTTTTTCTAAAGCTAACATTCACTGAGCATTTAATATGGGGTAAGCACTATGCTAAGACTTTACATGCATTACCATATTTAATTCTCATAACAACCTAATGAAAAATGGAATCTACATATGAAAAAGCAAACACAAAAAGAATAAATGCTTTGCCCAAGATCACACCACGTAACTGTTAGAGGTAGGATTTAAAAATAGGGAATCTGATTCCAAAACACCCCATATTCATCACAATAATAGATTGCCTTACCCTCCTGAATTTAATTGTCTTCAAATCTTATGCTCTCTGAAAGCTCAATTCTCACTTCCTTCATGAAGCCTTCCTGTCTACTCCAACACGCACTGAAGGGTCCCCTTCTCAACTCCCATAGCACTCACTGTTGGTGCCAAGTAATTCAACACTTGTCAACATGCTGTGCTATTATTTCAATTCAATATACTATGCTACAATACGTTGTGCTATTATTTAGTAGTTTCATACAGATTCAGGTTTTTTCCCTCCTCAATTCATTTCTGTTCCCTTAGAACCATCCAATACTTCTTTTGTATGCCACAGAATTAGGCTAGATGGGGTGCTGCATAGATCTTTCCATGGCATGGCAGGGCTTAACAAAATCTAGGGACTCGTGTTTTGAGGTGAATTCTATTACACTCTAGCTGAATTTTCAGCACTTACAGCACAAATAATAGATAGTACATCGGCTGTAGGGCCAGACTGACCCAGGTTCAGTGTAGTGCTGTCACTTCACGACCCAAACAGATGACTTGCTCGTGGAGCCCATTTCTTCACTTGTACAAATGGAGAAAATAACGAAAGTACATGATTACGGTGAGCGTTAAAGGTAATAAGCGAAGCTTGAAGTGCTCGTCCTGTGCATTGTGTCCCTGGCCCTGACCTCTAGTCACTAAATGCCAGTTGCACACCCCCACCCCTGTGTCCTGACAACCAAAAATGTCTCCAGACATTGCCTAATGTCCAGTGGGGGACAAAATAGCTCTGGTTAAGGACCACAGAGATAAGGGATATGAAGGCAATCTGTAGGACATGCAACCTATATAAATGACATACTATTTAGCAGTTTATTAAAAATCCTTTACAACTGAAAATTATATATTTGTAGCATAAGTAATTAGACAAAACCTTCGGGATCAGGTAGGGGCAACAGAATTGATACAAAGGCCTTTGCTTCTCCTTGAAGAAAGAAATTCCCTTTGACCTTTTGCCTCAACTGCCCCGGCCTCCTGTGGCGAGGCAGTGAGAGGCTGGCTATACCCAAGTCCTATACACAGTAGTGTCAGAGCAGATAAACAGCTTTAAAGATCGCAAATACTTTCCTCTTCTCATTTGAAATCAAAATATATATAAAAAAAAAAAAACCAGAAGGAGATCTTTTCTATTCTTTTCCTACAGGCAACTTGTTCTTAGCCTGCTACAATACCTTGGTAAATGTTGAAAAAAAAAATCTGGCTTGATTAGTTATAATCAATAATTAAATTACAATAATTAATAGAGCACCTGACCACATTTCCAAGGTGAGCACTTTGAAGAGAAATGCAACTTATAATATGATTGTTTTTGGGGGAGATTTGAAGGACATTTTCAACAATCCAGCTTAAAATTTTTATTAGGAAAAAAGATTAATTTACAGTGAAAGTTTAAATATTCTTACATATAGCTGCATTCAGCCATTTTTACAAAACAGCTATTTTTCTCTTGCTTCTTTTTCTGTTTCAGAGAATTATAAAATTTCAAAACTGAAAAAACACTTTTGAGGCTTTTAAGGCGTTTTAAATCTTTTTCTGTCATGGACCCCTTTGGTATTCTTGTGAAACCTACTGATGCCTTTCAGAATAATATTTTTAAGGGCATAAAATAACATGCATAAGATTCCAGAAGTACAGTTATCAACATGTATTCATATTAAAATACAGTTATCAACATGTATTTTTTATTATTTTTAAAATGACAATAAAATATTCATAACATAAAATGTGCCATTCTAACCATTTTTAAATGTACTGTTCAGTGTCTTTAAGTGCATTCACATTGTTGTGTAACCATCACCACCATCCATCTCCAGAACTCTTTTTATCTTGCAAAACTGGAATTCTTTACCGATTAAATAATAACTCCCATTCTCCCTTCCTCCACCCTCCAGCCCCTGGTAACCACTATTCTACTTTCTGTCTCTGTGAATTTGACTACTCTAAGTACCTCGTAGAAGTAGATATTTATACAGCACAGTAGTCCCTGTTATCCACAGTTTTGCTTTCCACAGTTTCAGTTACCTGTGGTCCGAAAATACTAAATGGAAAATTCCAGAAGTAAACAACACATAAGTTTAAATTGCATAGCATTCTGAGTAGGGTGGTGAAATCTCGCGATGTCCGCTCAGTACCACCCGGAACGTTAATCATCCCTTTATTCGGCGTCTTTACCCTGTATATGCTCCCTGACCGTTAGTCAGTTAGCAGCCATCTTCGTTATCAGATCCACTGTCTCTTATCACAGTGCTTTTGTTCAAGTAACCCTTATTTTACTTAATAATGGCCCGAAAACGCAAGAATAGTGATGCTGGCAATTCGGAAATGCCAAAGAGAAGTCATAAAGTGCTTTCTTTAAGTGAAGAGGTGAAAGTTCTTGACTTAATTAGGAAAGAAATAAGATCATACGCTGAGGTTGCTAAGATCTAAGGTAAGAACGAATTTTCTTATGTTAGTGAAATTGTGAAGAAGGAAAAGTAAATATGTGTTAGTTTTGCTGTTGCTAAAGTTATAGCCACAGTGTATTGTAAGTGCTTAGTTAAGATGGAAAAGGCATTACATTTGTGGGGAGCAGACATGAACAGAAAATGTTCTGATTGATGGCGACCTGTTGCACCAGAAAGCATTGAGCCTGTACAAGTGACCCCAGGCCATTTACTGCAAAAAAAGGGGTAGTTACACGGATTCAAGAATAGGTTTGGCATTTTATCATCTCCCATCATCACAAGAAAAGGAAAAGCTGAGTACAATACAATAAGCTATTTGAGAGAGGCCACATTCATACAACTTTTATTATAGTATATTGTTATAATTGTTCTATTTTATTATTAGTTGTTAATCTCTTCTGTGTCTAATTTGTAAATTATACTTTGTCATAGGCATGTATGTATAGGAAAAAGCAAAATATATGTAGGGTTCAGTACTATTTGAGGTTTCAGGCATTTACTGAGGGTTTTGGAACATATCCCCATAAGGGGGGACTACTGTATTTGCCCTTTGGTGACTGGCTTATTTCATTTAGCATAATGTCCTCAAGTTTCATCCATGTTGTAGCATGTGTCATAATTTCCTTCCTTTTATGACTGAATAATATTCCATTATATGTATGTACCACATTTTATTTAGGCATCCATTGATAAACATTTGGGTTGTTTTAGCTATTGTGAATAGTGCTGCTTTAAACATGGGTGTACAAATATCTGTTTGAGTCCTTTTCAATTCTTTTGGGTATATACCCAGAAGTGGAATTGCTGGATCATATGGTAATTCTATTTTTAATTTTCTGAAGACCCATTATACTGTTTTCCATAGTTGCTGCACCATTTTACATTCCCACCAACAGTGTACAAGCGTTTGAATTTCTTCACATACTCATCAACACTTATTATTTTCTATTTTTGCAATAGTGCCCAATCTAATGGGTATGAGGTAGAGTTTTCAATATATTTTTTAAAACAAATTTGTAATATAACAAATACATCTATGCTATTTATTAACAATAGTTTAAAAATCTCTAGCAGCAGGTCTAATAACAACGACAATTTCTAAGTAATAATGAGTCTAAACAGTATTTCAAGATATCTGCAACAATTGCCATATAATATGAAGATACCTGTGATTTCTGTTGGTGACAAAACACAGATAATACATAGCTAATACTACTGTGGTTGGTTGCCTACATTCACAATGGAAGAAAATTTTCAGTTAGAGATTAGTGGAAATAAAATGCATTTTTTTGCCATACAAGTTTACAGACCCCGAAAATTATCTTTGAACACCTTGGGGGTTGTGTACCCCAGGTTAAGAACTAATCTAGTCCTTCCCTCATTTTATAGGTGAAGATAGTGAGACCTCCAGGGATTAAATGATGTGCCAAGAGTCACCTGGTGGCAGAGCCAGGACTAGAACTCAATTTCCCAGTTCCTAATCCTGTGTGTTCCTTATTGTAAACATTCCACGCAAAATGACCCACATCTGAGCCATCTCTCTATATACCAAAGCCTTTAGTTTATTACTTCACATATAGTAAGTCTCAGTAAATTGATAGAGGATGAATGGTGTATGTTATAGGCAAGAGAGACCAAAGCTGAACACAGGATCAGCCCTCTTTGTTGAGAATCTCAGTGTGGGGACATTTTTTCTATCAAGCAGCAACAATAAGATAGAAATTACTTCATTTATATGAATGAAGAAAAGGAGATTAAAAATTACAGCTGTTTTTGTTCCAACATTTGTATGTAACATTTTTATTCATGATCTTTTAAAAAGTTATTTGACTAATATTTATACACAGGTCTTAGAAAATAGTTTCAGATTTCAAACTATTTTTTAAAAGACTATTATTATTTAAATCATATGTTTTGGAGGATGTCCCTAGATATGTTGTGTTCTTCTTACCTTTTAGTTTCTAAGACGTTACTGGGATACTAAGAAAGCACTGGCCCCAACCTGAAAACAAAAGAAACAGAAGCAAAGACCCAAAACAAAATAAGGCAAACTCAGCTTTTCCTTACATTTCCTAGGTCATCTTTAGATACTTCTTACCATCTAAAGGAATTTGCTTGCTCTTGCTAGTTATTTTAAGTTTGTTCTTAAAACTTAGAATGACTTGAGATGAAAATTTAGATGATAATTCTTCTAAAGCAGATGTCTATTCATGGTCAGATGTGTTTAGATTGGTTAGATTTGTCATTTTTCTAATACAAACTCTGCTGCAACCAAATATGTCATGCCAGATTTTCTGATGCCTAATGGGCTGGTTGACAGAACCAACTTTCTGTTTCTTTGACTGTGAGAGAAGCTATAGGAACTTTCAAGTTGTCTGTTTGCATCAGTTTTATCTGTCTGCCTGCAGGACGGTTACCTATGCACTTGCCAAAAAGGCTAGACTGATATTTGTTCCTGGAAGGGAATCACCTCCATTTCTGATACGTCTGTGGACTTGGCGTGTCTAGCTTTTATCTGAGGCAAAGGGCCAAGCCTCTTAAGAAGTTTTACCTGTGTCAAGGCCAAGCGACTGTTGTTCTTTTTGTCTAAACAGATGGACTGTTCCCTAAAAAGATTTAAAACTCACCAGCAGAGAGAAACCTTGAAATAAGTCGGCATCATTTTTATTTTGTTTCCTTTGCTTTGGGGAATGATATAAAAACCCCTCTAGATTTTTAAGCTTCTAGCTCCTTAGATGCTTCCGATGTTTGCTCTGACATACAAGTCATATTTGGTTCACAAATCCTTATTTACAGGATATGACAAGCCCTATTTTTACTTTTTGATATTTGATAATCTCGAGGTGTTTTCAGATGAATAAGTGCACACATTTTCGCAAGGAGGGAAAGCAGCCTTACAGGTTTGCCTGTACCACACGTGGTGCTGCACTTAAAAACCTGCTGTTCTTAAATTATGTTCCCTGTGGCACCTGTCCAACTCTGATCTTTAGGCCCAGAATTATCATTTTATTTGATCTCCCAGACAGTTGTTTTCTTTTTTTTTTACATGGCACAAGAACAGGCCTGTATGCTCAAAATGGAAAAAAAAAAAAAAAAAAAAAAAGTGGCCCTGAAACTCACTGTATTCTGCCAGATCATCAATATTCTCAGCAGGTCAGTGTAAATCTGCCTTTAAATTGGGCCTGTTAGTGTGTGTTTCCAGATTGAAAAAACTATAATAATAAAATGTGTGTGTGTGGGTGTGGGGGGGGAGGGGTTATGCCTCAACCTTAGGAGACCAGTTCCAGCAGGTTATGTAGCCCACTGGGGAGCCTGATGGGGGGTCTGAGTGGTATTTTAACCCTTGGACCTTTGGATTCCTGTTTCGGATAAGAGAGGGCTGCTGAGCAAAGATGACATGACAGCCAGCAGCCCTCCTCCACCCTCCACTCACACACATTTTTTGCCTTTCTAGTAGTAATAGCACCATCCTCTCCCTTTGCTTTCTTTGCAGTGGGAGATCTGAAGAGTCTATATGATTGATATCACTGATTCCTTCCCCCCCCCCTCCCCCCCAGGCCAGCAGTATGCAGAAGAACAAGGGAGAAGTGGGCCCTGGACAGGGTCTTGAGTTAACCGATCATTTTAGCCACTTACTCATACATGGTCACTCAGTCAGCAAATACTTAGTAAGTTCCTACTGTTGCAGCCCTGTTCTAGGTGCCGGGGTACAGTGGTACAGGGTGAATAAGAAAAACAAGGTTTCTTCTCTAATGAGCTCACGTTCTAGTGGGAAGAGAAACAAACAAATTACAGGGAGCAGGTTAAGTTAGTATAGTGATAAACACTATGATGGAATAAAGTGACATCTGTAAGGGATACCTGTTTGGTTTTGGAACCCCAAATTTAGGTTTTTAGCTCTGCCATGCTTGCTGCCTGGCTAAGGCCGCTTGGTTCAAGGTTTTGGTCCTGTGGTTCCCTGTTCTGGAAGGCTCTTTCCTCAGATTTCCACATGAACACTCTCAGAGAGGCCTTCCCTTACCACTACGTATATATGCTTCATATATATATATATATATATATATATATATATATATATATATAGTGCCTACAAATGATTTTCTGATGGTTCAGGATATATATATATATATATATATATATATATATATATATATATATATATGTAGCGAACCATCTGAAAAGGAGTTGTAAGCATTTTGATGCTCTACCCCAAAATAAGCACGTATCTCTTAAGAACAAGAAAAATTTGGAGATAGGGCTCTTGGAACCTGAACTCCCCAGCTGTCATGCAGTGTAACCCAACATGAAATAGTTCCAGAGAGGCCTGGATACAGAGCTCAGACCTTTGCAACCTTGCCTCTAGGTCTCCATGAGTCGTGAGGAGGGAGTTTTAACATGTCAGTGTCTCATGGTGTTCCACAAAGAACTAGTGAGTTCTGGGGTTGGAAGTGCTCTTTTCTGTGGAGACGCCTGTCCTCCGGCCTGTAGGTGTGGTATTACACCTACAGTAAGTATTTCCCCATTTAACACTAAGGAGTATCACAGGAGAGACACCTGCATGACTCTGCACTCACACAGGGGCCCAGGGCATGATTTGAAGCTCTGCTGTTGCCGTCTTGAAGTGGTTAATAATTTTGAACAAGGGACCCCACAACTTCACACCTAGGCCTCATACCTATTACGTAGCTGGTTCTGATCACAGGGCACAGAGAGTTTTAATGGGTAAGAAACTTTGAGTTATTTTTTTTATAAGCAGCTGTTTATAAAGAACCTCAACAACATTGAAAAGTTAAAAGAAACGGGAGACTGAGATCTACGCAGACTACTTTGAACCTGAGTTCTGTGGAGATTCTGTTGTTAGAGCATGCCAAGTTAGCAGGATGCCATTTTCACAGCTGGCTGGTGCGCATTAAGCATGTTGGGGAGAAAAGAAATGGAAAGTGACTGAAAGTTGATATTTCATGGCATCCCTCTCCTTCTCAATTTGAAGCTCCTTTGTTTCAGGAAGAGGAACAGGGTCCTGTTACCTTTGGACTGACTAACTACTAGTTTCCACCAGGGTTGCAGATTCATTGGCAGGCCTGCATCTTCTGGGGGTGGGGAGGGGAAAGGATGGGGAGAAAACTGTGTCATTAACACAATGATGTTGTTTTCTAAGAATTCAACCAGATTCGGTCTGGTGCCTCCTCCCCTGTCTCAGCAGAAGCTCCTCTCATTTCTTCCTCGGTCATTGTAGGGAGAAAACACTTCTCTTGGAGAACTCTCTTGTAAGTAAGACCTTGGTATTGATTATAATACAGGGGGAAAATGGATGGTAAAGTTAGGGAATGAAGACAAATCATGCAGAGAAAACATTTTACTCAAAATGGAGAGGGAGAAATATTACAAGAAGTAAATTCATAGGCTCTTAACTCACAAATGGTTCCATTTGTTTGACTGGCAGCTTCTTGCTGGGTCATTTAGGATGTATCTCATTCACTCTCCACTCGCTAAAGTTTGTCTATAAAGACATTCTCTACCAGCAGTGGTGACTCTTTGCACTTGAGTTATCTTCTTCTCACTTCCAGTGGCTGCTGAGAGAATACAGCTCAATACCCTGAGTCTTCTATCACTCAGCAAGAAAGCCCAATGGGGCTTGGAAAACCACGTTACTGCAAGGCTCACAGCCAGGTAGAGGGTGGTCCCCTGGGTAGGGCTGTTCCTGCAGGGACAGGTTTAACGAGTATCAGCAATGGCAATTATTTTTTCGTTTTTCTTTTTTTTTTTAAGAAAGGAAATCTTGGAAGTCTTGGACCAATTTTTCAATGTCTTTGGAAGCTTCAGGTGTTTATTTTTTCTAAACGCATTCTTTGGAGAAGCCTGGTGAGGAAAGAAAAGTGGTGTAAGTGTACACAGATGGTAAACCCACAGCTCCCATCAACAGCAGCAAAAAAATCATCTTGACTCAAGCAGGCAACCTCTGAGACAGGAAATGAAGCCTCAGGGGGAACGTGGGGAAGGAAAGTCCCTGATCAGAATGACAGGTGGCTCCCAGGAGGCCCACAAAATGACACTGAGTTCTGTCTTTCTCCAAGAGGGACATTTTTTAAATGGCAGCAAAGTTGATATTGAGCTGGGCAATCAATTAAGTCAATGGATAAGTTGTTCTGATTTTCTACGGTTTTTCTCACTGGATCATAAAGTCATTAAAAATGACATTGTTTGGAAAGAACTGCAAGAAAATATAAGTGAATATTCATCTTCTCGTGAGATAAGGAAATCCTTTCCAAACATGGCATTAAAGATAGAACATAAGGGAAAAAGATCACTAAATTTGACACACTGTATATTTTTTGAAACCACTATAAAGAACATTAAGAGGCAAATGACAACTTTGAATAATGTTTCCAAACTACACAGCAGACATAAAATTTTAAATCTAATATATATAAGGAACTCTTATAAATAAAGAGTATACCCTAATAGAAAAAATATGCACACAAATTGGCTATTTATGAAAGAAAAATGCAAATAGCCAATAAGTTTATGAAAAAAATCTATAAAACTAGTACAAGGAAATGCACATTAAAACAATCATGAGGAACCGTTTTCAAAAAATGAATTGCAAAGAAAAAAAGTCCAGCATTGGTAATTGTTCATAAAAAGAAGTACTTCCATATATGCAGAATATAAGTTGATATGTTTCTGAAATTTGGCAATATGTATCAAAAGTTTTAAAGGAAGTTTTCCTTTGGCCTTGGAATTAACTTTGCCAGAAGTAATTAAGCATGTGTACAAAAGTGTGTATTCAAGGATGTTCAAGTTAGTATTATTTATGATAGCAAAAAAAGCACCTGAGTTGGAACAATTCCCATCAACATGGAGTAGATTCAGTAAGTTACAATGCAATATGAGTAAGTAGTTAAGAGACTGCGCACTGAGATTGCTTGGATTCAAGTTCTGACTCTCCACTTAATAGCTGTGTGTCTTCTCTGTGCTTTAGTTTCCTCGATTGTAAAATGAGGATAATTTTATAGCATCTGCCTCATTAAGTTATTGTGAGAATTAAATGAGTTACTCTATGTAAAGTGCCTGCTATATTCTAAGAGTTAGCTGCTGTTATTATTATTCCTTCTGTGGATGCAACATGGTCATTAAATATATTGTAGAAGAACATCTAAAAACATGAGGAAATAGACATGATATGTGAAGTGGGGAAAAAAAACCCAGACTACAAAGGAATATCCATGATACTGATAACAATTTCATAAATACATAATATAGAGAGAGGCAAAGAAAAAAAAAAAGGCTGGCAACAGACCAAATGTTAACAGAGTTTATTTCTGGACGACTTTTATTTCTTCTTAATCCTTTTCAATATGTTACAAAATTTCCATCATAACAATTTTTTGCTTTTGATCAGAAATTTTAAAAATATGAATCTATTACTAAATGAGTATTACTTGGATGCTAGTCTGTGGCACAGTCCCCCTGTCTGACAGTGGCAGAGTGAGGAGCAACAACCTCCCTGCTCATTTGTTGAAGTCTGTCATTTCTTTCTACCTTGTGGTTGATATCTCTGCCTCTTGCTATGAACGACCCAAGGCTGGGCTGCTCTCTGGTCCTGGAGGAGCAGATAAAGCAGGAGGGATTGAGTCCTGGGAATCCCATTTGGGAAGGTAGGAACCAGGAACACGCATCTCCAGGGAGGGGTTTGGATGAGTGGAGACTACTGCTGGTCTCTGACTGCTACCCTGTTTCCCCGAAAATAAGACCTAGCCAGACAATCAGCTCTAATGTGTCTTTTGGGGCAAAAATTAATATAAGACCGGGTCTTATATATTATATTATATATATATTATACATTATATTATATAAGACCCGGTTTTATAGTAAAATAAGACTGATATTAGATTAGATTAGATTAGATAAAATTTATACATAGAGTAAAATAAGATCGGGTCTTATATTAAGTTTTGCTCCAAAAGATGCATTAGAGCTGGTTTTCCGGCTAGGTCTTATTCTCGGGGAAACACTGTAAGCTGTGGACGGTTAAGAAGCCTCTGGTAATGGGGCTTCTAAAGGAGCAGGGCCTGGTGATAGATTTGGGTTTCAAATGTTACAAAATACTCGTTTTCCTGTTACCATGATGAGTAGGAGGAATGATTACGCAGGTAGCATTCATCCCAGCTCTAGATTTGCCAATCCAGTCAAGATCTTTAAATGAGTTGGCATCCTATCCTGGGCTTGTCTTGTTGCCCAGAATTGCCAAATAATGGCTTTGCTCACACCTCCTGGGGGAGAACTAGAAGTGAGAGAGGCGTGAGATCCTAATTGGTTAAGGGAAGCTCCAGCACTGAGATGTGCGAATAAGAATAAAACAGGTTTTCCCCTTTCTCCCTGGAGAGAATTAGGGTGTGTCTAGGTCTCTGAGTCACTGATGGGCCAGTTTCAGTCTTTCCTGAGGCTTTCTCGGTGTTTTTGTCTGTTTCTGGAACCTGGCATATTATGGGTGCTTCACAAATTTTGTAGACTGGTAAACAGATAAATGAATGATTGAGAGGAGGCATAAATGAATAGGTAGGTGGATGGCTGACTGGCTGAAGAATGGAGCTCAGGCTGACCTGCTGGAACTCCGTAATCTTTCCTCTTCTTTAAACTTCCGGGAAGGATGCATCCCCCACTCACCTATGCTTTTTATCACAATTTCTCCTGCTCTCAACAGCAAGCTAAGTTAAACTGGAGAAAGCTCAATGCTAGTTCTAGTGCAAATAAGGCAATTTATTTTATAGCTGTGGGTTTAAAAGGTGTTTTCCATGTAAAGTGTCTTGGGAGGAAGACAACTAGCAATCTTTCCAAACCAAGTCCCAAGTCCTGGGTGTCAATGTAAAAAAGCTGGGGTTCAGTAGGAATCTAGGCAGACAAATGGTTAGTACTTAACAGAGCTGTCATTGAGTATCCGGGGATTCTGGTGGTCAGGACCAGGAAAACCAGTTTCTTGAGGTCTTTGAGTCTGATCAAGAGTTTACTTACAGGTGAGAATGCAGAAATAATGCTGCTAGGAAACTGGGCTTCAGGCCACTGATTCACTCTCAGGGAAAGGAAGTATAAGGAGAAACCACCGGGCAGGGCATGGCGGCTCCAGGAAAACTCAGGGTCCAACCAGAGGACTACTGACTGGGGGCCCCAATTTCCCCACTGAAGGCAGCCACCCAGGTGAGTAGTCAGGGAGAACTTTACACTCCCGTGCTGGAATCTAGTTTCTTAATTAGCTCCTCAATTTCTGAACATTCCCACTTCATTAGTTCCTTCTTCTCTGAATACCAACATGCTCCAGGCTTTCTTATCTTAAAAGAAACAAACAAACAACCCCTAAATTGCTCTTACCTTGAACTACCCCCATCATTTTTCCTTGTACTACCAAAATTCTCAAAAAAGACATCTCTTCTCGATGTTCCTCCGCTTCCTTATATCCACTCATTCCTTAATGCCTTAGAAGATGACTTTCTCTGATGCTTCTTAACTGAAATTGCTACAAAAGGTCACTATGACTTGTAAGTTCCCCAAATCAGTCATCTTCGCTCAGTTATTATCCTTCTTGACTTTTTGGTAGCATTTGACGTCGCTGGCCACTGCTATCATTTGAAATCATTTTCCTTTTGACTTCGGAGGCATCTCAGTATCTCGATTTCCTACCTTTGGAAGCTTTTCCCCCATCCATTTCCTTCTCTGACTAATTTCTCTCCTCTCCTTGCAGAATGCAGACATTGCATAGTGGGGCAGCGTGCACAGTGATCACAGTTCTGCACTTTGCAGCGCGTAGAGCAGCGCCTGGCCCATACTAAGCGCTCAAAAAATGTACGCCTGAGAGAAAAGTGCCTGCTCCCTTCCTGCCCCTGCCTCCTCAGTCCTTCCATCCACTCCAAGGCTTTCCCCACCATCAGCTGTGTTCCCATAGCACCCTGCATATACCTCTACTGCAGACGTGCACAGGCACTGGAATCTGTCACTGCAGGAGGGCCTGTTTCCTCCATTAATCTGAGAACTGCACGAGGGAAGGACTCTCTTTCTCCCTTTTGTAGCCATAGTGAATAGCACTCTGGAATACCAGAGATTGTCACGTTCTGTTTGCTTGCTTGCCGAAGGACTCAGTGTGAGAAACTAAATGTCTGTCTCCAGGAGGCGCTTGCTATCAAAGCTACAGATTTCTGTTTCTAACTGCCTGCTGGACATTTTCACATATTTGTCTCAGTTTTCCTAAAACAAAACTCATGGTTTGGAACTGTTATTCTCTCAGAAAAAATCAAAACCACAGCGTGATGACTGCCTTCTCTCCATCACCCCTGACATACAGCCACCCAATTTTGGGGTGTCTTCTTTCCCCATTCCCTCATCCAACCCACCTTTTCTATTCCCAAAAACCCAAGCTGGCTGAAGCCCTCCTGCCTAGACTGATACAGTAGCCTCCTAATTGTTCTCCTTACCTCCCCACTCTGATCCGTCAAAGCACTTGGGGGCCAAATCAACTTAATAACACCATTTTGGTTCTGTCACATCTGTATCCTCAATCAGCCACCAAATATAGTTCAGGTAGTGAGAGGGTGAAGGGAGGCCAGAGGCCACACTTTCTTGTTCCGTTTCTCCCCACACGAAGAGTGGGTGACTTCCTTTCCCCAAAGACAGTTGGCATGCCCACCTCTGCGCCTTTCACTTGGAGTACCCTCTCCCTAACTTCCCGCCTAACCAGCTCCTGGGGCCACCTGCTCCAGGCTGCCTTCCTCATTACCATCTTTGGAAGCACTCTTATCTGCTCTGATCTCCTAAAACACTTACCTTGTACCTACCAATGGGAATGAGTGTAGATATATCAGTTTATGTCCTGTCCTCCTTTGAGGGAAGGTACTTTATCCACAGTGATTTGCACATTACAGGAAGTAAACATTCATTTGCATGATTGAATGAATCACTTCATCAAAACTTTGCACCCGTCCATCTGTGATTTCCAGTTACCATTACCAGCTCATTTCCATCCTGCATAGCTAGGTCTGTGATAGTTAGTGCCTATGGAAACAAAGACTCTATTGGAGTTAGGTTTTAGGCAGAGTGTATGCAGCTGAAGAATGAGCCAAATACATGTAGCTGTTCCTGAAACAGTTATTGAGAGCCAATGGGAGGAAGGGCAGGGGTATTTAATGGGAACAGTGAACCAGGTGAGGCCCTTTTGGGAGGTTTCCATGGGGACCTAGGTTTCTTTGGTGTTGTTTGTTTTAGGTCTTCTATTTTTATTTTTCAATTACAGTTGACATATGTTAGTTTCAGGTGTACAACATAGTAATTAGACATTTATATAATTGAGGAACTGGTCACCCCAATAAGTCTAGTACCCATCTGACACCATATATAGTTATTATAAGATTACTGACTATATTCCCTATGCTGTACTTTACGTCCCTGTGACTGTTTTATAACTGGAAATTTGTACTTCTTAATCCCCTCCCCTTTTCCCTCAGCCCCCCATCCCCCCTCCCATGTTGTGACTATCAATTTGCCTGGGAATCTAGGTTTTAAACTTACAGCACATCTGACATTTACCTTTCAGTTCTTGGACCTAAAGCTGGATCAGCCTTACGCACATAATTAGGAGTTCCTCCTCCCTTTCCTATCAACTCCCTTGTTTCCTTTTTTTTCCTTTTTCTTTTCTTTTTTTTTTTTTACAGTCTCTCAGCCTATCTCATAATCCATTTCTGCAAAGTGTAAGTCTAGTTCCAGAACTTAATATTCCCAGGAACTAAAGCATGGGGCAGAAAACAACAACAAAAAAGCAATAGATATTTTGCCAACAAGCGGTGCTGTTCTTGACACACTAAATTCTGACACTACCCAGCCCTAATTCCAGTCCTAACTTCTAGGGAGCATAGGAGGTATTCAAAGACAAAGGAGATTCTGGCCAATTCAGAATAGCTGCAGGGATCTCCAGGAGAGAGGAAGACTGGAATTAGCCTGTATTTAGTGGAGTTTTATAGGTAGTGATTAAGCACTTGTTAAAAAGCAATTATTAAATGATTAAACGCCTGTGACCGAGCCCGCCCAAGAGTGTGGTCTAAAGATCTGCAGCATCAAATCATCTAGGGTATTTCTAGAAATCAGGAATCTGAGGCCTCCATCCCAGGCCTACTGACTCAGCATCTGTGTTTGAGCACGATCTGTAATGATTTGTGTCCATAGATATTCTATATTGGTCTCTTAAAAACATGTCCTAAGAGCCAGTATTATAAAAGCTGTCAGCAACCTACCACTCTGCAGAGACTTGCCTTCTCAAAAGGCCAACAACAGTCGGAGAAGGTGTCACCATTGAACAGCCCCATTTCTCCCAGTCCTCATAGGGTCACCTCCCTTCCTGGCTCCCATCACGGGGCCGCTGTGATTTGAGAGACTGCTGAAATGGAGGCAGTGGGAGGAGAGGGAAGCGGAGTGGTGTGTGGAGATGCCATGCCAGGTCTCCCTACAACTATTTCCATGCTCTGTGGAATGATTCCTGCCCCTCCCACTGTGGCAAGTCAGGAAGGGTCAGAGCAAGAAGCCTTGGCAGCAAGGAGTTCTGGGTGTTTTCTAAAGAACTGCCAACCTGACTTGTTTAAGAGAAAAGCTGCCCTAAACTTGGAAACAACTGAAATGTTCACCAAGAGATGAATGGATAAACTGATCATACGGTAGCCATATGCTGAAATACTGCTCAGAAATAAAAAGGGATAAATTATTGATACATGCAGCAACACAGATAAATCTCAAAATAATTTTTTTAAAGCAGTGAGACACCCCCCAAAAAAAGAAAAAGTGCGACATTGTATAATTGCGTTTATGTAAAACTCTAGAAAATGCCAACTAATCTATCGTGACACACAGCAGATCAGTGTTTCTTGAGAATGAGGGGCAAGCAAGGGCAGGAGGGAGAGATTATGAAGGGAGCACAGTGAAACTTTTGGGGTGATAGATGTATTACTCACCTTGATTCTGGTGATGGTTTCCTAGATGTATGCACATGTCAAAGTTTATTAACTGTATACTTTTAAATGTGCAGCTAGTTGTATGTCCATCATACGTCAACAAAGCTGAGAGAGAGAGAAGCTGCTGGTCAGAATAACCACAATCCAGGAAAGAACAATGAGAAGAAGAACAATGCTGAGAAGCCTGGAGCCAGGGCGAGGCAGAAACCAGAGGTGAGGTGAATCCTGGCCCCATTTGGCCTTCGCACTGTGGGAAGGTGGCCTGCCTTGTTAGGGCCTGGCCCTGGGCTTGGCAGACGAAAGAGGAACTCACCTGGGAGAGCCACCCAGGCCCCAGTTCATTCTCCAGTCCAAAGGATTCATTTGAGAACTAGTGGCAGGCTGGCTCTCAGGAACGTATGTTTTATGTGATGGAGGGAACCCACGCTCCCAAACTGCCTCGGAAATAGACCTTGCTTCTTAGAGACAAAGGACAACAGGGGCCTGTCCATTCTGAGCCATGCCTGGATCTCTGTTTTCTAAGCCAAAGTCAGATGGCTTTCTGAACGTAGGCTGGGGTGTTGCTTACCATGACAGTGGCCTGTGTGGGGCAAGGGGAAGGATGGAGGGTAACCTGGATTTAGGGCGCTTCTTGAGCTTGTCATGTGCTGACCACATGGCAGGCAGGGCTGCCTCCAATCACTTTGACCCTAGAGGTTATCTTAGGTATTAAATGGCTTATAGTGACCATGTTCAACATCAGTGGCGGCAACTTGCTACATGACCGCTGATTATATGACATTGTTTATAAAAGGCAGCTCCGACAGAGCTCCTTCCCGTTGGATTTAACCAGCCACACAAGCTGTCTTTCGTTACTAGTGTCACCTCTGTCAGCTAAGCAGCAATAGCAGTGTCCTCCATAGCTAGAAGCCTGTGGGAAAGCTGCATTTATTTTCAGTGGCACTTAGGTGACCTTTCTCCTATATTGGGGAAAGAAAGAAGCTGTGACATGTCCCTTTAGGGAAGGCTGACTAGAGATGAGGCATCATGGGCATTTACACAGCCTGCTTGGAAACATTCCACATCTGGCTTCGTATTTTTAAAATTAATGTATAATTTACATACGGTAAAATTTATTCTAGGTGTATAGTTCAGTGGGTTTTGATACACAAGCACAGCAGTGTAACCCTCACCACAATTAAGATCTAGAAGAGCTCCATCACTCCCAGAATTCCCCCATGCCCATTTGTGGTCAACCACTCTGTTTTCTGTCCCTGAAGTTTTGCCTTTGCAAGAATATCACATACAAGTAAATATCCTATAAATGGAAACATACAGTACATGTGTAGACTTTGGAGTTTGTTTTGTGAATGTAGGTTTTTATTCTAATTAGGGGTGGAATTGTTGATCATATGGTAAATGTGTGTTTAACTTTATAAAAAACTGCTGAGCTCTTTTCTAAAGTGGTTGTACCGTTTTACGTTCCCACCAACAGTATATGAGAGTTCCAGTTATTTCACTCATTATTGTTAGTTTTTTGTTTGTTTGTTTGTTTTTAGCCATTCTAATAGGTGGTGGTACCTCACTGTGGTATTAATTTGCATTTCTCTAATGAAAATGATATTGAGCATCTTTCTGTGTTGTCTGTCCATCTAGCTTTTTAGGTGACGCATCCAATGCTTTGCTCTAGCTTCCTTTTTAGTAGCAGAAGTTGAGGTTTTCTACACAATAGGGCTGTTTCTCTTGTACCTGCCTGCATACGCTGTCTTTGAAACTCAAAGTAAAAACATGCACCCTGAGAAATTGCTGGCAAGGGGGAGAGCAGATAACAGAATGTTGTAATGTTGCCAAAAGAAAGGGTGCTTAGTTGAAATGTACGCATAGAAGGACAGAGTGAATGTTTTCTCAGATGGATCTATAAGGAGGAGGACAGGAAGGAAGCCCTGGTTCTATAACTGGAGGAGCAGAGGTACGCTACCTGTGGCACGCAGGAGATGAGAAACTCTCTGCTGGTCTAGAAGAGATACTGGTCCCTTGGGTCTTTGGGTTGGAGAAGTAGGAGGCGAGCGCTGATATGGCGCGGCCAGGAGTTATAAATACAAATGTGGAACTAAGTATGAGACTGCGGCTAGAAAACAACTTTGTGCTTCATTGTGTTTGGCTTCTTGTCAAAGTTTCTAAAGAATCTTCCTAAGTAAGAGTCCTCATCCCCTTTGCGGATATGAGGTGATGGTTTTACTTCTGAAGTAAAGGTGTCGGAGGTAAAGTGCTGAAGCAGAGGCATTCTGACGAACTCTGCTCATTTACTTCTTAGATTGTTGAAGAAATGTTCTCAGTGCTGGTTGAGCCAAGGGCTCGGTATGTGAGGAGCTGTCAGGCTGGCCATTTCACTGCTGCCCTGCCTGCCTTTCTGCGGCTTCAGTCTGCACAGACCCTTTGAGTGCTGACAGGTGGGGAAGGAACAAGCCACGAACAACCTGCCATATTGCTGAAGGCTGGGCCTGAAATGTGGATTTCATTCACGGTAGGAAGGGAGGCTGAGGCGGAGAACAGTGTGTACCGTGGGGTTCCACGAGAGAGCTGGCGGAGAACAGACGCCTTCCTCACATGTATCTTCCAAAAGATTACCGCAGAGAGGAAGTGAGTCTGGGATACAGTCAATCCAGCAATAGGCCAAGATATAATTCCGAAGATATAGCTTCACCAAGCCCCCAGTGGAAACGTGGCATGTGCTGCCTTGCTCTTGGCCATCAGTGCCCACCTGCAAGTACGCCCTCACCGGCGGGACGGTGTGGGGAGTCATTCTTTCTGTATAGTTTGTTCCCACACCACATGGCCAACGATCCTGGATAAGGCTTAGGAGAAAAGCCCAGCAACCAGCAGTTGGCTCTCCCAGATAGAAAACATGAAATGGCTTTATTACTTTTGCTTTCCGTGAGAACTCTTTAGAAAACAGTCATTCCTTTAAGCAGCCAGCCTTCCAGCAGGCCCGGAGAAGGGGTGCCTTCTTTGTTTTCCTCAGGAGGGTTCTCGAGAGAAAGCACTTCAGAGTTGGGACCTGAGCCAGAAATGACTTTTACTCTCATGATCCTACTTTGAAGATTTATAGATTTTTATTTGCAGGCTAGGAGATGTTCTAGTTCCCCACATTTCTCTTTGCTCAGTGAATAATCACACACACACACACACACACACACACACACCAATCCTTTCCATAAACTCACAAGAAGGAGACATATTCCTTCTGTTTCTGGCTCCAATAGCAGTAGAGGTCAAAGGTGGTTCTGTTCTTGGGGATACAGGATAGCCACCTCCCCCCTTCGTAGGGTGGGTGGTTCGATCCATGTGACTGAGCGAGTTCACTGGAGCCCAGGGCCTCACCTAGAGCAGGGGTGTCCAAACTTTTTTCAACGTTTTTCACCAAGGGCCGTATGCGGTAAAATACACAAACAGCTGGGCCACTCACTCGAGGTGAAGTACGTAGTGCCTCACCGGGTTTAAGTAAACTAAATATATTTTTGGAATTTGCTGTGGGCCAATTAACAATGGATTGCGGGCCGCAGTTTGGACACCCCTGACCTAGTGGTTTCTGTTTGACTAGAGAAAGAGGCCTGGACCTGAGGCTTTTCTTCAAGGAGCCCTGGCTTTACACTGCAGAATCTTCCTCCTTTGAACCTGCGCAGCTGTGAGTCCCCACTGTACTGGAGTCTCAAGCAGACTCATGTGGGCAGAGAATTACTAGGATTTACTACCCTATCGAGGGCTTCAAACACCAGCTATTAATTCTTGAGCATTGTTTAGGCACTGCTGCAACATGTAAGCTTTGTTCATTGATTTCTATAAGTATTTATTATGGTATATTTGCTGTGGCTATCAATCATTAGACACACCAGTTAGTATATTCCATGCTTACCCACACCCTGCAGAGCCCAAGAATGCTGAAGAAATCGTTATTATATACGTTCTGTTCTTAGATGTCCTTGAATAGTGCTCTCACTGCACACACAAAACGTGAGTCCAAGGGCAGATTTTGTAGCTGCCTTGTTTTCTCCTTGCACTGGACATCAGTGGGAGGCTGGGTTTTTTTCTTTCTGCTTCCAGAGCATTCTTATTTTCCGGTCTATAGAGAAGAACATGGAACTAAATATTTAATTAGGAGAACAAGCTCCAGGACCATGTAAAAAGCTTAGTGTGAAAAGAGAAGGGGGAATTTTAAGGACGGGCCAAAAAGGACTTCTTACACAAAATAATATACAGTTGACCCTTGAACAATGTAGGTTTAAACTGTGCATGACCACTTACGCAAGGATTTTATTCAGTAAATAGCTGAACTGTTTTCGATCCATGGTTTGGAATCTGTGGATACGGAGGGCCAACTGTATATGCATTGATCTGTGCCGTTCTCCACAGGAGACTTGAGCATCTGTGGATTTGGGTATCCACAGGGAGTCCTGGAACCAACCAATCTCTGAGGATACTGAGGGACAACTAAGTTTTTGGGGAGTCACAAGTTATATGCAGAAAAGACAGAAATTTATTCAGTGCTGTACCCAGCATGGTGCCGTGCGTAAATACGTGCTTTCCTTTCTTACGCCTTTGAAGGTGATCTCCATTCCAGAGTTAGCAAGTGTCAGTGACACTAGATACCCTGGGAACACACTGTAGCCTATTTCGATTCACTTGAATTTAGAATTGTAGTAATAAACCTATTTGGGTTAGTGTCAGATGATAGCTACTCATATGAGTATCTGTGCTATGACTTCACTTACCATGTACTTAAATAGGCACCCAAAAGGACAGCTGTACGCAGTGCTATTTTCATCTGCCTCCCATTTCTCAGTAAATTGTTTCATCCAAATTAGAGCAAAGCACTCCGTCCTCAATGAAAAACCACCAACATCAAAAGCAATGCTTTTAAAAACAATCCATTCTGTAATATGGTCAGGAGGAATAAATGTTATTTAAAAGGAATGTTCTTCATGGATTAAGTGTACTAAAATATTGGTCCAGTCATACCGCTCTTGCCCTTAAAAATGTCTGGGGTTCCTCACTGCCAATGGAATCCAGTTCCCTTCCTCACTAGAACTCCAGGACCTTGGAAAGGATTTCCAGCCTTCCTTTCCAGACTCATTGCCCACCGTGTCTCTTTCTACACCCCACTTTCTAATTACATAAAATTGCCGTTTCCTGAGCAAGCCAAGCACTTTCAGATTTCTGTGTATTAAAAATTCTTCCTGAGCCGTATAGACAATATGTGACCACGAGTCACTACCGAAGGGAAAACTCTGAGTTATTTCACTGCCACTTGAATAATTTTCTATCAGTTTCTTCCAATCGCAACACCCTGGGACTGGGACCTTTCTACGCTTTGCTTCCACAGCCGTCCCTTTCCCTAAGTCACCTTCTGGAACATAACACATATTCACTCAACCCTTGAGTTCAACGATGACTTCAGTGTGTACCGTGGGGTTCCATGAGAGACCTGGCAGAGCACGGAGCTACGGCCAAAGACCCTCACTCCCAGCTGTGACCTTGGGTCAGTCCCTGGACTTCCACTTCCTCAGCTGCCACAGGGCCATAAGATGCCTACCGTGGGTTTGTGTTGAGGGGCAAGTGGATGCAGGAAAACCCCTTGTAAACTGTAAAGCAGGCACAGTGTGAGGCATGAACATCTCAATAAATGTCATTATTCCCTTTAGTTAACTGGGGGGTTTCTCAGCCTCAGCACTATTGACATTTTAGGCAGGATAATTCTGTCAGGTGGGGCTGCTAGCCTGTGTCTAGATGCCCACTAGATGCCAGTAGCACCAAGTTGTGACAATGAAAAATGTCTCCAAGACATTGCCAATGTCCCCTGGGGAGAAAATTGTCTCTGGTGAGAACCACTGGCTTAGCATGAGCTTTTAGAGTTGCATTCTGGCCACCCTTTCATCTCTTCCCTCCACCTGTTCCCCCTAGCCACATCCAGTCTGTTCTGGTCTTCACATAAACAAGGCTTTTACAAGTTCCATGTTGGGCGGCCTCCCCGCTCTCTCTGACAACTTTTTACAAAGATGTGTTTGCAGTTATCCATGTGCAGACTTAGTAGCTTCTCTGGATTCTGATCAGAGAACCTCCTGAAACAAAACTTCAACTTCACTTCCTGGACATTGAGATTAAAAAAAAAGGTTGCTTTTTTCTTACTCATCTCTTCCGTCTTTGTTTACTAGACAATCCTACTTTTGACATGCAATTTCTCTTAAAAATCCAAGTTTTTTCCTCAAGTCATCTCTTCCCACTGGCATCACCAACCTACCTGCGAAACTAAAAGTCCTTCCAGAATTGTAGGTCTCCTTGGCTCCTCACACATATTTTTGGTTTGTTTTTAATGGTAAGAAGGTAATACATGTTATTACTCTTTTCTTTTCAATAGTACCAGCGTGTGTTAAAGAAACTCTGTCCCCTTAACTTTCCCTCCGCCCCCTCCTTGCCCTCCTCCCACCCAGCTTTCAATGTCCCTCTCCAGGACTGCAGCGTTCATTCCAAGCAGATTATTTTTCTCACTGCTTTTTCAACATACTGATGTTTGCATGTGAAGACAATGATTTTCCTCTTATTCTGTCCCTGGCCAGAATAATTCTCAGTCCTTACAGATGGTCAAAGATGAGGTTTTACTAGTTCTCTGCCAGTATCAAAAATAGACTCCCCCTCCTGCCAAAGCCCCAGAGGGGCGCCCCGAACACTGGAATTGCCGACAGTCTGAACAGACCTCCAAACATTGCCAAGCAAACCCATCAGGTATTCACTCACAAAAACCCAAATAGTAAAACCTCCATTCTGTTGTGTGATTTTTTTTTTTAAGAGGTAATGTGTTTTGCAAAGGACTGAGGAGAGAGGACAGACAGGTTTATGCAATGGAAAAAAAGGACTCTAAACCAGAGGAGAATTTAGGCAGTGTGTGCACTGAGCTCATTCCAGCAAAGATTCTCCCTTTATGAATTAGACTCCTAGCAGGGAGATGGTAAAAATTAATTCATGTCTGATCTGGTAACTTGCAAAAACAGGTGCCCAAATGCAAAGAACAGATTTTTTTTTTTTTAAAGTCCTGTTCAAATAAGGGCCATTTTTAGATTCTTTCATTGTTTTGCTCAGTCATCATGTATTAATTGGTTTTAGGATCTCTTGTGGGCAGAGCTTTGAGTAGGAGGAAGTCAGAAAGTTCACTCAGACATGGATCTTGCTTTCCAGAAGCACATGGTCGATTAGGGCAGAAAGAGATTGTATAAATGATGTCATCTAAATATAACATGATATAGGTCATGAGAACAGCTAAAATGCTGTGTTACCCAATGCAGGTGTTACCTAATATTTTCTCTTCGATAAACACTGCCATGAATGTGGGTCCTAGCACACCTGTTCAGGGACTCAGAAATCCAGGAATGCCGGGGTGATAAGACAGCATGACTCAGCCTTACATATTCACTGGCTCTGGACTAAACAGTGGTCCCTGCAGGAGGGGAGAAGAAGATTGCAGTGGTGTCGTAAGCACAAACAGCTCTACCGTGTTTCCCCGGGGCTTATATTAATTTTTGCTCCAAAAGATGCATTAGGGCTTATATTCAGGGGATGTCATCCTGAAAAACCTGCTAGGGCTTATTTTCCGGGTAGGTCTTATTTTCAGGGAAACATGGTATCATTACAAGGCCTATCTTTACTGTCTGTAGTAAGAGGTGACAGCCACATTTCTCCATGCTTCCTGGCCTTGCCAAAAGCAGTTGTTATTTTTTCCTCTAACTTTTCTTCTCTGACTTTCAGGTTTACAACCTGTGAATGAAGAATCTTAAGAGATATATTAGTCAGCTATTGCTGCACTAATGCTATGTAACAAATAATCCTAAATCGCTCCAAAGCTTACACTCATAAACATTCATCTTCACGCTCATGGGTCTGTAAGTCAGCGCAAGTTTGCTTGAGATCTAGGCTGAGCTATGCTGGATTCCAGGTTTCTGATCTCTTTGAGGTCCGCTTCATATTGCGGAGCTTATGATCTCAGATCACAGAAATGTCAGATCACAGGAACACAAAAAGCCAAGCAATACCATTGACTGTATTCCCTATGCTGTACTTTACATCCCGTGACTGTGTGTGTGTATGTGTATACACACACATGCACACCATTATATATAAAATGGTGGTTGACCATTCAACATCAATATTATTCAATATTATTCAACATCAGTTTCAAGTGTACACTGCAGTGATCAGGCATCTACATAGTCTATGAAGTGGTCTCCCTAATAAGTCCAGTGCCCATATGGAACCCTACATAATCTTTACATTATTGGTCATATTCTCCAAACTGTATTTCATATCCCTGTGACTATATTGTGACTACTAATTTGTGCTTTCTAATCCCTTTACCTTCTCCCACATCCCCACCCCCCCATCTAGCAACCGTCAATTTTTTTCTCCTATTCTCTGAGTCTATTTCTGTTTTGTGTGTCTGTTTGTTTATTCTGTTCTTTAGATGCCACATATAAGTGAGATCATATGGTATTTTTCTTAGTCTGACTTATTTCACTTAGCATAATACCCTCTAGGTCCATCCATGTTGTTGCAAATGGTAAGATTTTATTCTTTTTTATGGCTGTGTAATACTCCATTGTATAAATGCACCACAGTGTCTTTACCCAATCGTCCATCAATGGGCATTTCGGTTGTTTCCATATCTTGGCTATTGTGAATAGCGCAGCAATAAACATAGGGGTGCATATGTTTTTTCAAATTAGCGTTTTAGATTTCTTTGAATAAATACCCAAGAGTGGAACTGTTGGGTCATAAGGTAGTTCTATTTTCAATGTCTTGAGGTACCTCCGCACTGTTTTCCATAGTGGCTGCACCAATCTGCAATCCTACCAACAGTGCACAAGGGTTCCCTTTTCTCCACATCCTCACCAGCACTTGTTGTTTGTTGATTTATTAATGATAGTCATTCTGACCGGAGTGAGGTGGTATCTCATTGTGGTTTTTATTTGTGTTTCTCTAATGATTAGTGACACTGAGCATATTTTCATATGCCTGTTGGCCACCTGTATGTCCTCTTTAGAAAAATGTATTGTCTAGTTTCGTGATATTGAGGATTTAGTTGGTCAGGACAGCATCAACTGTGAATCTGGAAAGTCAAACTAAACAGAACAACAAATAAAAGTCATTGAGACCACTTAGTCCGCACTTATCATTCTGAAATGCACTTGTACAGATACTATATATTTATAAATGACGTATGTCCTACTTCAAAAATACTTAAAGAGACTTAGAAAAAAGTTATCAAGATAGGATTTGATCAAATGAAACAGCAGTAGTAGGAAGTTTGGTTCCTTTTAACAGGTGTGGGAGGTCACAGATGAGTAAGACTGGGGCATTCAGTTTCAGGGAGATGAGACCAGATCTTCTTGGTATATTGTGATGGTCATTTGGGGGTGGGGGTGGAGGAAGGGCACTTAGCCTAGCCTGGGGATGGGGAAAGACTTCTGGGAAGGCTCCCTAGTGGGGATGTCTCCTGAACTAAGTCCTGAGGATGAGTTAGAGTTTGCCAGGGAAAGAAATAGTCTCAGAAGTGGTAAGGAAACCTGGGCTTCCTGACAAACAAGGCAAAAAAGGAAAATATTATGTCTATTTTTCTCTTACTATTTGAGAAGAGGGACATACCTTTCAGGGAGTTAAAAAGGCAACTCTAGAATAATGATTCTCAAGTTTTTTGTGTGTGTGCGTATAAAAATCTCCCAAAACATCATTAAAAATGCATAGTTCTGGACCTCAGCTCTAGAGACTCTGAGTCAATAGGTCTGGAATGGGGTCCAAGCTCTGAATTTTAACAAGCTCCCCAAATAATTCTGATGTAGGTGCCCCCATCCAGCCTACTTCAAAAATATACTGCTGCAAAAGGAATTTTTAAATTCACTTGTTCATTTTTTAAAAAAATTAACATTGTCCTAAATGTTGGGGATAGACTGGAGAACAAGACGAAGAAGCCCTCTGCCTCCACAGAGATGGTCAATTAGGGGAGGACCATGAATCTGAGGTTCTACCTCTGCTCCTCAGGTGTTCCCCAAACGGGCCTTCGGACCAGAGCTCTGCACCTTGTCCCACAGGCCAATTGCCACTTCAGCTCCTAACCATAATCCTTCTCAGTGTCATTTTTGTCACCAGGCTATTTGCCTCAGCCCTGGAGACACTGTCATGGAGGAGGTTTTGGCTGAGGTCTGTGGTGGAAGCCCCTAGAATTCTCCAAACCCAGCAGCTGCTGTTCTGAGTGCCGAGCGGAAGAGTGAGTGACCAGGGCTGGCAGCCAGAACGCAAGGACAGATACCACGGAGGGTTCTGACAAGTGCAGAGGGGCTGGTCAGGGTGATCCTGCGTGTACAGGCTCCCGGCTTCAAAGCCAGCGTGCTATGGACTGAATTGTGTGCACCCCCCAAAAAGAAAATCAGAGGTGGAAGTCATAACTGCCAATATGGAGGTATTTGGAAAGGGGGCCTTTGGGAAGTAATTGCATTAGATGGGGTCACTAAGGTGAGGCCCTCATGATGAAATTAGTACCCTTGTAGAAAGAGACACCAGAGCTTGCCTTCCCCCTCCCCTCCCCCACCCCTCCCCCTCCCTCTCCCCCTCCCCCTCCCCCTCTCCCTCCCCCTCCTCCTTCCTCCCTACCTCCCCTGTGAGGACACAGTGAGAAGGTAATCAACCAGGAAGAGTGCTCTCACCAGAACCTGACCATGCTGGCACCTCAATCTCTAACTTGTAGCCTCCGCATCTATGAGAAAATAAATGTCTGTTGTTTAAGCCACCCAGTCCATGGTATTTTGTATGGCAGCCCGAGCTAAGATTCAGTAGAATTGCTATCAGCCTTTTCCTGACTGCAGCTTTGCTGCTTACTCTGGGGTTCAGTTTAATCCATCTGCCCAGCTCCTGCCTTGCCCACTTATCTCTCTGGGCACTCCTTCAGAACCTGGGACCCTAACCTGCTCCCTGTGCCCTCCTAATTGGCTTCAGAGTGATCTACAGGCCCACCTGATTTTACTACCGTGTTTCCCTGAAAATAAGACCGGGTCTTATACTAACTTTTGCTCCAAAAGACGCATTAGGGTATATTTTCAGGGGATGTCTTATTTTTTTCATGCACAACAATCTACATTTATTCAAATACAGTCATGTCATCTTCTTCTGGAACATTGTCATAATGTACTAAATGCGTCTGTCTGGCTGATGATCTTAACTGGGGCTTCTTTTCAGGGCAGGTCTTATTTTCAGGGAAGCAGGGTACTACAAGTCTGCGTCCTGGCCACCTTGTTAAGCAAACACTGCAGAGCCATCAACTACCACCAGTTAGGATTTAAACAGAGCAAGAAGCCCCAGAAAGTATATGCAAGTATGTCGGTGTGGGTATGAGTTTTTGTGTGTGTGAGCGTGTGTGTATATTAATGAGTATGTGGGCACTCATGTGGGTATATATTGAGAGACTGAATACAATCGGAATACAGCCAGACCATATAAAACAGAACTCTGACCCACAATCTGCAGCAAACAACCCAGGAAGCCAGCCTGCTATAAATCAGACTTGTAGGAAGTCAGACCTTATCGCTAGTAACTGGTCCAGAAAGCCAAGCCACAATACCTGTAACAATCAGCTTTCATCTTTTCCTCCTGCTTTCAATTTAGGAGAAGCACATATGTCCCGCTAAACAATCACTAGAGCCAATAACTAGGACTGGCTTCTAGTTCCCCATGCCAACAGCATCCCATCAGGGGACACCTGAAGCCTTTCCTTTTCCCCCTATAGAGCGTGTCTGCTGTTCTGCCTGCTTTTGAGTCTCAGCCAAAATGCGAGTAATAGTGGCTGACTCCCTTGCTGTCGGAAGCCTGGAACAAACAGCGTTTGCTTGTTCCCATCCGGTTGGTCTTCACATATTTCCACAGTGTGTGAGCATGTGCATGTGTCTGAGTGTATATAGGAATGAGTGTGTGTGCCTATCTGTGTGTGGGGGGATGACTAGGTTGGGGGCAAGGAGGGGACGTAGAAAGAGCTTGCTCTCCCTGTAAGATCTGATCACTTCTGAGCTTGTTCCCTGGTGTCGCTTCTCTCTTAGGGCTGAAGGCAGGGAGGGGAGTGTGAGGAGGAGGCAGGAGGGCAGAGAGGAAGAATTGGATGACAGGCAGTGGGGGCGGAGCCCCACAGAGCAGTTTCCAGGCTCTTGGCCTCACGTGGAAGGGTGCTGGCTTGGGCATACTCATTTTGTAATAAAGAAAGAGGCACAGAGATAGTAAGTAACTTGCTTACCTGCATACAGCTTTCTGATGACAGAACCAGAGTTTAGACTCAGTCTGTAACCGCAGTTTTTGCACTCAATCCCCACCCTGTGCATTTCTGAATCCAGAGGCTCTGAGCAGAACCATTGCATTTCACTATTTCTTTGACATGCAGGGCGGCCTGCAGGGTCTCTGGTCCCGCTCCCCACATAAGAACGCAGGACATGGTGAGGCCAAACCAAAGGAACACTCATGGAGCCATAGATAGGGGAGTCATACCACTATATTCTCCTTGGCGGCTGGGTTGGAGACACAGGAGGCAGGAGCCACACTATCCGCAACCCGCCATCCACTTGTTTCTGCCAAACAATCTCACTTGCTAGTAATCTACTCTCTGCAATCTGCAATCCACACTCCACCGCTTGCTAGGTGGTGGATGGCTGTCGGCTGTGGCTGGTTGGCCGTCAGCTATAGCCAGTTAGCCAACTGGCCACTGATATAACTGCCGCTGCTGTGGTGGAGAGTCGTTGGTCGGTTGGCAGAAAAGCGGACAGCAGGTCGCACGTCGTGTGAATCCAGCCTCCAGTGAGACTATAGTGGTGTGACTCCCCTATCTATGGCTCCATGGGTGTTCCTTTTTGGCCTAGCCACATCCTGCGTTCTTGTGTGGTGAGCGGGAGCTGAGACCCTGCCTGATACCCCGCACGACAGGCATTTCCGTAATACAGAGAAGTGATGGTGACAGCTAGATTGGGGGGGGGGGGGGGGTAAAGGAATAAAGAGTCCCTAGAACCAGCAAATGCTTTCTTTTCCTGTCCTCCTGAGCATTATGAGGTCTCAAGGTATTTCCTAGGCACCATACTTCATTACCACCCTTCCTCCTTTCACTGGTGAAAGGCAGTGGCAGGCACTGAAGTGATGCTAACCCCTGCCTGTGTGCCTGCCATTCCCTCCAGAGGCTCCCAGCGCCTCGGGGTTATGACTGGGGCCGTGACTTCCTGCCACGAGTGTATCAGGATTTAATCTGAGGCTGGGTGGCTACTTGCCAAAATTAATGGTTGGTAAAATTAGAACAAACAGAGGTAAATTGCCCATTACCTGCCACACAGTCTCCATGTGATTTTAACTGCAGCAAAGAGATCACTGAGGTACTACAATTTTCTGATCAATGATGGTAATTTTCTTCCCCCTAAGATCAGCTTAATCACGCCAAGGGTCTTAGAGAGCACAGGGGTCAAAAGAAAATTACTCGGTAGTGCAGCGTGTCTCCATGGCCTCGGTTTATTTTGAACATCATTCTCACCGATGTAGTGTTGTGCAATGCACAGCACACTTGTAGAAACTATGAGGAACTGTCTGGCCATGCCGTGGGCCTCCGGGAAGACAGTCTGTGGTCCAGCCACAGATACCTGACTCTGCATGGCTTCCTGCAAGCCGTAGTTTTAAAATCAAAGAAACCGAGGCTAAGTCCTTGCCCTTGCCTCAAGCTTGGGATCCAACAATAGTTTTTCTAGGGTGTAAATGGCAAAATGAAGAGAACCCCCAAGCCCTGGGCTTTCTCTCTTGCACATGTGTTGCAGCTGGAAAAATGCATGCTAGTACAGGAATAATTGCCAACCATACTCAGTACTAGAGGGTCTCGGAGCCAGTGGTCTATTCACTTGCTTAGCAAGAGTTTGATTAATAGTTCTTTCCCTGTGGTTTTCCAGTCAATCACCCGATTGTGAACTTGTCTATTTTCTCCCACCATTTGTTCTGTATTGTCACCTAAAATGCAAAAGGCATATTTTTTTTATCACGAGTTGACTTACTTGCCAGTTTAAAACATTAAAATCCATACTGTAAATCCACGAACAAACTGAGCATTACATGAATCACCAAGCTATTTCTTGTGCATAAGAACTGAGATAAACAGTGGCTAATGACTTTGAAAAGTAGCAATGCACTGAGCAAAAAATGAATGGCTGTGTCAGGGGCAGAAGAATCCAAGTCATCTCAAGTGTTTATATCAACCAGGTCACTGAAGATGAAACCTACCGGAAAATGGTGATGACTCAGGGTAACCTGCAGGAAGGGCTTAGAGATGAGATGAGTGTCTCATGCCTCTCTATCTGCCAGTCTCTCTTATCACCACAACAAACATAATTACGAAATTGCATTCTACAGTGCTTAGGTCCTAACTAAGCCTAAACCAAAGAAAGGACTTCAGTTAGAAGACAAAAACCTAGCACTGTAATCTTCCCTGCATACTGGTCTAAACAGACACCTTCTTGCATTCTTTCAGTTGGGCAGGATTTCCACGTCCATTCTAATCCAACTCACTCCTATTTTGTTTGTTGTTAACAACTTCTGAGAAATTTATTGTCATGCAAGAAGGAGGAAAGGTGAAATGCAGCTTTCCCCCGGAAAATATACTCTGCTTTGGAAATAGGCCCTTTAAAAGATCGTTTTCTGTCTTACCATCTGAACTAGCAATCAGGCCCCTTGCTATTTTCCCAAAGAAGTTGAAAACTTACGTCCACACAAATACCTGCACAGGGACGTTTATAGCAGCTTTATTCATAATTGCCAAAATTTGGAAGCAACCAAGATGTCCTTTAGTCGGTGAACTGTGGTACATCCAGACAATGGAATATTATTCAGTGCTAAAAAGAAATGAGCTGTCAAGCCATGAAAAGACAAGGAGGAAACCTACATGCATATTGCTAAGTGAAAGAAGCCAATCTGAAAAGGCTAGACACTGTATGATTCCAACTATGTGACATTCTGGAAAAGGCAAAATTATGGAGACAGTAAAATAATCAGTGGTTGCCAGGTATTGGCAGAGGTTGGGGTCATGAGGGAGGGATAAAAAGGGGAAGCACTGAAGAATTTTAGGGCAGTGAATCTACGTTGTATGATACTATAATGAGAATGCAAGCCATTATTATACATTTGCTCACACCCATAGAATGTACAACACCAAGAGTGAGTCCTAGTGTACGCTATGGACTTTGGGTGACTATGTGTCAATGTAGGTTTATTCGTTGTAACACATGGACCACTCTGGTGGGGACGTTGATAATAGGGGAGGCTGGGAATGTGTGTGGGGGAGGGGTGAGGCGGGGCAGGAGATACATGTGAAATGTCTGTACCTTCTTAATTTTGCTGTGAATCTAAAACTGCTTTAAAAAATAAAGTCTTTGTAAATTAAAAACCGAAACAAAAATAAATGTAAAAGGATAATTTCTCTCTGGGGAAGGAGAGTGCATCCTTCAAGCATGGATGTAACACTGTCCTTTTTCTCTCGATGAGCTTTGAGGGAGGGGACATTCAGGGCCCGGGAAGGAGACAAGTGGCCTGGACATTTTCTGATGGTGCAGGTGTCCCTGCTGGCTGAGCCTGCACTCACCGACACGGCAGGACTAGCCACATGGAGTTCTTTACATTTAAATTAATGAAAATAAAAACTAAAAATTCTGTTCGCCCTCGCCTCATTTCAAGTGCCCAATAGCCTACGTGGCTAATAGCTACATATTGGACAGCATAGGTGGGAAGCATTTCCACCCTCTAAGAAAGTTCTGCTGGCTAGCACTTCTCTAGACTCACCTGGGGGGTGGAGTAAAATCACAAATCAAGAATGCACGTGGTCCAGGACCACTAGTCTCAGATTCCAAATGACATCTGAGCAACGGACACTGTTTGCACAGGGACAGTTTCAGAAGGCAGAGAGGAGGTCCCTGGTAGGGCTGGGGCTGAAGAGGGCTGGAGAGGCGTGCCCACTGAATCAGTGCTTGAAGAGCAACTTCTCTTTTGCAATCCTTGCTGGTCTGACAGGCTCCTGCAGAATTACATCACTTCCTAAAAAACAGGCAAACACTTCTCCTTCAAGTTAGCACCAACCCAAACAAGCAGGAAACAGGAAATGTTCACGTTTCAGGGAGGCTGAAGCCAGCAAAGCATCGTGCAGGAGGGAGAGCCGAGGCAAGAAAGCTGACATGAAGTCTCCCTGTGCTGCCCTCATCTTTGCCCTGGTAATCGTGTTTCTTCCCACTGGCCGGCCTCAGGGTAAGCTACCTCCAGACTTTCCACTCCAGGGAGGAGGATAATGAAGGCTTGTTTGGTGCCCAAGGCTACAGAACTCTCCCGGGGAGGGTGACACCCAGAAAATGTAATCCTTTTTGTGAAGCAAGTAGAGAAAATTAGAACTGTCTTTTTGCGTGTGTGTGTGGGGGAGGTGTGAAGTGGGAGAATGGACTTGGCTTTCCATGCAGCTGGAGAATCGGGCTTCACTGCACTCACTGAATGTAGCTGTCCTGCAATCTTTGTCTTCTAAGATATGTGGGGCCCCTGTAATTTACCAACTTTAATGGGCATATTAAGAAAACCGTAAACTCGTTGGCAGTTCATGCAAAAGAATGCTTCATTCAACTACAACAGAGAAATAATAAATTTGCTTTTAATAATGTGGACTGAGAAGTCTGCTGGTTCCAAAAACTCCTGGAAAAACTGGAGTATGGAAATTTACTACTGGAAAGTGTACTAAAGAAAAACAGAAGTTAAAAAAAAAACACACACAAAAAAGACGTAAACAGGAAATTATCTGAGGAGTTCCCAGGCATCTACTCTTAACTTTTCAAGCAAGGTCTTTCATCTGTTTTTCTTTAATCTTGTTACTTTGGGGGATATTTCCTTTGCATTGATTGTTACTGACGAAGCTTTGTTTAAAAAAAGCAAAGTGATTATAGCAAATCAAAGGTATTGGAAAAGACGATATATGAAATCTCACTATTTTGGGCTGAGAACAGCAATTTGTTTATACCCTTGACAGTTGCTACAGCAAAGGTAGTCACCCTCAGTTGCCTCTTACAGCTTTGTTGATTTGCCCTTGGGTAAATAAACTTGCCGTCCCTAGTTTCTGTCAATGGATACTACTTGTTTCTAGTGTAGAGCAGTGCTTCAAGGGAAAGGAAATTCTCAAGCTACAGCTCTTTAAATAGAATGGGGGCATCAGACCCTGACCACCTAACAGATGTCACAAGTTCCTGGACATTAGCAGTCAGCACCCAACCACCCCCGTCCTGTCAATTTCTCTTTCCCTAGGTGCTCTCCACATGGTCTCTACAGGCCTCTGAGGTGGGAAATAGAAGGTGACATGCAAACCATTCCAACTGGAAAGATGTTCAGTTAAAATTGAGATTAATGTTCAAAATGAGTTTGGGACACAATGTGTTATTCTATACACAAAGTTTTGAAGCTGGAAGGCATCCTAAAGACAATGCAGCTCAAGCTATACTAGGGGGTACAGGTGAAGAAACTGAGGCAGAGGAAGATGAGTTGTTTGAATCTCACTGCTAGTCAGCTCTTCTGACTTGGACTGTAGGGTTCTCTTCTCTTCCCCAGGGGATCAATGACACATCCTACCCAAGATCAATGGACTAGATTCATTTTCCCTCAAGGCATCCCTTAGCAGCCAAGGAAGTGGAGCCTAGCCATCACACTTCCACCTCTTGTAACTCCCACCACTACCACAAACATGGCCCTTAAACACACCCCTGGGAATTATATTAACCTTGCCTGAGTATTTTCTTGAGCTTCTGGAAAAAAATGATTGTATTGAAGTGTTTGCAGTTCAGGAGATGCAGAAGGAAAATCTGAAGAGACTCAGTCAGTAAACATTCTCTTTCTGATGCCCATATCTGATCACGTGACTCTGCCACTTAAAGACCTTCAGTTGCTCCTCACTTATGCCCCTTGGACTCTCACTTCAACCTCCTTTCCAGTGGCACCTTCTTCCCTGTGCCCTCCCGCACCCCCGCAACCGCCCCCTCTGATCCCACTACATGCAACATGGGCTCCAGGCCCCGGGGGCTCTTGCCACAAGTGAATGACAGGGTCTCTTTTTTTCTACTTCGTACAATCCTACATAACGTAAAAAACTCAGATTGAAGGTCAACTTCTCCTTGATGTCTCCCTTCACCGCCCCTTCCCTGCAGCTCTGCCTTTATCCCCTGTCGTGTCCCCACAGACCTAAAATCAGCTCAGCACTTGGAATCCTAATTCTATCTATATCCGTGTCTTCCACCAGGCTGTGAGCAGCTCCGGAGAAAATCCTCTTTTGTTCCTCTTTGACTTCCCAAAACCCTGTAAGGGGTCAGTATAAATTAGGACTCAGTCATTGTTAATAAGTACTAAAATCATCCTACGATGGATATGAGGTTGATCCGTAAACACGGATGAGCTTCTGAAAACAGGTAGTGTAAGAATGTCAGAAGTCAAAGATGAAAAGCTGCATTTCAGGACAGCACAGGGATTATCTAGATAATTCAACACAATTATTGGGCCCTCCCTGGATTCCCAATTTCTGAAAATGCAAAAATGTCTGCTTGCAAAAAGCTGTATAATCAAAGCTTATTACTTTGACATTAGGGGAAAGGCTATTCTAAATTAAAGACTGAATATATATACTTAATTTAAGTAATATATACCTGAGCTGATGATACCTAAGACTTCAGAATATGAGTTATTAATCGTGAATAGGTGTCACACTTGTATGTCTTTGAATTCTTCAAAAAATATCTTGGAGATATGTGGTAGAAGAATCTAATCTACTGAACAGCTCAACTCTCTCCCTTGCAAGTATATTCTGGGATATATCTCAAATCAAGACTTCATTAACCCCAAACAGGCAACATTATCTAATACCTGCAGTTACTTGCGACCAGCATCATTACCTGTGAATCAGCATCTTCCTCTTTATATATATTGAGAGCCCGATTGATTACTATTGCAAGTGAATAATCCACTTACAAGTCACCAGGAGAGAAACGAGGAAACAGTTTCTCCGGGATTCTCACCAAACAGATGAGCATAGCTAAAGAAAATCTCCAGGTCTAGGTATCTCGGCCAGTGTAGGATGGTAACAAAGTTCAGACTCAAGGTGACCTTCTGCCCCTGGAGTGAAGGGAGATATTCCCACCTCATTCCTTCCCCTGGGCCCTGTCAGTGTCAGCTTAACACCATCAGAAAGCTAAAAGCAACGTCCCAGATCCTAAAAGCGTGGGATTTATTAGCTGCTCCAAGCAGAATGGTTTGTAGAAAGGAGTGCTAAAGGGCATAGCAAGAAACAAGGCAGCTGTAACTGTTTTGGTGGCCAGAGTCAAACACTGGGTTTGACAGAGAGGACTGGGAGCTTTTCTGGGCTGTTTCAGAAGAGTATGAACCATATAACTAGTGGACAGTTATCCAGTAATTGATAAGAAGATAAAGAATATCTTGAGAAGTTGATAGAGAAAAGAAGAAAACACTAGGTGCACAAATGCGGTGGTACTTCCTGATCCTGTTCTGGTCTCAGTAACTGTGACTGCCACCTGCCATTTCCTGGGACAGCCCCAATTAAATATTAGGTAGGTGCAAAAGTAATTGCAGTTTTTGCAATTATTTTTAACGTTTTCACCCGCAATTACTTTTGCACCAACCTAATAGGAATAATGCTGAAGGGAACATATACAGTACTCATTATATGCCAGACACTTGTCTAAACACTTTCCATATACTAACTCATTGAATTTTCATAACCTTATACAGTGGGTGCTATTATCTCTGTTTTACAAATGAGAAAACTGAGGCAAAGAGAGGTTAAGTGATTTGCCCAAAGTCATACAGCTAAGGAGTAGCTCTAAGGAAGATTCAGCTTCAGGAGTCCATTGTCTAACCATATACTGTATTACCTCTGGGTTTCCAGGCTATGTGTCTAGTTTCAGGTTTTGAAAAGTACGTCTCCGGTGCCTTCCCAACTGTAGATACACCTGTAAATACCTGGCTGGGTTCTGAGCTTATTCACCACGTGTTAACAAAGGAGCTGTATTTGTTTGGGATGGTCTGAGACTGGCTGACAGAAAAAAGAATGGCGAGGGTTGGGTTAAACTTTGGCCTGCAGAGGGGGAAGAGGGGGACTGAAAGGTGCAGTGTGAGTAAAACAGAATCTGGGGATTAGCATAGTTAAAACCAGAAGCAGGAAAACAGAATGTTGAAGGTGCTGGGTATGAGGCTTAGGGGTGTGGGAACCAGGGAGAGAAAGCATAGCCTTTCTGTGGGAGAGCTTTGCTGAGAACTGACCCAAGGACCAAACATAAAAACAACAACACCAAAAAAATAAAACGAAAAGAACCCCATAAGCAAAGGGGGATTTATTGAGGCTTAAAGTCCCTGTGTCTAAAAGGCTGACCCAGGAAACCAGAAGAAGGCAGGATCTTGGCTGGGATGGGCTCAGTTCTGTAAAGAAACAATGCAACCTGCAATCTGCCTACCTGTGTATAGTTTGCACCACCCTCAGATGTTGGCAAAGATGTGGAGAAACAGGAACTGTGCACCGCGGGTGGGAGGGGAGGGGAGGGGAATGCGACCAGCCAGTCTACTCTGCTGCTTAACTCATCTCTTAGGCTTCTAATTTCAGTTATCATACATCTCATTTCTAGAAAATCTTTTGTTTCTAGAAAATCCTTCATATTTATGATATATATATATATATATATATATATATATATATATATATATATGTCATATACGTCATATATATTATGTATATAGTGCCTTGGTTTCATTATTTTCTTGTGTTATCTATTTCTGCTTTTATATCTTTATTTTAAACATATTATTTTCTATTTGATAACTTTTATCTGAAGTGTTTGTAAACCTAATCTCGTTGCTTCTTGTAACTGTCAACTCCCATTCATGATGGAAATCGTGGGGGCTCTGAGGGCTGAACCTGGCACACAAAGGATGACACACCTTATTTAATAGAACCCCAAATTTCATGATCCCATCAACCTATTGTAAATGCTTAACCAATACAACTCTCATCCTGTCATCACAAAATAGTGTTTAGAAGAAACTCAGACAGGTAGGTGCTGGGCTTGAGGGGAGCCGGTGCTTGGACCCCCGGCTTAAACCCCAGCTTTGAGATGGGGAGGAGTCAGGCCTCCAGGGTCACCTCCACGAGTCACCTGAGGAGGGGCCAGAGCCTTATTAAAAGTGCAAGCCAGCTAACCAGAGTTATCAGTGGAGCCATGTTGGTAACCACAAGCAGGTAATCAAAGAGAGCAATGTGATTGCCAAAGAGAAAGTAGACAAAACCAAATTCAAAATCAGAGGAGGGACTAGGATCCACAATGTCAGGATGATGGTGAGATCACTCTCGGTTAATGAACGCACCTGACTTTGACTTTGAGTTTTGACAAAATCATTGCAGTTGCTTCTCTGTCTCCCCGCCCCCCACCCCATTTTTCTTTTTTTCTAAGCGTGGTCTGGTGTTTTAGCTTCGACTTTTGACCCAATATGTGGAAAGGAGCCCCGTAAAAGCATTCTATACATATTATAAAATATGTCTCCAGAATATATATATATATATATATATATATATATATATATATATGTGTGTGTGTGTGTGTGTATCTATATCTATATATCTATATATATATAGATATATAGATATATATAAATTAACCCAAATGTTAACTAACCCAAATTGTTTTATATATGAATACTTCACTTCTGACTCCTCAAACGAAAACAATCATTGCTCAAGGCAACAATGACGGCTCCTCCTTCCTGCAAGAAATGCAGACTGCGTAGACGCATCTATGGGTAATACTAAGAAAACGCTCTTACCCGTCTTCCTCTAAAAATATGGGTGGAAGTTCAGACCCAGCCAGTATGTGTTGAGCAGCATGACAATTTGCAGAAAGGCCAGGTAGTTACAAACATTTTGGGGAGACCTTTGGAAAAAAACAAAAACAAAAAAACCAAAGGAATACAAGTTCCATAGACACTATATTTCAAGCCAGTAAAAGCTTATTTGAAAATTTAAAAAAGAAGCAAAAATTATGTAACATAAAACTACTGAAACATATCTGCCTCGGGTGGTGAAAATAGCACAGAAGTACTTCCTGAGAAATGACAGAAGGTGGTTACAAAAGAGTTATCTCCTAGGGCAAGGTCTGTTGGTGGTGTTTTGGTTTTTTTCCCTTAAAACAAAACCAATCTAGTTTGTTTTTGAAATTTGACGTTTTTTTCTATGTTTCTTGGTTTCATATTAATTAAAACCATCTTTATTATTTTTCACTTCCCCACCCCATTGTCATGTTCAGAAACGGGAGCTCAGTGATTACTAGGGTTTGCTGACATTTTTCCCCCCACTGATAACACTGTTTATTAATTTCAAAATTTATGTATTCTTTTCTGAACATTGTGCTTGTTTATTTGTTTATGATTAAGATTGCCAGATTTAGCAAGTAAAAATATAAGATACTAGTTAAATATAAACTTCAAATAAACAAAAATGTTTTCAGTGTAAATGCATCCCCTTCCATTTAATGTAAGTATAGGGGACACAAATATTGCATGGGATATATTTATACTAAAAAAGTATTTATTGTTAGTCTTATACTTAAATTTAACTGGGTGTCCTGTATTTTATCTAGTAATGCTATTTATCATTATGATTATCTTCTGTCAAGCAAAAGCCATTCCTATATTGGTTCATCACTAAGACCAGAGACATACTGGCTATGTAGCCATCTAACAAATATTAGAAGAATATTTAGGTTGAGTCTTAGGTCAATCATTCAAATAACAAGAGATGATTGTTAAAAAAGAAAAAACAATGATTAAGTAGAATAAAACCAGGGATCCACGAGTGGATCAACTTTAGAGAATCTATTAATGTAATTCATCCCATTAAAAACTAAATGAGAAAAAATCAGAGGCTTATGTTAATCAATGCAGAAAAGAGGTTACCAAGAGAGTGAGAATAGCACAACATCAGTTGCTCAAGCGCAATACTAAAATTCTGAGTTCTTGAGGCAGTTTTTGTCCAGGATGGAAGGGCAGGATTGATTCTCTTTTAAGGTAAAAAGAGCCAGCTTTGGAGACCTGTTAAAGGGAATTGCCGACCCTAGAAAAGCTCACCCACCATTTTGCTACCCTCAGATACCTCAGGCACTTGCTTCCGTCTTGAGCTTCCTGTAAGAAACCTTCAAGCAGTAAACACATTCTTGCTCTCAGCTCTACCATAGGGCAACGATGGGGAACTTTCGGTTACATTAGCCACTGAGACAGTATCCCACGTCACCTTTCCCTACTTCCTATACTCTTGTTGATGACAAACATACATCTACCACTTATCTGTTGGTTGGTCTCTGTCTTGCTGAGTTGGTGCTGATCTGAGCAAGGGGTACCATGCCGATATGAAGGGCTATGTGACCTGCACAAGAACCCGCCCGCTTTATCCAATGCTCAGTGTGTCCCGATCCTACTCAGAGGGAGGCTGACGTAGCAGGCCAAGGAGAGGGCAGGCCTTGGCGAGGAACGTGTGTTTTCAAGTTACTCTTTTAAATTGTAATTTTGAAGTTGGCTATTCAAAAGAGAGAGAAATATAATAGAAATAGAAAAGTATTCAGGTTAGTAGCGATAACTTAATTTAATAATAATCTTTTTTTTTTTTTTCATTTTAAAGCAATTTTGTGTCTATTATTCCAATGATGTTAGGAAGAAGTTTTAAAGGTTAAAGTATATATATATATATATATATATATATATATATATATATTGTCCCATAAAAATACATTCCTTTAAACTTCCAGGTACTATGGGCAGAATAAGATTCCAGTGTACGAATAGATAGTCGGATAGTGAAAAATGCAGCTTCCCCGGGTGATTAACTGCCAAATCAGAGACAGCCTTAGGGTCTGGGAAAGTGTGATTAGATATGAGCAATCTTCCTCTAAAAAAGACGTCAAAATAAAACACAAACAAACATCAGAGCATCCTGGGCCCCCACTGTGGGGTGTGTTTTAATCTGATAGTAAATTGCATTTGCAGGTGTGCATGTCTTGAGGCAATGAGGTAAAAGTAAAAATACAACCTGGCTTCATAAGTAAATTCCCAGATCAGATGCCTGCAAGAAAGTGTTTCACCAGATGACCCTTCTCAAAATAAGCGAAGAAACATTTTTAAACATCCTTTCGATGTAAGACCCTATCACCATCTGATAGCTGAAATGAAAGGGTATACAAAATACAGGCCCTGCTTTACCTAAACTCCACTTCAATACGTAACATCTGCCGTTAACCATGTTTTTGCCTTACATCTGTTTCATCCGCTATTTATTCTGGCCCTGTCTTCTTCAAGCGAATATGTCAGGGAAAACATATTAAGTGAACATTTTCACTTAGTAAAAACGGTCAAATCTGTAGTACAATAGAGCTTACAATGAAAACATTTTCTCCACATTCCTCATCCTGCCCCCAAGGAGAATTAAGTCACTTGGGCTTTATACGTGGACACCATGGGAAACACCCTGTCAAAAAACAAATAAATACAAACAAGAAAACTGGAAACATGAAGTTTCATCATTAGGGATTCGTAACTTTAGGTCAAACAAGTCCTCTTATTCCCCCAGGATTTTTAAAAAATTCAGGTAGCTTTTTGAGAGAAAACCATCTTAGATTCCCATTTCTCTGTGACTAAGATTACCGGAGTGTGCGTTTTTAGAAGGGGGTTGATAGCGGGAGGAGGTTGTCAGACGCTTGATAAAAAGGTGCGAGGTGTAACATCTTACCTCAGACTGATCTGGCCTGTTTTACATTTCCTAAACAATTCTTTAGGAAAGGCCACAACACAGCAGACAGGGTTCCTGGTGCTAGGGATAGATATAATTTGAAACAGTGCAGGCAACAGACAATGAGCAACTACAAGGATGAGGATTTCAGATCATAAGCAAGAGGTTAGTACTGTTCGGAAACCCAGTAAACTAGAGAAAGGGCAGAGCACTTCAGAACTGCTTCTGTGTCACAGTGGCCCAACACCAAGGAGCGGCCTCCATTTACTTGGTGTTCGCTCTCTGTGCATCAAACACCATCATCCTCCCACAGCCAGCCTGGGACCTGATGAGTCTGGGAAGGTATATTGTTCCCAGTTTGTCCCAGTTTTGTCCCTGGACACGTCACAGTCAGATTCCACAGATGCTGAGAACTGACTTTTTTTCTTTTTTTTAAGATAGCAGAGCTGAAGAGATAGACTATTTGATAGGTGCATACACCTACTAATTTTGCTCCCAAAGGCTTCTTTCTGTGTAGGCTTCTCCACTCATTCTTGAAGGTAATAAGGACTGTCTTCATGAATAACAGCAAATTAAAATAAAGTCAGTTGAGTTATGATTTAACTCAGTAATTCTCAACCCAGCATACATACTAACTGAAATCATTTGCAGAGCTTTTAAAATATGCTGTTGCCCAGGCTACAGCCTCAGATATCCTCAAGTAAATTGATTTGGGCGGAGCTTAAAAATCACGTGACGTTGGTGCACAGTAAATGCTGAGAGCAACAACGGGTGACTAATAATGAAATGCAACTGCATGAGATTGTTCGGGCAATTTAAACCCGTGCTTCCCAAAGTATGGCTCCCAGATCATCAGCAGCAATATTTTGTTAGAAATGAATATTCTTGGGCCCCATCCAGACCTAGTAAATCAGAAACTCTGGGAGCAGTGCCCAGCAATCTGTGTTGAAGAAGCCCTGCAGGTGGTGGTGATGCACGCTAAGGTTTAAGGACCACTGGTTTCAGCTTCCAAGCTGTTCTGTCGGCAGTGACCTTCACTGGAGAGCTGGCTTTTAAACTCCAGCACGTCCCTGTCTTATCCAGACTTACTTGGGAAAGCACGGCTGTTCCAGTTCTCTCTCAATCCATCCCGGCCAGAGACTCTCAGGTTTTCCAGGCTTCAGTGATGATTTTTATGCTATTGCATTCTGGTGACAGAGTTGGCAGCTGCTAGGCAAGCCATTGGCATCTAACTCCCTGACCTCTGACTCTTCTCCAGTTCACCAAAGAGAAGCATAGAGAACCAGAGGGGAGAGTGCCTTGGGGTGTCCCAAGGGAAGGCCAGGGTGGGTAGGGTCTACAGTAGTGGTTGGCAACTTTGTCTACAGACTGGAGTCACCTGGAGAGCTGTACAAATACTAAGGTCTGGGTTCACCCCCCAGATATTTTGATCTAATGGTTTGGGGTGTAGTCTGGGCATCGGGAATGTTAAAAGGTCCCCAGGTCATTGTAATGTGCAGCCAAGGGTGAGAACCACTAGAGGACATCTTGCTTTGGTTTATGTCACCCTTCTGATACTCTGGCTCTTTGCTGTACATAGAAGTGGCAGGAGGGTAGGAAAAGTAGGCCGATTTCTTCAGTTTGGTTTCTTGAGTGTCCCGAGCATCTTGAGCGTCATATACTCCGGTTACTCCACAGAGCAGGACAGAGTTCGAACACCTGACACCTGACTTGTATTTTCTTTCATTTCGCTATCTGAATTATAAAACCATTTACGTAATCTGTGTATGGAGACTGCATAAATGAAAGAATGGCGCATCTGATTGATATCCTGAGTGTAATAACAGCCTCTCATCATTGTTTTATTTTACACTGTAATATCAGTGTAGCAATGTTTCACTTTTTTTAACTTTAAAAACTAGAGCGTCATTGCACATTTGTTGTTTTCAAAAGAGCAAAAGGAGAAGCTAGCTAGTTTGCTTCACCAAAAAGCAGAGTCACTTCCATGTAGTGACGATGCTTAGAGCGGTGATAAAGATGACAGCAAGCCCACTCTGCTGACGGAGCTGCCAGGATCTCTTCATGCCTTTCCCCCATTTTCCCACTTACAAGGATTCCCTCAGGGTCCTTGCCAGATGTGTGAAATATGAGTCCCAGATATATTTGCATGGTTATTGTCAATAATCATTTGTAAGTGATTCTGTACACGGCGTGACTTATTATCTGCTCCTTTTAGGATTTTAGGGCTAAAAGTGAAGTATTGCAGCTTAGTTTCATCATTCACATGACCACTCCCATTATGTCTTAATAATGTTCCATTATCTGAGGAGAGAAAGAGAAATGGTGGGAGGGAGGATTCCTGGGAGAGTTGCACTGGGGTCACTTGAGATAACCGTGAGTGGACCACTCGAAAGGAAGAGAGAGCTTGGGTGAGCCTGTGGCCTCGCACCCTCACAGCCGGTGGTTCCACAGGCAGGTCACACAGGATACACAGCCTCACCGGGCCGACCTTCACACAGCCCTTTTGCTTTTTAACATTTTGTCCTTGTTCTTTCTTCTTCTTTTCTTCTGTGCTTTGCTTGCGGATGCCTCTCTCTTCACTCTCACATGTAATCCTCTCCATCTTTATCTTCTGCAGCCTCTTCTGTTGTTACCCACAGCCTCCACCCCTTTTACCCAGAAATATGTCCACATTCAGATGAGAAGATACAATAATAAGATGAAGAAGTTACATCAGGCAGATTAGTCTCCTGGAAGAGCAGAGAAGCAGATAACTCTAGAGATGGGGGAAAGAGAATGGGTGGAGGACAGAGGAAATAGCAAATGTACATACCAACACCTGGCATATGTATGGGACTTTGTGGGTTGTACAGCATTTGCACAATTGTGATTTCCTTGGCTCTTCATTCAAATACCTCGGGATAGGCAGAGCAGCAGGCCTCCTTTCTTGGCCTTTAGGAAAGGAAGGGCTGGAGGGAGTGAGGGGCTCTTCCCAGACCCCACGGCTAGAGATGGCAGCACCAGTCTTCAAACCCCACTCTTTCTGAATCCAAATCCTTCTCTCCATGGTGCCATGGAGAGGCTCATGAAGTCCTCACGTGACATCAGAATTGCTCTGTATGCTCTGCAGGGTGCATACTCCAACTCATTTCCTAAGAGAGTTCTGGGTTCCTCCCTGGTGGTGCTGGGCTCCGAAGGTTGTAAATGTCACGTTTACCTAAGAAGCATAAAATGGCTCTTACAGGAAATCACCATTGACTGTTATGGGCCGTAGCAAGTGTTTCTCGGGCCCACCCGGTATCTGAGACCGCACAGTGTTAGGGGGTCCCATGTCCATTGGGTTAAGAGTTATGTTAGCACACAGGCCATGAGAGGAACCTGTAATGCTTCAAGAGAAGTCCCCCAGCTGCCCTCTGCCGGCTCCACTCCCGTCGCTGCTCTTGTGACTCGGCCTCCACTTTAGTTTCTACCTTGCTTTTATCTACCTCTGGTTTCCTCCTAACTCTCACCTTGGTGCCTTGGTGACTCACTCCTGGTTACTGATTTGATTCTATGGTCTACCTCAGTTTTCCAGCTCCTCTTTGGGTGACATTTGATGTTCCTGGCACAAACTGTTGAGGCTGAATCCCAATGTTTTCAACCTTCCCAGCATAGACTCCCTGCATACCCGGCCCTTCTCTGACTTTCTCTCCACCATTTCTCATTATGTGAGGACTGGGCAGGACTTGTCTTGGAGACGCTGTGAGGGCAGACCACCAATAGCAGCTCGGTGCTATCCTCCCTTCCCACTGCACCCAGCACCTTTGCCCCTGCGCCCCCAACTCTCGAGATATACTGCAGACTATGCTTGTACGTGTGCACACTGAGGGACGTACAGGGTGTTTGTTGCAGCAGTGTTGGAAATAACAAAAGATGGCCTAAATCTCCATCAATAAGAATAGGAATTCCTTCCAAATAATGGGAGGGAAAGACAACTGTCTGTATGCAGACAGGGACTTCGAGTCAAATTTTAAGTGAAAAAAGCAAGAGGCAGAACAATAGTTAAGTTTTGCTACCATTTGTGTTAATAAAAGAAAACAGGAAATGATACTTATGTTAATACTTGTGTATTCACAGAGTTTCTCTGGAAGGCAGCAGAAACCTCTGGGGAGGGTAACCAAGTAACGGGGGGAAAGCGTGGTAGTGAAACTTCCTTTCCGAGCTATCACACCTATTCAAAAAGACTAATGAAAAACAAGATCAAGGCTTTCGCATCAACGTGGAGATGTGGAAATAGATGGAACCTGGGAGAGCACTGCTTGTTGTACAAATTAGAACATTAAGCCATGAAGGGGTAAATAATTTGTCCAAATTCCCACAATTAATAAGTGACAGAGCTATGACTCTGTCCTTTGGCAGCTATGCTTGAGGGAGTGCGGCTTCAAAACCCTACTCAGTGGAACTTATAACATAAATGATAGGGTTACACCCCAGGGTGAGACATTCGAGACTCAGTTTCTTCATCTGTAAAATGTAAACAAGTTGTGCAGATTAAATTAGGTGGTATGTGTTTATCCCAGTACCTGGCACATACTAAGCATTCGATAAATGCCAGTCACTGTTGTTTATTATTTTGAGGCTTTGCTGGACTCAGTTGGGGCAGGGAATGCTGTGAGGAAGGTTGCCATAGGCGTGTCTGGCAATGAAGGCTTGCAGAGTAAAGAAAACTGAAGCAGAGAGAAAGAGACAGACAGCGCACTTGATTCTCATTTATTTAAATCATCACAAGAGAATCTCATTGATGTTTCACGTGGCAAACGTATGTTAGGGTGTGTGTGAGGGGGATATTGTGGAGAGAATTTCCCGCCCCTTTTACTCCGGAAGGCTACTAAGGGCCACCTGCGACCAGCATTGTCTCTCAGGCTGAAAAATAAATGTACACAAGCCAGGACCATCTGGGGCACTTCTTTCCATTTCTCTTTCATTCCTGATTGCCGAAAAGCTCTCATTATTCTTGCTGGCATATTTCCTTTCCTATTTTCTTTTCTTCTGGGGCCACAGGTCAAGTGGTGACTCAGAGTACTGAGTGTCCTATTGGGAAGCTGTTCGACTCCTTGGAGAGGCACTGAAAGGATCCTGCGTCCTGGGCAGAGTTGCTCACAGCGCTTCTGGGCTGCGATGCAAGAGCCTGGGCCAAGCTGAGGTTTCAGAGGACTGTTCCCCTCCCTTCCCCTTTGGGCCGAAAAGCCACCTCTTTATAGGCGGAGGGGTAAGAATAAGAGGTTCCCTCTCCTGTTCACCGCCTCATGATTTGTAATTCGGTTCCAGCCAGGTTCTGCCATCAGCCCTCTGAGGTTCAAACCCTCACTCCTCCACCATAGCTCTGGGATCATGGGCCAGTTGTGTAACTTCTTTGTCCCAGTTTCTCTCTGAAAAAATGGTTAGGACGAAATGAGTTAATTTGAGTAGAAGACAGAGAGCACAGGACTTGGCTTTTAGCAAATGTTTTATAAAGGTTAGCCTGAAATGGTACCAGCAGCTACAGCACTAGAAGTAAGCAAAAGAAAGAAAAGGGAGGTCTGGGCATTTGAGGAAAGTCCATAAGCACTGACCTCGAGGAAAAGGGTCACTACTACCCGCTGCACTTGTGTATGTGCCTCCCCTCACCCCTTCCTATGTCCAGTCTTCATGGGCCTGGGTTTTCAGTAAAGAATGCCGTATGGGGCCAGCAGTTCTGCAGGCAGGGTGGCTTTAATGAGGATTTGGTTCTTATGGACAAATATCTTTTCCCGAACCAGGGTGCTACGTGATATATCAAAGCTTTTAACATAGGAGCGAATGCATAATTGACTTACCATATTTCAAAGACATAAATATAGGACAAAGTCACTTAACCCAGAAGGCAGAGGTCAATAAATGGTAGATTTTTTTTTTCATCTTACCTTTGGTATACACCTGTGAGGAATACCAGTTAGTTATGCTCTGCAGGCTGTAATTGATTTTGATTATTTTGGGTGGCATTTTCCAATGTGATTATCAAGTGGATGCCCTGGTCTGGGGGAAAACTAAAATGATTATACGCATGTAACCAAAGTAATCAGACTGTGATCAAACTAACATTTTTATAAATCAAATCAGACGACTCCATTGTCATACAGTCATGCATATACCCTGTTTCTCTGAAAATAAGACCGAGCTGTACAATCAGCTCTAATGCGTCTTTTGGAGCAAAAATTAATATGAGACCCGGTATAGTATAGTATAGTATAGTATAGTATAGTATAGTATAGTATAGTATATTAAGACCTGGTCTTATAGCAAAATAAAACTGAGTCTTATATTAATTTTTTCTCCAAAAGATGCATTAGAGCTGATTGTCTGGCTAGGTCTTATTTTCGGGGAAACACAGTAGATGAGGTATTGAATTGGCTCTGCCGTGGCCAGTTTGGCCATTGTATGGAGTGGTGACCTAACCTGTAGTAACAGGTTCAAAGCAGCTGACTTCTCTGTTTACATAGCACCTTTCACCTTAAAAAGAACTTTCACATAAATAATCTCATTTGATAAGTTTTCTACAGCCTAAATGCATATGCTGCTTTTCTCAGTGGGCCCCACCTGAACGCTAGACAACAGTATACCATGATAGGATGAAACCCTTCAGCCTACCTTACCAGGATCACTAAATAGACTAGTGAGGAAAGAGTTTTCAAATAATAGTCCTTTCCTGTCCTGTGATGAGCCGCAGGATGGTTTCCCAATACAATCTGAAGTTCAAACAGAATAAACTTTATTATAGCTTATAAATAAAGCTCTAAAGATGCGTTTTACTAAATAAATTTAAATATCAGTGCAGTTTCCTTAGTCTCTAAATTCCCCTTGAGAATTTCACTTTACAAATGAAATACACAATACATGTTTTTTCAACTTTTTAAAAATTATTTTAAGTGTGTTTTTCCAGGACCCATCAGCTCCAAGTCAAGTAGTTGTCTCAATCTCGTTGTGGAGGGCGCAGCTCACAGTGGCCCATGTGGGGATCGAACTGGCAACTTTGTTAAGAGCACCGCACTCTAACCAACTGAGCTAACCGGCCGCCCCCGGCAATACATTTTTATTTAGAGTCCGGGAGGATTTCTGTCAGATTATCTCAGAGGCAGTTCTCTACAGAACATGAGACCTGACGCTGAAATCTAGGCAGTCACCCCAATTTCAAAGAGTGCTTGTCCATCGATAAGTAACCTTTTGTTAAAACTTAGGGCACAGTGCATTCCTTTGTACCTAAAAGTGTTATGTGGCACGTACTTACCTTTCAGCAAATGTGAACTTAGATTTATTCAGAAATGTTATTAAAATGTCATGGTACCCTATAGAAGATGTCCTGGAATATCACACAGGACAGGGCAAAGTTTCTCAATGCCTTTGCTTAAACATGTCTAAACTGTCTGGTCAAGGCTAAACCCCTGCATCTGTGGGAGTTTCATCTTGGGGCTCTGACTCTATGTTCAGTATACTCACAGCTTGAGCTCCATTTTTTTTTTCTTTCTTCCCTCCCTTCTTCCCTCCCTCCCTCTCTCCCTTCCTTCCTTCCTTCTTTCTTTTTTAAAATATTTTTTTATTTTTCAATTACAGTTGACATACAATATTATATTAGTCTCAGGTGTACAACATAGTGATTAGACATTTATATAGCTTACAAAGTGATCACCCCGATAAATCTAGTACCTATCTGACACCACACATAATTATTACAATATTATTGACTATATTCCCTATGCTATACTTTATATCCTCATGACTATTTTGTAACTACCCATTTGTACTTCTTAATCTTTTCTCTTTTTTCACCCATCTCCCCAACCCCGCTCCCATCGGGCAACCATCAAAACATTCTCTACATCTATGGGTTTGTTTCTGTTTTGTTTGTTCCTTTATTTTGTTCTTTAGATTCCATATATAAGTGAAATCATATGGCATTTGTCTTTCTCTGTCTGACTTACTCCACTCAGCACAACACCCTCCAGGTCCTTCCATATTTTTGCAGATGGCAAGATTTCATTCTTTTTTATGACTAAGTAATATTCCATGATATATACATACCACCTCTTCTTTATCCATTCATCCATTTACGGACACCCAGGTTGCCTCCTTATCTTGGTGATTGTAAATAATACTGCAATGAACATATAGATGCACATGTCCCTTCAAAGTAGTGTTTTGGGTTTCTTTGGAGAAATAACCGGGAGAGGGATTAGAGGGTCCTTTTTTTGTCTCTAGTTATAGCCCTTATTTTAAAGCCTACTTTGACTGGTATAAGTATTGATACCCCAGCTTTTTATTTTTGTTTCCATTGTCAATAAATATCTTTTTTCATCCGTTTGTTTTCTGTCTGTGTGTGTCTTTCAATCTGAGGTGAGTCTCTTGTAGGCAGCATATGTAAGGGTCTTGTTTTCTTATCCATTCAGCCTCCCTATCTTTTGATTGGAGTATTTAATCCATCTACACTTAAAATAATTGTTGATAGATATGTAGTTATTGCCATTTTATTATTCATATTTTTAATCCTTTTTTTCCCTACTTTTTCTTGAAGAAATCCCTTTAACATTTTTTGCAATAGTGGTTTGGTGGTGATGAACTCCTTTAGCTTTTTCTTGCCTGGTAAGCTTGTTCTCTGTCCTTCAATTCTAAATGATAGCTTTCCTGGGTAGAGTAGCCTTGTTTGTAGGTCCTTGCTTTTCATTTACTTTGAATATTTTATGTCAACCCCTCTGGCCTGAAAATTTTCTGTTGAAAAATCAGCTGACAGTCTTATGAGAAGCTCCATTTATGTTAAATCAATACTCTGTGCCACAGTGAACTGGAAGACCAAATACAGTGGATAAAGTTTATCACTGGATACATGTAGAAGAGGTTTCAAAATAATTGAAAGCATAACACACTAGCTTTGTCTCCATGGCAATCTCAATTTTGTGTGTGTTCCCACAGATGATTCTGAAACAGAAGAATCAGCAGATCTACCCCAGGAAGTGGGAAGTATAGATGAAGATACTATTACAAGTACAATTGCTGCACCGATCACAGAAACATTAATTGAAAATACGAATACTACCCTCTTTGAGGAAGAGGATAAGCAGCTGGAGTTTATATTAATGGTATTGATCCCGTTGATTTTATTGTTCCTCCTACTCTTATCAGTGGTACTCCTTGTAATAAACTATAAAAGAAAAAAAACTAAACAAGGTAAATATTTTGCATGTTCCCAATTCCAGACAATTGCTTCATGTGTTAATGAACAATCAATAAAACAAAATACTTTTTTTGCTTCTACACAGAGCCTTTTAGCCGAGGATCTCAGAGTGCTTTACAGACATGTGAGTATCATCCTAACACCGTCCTGGAGGTGGGGATGGGGTAAAAGAAGGAACTGAGAGGTTTTAAAGTTAAGCAAAGGACTCCATAAAATAGTAAGTCAGAAATCACATATTTCAATGAAGTCTTCCAGAGTTTAAAAATGCTATATTCCTTTCTTTTTAAGAAGAGAATGTTTCAGTCTAAATTGAAATTTAGGCTGCCAGCTCTGTACCCGAACCAGATGAGGGCCCTGTATAATCTTTGCCAATAGGACAATGTAACATGTCCTCACTGTTGGAGGAAAGGGTAAGGCTGGTGAAGCAGTGGGGCAGACTGTTTAGGATGGGTTGGCTGGAGGCCTTGGGGTCGTTCCACAAGAAGTGGATTCTTCCATCTATCTTTCTGTCATAGATAGTGTTTTCTCCCCTATGCCACATCCCAATGTGATCTTGAAAAGGGCTGGTTGAAGCATTGTTTTTATTCCCATTAAAGCTATTCTAACTTTTATAAGAAAATTCCAAATTGGCTAAAGATTACTGTCGTCAATCCGAAACCCATCTCGTGGAAAATTCCCTAGGTCTGACATTGGCTTTGAGAGTATTCAGTTCCAATTCTAGGAGCATCAAGCACTAGATTTTATGGTAGTGCTAGGTCCCAAACAGACTTGGGTACTTTGGGCTTGTGCTGGTAAAAAGGACTCCAATTAGATTTTTAAGTTGAAGCCTTGAGTCATTCCAAAAGTCACTCAAGGGATGAGAATTTCTCTAATAAGGAAAATGTTCATATGTGCATACAAAACTCACTCTTATGTTCCTTAACCCCCTTAACAGGGCACCCCTGAGATCATGGCCTTGGCTTTGCTCAACGTCCTTGCACTAGGACAGCCTTAGAGCTCTCAGCAGGAACTGTAAATGGTCATTTTCCATTATGTCCTCAGGTACCGCAAATGGGAGCTGGGGAAGATGCACTGAAGTGCATTACCTTTCATGATAGCAGTTGAGCTATTAGATTCCAAGCATGTAGGAAGTACACATGTTTCTCCATTGCTTGAAATTGCAGGGTGACCTAAAAACAGTGGTCACTCGGGAGCTCCTTTGTAAGCTAAAGAAAAGGAAAAGGCAAACATAGCTACCTGGAGCCCAGTGATTTTTAAAGTAGGGAAAGTGAGAATTTCCTGCCCAAACCATTGCCCCACAGGTAGTATTACCTAATGGGGTCATGAGGTTGGGGAGAGTTTGGGGGCATCCAATCAAATGGTCATGCTCTCAGGCTCTAAATCCAGAAAGGGATTTTTTCATTGAACGTGATTGTGGGAATTTCAAAGTTCAAAAGCCATACACAAGTGAGAACCAGCCTCGCTCTCAGACATGACCCATCCATACGTCCTACACTGTAGCCATACTTGAAGTATTTGCTGTTCCCAGTACATGCCTTGCACATTCATGACGCCTCCATGCCTGGTGGACGCTCTCTCTTCTATCAGGAGTTCCTTCTTGTCTGCTTGGTAAACTGCAACCCCACTCTTCCGTGCTCGGTTTGAAAGTTGTTATGAAGCCCCGAGTAATCACTCCTCAGGCAGAATTAATCATCACGTCTTCTGTGCTCTCATTGACTGTGCACGGTATTTACATTGGCAGACATTGGTGAATTGCCTTTTTGTGGTCTCTCTTTCTTGCTAGGTTATATTCTCTTTAAGGTCCAAGAGAACCAAGAACTTGTCTTGTTTATCTTGTTTAACCGTGTTGGCATGGAGGTTGAGAGTACAGACTCTGGAACCATATTGCCTAGGTGGCTTTTGCATTTCCTAGTTCTGTGACCTCTCTGTCAGTTTCTTCATCTGTAAAATGGGCAAATTCAAAACCGACTCATAGAGTTGTGAGAATTAAATGGCTTCATGTATGAAAACTACTTAGAAAAAACAGTACCTCGTGTATTGTACGGTAGTAGTTTATTATTATCTCTTTTACCTAACATGTTGCCTAACCCAACACACAGGTTAGTTGCTTATAAATGTCTGTTGAATGAATGAGTTAATGAAACAGTATTAGAACCTTTTTTAAAGAGCACCTATTCTCGTGGATTAAAAACAAATTTGCATGTTGTCCTTAATATATATTGGCATATTCTGTTAATTTAAATATATCTAACTTTAAGAAACCACAACATAGAACACTAGGAATTTCAAAGCAATTGCTTATCACACAAGTTTTTGGTAAAGAGAGCTTTATTTGAGTATTTTCTTTTACTAGCCACTCCTGTAATATAGATACAGGTGGTTAAGTTTAACACTTGAATATATCTTCAGACAAACCAACTGCTAAAAGGTTAACAATTACTTTTCACTGAAGTCTACTCATTCATATTTAATATTATATTGCAAATCAATAAAAGGAGAACATTTAAATTAACAAAATTTGATTTAAACACATTTTTTTTCCTCCCAGGAAAAATAAAACTGTCATACTGGGTCAGCATTTTGCTTGGAAAATTCCCAAAGGACTGTTTTGTGGGAGGGCATGGATGATGTCCCCTCAGAGTTAGGAATAGACACGTTGTTTCTTTTCCCAAGTGAACAGAGGCTGCTATATTCTTCTACATCAGGAAATAGATTTTTTAATTTGACAAGTGGGGAGGACTTGGCCAACATTTTTAGGAAGAACACTTCATCCGATTGGAAATTACCTTTTTTCTTTGGGTCTGTCCTTTTCAAGTCCAGGAAAAGGGAAGGGCTGTGTAGTAACTTGTTCTATTGTCATTCTTCCTATACCTCCAGGCATTAAATTTGCAGTTGTTATTATTTAATGTTTATTAAGTGTCTTGATGTACTGTGTCTCTCTGAAAGAGCTGCAGGGGAAACAGCTGGCAGTAAGCCATCACTTTATAAACAGGCTGGGGCTTCATGACACCTGGCTCTGCTCAGTAAATCTCCAGAAAGAGACTCTCTTGCTTGCTCACTGTTCGGCATGGAAACAAGATAAACAAGCCAGCCTTCTGCTGGCCTCCTGCCCCCACCCCCATCCTTCCACCCCAGCAGTCCCACTGTAAAGTGCACGGAGTAGCTGGGAGCAGGGCATTGTCAGGCTAAGTGGGTATAATGTAGGAACGGAAAGAGGAGGACAAAGTGGGGAGGAGGATGTGAAATGGAAAGACTGTGGGAGGGAAAATGGAAGCAAGTGCGGGTGGGGGGCTGTGTTGAGAGCTGCATTTGCCTCCTAGTTGCAGAGGAGTAGGTGGCTATTAATAAAGAGATATAGGCCAGGTGGAGTGGAGCGGGCAGCGCCTGATTGCTGAGGACGGGTAATTGGTCTCCCTCCTGGTTTAATGCTCTGTTCTGGCGCGCTCTCCCAGATGTTTTTTCTGTTGCCATGGCGGCTGGGGCAGGGGTAATGGTCCTGGAGCAGGGGAGATGAGGCCACAGAAGGCTTTTTGCTCTGTTTGAATACTGATTACAGGAGCTTCACATTTGGTGCATCTGGACCACTTTTGTAATGGGGTTTTAAACTTTCCATCATCTGCATGCAGGGGTAGCTTCTGCTGACTGTGAAGCCTGCAGGCGCTCAGATTATAAAGATAAATCCATGCCCTGAACAGTGGGGCTGCAGGGCCACATGCTCCCAGAGAAAATAGTGGAGAAGAAGATGTGGAGTGTGTGTGTGTGTGTGGAGGTGGGGGGGTGGGGGAAGGTGGTGTCATTAAGCAGGAAAGAGGGAGAGGGAGGAAGAGGGAGTGACAAAACAAGGATTTTTATGGGTCACCTGTAAGGGAAGTTCAATTGTGTAGGGGCTTAAGGAAATAGCATGTAAATTTTAGATGAAAAAGTGTGTCTATATGGCACATACTCCCCTTTCCCCAAAGTTTCTGAGGAGTCAGGCATCTTCAGGAAGCTTCGGATTCCTATGGGGGTGGGCAGGAAGACATAACTTACAGCCTCTCGAAGGTAAGCAGTGATGATGGCATGAAACTTCCATCTGTGCCCAGCTTTCCTGGATTAGCAATGCCATTCAAGCTTGCCAACCCACAGGCAATTACAGTGGCTTCCAGCGGCTGCCAGGAGCTCATTTCCAGGTGCCTGCTGGTTAGGTTCCCTCACTGGGGACCAGCAGGCCGGAGAAAAGGAGGCCTCTGATTGCCAAGGTTCAGAAACATCAAGCTGTTTAGTGGACCTCTACAAAGTGGTTTGTTTCTTCATGGTTTTCACGTCATAAACGGTGCCGCGGGCCTATGCCACGCACTTGCTTGCCATCATTGCCTCAGTTCTCTGGGTGCATTGAGCCCCCTGCCAAACAAAACAGAGGTTGAGCTGGGGCATGGGGCTCTAATTCTTGCCACATGTTCATTTAGAGTCTGAGCTGCCGTAGAGCCATTTTGCAAACTGTTACCTGACTCTCTTCTTAACCAACGGGAGCAATAAGTAGGCGTGTTGGATGTTTTGCTGTTATGATGCTAACACTGAGTCCAAAATACTGGCAATGACTTCAACCCCAGTGCCAGACAATCCAGATTAAGATTTATTTATTTATTCTGTAAATATTTACTGTGTGTTTACCAGGCACTGTACTAGATAGATGGGAGGTAAGAGGTGCCAGGACAAACAGGACAGACATGATCCTTTGCCCTTTTGCAGCTATGGTCTACTGGGAGAAACAGAGGAAGAAGAATTAAGCAGATGAATTGGTTAATGACAAATTGTGGTAAATGCTCTGAAGGAAGCAAGCAAGTTGTGGAGCTGGAGAACAATAGGAAAGAAGGTCCCCACTTCAGATAGAGGAGGTGGGGGAGTGCTCCCTGAGAAAAGAGTGTAAGCTGAGAAGAGAGCACGTGAGGGATCCAGCCATGCAAAGAGTAGGTGCAAGGAGAGTTCCAGGGGCAGCCCTGGATGGAGTATCCCGTGTCCTACTCTGGGACAAAGGGACAGTCACAGTGTTTCGCTTGGTGTGTCAGAAGGAGACAAAACAGCAATGCTTTGAACTGGGACATTCTGGGGCAGGGGCCAAGGAGCGAGTCCTCTTGTAGGACCCTTTTTCTCCTCCCCTTACCACTGCTCTTCTCTTTGTGTGGAGAAAACAAACAACGAGGGATGAACATCTCATCTGAAATGAATGCTCTCAGAGCACCATCGTGTCTAAAATGAAACAGCCATACATGGATTGGGACCTCATTTCAATATGGCAATCAGTGCTTGCTGGACCTAGAGGTTAATTATTGCTCCTTTAAACAAGCCATTTACTTAAAGCCATTTTGTTCTCTTTGTAGAACAGATTTCAGCTGTTGTCGAAGTGAAAAATTGTTACGGACAAACAAAGCTAACATGACCTTTATGTTCATTCTCTTTCAGATGAACTGGGAAGCGACAACTTGAAAGTGTAAGTCTTCTCTGCACACTCCAATCCAGCTCAGTGTGGAACAGGACCTTTGGGAAAAAAGCAGATTAGAGGGCCATCTGCCTTTTTAAACGTTTTTGTTCTGATATCCCTTGTGGGGGACTTCTTGCTTCCTTGGCCCCAGGACACAGCCCCTAGAGGCCTGCAGAAGGAGAACCCAGTCCCCAAACCTCATTCCAGGGATGTGTGGGATGAGGACAGGGTCCTCTGTTTAGAAAAGAATCTTTTTCTGACTGCTACCAATTTCAAATGCATAGTAGTTAAATATTCTGTCCCTGGGTGTCTTTCAAGGACATCAGTACATTTATTTGGGTTAAAAATTTTATCACCAGAGAAGACTCTTTCGCTGCTAGTAAGAGAGGGGAGCCCTGGTAGAAGAGGAATGGAGGAGAAAGAAAGGGAGTTTGGGGTGAGGGGGCAGAAAGGACGGGAGGGAGAGAAATAGAAGATTCACCCCAGAAGAATGTTCTAGGGCAATGCACACCTCCTCCTGTTCCCCACTCCCCTGCAGCAGCCTTCCTCCTTACTTAGCTCACTTCCTCTACAGGGTGTAACACCTACTCACCTGGCCTGCCGTTTTAACCAGGGGCTTCTTTCCCCTAACTGTGCTAAGCCCTGGCAAGTGAATGGCAGTGGATTTCATTCAGAAGCAATGGCTCCATTTCTCCAAGACAGAAAAGCCTGGGAATTGAGTGCAGAGGTCATGCAAGTAGGCTGTTAGCTGTGGACTCTTGGCCTGGGGCAATGATCAAAAACCCCAAAGAAAGGGAAGTGAAATTAAGCAAGGCGACAATGCTAAATGTGGCAACTCCCTGGGGGAACCTCACGGGTGGAAGGCTTGCAGCCTTGACTTTGAACCTTCAAGGGGGCTGAACCTCCTGGGTTTCCTTTCAGGCCCCGTGCTGGGCTGGGTGCCCTTGCCCTCCATGTTTGCATCAGTGATTGATGACGAAGGTTTGTTTTAGTTGTAGCCTTTCTTCTTCCTAGAGTTTGGTTCACTTGAATAGGGCACACACTCCGTCGGCCCTGGTATGGAAGACACGGAATCACGTGCCTCATCCTCTCAGTTAACATTCCAGGCTCTCGCCACATGACGTGCAGCGCACCACTTCTTTTTCTTTCAACAAGATTTTTGCTCTCTTTCTAGCCCTATTTTTGAGGAAGACACACCCTCTGTCATGGAAATAGAAATGGAAGAGCTTGATAAATGGATGAACAGCATGAATAGAAATGGTATGTGGTAACCTTGTATTTTCTGTCCTCTCTAGTAAGAGACGGATGCACGAGCTTTATAAATATCCCATAATTCTTAGAGTGTGACAGTGTGAGCCCAATCCACATTAGAGCTGGTACATGCGGAATAATACAGTTGGGTCTGAGCATCCTTAAATACTCAGTTTGATTATTGCATTGTTGCCATTTGTTTTTATTTTTGTGCAAGTTTTTCCAATGGTCTTTGTCAAGAAGAAAATGGTCTTTTTTTTCAAGTAAGGAAATCTCTGAGTCCAAATTATCTGCAAAAAGCATCTGGCATTACCTTATATTTAGAGATCTATGATTTAAATCTTTATATGTTTATAAAACTTTACCAAATATAGTTCACAGAGATCGGTGCTCTCTAGTACAATAGATACTAGCCATATGTGGCTATTTAAATTAAAATGTAAAGAAATAAAAAGTTGAAAATTTTGTTCCTCAGTCAGTCTAGCTGTATTTTGAGTGCTCAGCAGCCACTGTGGCTAATAGGAACTATATTATATAGCACAAATCTAGAACATTTCCATTGCTGTAGAAATATCTGTTGGACAGCACTAATATAGATAGTAATATAAATATCCCCATGGAACTTAATTTTCAATTGATAACTGGCAGTAATTGTAGTATATGTTCTTAACTTTTCATTAAATCAATATTTGGACTTAAAAAAATTAGGATAACTGTTTTTTCTTTTTAAAATTCCTTTAAAAATCAATACATTATTTTAATGCTCAGATTAAGCTAATAAAATTCACTATTTATATTATCACATCCTTTGTATTTTTAACATTTATCTTTAAAAAAAATACCCTGGCGTCTGTCAGATGCAACAATCTACGATGGAGTTCTCAAATCCAAAAATTTGTTATTAGAATTATTGTACCAGAGGCTTATAAGATGAGTTTTCGAAAAGATTAGAGCCATGCATCTAACCTGTACCATTTCGAACAGTTTTTCATAGTCCAATATTGAGGGAAGAATGGCTCTGGGAAGCATTTGAGGGTAGGAGTGGGTCATTAAGACAATCTGTAAAGTAGGTTCATTTTGTTGTTTTTAGTTTGTAAAAGTAATATACATACACAGTAGAATTTGGAAATTTCAAAATAAAGTAGAAAGAAAAGCAATTCCACCACCCAAAGACAACCTCCCAATATTTTGGTGTATTTCCTTTCATTCCTAAGGCCATTTTAATACAAAATCATGATCCTATTACACTCCCTCAAACCATAAAGCTGGAAAAAGGCATTTCTGTTTGACAAGGAAAGCAGAGAGTTATTTTGATACACAGGTGACAGACCCAATAGTTATTTTTCCCCCTTAAAAATAGTAGTGGTGTAATAGGAGAGCATTCTGATGACCTTAAGAAGGTTAGTGGCTCCCTCCCTCTACCTGCTTCTTTTTGATCATGCACCCTGACGGAAGTCACACTCTGCAATCATCAGGACCTCTGGTGAAGCCATTTTATTCCAGTGTCTAGCCTGAAACATGCAGATGCTAGCTTTTGGAGCCTCATTGGGGTTCTTTGGGGACTGAAGAACCAAGCAGTGATGAATTGTGCCCTTTCCAACAGGGCCAGAAGCACATTGAAGCCTTGGATGGGTGCTATTAGTGCCTTTTCCATTTAAGAGCCTGGCCACCATTAATCTTTTAACCTCTGGAACGCCCTGGTGAGGCCACGTCTGCACAAATAACTGTACAGACCAGGGAAATGTGATGCTCAACTGTATGAGTTTTGTGGATAGAAAATAGGATTTCCGTGACTAACAATGAGTTTGCTTTTATTCTGTCCTAGCCGACAGTGAATGTTTACCTACTTTAAAAGAAGAAAAAGAATCAAACCACAACCCAAGGTACTTCTAATTTCTACTGTAGATTATATGTATATGAGGGGAGGGACTTGGAGACCACAGTAGAGCACTCTTGCTCATCTTCCCTGTGTCTGTAAGTTTTATATGACAATTTACATGGGTGTATCCGTGTGTAGCGTGGAGAAAAGCAAGTGTGAGTTATGGAAAGTGGAGAGCTACAAAGTAAATAGCGTAGTGACTATTTATTTTTAGAAATAAATTAGTGTTGACATTTTCTTGCCCTTTTAAAGAGACACTGTTAAGTTGGCTTCTGTTTTAGTTATAAAACTTTCTGATTATAACAAACCGTAGGTTTGTTTATCCTGAATGAGTAGATATTTGGTAAGGAAAATGGATGGAGGTAAGAGTCTCAACCGTCTCAAAGGGGTAGCTGTAAACAAGAGTAAGTAAAATGAACATCTGAAAAAGAAAAGAAAAGACAGAGAACCCTATTTGGATGGGATTGTTATAAGAGAAGTAAAAAAAAAAAAAAAATCAAAAAACAAAAACATATTTCATTCTACCACTAGGTGGCTCTGCTTGATAGAAAATTTTCGTGCACGGAGCTTGGGTGTCTCAACATCCCACAATCTCATTTAAATTATATTATCTTTTGTGAGGCTAGAAATTAGCGTGTTTGGGGTGTTTTTCGTCAGAGAATTGTTTGGTCAGGACGTGGAAAGTGCTCGCAGGAAATAGGATCGACCATTCAACAAGTCAAGGTCTTGCTCCCCAGAGCACCACTGTGATGTGGGGGGCACCGAATTGTTGACAGGGGCGCCTTGAGATAACCAGTGAGCAGAGAGCTTGACTGAGCCCATGACTCAGATATTACACTTCTGTTCGAAAAATAGAATAAACTTTCAGAGCAGGATAAACACCACCCGCCTTCTCTCCGTCCATGTTAACCAGGGGTCCTGTGCTAACCATCTTAAACGCTTCCCAAGTGCAGTCACTTGTCACTGGGCATCCCTAAAGCCAGAGCATCTCAGCGAAAGACTGACTGGTTATTAGACAGTGATTGGGGCAGTCAGGTGTTCGTCTTCTGGATCCTTGCTCTGCATCTTCCCCTAAACCTCACCTAAAAAGTCGCCACCCTACGTATCCCCACATCATACCACCACCATCTTACGGAGGCAAACCTCAGCTCTGATGCCATAGTCTACGTCTTATTGCAGGTTTCAGTCCTTGGTACCTCTCCAGGTATTTGCATGTGGACATTTATTGCTCGTTCAGAAAACATTCTATCTTATTTAAATGAAATACCAGATATTAACAAACAGAGGAAAGACAACAAATGCTAGAGGTAGTATCACAAAGGACATTACAAAGGAATATTTTCCCCACGTTTTTACCTTACCTAAAAATGAGCCACTAAGTATGTCTAGTATAGGTCTCAGGTCACCATCAAAACCCTATAAATATCTTCTCACTGTATCTCTGATGGACACTGGCAAATGAGGTGAAATGTCAGTGGTTTTTAAATATCTGCCTCTTGTTCTTTGACATTATTGGCAACATAGAAGAAGCTTAACATTAGAGAATTATATAATGGTGAAAGCTTCTTAGAAATCATATTTTTTAAATATTGAGAGGTTTGTCTTCAAAATAAGTTCTAGCTCATTTCTGCCTATAAGGCAAAAAGGCTTAACCTATTTGGAGAGCTGCTTTATGCTAAGTTATTGTCTTTTAAAGAGAATGTCCACATTCCTCCGTTGGTCTTGAACTGTCCGGCTTTAATTCACAGGACAACTGTCAGACCTTCACCTCATTCCTTTCTTATGAAACCAGCACCAGCGTTATAGATCCAAGAGGGGCAAGTCCCAGGACGGGTGCCATGGGGCACTTTCTGGTTCCTTTAAAGGGTATTACGCTATTGCAAAGCAAATTTAATGTTTATTCATAAAAGTTCAGAAAAATACAAAGTACCTGGCAGAAAAAAACTCTCAATAAGTATTGGGTATTATTATTATTATTATTTAAAAAGCTAATATTGATGTACATAAACTCACTGCCTTTTGGTGTAATACGGCTATGTCCTAGGCCCAGACATATCTATATTGTTGTGTGTGGCATTAATTTTGCCCATGGTTTCCCTGGTGACTTCTTTATGGCCCTCGCCAATCCTGAGAAATCAGGAATTTGTTTGATCTTCTAGGAATGACGTGGAGACGTTCGATTCCTCTCCGTTACCAGCATAGGGCCATTACTGTTGGTGATTTCAGAGCAGACCTCTTAGCAGTCCGGAGTTTTTAAAAGGATATATGTATAGTTTGGATTCTTTTATAGTTTGGATACGTTTTCTTTTCTGTCATGATTTCATTTATATTTCTTTCTCCTGCTGTTTGAATTGCACTGAGTATTGGTGAAACTATTACTTTTCTCGATCTAGTCACCGTCCTACACATTGTGTGCAGAGTTCAACCTTCTCTCATGAAAGTCCATAATCTCAGGTCTCTCTGAATTTTGAGTATCTAATCCAAGACAGCAATAAGACTTGTTTTTTTCTCCAAAAGTTTGTGCATCGTTAGAGATACAAGTGGAAAGTGCATTCGTCCTTGGACTCGGAGTCAGAAGACTAGTTTTAAGACTTGCCTTGAATTGTCCTTTGTTCCTTACGCTAAGACCAGTCACTTGAACTCTCTGAGTTTCAAGTCCTCATCATGAAAAATGGAAATAGTGACACTTGTTCTTCTAGTTTCACAGGTTCATCAGAGAGAGAAAAAACACTTTGTCAGTGTAAAGCACCACGCAAATGAAACTCATTCTTTTCTGCTCTGGCAACAGTTCTCCCCACTTCTCTAGTGGGCTTTTTTGTTTTTTTAAAGACTATATTTTAGAGCAGTTTTAGGTTCAGAGCAAAATGAAGTGGAAAGTACAGAGATGTGGCCCCCACACTTGCACGGCCTACCCCACTAGTGACATCCTCCACCAGAGCGGTACATTTGTTGCAATCAAGGAATCTACGTTGATACAGCCTTACCCCCAAAGTTCCCCATTGGCTTTTACCCATGCGGGTTAGCCTTCCTCTGCCATGTAAGCAGTATGCAGTTGACACTAATGCTTCAGAAAGTATGTAACAGTCACTGAGGATTAAATTTACTGGCGAACACATTTCCCCATCCTCCTTCTAAATTAAAACTTCTGGAATCCGTTTACAGGCTGCAGCCCTTCTTAATGCTAAAAAGTTACCCTGACATAGAAGCTCTGTTATACAGAAAGTCTGCTGTGCTTCTGGGAAAAAGGAGTGGATCTGGTGCTCATCCTGCACTTAACGTACCACATTGTGGGCAAAAACGTCGACTTTCTCTTGTCAGGGTCCGTAATCTCCACATGTCCCCACATGTCCCATTGGCCAGCTGCTGTTTGTTACTTTGCCCTGTCCTCATTGGAGGGACATTTTTCTTGAGCTATGGAATCTAAAATTTTGCATCAGATTTACATAAGGGCCAGAGATGTACAAAGTACTATGGGAAGTTTATGTTATGGTTTTCCTGTCTTTAGGAAAACAATGGGGAAAGACAAAGGAATTGTGGGGAAAGGGGGTTTCTATACTTATTTCTCACATCAGCATTTGCCCCTGTAATTCATACCTGGTACGTGCCAGGCATTGTACGAGGTACTGGGAACAGTGTCAGTGGAATAGTAAGTGTCCAAGCGGTGGGGCAGGGCAGTGGGAGAGGTCTGCCCTAGAGCTGAAGAGAATGTCATCACTGACATTGCTAAGTATTGCCAGTGTATGGTGATAGCAAAAAAACCACCCACTGAGTTGGTTTTATTTTTGTGTAAATTCTCTGTAAAGAACGCACTCCCTTATTGTCTATCCCTTGCAACACCTTCCCAAATGCCACTAGATTGTGGTAAAAACAAGAAAGATAGAGTCCTTTTTATCATGGCACTTAGAGGCTAGCCAGGGTCTTCCTTCTTCCTGAGGTCTTTATAGTTGGACAATTTTCTGAAAGCATGGTGTTTCTGTCTCTGGAAGCTTGGGTGAACAACCACAGAAAAGTAATTGCAAATATTAGCTGAGTACCATCTTCTTTCCCTTTATGCCTGTTGGCCACAATGACGATTTTATGTTGAATAGCAGCATTGGGAAAGATTAGGGGAAAAAATTAGATCAGGCTCCATCCATGTGGATTTATAATTTTGAAAGTGCAATAATCACATTAACAAGACATTTATATAGCATTTTCTATATGTCCAATGCCTAGGCACTATTACCTAGGAAATTAAGGCAGAGAGAATAACAGTATACCCGTTCTGGTTTTATAATAATTCTATTGTTTATTCTATTGACTTATCTCTGAGCTCAGTGACAGGATAAAAATGAATCACCTCAATATTTTTTCAGGAAAATCCAGGTTTGTTTCATAGAGCATTTTGTGAATTTCTTCCTATTTCTTCCCTTCTCTTTGTCTTATTTTGGAGAAAGTACAATTGTTGATGTAGTTTTTCAGAATGCATTTATTGAGCACCTACTATGTGCCTGGCACTGTCTACATCATGCCAAGACAACCAGTTAAAAATGAAATAATCCATCGGAGTGACCCTGGAACTCAGAAAGGTTGTGATATGTCCAAGTTCACACAACAAGTTTATGATAAAGGTCAATCTAGAGAAGAGTTTCTTTTAAAACTGCATTTAAAAATTTTCTTGTACTAATTAGTTAAAATAAAAGAGATATTCTCTAAATTAACAGACAAATTAGAAATTTTGAAAAAAAGAACACTTGGCAGCAAGAAAGCGCAATCATTGACAAGACTGACCCATTAATTGCAGGAAGACAGTAGTTTTGTGTGAACTGGGTATTTTAATTTATAAGTTTCTTTCCTCTTTTCCTCTCTAGTCCCTCAAAAGTCATTTATAAGTTGAAAAGTATCAAATATTAAGTGTATTAAGTGCCAACTGGTTTCCCTCAAATCTGAGTTAAGTATCATAAGGGATACAAAGTGCCAGTTCATAATCCTGCAGGATGATAACCTCCAGGAACATTGTTAAAATGCAGGTGTGTGTGTGTGTGTGTGTGTGTGTGTGTGTGTGTGTGTGTGTGCGTGTGTGTGGTGGGGGACGGGTAGGAAGATGTACTAAATTTAATAAACAGCATTTCTTGAATAGTGGCCCGGATTATGTCTACACGATGGGCATGATCTACGTGTCTTGGACTAATTCTAGGCCTGACTCTGATGTTAGCCAGATGTGTGACTTCTATAATCTCACTCGAGCCAGGCCTCTTTCAAGAAGGAGAAGGGACGTTATATGGATGCAGAGAAAGGGAGCATGATCTAATTGTTACGTGACTTTGTGCTAAACTGAACTCTGCACTCCCCAAAATCCAAGTTAGAGAGCATCGTAACACAAGAAAGGTTGAGGGTAGATTTATTGCCATCTTTAGAGAGAGGGAACATTAGCTGTGGTCATGAAGAGGGATTGTTACAAGATAAACTGGTCATAAGAACAAAGAGGTTTTATCTGATCCTGACGGCAACAAAGGGGCAGTTATGAAACAAGGTGTTAGAGTTGCATCCGTCCTCGTTTAACTGGTAGCGTTCCAATGAAAGGCTTTCTTAAAAATAATAGAATTATGCTTTTGAATCAATTCCATTTGTTTTTCCAGTTTGTAGGCCTGTTACTATACAGGCTTTTGGGAAAGCTGCCCCACATTCTTAAAATAGCTATATAAGACTCCGAGAAACATTACTCACTAATGCTGCTCTCACAGACAAATTACTAAGACTGTATGAATTAACATCAAGGCAAGCAATAGAAGTTTGAGGCAAGATCACTTATTTTATCTGTTGCAGTTCTGTGGCGGTTTGCCAAGATATTTTTCACAGGGAACTGTAGAATTTGCCAGAGTTAAAATGTCTGGGCTTATTTGATTATTTCAGGGAAATGATAAATAGCCACAAAGACAGCAGGAAACACTTCTAACTAAATAAAGGAATGAGCAAGAGAGAGAGACTGCCTCCAGGCTTAGGTGGTAGGCCAGGTTGCTGACTTACTTACAGGCCTGATGGCCAGTGAACCACTGGTGAAAATTTGCATGTCAGAGTTATAACTCTACAAATGACTTGATGTCTCACAGCTATAGCAACTTGTACCCACGTTGGGACTGTCTCTTATGTGGCACGGCCTGTCAGGTTGCTCATTGTCTACAGAGCTGTAGCAGTACACGCCATACGTGAGCTCCTGTGCTCTTTGGTGCTTTAAGTAAATGAGTTCTGGTAGGTGGACAATGTTACATACGTTAAGCCTTCAAAATGCTTCTAGAATGTTCTAAACAAACCACATTTAAGTACATTCTCTTCAGAAACTGAAAGTTTGTTTTGGAAGATGGTTTCTTAAAGGCTTTGGGTATTTGAAGCAGTGTTCCAGCCCCTGTTTAACTAACAAATAGTTGCTAGTGTGGAATCTTCAAAATAAGAACATGCATTCATGTTTCTGTATGTCAGGCCTATAGCACAGTGCTTTACCCACATTTTCTCACTTATTGTTTACAGCTCTATAAGGCACAAGGTTTTATTATGAATGTTTTGCAGATGAGATGAGAACAGAAAACTGACGCTAAGAAAGGTTAACTTGCCCAAGGTCACACAGCAAGGAAGTGGCTGAGCCCTGATTCCAGCTCTGGCCATCTGACCCTGTGCTCTTATCTACTGTGCTAAAAATGCCACTGTTAACACATACTAGCATTACTGCTATCATAAAAGCAGCACAAGATGTGAAATACCCAGGCATAAAGTTAACCAAAAAATGCATGGGGTAATATGAAAAGAAATTGTTCACATTTAAATAGAGAGACATAAAAAGATGTAAACAAATGGAGAGAGACATATTGTGTTCCTGAATGAAAGACTGAACAATGTAAAAATTATCATTTTAAATTCAACCCAATCTCTTAAAGATCCCAGTGAACATTTCATCTGGAAGAATCACTGTGCCTAAATAGCCAGGACAATTCTAAAAGAAGGAAAAAGATAGGGAACAGGAGCCAAGATTTGCAGGGAACATGCTCTAATAATTAAAACTCTGTACACCCAGAACCAAACAAGAATTATTAATGGAAAAGAATTGGATATTCAAAAACAGCCTCAAGTATAAAGTAGCATTTCATAGCAAGTGCATTATTAAATAAGTAGTCTTGGGACAACTGACTAACATTTGGGGGAGAAATTCAGAACTCTACCTCATACTTTAGATTAAAATAGATCCCAGATAAACTTAAACATTAAACATCCATAAAAATATAGGTCAATATTATTATAGCTTTAAGGTGGGGACTAATTTGAAAGCATGACACACAGAAACCATATCAGAAAACAATAGACTTAATTACAGTAAAAACGTGAATTTTCTGTACTTCAAAAACCACAATAAATAAAGTTAGAAGGAAAATTACATACTGGAGAAAAGTGTTTGCAATATATATGATGAACAAAAAATTATTAATACACAAACCAATAAAAAAGATAATCGTTCCATTTTAAATATGAGCAAAGAATATCAATAAGCAATTCAGCAAAAGAAAAAATTAAAATCACCAATAGAGCTTTGAGGAAAATGTTTATTATTCCTAGTAATAAAAAAAAAATCAAGAAAAAGGTAAAGGTAAATACTATTTTTACCTATTTGATTTACAAAAGAGTGAAAATAATTATACCCAGTATTGGCGAGGATGTGGGATATTTTCCTAAAAGAAGGAGTTGGGAGAAGATAAATTGTACAGAATTTCTAGGGAAGGTGGTAATTTGACAATGGGCTAGTCAAGTGTTAAAACTGTATACATTTTAACTGAGCAATTCCTCTTCTAGATATTTATGCAAAGGTTAATAATTGGAAGTGTGCAGCAATGTTATAATAAAGAAAAACTAAAATTTGGAAATAGCCTAAATGTTTAATAATAAGGATATGGCTAAAAGTGGGTTTTTTGGTTTTTGTTTTTGTTTGTTTTTGTTTTTGTCTAGTGAGACAATGGTATGCTTTGTAGTCACTAAAAAGATATTGTATATTTGTTAGCAAGGAAAGATATCTATAGAGTGAGAACAGCAGATTACCACACATTATGCATAGTAGGATCCCATTTTTGTACCAAAAAGAATACATATCATTATCACAGAAAAAGTTTGTGAAAATAAATACCAAAATGTTAACTATAGTGAAATTGTTAGTATTTTTATTTTGCTCATTTGTATTTTCCATTTTTTCAACAATGAATATGGATTGGTTTTATAATAATTGAAAAAATCACTTCTATTATAACTGTTGGACATAGATCAGTATTGTGGACAAAAGAGAGCTTGTACCCATTGCTATTCAGCTTTGTATTATTAGACTCTGCTTAGAGTAGCGGAAATATCAAGGTAAGACCACAAAAGGAAAACATGCAATTCAGAGACTTATTATGTTCTGTAGAGATCAACCCTGGATCTTAGAAATATTGTCTCGCTACCACCCAATGTCCAAGAAATGACACCTCCTTGCCCAGTTTGAATTGTTTAGGGTCATTTGAGTTAAGTGAGTTGTTACATCTACTCTTTAGATAAAAAAAAAGTCTTTATTTTCAGTTAGGTTTCCCTTGCAAATCAGTTTTGCTACAGAAGTTGTCTTTTTGACCATGTCTGCCTTCCCCATCCTTTCCCACTGATGGTCCTTCCTTATCACAGCTTCTTCCCCATCTTCACAACACAAACACAAACACAAACGTGCACAAAATGTTTCCCCACCTTCGCCATGGATCTCTCTATCTATGTCTATCAAGCTGCTTCATGGTGTTTCACTGAGCAGGAGAGCACTGGGGTAGGAGTCCAAAGAGCAGGGTCTATTCTAGACTGTACAGGCCTATGAGCTAAGGAGATCTCAGGTCATGTTGATAATTATCATTCAGGCACTTCCTTGGAGACAGAGATCACTTCAAGAAGCGATGTGCTAGGATTTGGGTGGCGGGACACCAAACTAAAAAGAGATTCGGAAGAGAGGCAGAGTGGCCTGCTTTCTAGGAGACTTGGGTGGCAGCATGGTCTTACGGGGAAAAAGCCGTAGAGCCAGATACGTGGCGAAGCTAGCCAAGTTAGAAACAAAAGCACAAATTAGCCAGTCAGCACGGTCACGTCCAAATGCAATGTCCATAATTTCTGTCTACTCACACCCCAAGATGCCTGATGGTTGGATTCTAAATGACACTGAGAAGGCACCTCCAGAACCCATGGATATGAACAAGATGGGATTTTGAAAACATGCCAGGACTGTAGACCCTTGAGGGAAAACAACACAAGCAAATTTTTTTAAAAAGGAAAAAAAAAAAAAAAAAAGCAGTTTGGCATCTCTTTGTAGAGTGGGATTAGATTTAATTAAAGGGGAGAACCCCCGACTCCATCTGGTTCTTTCCACACTGGCAGTGAGGAAGGATATTAGAGCAAGAGTTAGGGGTTATTTCTTGGCTTTCATGGATTTTCTTCTTAGGGATCAAATATAAAACCCAAACTGACCTTTTGTCTCAGCAATTGTGAACTACACACTCTTGGCTTCCTGACTGTTACGCTCTCTTGAGTCACCTCCGTAGTGGAGTGACCAGCTCTTGGTAGCTTCTTGGAAATACACTATTGTTCTGTTTTTTACAGTGACAATGAATCCTAAAAATGAATGGTGCTAATGTTTTCCAAGAGAAGCAGCCCAGGAGGGAGACCGCTGGGCGTGCCAACAGAGGATGAAGAGGATACAAATTTAATTAATTTCAAATCAACATAGACACAAGAACCTTTGGCGGCTGCTTCCAACACCCACTGTTCCTACCGATGGCATCCCCTGTGCTTGGAAGAATGTGCGATTGAGAAGCAGGAGGAAAAAGCCTGGCTGCCGTGCATCGCTGAGGGTGGAGGAGCCGTAGGACACATTCACCTTTCGTCAGTGAGTGTTCCTTCCTCTCAGCCAACCTCCAGCTGACCACTCTCACTCCAGCCATGCTCTCTACATCCTTATTCCCTTTCCGCTTCGTTCCTCGGGGTTTACATCAGGAAGCCGTTTTATCTATGGTTTGCTTCTAGGTCACCTTGTTACCTAATTAGCTGTGGACAATTTCCTCTGATTAGTCAAGTGCTTTGATAGGTCAGCTGCCTTCAGCAGGAAATTTTCTCAAGGCCAGTATGTCATGGAAAAGACAGCAAACAAAGCAAGTGTTTGACTATATGCACCATTCCAGGAGGTGGATAAGCTCGTTTCTACCAGGGTGCCAAGAAGACACAGTGAGAGTCCACAGTCCTGAGGAGATGTTGTGTGGTGCCTCGTGGACTCGGATTGGCCAGATCCAGTCCCCCGTGGGCACTTCTCAGAGGAATAGGAATCTTCAGAGAAAGAGCAAACATTTTCCTTCTCATCTAAAATCACCTACTTTTTCACATTCCCCAAAGCTCCTTCTTGTTCTCACCACAGCTCCCTTGCATGTGGTATGTGGGTAGGGCACAAGTGGGGGGTTATCTGTCACCCTTGTATGTCTCTGAGACCTTTAAGGTCATTTGAAACAAACCATAGGAATGGGAAATATCTGTGCCTGTGGCAGATGTCACTTAAAGAACTCAGTATTCTTTCCTGCCAAGCTGGGACAGGCCTCATGCTCTCCTCAGCACAGCTCTTTGGGTCACTATCGGCCCATCAGAGATGACATTATGCTTGATTTCTACATGATATTTTTTGGCGTCCTCGCGCTAGAAGCAGTGGCGCAAAATGCAGAAGTGCCTGTTTATCACTTCCACTCATGTACGCTCGGTCTCCATTTAATCCTTAATGTTCTGATTCTGACCTTTAAAGCAATCTAGGATATGGGGAGTCCTCAGGTCTTCTACACCTGATATTTTACTCCAGTATAGAAACAGAGAATGAAAACTTTATTTATTTTACTCCTTCATGTATAAACTGAGGGGAGATGAGGTTCACCAGACATTTGCTGGTCGATTTTAGGTGTTGTGTTGGAAAGGCTGCCTTAATGCATAGCAAAAGCTGCCCCTCCTTCCTTTCAGAATCCCTTTACCAGTACTCGCTTTCTGAACTATGCCTGTAATTTTAAAGGCAGAGTTCCAAATCAGGGAGGTCTTTCCACACAGTGAAAGACAGAACTGTCTGGTTGTGTTGAACCACTGCTATTACGCTATCCTGGCACTGCGCAAAGCTTTAGCAAAATACAGACTTTATGGTATCAAACTTCAACAGATTTATCCATCATAGTCTCATTGGGATGTCCTAATACGGAATTTTTGTTTCCACTGCTGTTTTGCCTGTTCATATGCATGTTGTGGTCCACAGTGACTCTCACATATGTATGCCACAACTGCCACTTTCTGAATCATTTCTTCCTATTTGGTTACTTTAAGTTTGTTTTCCATCAACATTTGATTCTCAGAAGTCTCAGCTTTTTTTCCCCTCTCTCTAGATAGCTAGGATTTTTGCTAAACACTTAAGCCTGTAAACTTCACCCAACCTTATCAAACAATGGACTTTAGAAGTTCTGAGAGGTATAAGAGGTCTTGGAATCTCACTTTGATAAAGCAATATTTTATATGATAAAAATACTCTCATTCAATATTTAAAATAACTTCAAATTCCAGAAGAAGCAAACTTCAGTAACCTAACATGGAGTTTATATCTGAGAAATATACTAACCTCTATCATTGAACAGAGTACAAGGCACTTTTTAAAAAGATATATAAAGTTAGTATGGATCAAAACAGTCAAGGGTCGATTCTAGCTCTGTGTATGTTTTTTAATTATCATCCAGTCAATAGACATCATAGATTTATGATAATTTCAAGACTTTTTTAAGTCAAAACTTAGTTTTGTATTTCAAATGATCATTAGTAAAAATTTCATTAATTTGTCCTAATTGGATTGCCAGTCAGAGTAAAATCTGACTTTAGAATATTTTAAAGATATATGTTTTATGCCATTTTTGTACATTTTAAGTGTATTAACAACATTGCCTAGTTGAACTCCTCAGGAAATTTGTTTTAATAAATATGTAAAAATATCTATCTTAACTCAATGATCAGAAGGTCACTGTCATCCAAATACAAGCACACAACATATCCATGGGGTGACTGAGGCTTCTGCTGATCACCCTTGTAGCTCTAGCAATGCAAATGGGTGCTTAAAAAAAACCAAAACTTTTGTCTATTCTTTTATTTTGGTTGTTGAAACCGTCAGTTTGCACCAGCTCTGGAAGAAGGCCCTTATGTTGAGTAAACATCAAATGCAGACTTTAGTTTCAACTTCTGTCTTAATTAGTACAAATTCTGAATATAGTGGAGTGATAAGACATGGTTTCACACTGGGAAGACACTGCTGAAATTCCCATTGTGGGGAAAACATTGAAAATTTCTACTGAATAATTTACACATGGTACTTTTTCACACTCAGAAGACACTCAGGATGAATGCTGGGGTTTTCTTTTACTATCTACAACAGACAGAGTACCTTCATTCACAGACTATATTTGTTCAATCTTACAATAACCAGAAGAGTCACTGTATATTAGTGTGGAGTGAAATTATCAAATTGGTTATTAATAATTGCATAACCAATAGCCTGAATTATTATTATTATTGTTATTATTATTACTATTATTTGAGCAGCTCTTTGACCTTGCCTTGATACTGTCTTGTCTGGTCCCCCAATTTTATTTTCCTTTTAGTCCTCTTGGGGTTGGTTATTTGTTGATACCTGGTGGGGTTTTTTTTTGTTTTGTTTTGTTTTTTGCCCTATTACCTTTTCTAAACAATATGTCATGTTTATGAGACAACAATCCATACAATTAGAAAAAATAAAACTTTTTTTATAAACCCTATAGATGCTTTAAGTTCTTTTTGAAATGATATTTTAAGAAGTTAAATTACTAAAGTACTTACAATAACATACACAAAGACTTTAATTTCAGTTCCATAAAAGATTAGAATATAATGTTGAACTGTTTAAAACAACCAAAGATAGCTAGGTGTTTTGTTTGTTTGTTTTACAATTAGACTTCAGGGGCAGAGGGCTGTGTTATCGTACTCCTGAATTCACATCACATTATCTTCATGGGTGTTTGGTACTTTATCAATAAGTAATTGGACTTTTTACAAAAAAAGCATACTCTTCACATTTTTCACTTCTTTGGTCAGCATGGAAAGGACTAAATGAATGATATGTGGATACTACAACTAGTAAGCAACATGTAAAGCTCAGAGAGAGTAATCACCGTATGACTCTCACTTAGGTGAAACCCCTAAAATTATAAATAACACCAGGGACATGTGAAAACTCTGCCTGTTTAATAAATTCCAGCTTTCAGAAAGGCAAGGATTGAAGTTATTCAATAAGTTAAAAAAATAATCTGGTAGATCAATAATAATTTAATATGTGTGTATCTTGCATTTAAAGTTGTGCGACTAATGTAAACAACAACAACAACAACAAAAATCTCTACTGTATTAGACTCTCCTTTTACAAGCAAAGTAAATGTTTTCCTCAGGAGATCAGTAAGATCATCAGATGTCATATTTATCACTAGACTTTTGTCCTGGCGGCATATAAATTCTACTTTGTAACCTCATATAAGAAAGAGTCCCATTGCTGCTGACTAGAACTGATTTGAAAAAGTATAAAAGTTTTAACACTGATTGAAGGCTTCAGGTTTTTTTCTTCCAACTTGCATGCTGAGAATATATATATATATATATATATATATATATATATATACACACACACACACACACACACACACACACACACATATGTATGTATGTGTGCATATATATATATGTAAAATAATATTTTTTCTTTACCACTTAGGGCTTTATAAATGTCAGGTATACATGTCTATATATGTGTAAATTATTCTATTGTCAGCTGCATGGAGTTGTTTAGATAAAAATAAGTATCTACTTGTTTATATGCTAAATTACTCATTCAGCATTGATAGACTGAAAAGCATTTCTAAATTTAATTAAAAATAAAGCACTATAAGGTAAGAGGAAAGACTGTCTTCTACATTAGTTTCTATGTAATTAATGTATATCAATATTAGAATAAATGTTTATTTGAAGATAAGATATTTGTTTACTAAAATGCTGATGACTAAGACAGGCGAATTATGCGTCTTTCTAAAGGAAAATTCTTTTAACTTCTACAACTATGAAAAAAAGAAGGATTGATACCTTCATAATTGCATTCTTCTGATCCATATACCTCTTTAAATAAATGAAGTGATACCAATTCAAAACGTTCTTATAGAACTGGACCTGCTTTATACAAAATTGTCCAGATTAAAAATTAATTGGATTTTCTGCATATCTAAAAGATATTATGCGTTGCACATTCTTGTGTTTTTTCTTCCTTATAAAATGTTTTTAAATTGAGGAATGAAATTGTCGATGGGAATGTAATTTTAGAAAATATTTTTAGTAAAAATAGAAAAATCTTCGAGATAAAACCTTCTCTTTTTTTTCTTCTGATTACTCATTTTTCTTCATGCCTTTAAGTCTAATCTCATTTTTCACACCTTGATATCATAACAGTTAGAGCCAGGCTGAGTGGCAGCTTCCCAACATGTAGATAATATAAAGACTTTCTTGACTAAGGATACATTCTTACCGGTCACAAAAACTAAACAGCACGTTGACAAACAGAAAGCTTCCTCCTCGTGGTCCCAACTAAAATAAAACTTGGTCAAAATGGCATCAATATACCCCTCGAGTCTGCTGCAGTGTGTGTTTTCCCTTCCAATTTAACTAGAAAGACTAAGTGACTAACGTGATGGGATAGGTCAGCCTGGAGATCGCTTGCACCCAAAAAGCAGGCAGAGTTAGGGAAATGATGTAAAGAGAGAACAATAATCTAGACGAGCATTTGTTATCTGTATCAGTTAGGAATTAAGTTCAGCCTCTAATGCTAGAAACACCAAATAACATTGTTTTCTACAAGACTGGTTTTTTTCTCACATATGAGAGTACAGAGGTAGCTATACAGTCATTCCATGGTCGTCTGGGACCTGGACTCCTACCTGTCCCCGTCTTCCACGAGTGAGGGCTTCCATCCTTAGGATCCATGATCCAAGATGCTTACTCTAGCTCCAGTATGATATTCACAAGAAGTAGAAAGGGGTCAGCATGGGGTGAGGGTGAGCCCCCCAACTAGGTCAGCCAGTTTAAAGAGATTGCCCACCCATCCAATGAGACAACTCAGCCTGCATCTCATTGGCCAACCTATTTGCAAGACGGCAGGGAACTGTGGTTTCTGTAGTTGGTACATCATGACACCCAACAATAAGGACTCTGTTTCTCAAAGTGGTGAAAGAATACTAGGTACAGAAAGAGGTAGCAATCCTGGCCATAAGGTGCTAAGCACTTAACACAGATCATTTCATTTTAATCCTCAAAACATACTTTGAAGGTAGGTTTAGAGAACTTATCAACTTGTCCCCTGTCTCCTCAACTCCAAAGCAGGTATTTTAAATCACTATGCTATACTGGCTCCCTAGGAATAGGCAATAGGAAAAGGTTTAAGAAGGTGTCCGTCACCGTCAAGGAGGCCTGAGGGTGGGCACAGCCTGAGATAAGAAGTAACGGAAGGTGCAGGATGGCAGTAAAGGCAGGACCCCAGGGCCAGCAGAAATGGTATATCATGCTGAAACAAAAGCCAGGGTATAAGGAAAACCTAGTCTCTGGACCTACGTGCTGGTAAGGGTTTGGTCACCAAGTGAAAATATAAAATTCCCATTTACTGGAACTGAAGTTAACAGGATAGTACTTGTACTCTGAGGTTGCAACGGAGAAGCATCCCCAGATACTCGGAGGAAAAAGCGTGTACGGCTAGAATTGGAAAGAATTTAAAGGAGTCTGAAATATCCCCTCTTTCACAGCCATAGTCATGCTGCCTTCCATAATAGCCAAACCTAGAATGAAATTGGACTTGTGTAGGAGAGGAAAAAAGATGGTTTGGGATTCAGGCTGAGTTCAAGAGGCACACCTCTGTATGCTTTCATACTTCCTAAGAAAGAAAATCTGAGTGGATTGGTGTTTGGTCATCTAGTGCTGCCCAACAAACCACCTCAAAACTTAGTAGCTTAACACAGGAACAAACATTGATTTTGCTCATGACTCTGCAATGTGGGTAGGGTTTAGTTGGAAATGGCTCCTCTCTGTTTCACAAGCTATCAGCTGGGTCCTTCAATCGAGGCTGGGGTCATCCACTTCCAGATGGCACACTCACATGGCTGACAAGTTGGTGTTGGCTGTTGGTTTCAAGCCCAGCAGGTCTGTGCACCAGGGACCTTGGGTCCTGTTACACCGACCTCTCTATGGACTTCTTCAGCATGGTAGCTGGGTTCCAAGAACAAGCATCTCAAGAGAACAAAGTAGAAGTGCATGGCACTTTTATAAGCTACACTCAGAAGTCACATACCATCCCTTCTGCCATAGTCTGTTGTTTGAGACAGTCACAAAGTTCATGGGGGAGAAGACATGGACACCATTCAATGGGAGGGGTGCAAGGTCCCATTGTAAGAAGAGCAAGTGGGGTAGGAGATATGTTGTAAGCATCTTTGGAAAATACGGTCTGCCAAAATTGGTGTAGCCTCATGCAATACGCAGAAGTTACATTAGGCAATCTCATGTCAAGTGTCCTTAGAAATATTTGCCATCCCTTGAGTCCAGTGCCTGTGTGGCTATCTTGGCTTGGACATACATCCCTGGTGCAGCCATTTTTGGTAGGTGGTAGAATTGGTGTCACTCACTACGTGAGGCATGAGCCATGGCACAGAGCAGGTTGTGGGTGGGTCAGACACATAGAAATTTATGACTACTCATTCCATAAGGTTATGATGAACCAGACAGAGTGTGAGCAGCTTGAGGATAGGGATTAAAAAGTCTTAGCACTTCTGTATCCTGAGCAGGGTTTGGCACCAGTAGATGCCCAGTAATCATGGGAAAACCAATCACCTGTGGAGCTAAGCGTCACTGCACCACCCTTATTCAAGTACCTAATCAGTCTTTATCATCAGTGAGAGCAGAACCCAAGAGAATTGTTCATTTTCCATTACCATTTTCTCCCCAAGTTTCCTGGTTTAATTATGTTTTTCTCACCTTCCATCTAATGGATTCTGATATCATTTTTTATCCTTATTTGAAATTGTCCTACTGTATATGTATTTTATTTTTAGCTACCATAAATCCAATCTGGAAGGACGCAGAAAACAATCATAATTGAACTAACAAGCAACTGGAAGTGGAAGAGATGAAGTGGTCCTGATTTGGAGGGTGAGGAATACTCGGGAAAGAACCCAGCAGGTCATCGAAACCCTCCCAGCAGCGCTTTCTGCCTCAGCTCTGGGCTCCTCTTCTTTGTTCTCTCAGGGATCGGGGGAGAAATGAAATAACAAGTTTTATCAATAAAAAGTGTAAGAAATTGATTTTAGGTTATGACATAGCAGATGATACAGATTGTTTCTTCTCTGGGTAGGAAATTCCTTCATCTGTTATGACTGCTGACTGATGACATTTTACCCCACGTGAATGTGCCTTTCTGTTCATAACCCACCCTGTGCCATTCCAAATGGACCTCCATCCTTCCCCTTTGCTCATACCCAACCCTCTGACTTCAGGGCTAGATAGGTCTGCAGAGGCAGGCAAATTAATTAAGGTCAAGATTTGTGTTCTCAGCGGACCCAGTGGGCTGCGGGGAGTGAGGGAAAATGTGAGGAAAAGTTCTTAGGGAATTCTCTGGTTAAATAGGAGAAACCAAAATTAATTGTGAAGACCAAAGTAGGAGAGGAGTCAAATAATCTGGGACACAAATCAGAGGCAGGAATTAGACAGAAGCAGACGAGAAAGGGTTGGGAATGAGGTGAGGAGGATGCTGGTGATTTCCACAATGGAGCCGAACTATCCAAAGTTTGCCTTAGTGGCCACTGGCTGCACAAGGAATGGTGCTCAGCTTGGGCTAATGGTGGATGGGTGGAAAGGGCAGTAGATAACCAAAGCTTCTCTTCATCAGAGTTGCCCATCCACCCCACTAAGTTGGGAAACCCAGTTCCAGAGAGACAGCATGAATAATAGAGCCTTGGCTAGGATTCATGCTCCCACAGCATCAGGGCACGTATCCTGACTCTTGTCAGGGCTGTGGGAATGGTGGGAGCTAACTGGGTCACCTGAGAGAGAAGGCAAACCACATACGTCTCTGGCCAGATCCCCAGCAGGCGACATGAGGCATGGACAAGACAGCCCAACACTTTCCCTTCAATAAGTAAATTAAAATGATCCTCAGTAAATATGGATTTTTATCCTAAATTAATTCTCCTAATTTTCTCTCCTTAAACATAATGTTGGTGTGTGTGTTTAAATAAGACACTTTATTCCAATGAGAAAATGTTCAACTCGAACTAACCTAGACCAAAAGAAACTTATGAGCTCATGTAACCCAACGGGGCAGGGGCAGGAAGTTGCTATTCTCAGGGGCAGCCAGACCAGGCATTCAAACACAAGAAGACTTCAGGGTTTTGTCTTTCCTTCATTCTGAGCCCGTCTTCCTCCAAAGGGCTGCAACTATTGCCGGTGGTACCTCCAGGAAGCTCATCTTTCCATCTTCACTGTCAGAGTAGAAGTGAATCTCTTTCCTTGAAGTAAATTAAGGAAGGTCCCCCAGAGAGAATTAGGACAGTTGGGTTTTATGTCTAACCCTGTGAAAATGGGTATCAGGACTGATTGGGATTGACATTTCTCTCTATTGCCACAGGTTGAAGTGTGGGTGAGTGTGGTTGGTCGGTCCATTGGGTGGTAGGTGGTTGATTGGTTGGTTGGTTGGTTGGTTGGTTGGCTGGTTGGTTGTGGGAAAGAGGATGCAGTGGGAGAGTAGCCTATGAAGGGAACCAGTGCCATGACCAGACTCAGGGCATTTGGGACCAGCCGAGTCCACAGTAATCCACTGCTACATACGTTCCTCTTCCCCATTCCACTCACTTATCTACATTCAAAGAGTCAGAATTCCAGAATAGGCCAGGTTCTCAGGATGGTGGATATACTGATGCTTTTCATTTCCTTCTCTGTGCATTTTTAATATTTTCTAAAGGTTCTATAGTAAATATATATTCCCTTTGTAATATATGTTAAATAATAGAGTGGGTATGTTTTCATTAACCAAGGCAGAAATATTAAGCCCAAAACATAGAAAAACCCTAGTTGTAGGTCTAATATTCTTGCAGCATAAATGTGTTTTGAAACAGTTGCAAAGCTGAATGAATATATTTAGGTGTATGTGATCAGGACCATTTTTTGTAGGAAGGAGAAAAGGTTCTGAAAGGAGAGGGAATAAGTCTCAAAAACTTGCTCCATAGTGGAGAATATTTAGCTTTTTTCCTACACATATTCCTGTAACCAAGGCTGGACTTGGGCACACTTTGCCCATTTCCCTTTGGGGACCATGGGAGAAGCAGGGCAGTTCCCTGAACTCTGTAATGACCCTGTGAGTCAAGTCATCACTTAGGACAGGAGCAGAGAGTATTAAGGCGGTTGTCAACACCCTGAGAAGCTAAATGAGAATGAGGCAGGACTGGAAAGATTTTCTTTCCCCATAATGCACGGTGACTAACCACTTGGGTGCTTTTCATTTTCTTACTGTAAGGATCATTTAACATTAAAGAAGATTTTGAATAAAACCAAAAATATCTTCCATTTTAAATTCTCTTGTGCATGCTGTAGTTGCCTACATTTCTACAATTAATACATACATGTTTCATAGAGTAAAAAAACAATTATCGAAAATAAAGTCCAGTGAAAATTTCCCCCCTAAAAATCATTCTTTACTCCGCCAGCCTAGAAAAGCAATTTGCATTTTTAGGAGCGTTGTGGACTCTCCATCTATCTTTTTCTAAGAAAGGGAAAGTGAGAAGATGGTGGAGAATGGACCTCAGTGTGGGGTCACATGGGGTGACTTCCTCAAGTGGCCCAGGGGGAGCATGGTTTCCTGAAAAGAGCAGGAGCATTATCAGCTGCTATTGGGGAGTTTAGAAGGGTCAGTGGGAGAGGAAGCCAGTCAGCAATCCTGAACAGAGAAAATAGTAGAAGGCATCCCTGAAGATGCCACTGAAATCCATCCATTCATTCAGCAAACATTTAGTGAGGGCCTACCACTCTCCAGGTGGTAAAGATACAGAGGGAAGGTAGGACACTGTAAAAAAGTCCACAGCCCCTGGAGCCAGGCTGGCTGAGTTTTAATTCTGGCTATGTGCCACTAGGAAGGGTCCCTAAGGTGCCCTAGTTGCCTCACAAGATTTTTTGGAAAACCACGTGAGTCAATTCATGGATTTGAATTCCAGCTGTGTGACCTTGGGCAAGTTACCCAGCTTCTCTGAGCCTCAGCTCCTCATCTGTGGAATGGAGTAATGGCGCAGAGTAGGCACTCCATAAATGGTAGTCATTATTGATATTATTAGAAAATAAATATTTTTGGAATTACTATTGTATGAATCAGTGAACGAATAAAACATGAATGAATGAAATTAGAACAGACAGTTATCCATCTCAGCTGGCTTAGCTATTTGTTTGCTAAGAGATACAAAGTTGGATAGGTAGCTTCGTATGGGCCCTGGCTTTAATTTCTATCACGCTAGCATTTTGCATTTGCCCTACTAGGATCTGTGCTACCTTGGACTCATTATCCAAACCAGGCCACTCTCCTCCACGACATCGGATCCCCTCCTAAACACACCAGTCCTATAAAGGATTAGCTAGACAAGCCTTCCTTTATTTTTTGATTTCATTCTCCTTTTCTCACCCTCACATTTCTCCTCTCTCACTATTTCACTTTTTCCTCAACTCCCTCTCCCATTCATCAGGCAACATATTTTGATTATTTACATAAGACTGAGCTTAGAGTTGTAGGACAGGTTAGAGAAGACAATAGTCACAGACTCTGGCCTTGAATTACTTACAATATGATGACAAATGCATGAGCCATCATGGCATTTTCCGAGACATCATTACTTTGAGGTCAGACACAGATACCTGTACTGTAGCTATATATTTTTTTCACCTTCCCCCTGTATTGTTGACATTTTCCCAACTCTGTCATTATCTACTATTTGCTACTTTACATAATTTTATCTTATTAACTTTTGTGGAATTTAGAAAGCTGGGAAATAGTTATATTTATGGTCTTTTCTTTCCTATATGAAAAACTATGGTGTCAATTTAATATCAATACTCAAGGTAAAAATACCATTAAATTACCAAATGAAACATGCAAAATCTATAAACATTGTAAGCAGGATCTTCACTGAAATTAATTTATTTTCATTGGGCAGTTACCAGATTCTTGTTTTATTTGGAAATGCAAAATTTATGTATGTTGTAAAATATGGCAACAAATCCCACATTGCTGTAGCCTGGACTATAGGCCCCCCAGAGAGAAAATGGAATGCAGGTTACTTGCTTGTTTGAGAAGGTCTCACGTGCAGGGAGCTTGAAGCCCTCTCTGCACTAAGAACACTCCCGCATGTCCTTGCCAATGGGGCTCTGCTTCTACCACTAACTAACGGGATGACTCAGGGAAAGTGGCTTCCGTTCTCTGAGCCTCAGTTTCCCCAACTGCAAAATAAAGAAGCTAGATTAAATCATTTCCAGGTCAACATTTTTCACGCCCAGTGTGTATAAAAAGCATCTGAACAACTAGTTAAAAATTTAAAGCCCTGGGTTATTACCCCACAGGGGAGTTGGCCCAGGAATCAGCAGTTTTAATGAGCACCCCAGATCATTCTCAAGCAGGGAATATGAGTATCACGCTGAGAAATCCACTGCAAGCTCTTATCCAGCCTCAAAAGGGCAGTCTTCCTCTGACGCATATGGCAAATAAGTTCTCAAAGGAGGAGGACAAGAGAAAGCAGAAGAAAAAAAAAGAATAAGAGAAAAGACATCTGAAGGACGGGCTTTGTGGTTCCCAGGGCCGGGCTCTTTGCAATGACCTCTCTGTGCTGAGCCGTGAACACCCCCATCCCACCACACACTGGGGAGGCTTGATCCGAGGCTGCCTCTTATACCATTCAACTCTTCCCTAGGACTGAACGCCTTATCTGCTTCAAGGAGTGAGTCCTCCTGCAGCAGGGTCTGCTCTGAGTTACTGGGCATTTTAGCCACCCCTGCAGAGTGTCCTTTGATACTCCCCCAGGACTAGATGAGATACCAGAAGGAAGGCATGACCACCTTTGAGTTCTGGAAGAGAGGGTTCCCACCAGTGTGGGACCTTTCAGTTTCCACCAGTGGCAAAACACAATTATTTCTTTCTCAGCACCCAGGTACAATTACTTTCAAAGACCACTCTCTTCGTTATGGACCCAGAGAGGAAGAGGGGGTAGATGCTTCATTTCCTCTGACCAGGTCTTTTCATTGCTCATCAGGATGACACGAATGATGGGACAGTTTTCGGCATTTACATCAGGGACTGCTGAGCACAGTCAGTTGAAATAATAACAACCGTAACTAAAACTTACTTTGTGGGGGTGGCCGGATGGCTCAGGTGGTTAGAGTGCGAGCTGTGAACAACAGAGTTGCTGGTTCGATTCCCACATGGGCCAGTGAGCTGCGCCCTCCACAACTAGATTGAAGGACAACAAGCTGTCACTGAGCTTCCAGAGGGGCGGCCAGATGGCTCAGTTGGTTAGAGCGCGAGCTCTCCACAACAAGGTTGCCAGTTCAATTCCCGCATGGGATGGTGGGCTGTGCCCTCTGCAACTAAAGATTGAAAATGGCGACTGGACTTGGAGCTGAGCTGCGCCCTCCACAACTATATTGAAGGACAACGACTTGGAGCTGATGGGCCCTGAAGAAACACGCTGTTCCCCAATAAAATAAAAAAGCTAAATTTAAAAAAACAAACAAACATCTTACTTGGTGCCTGTCAGCGTTCTAATTAATTTACCTGCACGAACTCATTCAAACCTCCCAACAAACCTCAGAGAGGTATTATGATCGTATTCATATCTCAGAAATTGAGATGACTCTGTCTTAAGACAAAGTTCATTACCATGTGGCTCTATCACCTCCCGTGTGTTTGGAGGAGTCTCCACCACCCCTCAGCTGCAGCCTGTGACTCCACCTCTTTAACCATCCCTTCCCAATTTTCCTACTTGCATCTTTGTTCTTCAGAGGGCTGTGTGGAGGGAGGGCCCACCAAAGAGTAATGAGTATTCTGGGATGGGGAATGGAGGGCAGCCTCATGGTAAACATTCAGAAACCTGGGGAGAGCAGATAGCCCAGTGGGCGGCAAAAATACAGGAACTGCTCAGCAGTGATGGGACCCTTTCCGTTTTTTTCTGGAAACACACATGCAGGAGAAGTTGGGACAACCACAAGCCCCATGACTTTCAAGATGAAGGTCTAGAGCATTTTCCTTTGAGGGTGTTTTTTCGTTTGCTTTTGTGCAAGGAACTATGCTCCTCTTATTCCTCGATTGATTAGATGAAAACTATAAAACGCCTCGTGCATATAGTTTCCTCCTGCGGGAGGTAAGTGAGCGGATGGAGAGATTCACTGTCATGATGAGTCACTGCCTGGATCTGGAACAAACACACCTACGAAGATACACGGGGTGTAGACTCAGTAAGCAAGCGGCTAACTGGCACTTCTGAAACCAATTACTGTCCGTGATTCGTTTTCCTATTTTTTTCCCCCTTCATTTTTCACTGCCTTGGAGATAGCTGTCTAAAGAAGCAGCCTGCACATTCTCTCCATTAAACTGCAGAGCTCTGGTTCCTTCTCTACTTTTAGAGTCCTGGGAGCCAGACTCAGTACAGAGGGGAGAAATGAGGGCAGGGCTAAAGAGGAACATATAAAAAATAAATGAGCCATTCATAAAAATGAATATTATTACCAAAAGGAGCCATCTGCCAACATCACCCTGTATATATTCACTCAGCTGCTGAGCTCTGTACCAACACGGAATTAAGCCAATGCATCATCTTTTTAGTGGTTCCTCCGTTGATTTACTATTAACTTTAAACAACCAATTGCGAAATGAGCGCCTCCCTTTGCCATAATGAAGATGAGGCTTCACCCGGTGCTGTTTTTTGAATCACGTAAGCTTGAAAATTGGTAAAATAAATTTAGCTGTGCTTAGTACACTCTTACAGCTGTCCGAAGAAACCAGATATTTCGGAGGGGGGTGGTGGGTGGGGGCAACTGTTGACTCAACCAGCTTCATGAAGTCATTTGCACAAGTTCTAAAAATGGACTTTGTTTTTCTTTAACTTAGCATATCTTTCTCGGAGAACTCAAAATGCCAAGAAGTTGGGCCTTTTTGCTGTCTCCACGAGCAACTGAAGAGGGCTTCATTTTCTTCACCCTGAGAGACATGCATATTGGATGCCTGTCTTTTCCTCTGAGGACTGACTACAGGTCTTTCTAGGTGACAGTATGAAAGAAGCCCAAAGACCCTTCCTGTCGACAGCATGTTCCTGCGGACAATCTGAGCACCTCCTTCTTATTTCTTGCCAGCAGTTTGCTGGGTCGCATGAATCCTTTTGTTCTTTGCTTCTCACAGTTGGTCTTTGTGCTCTGGCCCCCGGGGGAAGTTGTGACTCTGAAGAAAAGCCACTGCTTTCCACACGTAGCTTGTGGAGCCAGTGTCATTACTTTGCAGCCACACCTTGTAAATCTCTCCAGGCTACAAGCTTGTGTCTGTCCCCTGCGGTTCCGAGAACAATCCGCTGCAAAGGCTGACAGGAAGGGCCATTATGGTCGCTGATGTTCTCACCATCTGGAATGGTTACAGTTGTCAGGATCGGGGATGACTCACCGTGCTGAGGAATCATTTCTCTAATGGCAGCACTAATCAGGAGGGACGAGACCGTTGCTAAGTGCCCCTGCATGAAGAAAATACCCTGCCAGTTAAAAGGAACGGCCATTGATTTGCATTGGCCCATTTGAAAATAAAGTGACTTGGAATGTCGTCCTTGGTTCTGCCTAATAGCAGGTCATTCTTCAGGTCAGGAGCCAGCACCTTGCGCCAACCGTCAGGAGCCTTGGCTGTTTCTCTGGGCGAGGACCTGGGCCTGGCTCCCTGTCCTTCTCCTCTGTGCCCAGCTGGGTCCTGAGGAGACTGGGCAATTGTTTGATTGAGGCTCAGCAGTTTGGTGTGAAAAGAGGCAGCGCAAACAGACGTGAATACAGTTTTTATGCAACCCCCTCCTTTCAGCCTTTGCCTTAGTGCTATTTTGTGCAAACCTAACCTGGCCAAAGGGATGTCGCGACTGTCACAGTTGGCCCTTGTGGAAATTCCCATCAGCAGCTGGAAGCTCTGAGGACTCACCAAGCTCACCCTGAACCTTAGCTGTTGCCTCCAGAAGGAGCCCTGACAACTCCTTGATTTTGGACTTCCAGCCTCCAGGACTGTGAGAGAATACATTTCTTTTGTCTTATGCCACTCAGTTTGTGGTAATTTGTTATGGCAGCCCTAGGAAACTAATTCAGTGAGGGAACCAGCAGACCCTGAGATCATAAGAAGAAGACACCCGACGAGAGCCAGACAGACACCCCTTAGGACTAAAAGTTTTCATTAGCTCTTCTGTGAGTTATTGCACCCAATATCTTTAGCATTTGTGCTGCAGGTGGCTGTATTGTAAAACATAGAAAGTTTTCACTCCATCTTGGGGTTGATTCATTAGAATCCACTCCTTTATAACCATCAAGAAGTCCTGAGTCCAAGCTGAAAGCTCATCCCTGGCCTTTTCCCACTGGGCAGAAGCAAGAATGCAATGACAGTTTTTTCTGGAGGAGGCAGTTCAGGGTGTCTTTTGTAACCTTTTCACATTCATTGCCATGTGGTGATCCTCTTCCCAGCCTTCTTTTTCTCCTTGGCCTTGCCTTATGCAGTTGCTTACCCATTTTGCCTTACATGATCCTAAAAATCATGTAAGGAAATCCAACAGCATCCTAGATCTTAAGATAAAAGCCAATACTTTTGTAGCATTTACCTCTTACCAAATGAACTAATTGAATCCTCATAACCGAACTGTTACTATCCCCCTTTCACAGACAATAAAACTGAAGCCCTGAGAGGCTAACTTGCCCAAAGTCAACAACCAGTTGGTGATGGGACTGAGACACAAACCCACAAAGTCTGGCTTGACACTAACTACTTTGCATAACTGCTATGCAGACCGCCTCCAAGGTTGGTGACAAAGGAAAAAGCACCAGATGCCATCTTCTGCTTCCCAGTGTTGACTATTCCTTTGGGACTGTCCCACTTGAGAATGGAGCTCCCCTTCGTTGCACACTGACCCAGGCGAAGACTAACAACTCTACCCTTAATTCCTCACAGCACAATCATGAATGAGCTGAAATCAGTGAAGCAAGCCTCAACAAACACGACAGAGAGTAACAACATGTTACAACACCCACTGGCTCCCAGGCTGTCTCCACAATGGAGGGAAGGGGTCAAAAAATTCTGTGTAAATCCTGGCAGGGAGAAGTCATGAGGAGAAGGGGTTGCCCTTCCTGTCTACCTGTCCTCCCACGTCTACCTCCCTGCTGAGGTCCAGCCTCCTTCCCTGGGAGTGAACACACACACACACACGCGCACACACGCACACACACACCCTGCTGGGAAAATGCCTCTCTCTGCCCACATGGATGTGGTTTTACCCTGTAATCTCCACAGGATCCCTACATCCTAATACAACACAATAAACCTGGTGTCACATACCCTGAGACCTGCAGACCCAGGAGTAAAAGGAGAAAGTGTCCCTAGATGCTCTCTACAATGGACGGGGGCGTTTCTGGCTCATTCTTATCTCTATTAGCCATTTATTCACTGCTATAATCAAAAAGACATTCTGTAAAAGAAGTGAATAAGACAAAAGGAACTGACTTTACTGATGTGTATAAGGAACATTTAGAAACAAATGTTCCGTGTACTCATTGCAGTGTGAAGACGTGGTCATAGCAGACTCAGGGTGTTTATCCAATTAGCCCACAACACTTAGAAGATGCACCTGACAAATGACATGGCTGTAAGAGTTAACACCTGCCTTCCAGGAAGCTGTCCCCAGCTTAAGTGCTTTCTTCTGTTCCCTACCGCCAAAAACTGGCTTCTGATTTCTGCCTGTGCCAAAGACTCCAACAATTAACTCCAGGCTTGGGTGTGAGGTGTTAGACAATTTCAAATTTAGGGACACTTCAGTGCTGGTCAAAGAATGTGCACAATGGAGAAGTGAAAGTATGGTTTTGCTTGGGGACAATCTGCAGCGCACTTTCTTAAACCACTGCCTGATGAGAGAGTTGTTGTTCCCCCTCCCCCCGCAGTTGAAACCTATTTCTGGTTTTGAAGTAAACACAAGGTTCTGTTATATGCTGAAAATCAAGTTATCTGTGTTTCAAAACGACTTCTGGGTCAACATAGCAACTTGTTATAGTGATTATGGTAGTGCTTTAGGGTCAAGTTCTTCAAAAGACAAATAAGATATTCCCAAATGTTATTATGTTGAAATATTAAACATTAAAAGTGCAATTTTCCAACAGGTCATAGTCTGGGCTATCATGAAAGCAATTGAGTACAGGGTAACCTCCAGCAGAATCTAGAAAGATGCATAGAAAGTGAAGGTTATCGATTTTCTGAGTTAAGGAGCTGGAAGGAAACTTAGTGATTCCATTTCTTATTTTAAAGATGGGGGGGAGGGAGTTTTGTGGGTAAGTTTGGAAAAATTCACCAGCCCCCAGAAGGGATAATTTTTAGCCCTGGGAAGCATTCACATCTGGCCTCTGAGTTGCCTGTGCTGTACTCCGAGCCATGGCTTGTTTTCTAGTGGTTGACCTGAACTGAATGCCACAGTGAACCAGACAAGGGCCTCTTCGTCATTTTTAACACTTGTCTTGTACTTAACGCCCGTCCGGCTCACTTAAGGTTGGAGGCATTTCACTTTTTTTTTTTTTTTTAAACCTCAGAGCTGACTGGTTGCATTAATCACGGCAACCACACTCGATGCTCTTATTCAGTGTCACCAGTGATGGCGAAAGTCTAGTATTTACAGCATCGGTTCTTAGTTGCTTGCTTTCTCTCTCGTTCTCTTTCTGTTTTTGTTTTGTTTTATTGCTAATTAAATTCCTCTTAACCTTCCGACTGGCTTCATTTTGGCCCATCTACTAAGCTAAGGACCAGGAGGCCTGGATTTGAAGCTTAATCTGCTATTGCAGAATGGTTTGAATGTAGAGTCGTCATTTAAATTCCTCTGCACCTCATTTTCTCCTATGTAATATGCAATTCATGAACCGAAGAATATTTCATTGGATGCGGTCTTAGATGCTTTTTAGTACAGCAAAACGTGTTTTGCTTTCCCTTTTTTGCAGATGAAGGAGTCGAAGACAAGAAAAGGTAAATGAATTGCCCGAAACTACCACCTCACAGGATTGCGAACGAAAAATGAGGTAATGAGCAAAGGCTATTATAATAACTTATTTAATACTCTGAATTCATAGTTGCCTTTGGCAAAAATATTGAGGTTGATAAAGCCTGTTTGCTTCCCTTGCCCTTCAGCTCCCTACTTACCTCTGAGAACCATTAACATTTGCAGCCATTGTTTATCAGGAGGGACCGGTAGTGCAATCATAGCATGTCTGCTGTGACTTTTGACATTACATTTAAAGACAGCTGTATTTATATACCTCCGGAAATATACTATGAGAAGTAGTTTTAATTAAGCAACTTTTAGAAGTATGACGGTCGCATGCTGGTAGCTTCTCAATGTTGGCCTTTTATTACTTCTACAGAATCTTGAAGATACAAGGTTAGTGCTCAGTGAGACAGTGCCTGCAGAAACACAGACAAGATGTTGGCAGCTTAGAACATGGTCTCTGGGTATGAAAATTGTTCTCTATGCTTCCCTCCTAAAAGCTTGATCATTTGGAAGGCAACCCAATATGAAACAAAGCTAATTTAGAAAGTACATGTGAATGAAATGTGATTACTTTTCAAATAGCTTCATTTCAATGCAATTGGGCTATTTTTAGTTAAAATATTGGCCTAAAGTCTCAGAGCAGACCCAGAAGTACACCTTGGTTCAAGGCTGCAAACAAGAGTTTCAGTGCCAGGGGCTCATGTTAGGCCTTGGACTAACAGCACTGGAATCACTGGGGAACTCCTTTAAAATGAAGATTTTCTAGGTCCTCACACTAGATATCTAGGTCCTCACAATATCTACTGGTGGGATACATTGGCGATATGCCCAGGTACTCTTTGATAGCTATCGAGTTATTTTAAACCTAAGGTGGAGACAATTTGCAGCAAAAGTTCAGTGATATTCAGAATCCCAGCAGAGACTAGGTGGCATGCTCAAACTGGGTAATTTAAAGAAAGAGTAAAAAGGGGAGACTTACAAAGACATGGGTAAGTGGTAGGTAAACCCACAAAGGATGGTGCAGTATCCCAAGACTAGCAATAGTAGGAAGCCACTACCACCCTAAGCCTAAAGGGCCAAGGAAAGGGAGTGGTTATTGGAACAAACTGAGAGTAGTCATACGGAAAGGGCCACCTCCCAGCATTAGTGGGCCTTGTAAAGCAACGCTCATAGCAGCCAAATTATTCACAATAGCCGAAAGGTGGAAACAAGCCCCATGCCCATCAACAGATGAATAGATAGCAAAATGTGGTACATACACACAGTGGAATATTATTCAGCCTTAAAAAGGAAAGAAATTCTGATATATGCTACAACACGGATGAACCTTGAAAACATTTTGCTAAGTGAAATAAACCAGTCAGAGGACAAATATGATGGCTTACTTTATAAGAGGTACCTTGGCAAATTCATGGATACAGACAGTACACTAGAGATTACATTGGCTAAAAGGAGGGGGTAACGGAGAGTTATTGTTTAATGGGTGTGGAATTTCTGTTTGGGATGATGAAAAGTTCTTGAAATGGGTAGTAGTGATGGTTACACAACACTACGTTACTTTATGTATATTTTGCCATGATTTAAAAAGTGCAGATAAGAAGGAAAGGAGACGGATGCAGCCAAATCACAGCAATTCTTCAGGGAGCAGTCTGGAGGATAAAAATCCACTTCTTTGTCCTTTCACCCTCCAATGGTGGCCAGAGTCTCATGGGTTGAACCTACTGGGCTGCACAGAAGGAGAGAGCCCACTGATGTAGTTCATGAAGGTCAGCCTTGCAGGAAAAGAGAAGATCTGAAGGGACAAAAGGAAGCTGGATGATGTGGGTCCTGTCATTCAATTATCTGTTCTCTAGAGGACACATCAAACCTACGAACCAACAACAAAAAGGTGCTGGTATGAGAAAAGCTGGTGTGGCAGGTGTTTTTTCTTTATCTGGAAACAACTGCACACAACCAGTTAAACACAGCAGTGTGTTTTCCAATTAACCTAGAAAAATCTTTGCTGAAGTGCCATGATGTTCATTTGTACCTTTTGATCTAGAAAGCCCACTCGTAGGAATCTACCTTAAGGAAATAATGAGTCATGTAGACTAAAAATTACATCCAAGGAGATTCACTGAAACATCATTCATGATCACAAAAAACGAAGTAACTAAATGTCCAGCATGCACAATATAATATTAAGTGAGAAAACAGGCTACAAATTGAGTATGTGGTGTAATACCAGTTGTATAAGAGGCTGCAGAGTACAATAAAACATTAGAGTGGTTATCTTTGAATGACTGAATTATGAATGATTTCTTTTTTCTTTTTCAAGCTTTCTTATTTTTCAACATTTCTATATTAAACACGATGTCCTTTGATAATCCAGAAACAGCAATACGTGTTATTTTTAAAAATCCTCATGCCTGCCTCACATGATAAATATCCTCAGTATAGAGGCCTGCAGAATCTTCTCTGCTGTCCTATAGAAAAGGCATTGATTGCCTGCTGGCTACCATTAATTTGAAGGGGAGCAGCCAGGGGGGAGGGCAGCATCTCCTCTGAAATAGCGTGTGTGGCTGAGGGTGCAGCTTCCTTTAATGGAATATTGCTAAACAATGAAATTCTATCTTCTGCAGGAGATTATTTCTGCTGGCTGTGCAAACGTCAGGCTGGAGCCTGCCCTTGGAGAGGAGGCTGCATTACGATGTATTTGTAAAATCAGCAGAGCCTATGCATGAACGGTCACAGTGGTTGGTTTTACAAGCTTCTCACAACGGGCATCTGCGCATAGAAAACCATAGCTCAGAGTAGATTTAACCTATTGTGCCTCCTTCTAATTTTATGCTTTGCCATTTTGAAAGGGTATTGTTTTACCCAAGTGTAAAATGACTTCATAGACATATGAAATGACAATATATTCACTTAAACCTGGTACAATCTGGCCTTCCTTTGACACCTTGTTTAATCACTTCTCACCCTTGCACCACTCACACTCTGGGGCAGGAACCTGCTATCAGCAATGCCAGGTGAGTGCAGGAATGTGTGCTTCCAGAAGGAATTGAGTGTTGCTTGGGAATGACAGCTTTGGAAGGCCCTCTCCTTGGATGTTTGACACAATTCTTCCCAAGACTGCAGGAGTCTTCCCCAAGAAAACGGACAGCTACATAGGTCAGAGACCCTGCTGGATCTGCTCAGTCCTGGGCCCCCAGGCTTAGACTGCCTAGTAGTGACAATTTAGTGGCACAGAGACACCTGTCTTGACACCATGTCATTGCATAAAGTCAGCAGATGGTAGGAGTTTTTAATGCACACAGACTGTGCTTCCTTCACACTGAAACTTGGTGAAGTCCCCCAATTTTTCATCCCGTCTGCCTTCCCCCAAGGATAACTTGCTGTCAACTTTACCTTCAAATCATCTGCTGGGGTTGTGATATTTTAATCCGGGAAATTAATTTTGCCGTTAGTGAAATCAAGAAAACAGTACAAAAGGTTACAAGAGTGCTTTAAATTCTTAAAAATCAGAACAGAAAAATGAGCCATTGAGAGAAGTCATTCTTAGCCAATTATGTTAGGCACAGCAAAGCAAACAAACAAAAACAAAAACAAAAAAACTTGTGTAGCTTTTCAACACACTGCTTGGGTCACATTCCCAAAGATTCTGACCTAATAGGTCTTGGGTGGAGACAGCACATCTGTATATTGAAAATGCTCCACTTAAGTGCAACTGCATTAGAAAAATTAGTGGATAAAATGAAGCAATTCTCATGGCATTTGTTGTTAGTAGATATATTTTTTTCTTTTATACTTTGTTACATCCGGACAAGAAGACATTTACCCACTGTGTATTCTCACCCCAGACTACTTTAAGATCTGACTGAGATGGAAGAAGGTAGCCCCCTTCACATAAAGCAGAAGGATTATCGCCCTGTATTAATAATGTCTTTTTATAACTGAGTGGCTCACTTTCCCCACAGTTTTCCAAGTTATGCCTGGGAGCTTTCTGGTCGTAAGCCAGACTGGGAGGGAATTCGTATTTCCTAATGACTAATATAGCATTATTTCTAGAGAGAAATTAAGTGTGAGCATAAATAGCTTGGCCAAGTATACAAAAGATGAAGGCAGGCGTATTTGAAGATGCCCAAAGATGCAGAGCATAATACTGTGGTTGCATTTGATTCTAAATATAATGCATCTATTCACATAGAAGAAGATGGATTTTTTAAAAAAATCAATATTGGGCAAAACCTTAATTCTTTCTTTTTTATTTTCTTCTACCCTACATAAATGCATCACACTACTGAAGTTATCAAATCAAGTTATCAGACAAGGCCAGAAGGGGAGGTAAGGCTGCCTAGGTTTTTTTATGGATGTGACCAGAGTTCTGAAAAAGTTGTTAAACTACCATGTCAGGTACCTAGTCAATGTTCATTTAACAAAAGGAAAGTGTCGCAACCAAAGGATCACTTTTTATTAACTTAAAAATACAGAGCGGTGATTGTATGTTACTATTACTTCATAGCCAATTATTCCATTGGTCTGGTTCGAGCCCTCAGAAAAGTTCTTGATAGCGCCTGCTGCAAAGGAAAAGACACAGATTCATTTTCAAGGAAAGGACACAGATTCGTTTTCCAGCAGCAATGCTTTCAAAAACAATGATGCTTTGTGGACTCTCAGCAAATACAAAGTGATCCATACAGAAGAAGTGGGGGATTTATTCTCCGAGAAAAAGAGATATTACCAACTTGAATAAACTCTTCAAAATTTCTCAGGTGGTTTAGGATTTCTGTCCCCTATCTTATTAGGGATAAGTTAGAAGGACAGACTTCCAAATGCTATCTGGGATAAAAATAATAGTAATAGCTGGACAAGAAATTCCCTTGACCATGAGACTACCTGAGATGAAGTCATGAGCAGTGCTACCCTGCGGCTCAGATTTTGAGGACTCCCCTGTAAGCCTGCCACTGTTACACGGGAGTTTATGTTTAAAGTTCTGCAGCATCTGCCCTAGATCTTTCCAGAGAAAGGATTGCCGAGCGGGAGCTGAATGATCACATCATTCACACTTGAACTCAACGCGATGAGCACATTTGTTTGTCCTCATTAAGCGAGGTGTAGCAGGCGTGACAACGTGCAGAGGCAGTGTGCTGGGGTGCGGCCAGGGAGCCAGGCTGGTCAGGAGAGCTGGGCTCTGCCCGCAGTCTGCCTGTGGCGAGCTCTGCAGCCTGGGGAAATCAGCTGCCTCTCTTAGATCTCTGAGAACTCATCAATAGGAAGAGGCATTTAGGTAGAAGATTCCCAGAAGCCCCTGGGGTCCCAGGAAATGCCCACAGCCACCTCAGGGTGCTAGAGGAAGGCCAAGCAAGGGCAATGTCCAGAGGTCCTTGGACCCATTTCAAACAGGGCATCTCTAATTGGATCCTTTATATATATGAGTTCTAAGTGAGACTGATTTTAAAAAAGTACGAAACCCCCAAGACTAGCTAACCTTCACATAAAAAGGCAAAGTGAGAGTCCGATACCATTCTTCATGGTTGAACTTAATGGTGGTTAGGAACATGGAGTCTGGAGCTGACTTGCCTGAGTTCAATCCTCATCTCTTCTGTCTAGAGCTGTGTGACCCTGGGCAACTTTCTTAACTTCTCTGTGCCTCAGTTTCCTCATCTGTAACCTGAGTGTAATAACAGTACTTGCCTCATGGGATTCTCATGAGGATTTGATGAGGTAATATAGACGAAGGCCTCGGAACAGTGCCTGGCACATAAACAAGTGTTTCTTATTATTATTGGCGCCAGCTAGCAGCCAGCTTCTGGGCCAGCATCGTTAATAAAGCCACAAAAGGAAACGCAGAAGAGCTCACTCATTCCCTGTAAAGGTGCTCGGGAGCATAATTGGATTGGCTGGAAGTGCCTTTCTAAATGGTACTGTTGGTTTCTGATTCACATTTGGGAAGAAAAGCAGAACAGAAGGTGATAAATTCCTTTATGGGAGAGCTTGGCAGGAAAGGCAGATGCGACTGTAAAGTTAATTGGTGAATGGGAGGTGGAAGTCCCGGGCCAAGACAGGCTGTTGGCTTGAGCCTGTTCTCTCTCTCCTGCTCAGGGGTTTATGGTGATGAATTCATTAGAGATTCTGCAAGGCCATTCTTGGGTGGCTGCTGGTCCTGTCTTTGCCCAGACAGGGCTGATGTCAGCATGTAGTTTATGGCGTTCTGCAATCCTCTGGAGGATTCCAGGAGCTTATGGAGCCTCTCCAGGCTGCTGGCCAGCTCGCTGAACAGTGAATCCCCTTTGGATCTTGTGTATCCCAACCTGCTTGTCTCTCATCATTTTTGTTGTTGTTCTCTGCACAAGCACTGGGGCATGAGAAATAAACTCCACAGTTCCTTAGGTAAGATTCATTTTTCTAGCCCCGCTGGCTTGAGTCTCTGAGAATCTGGCTCCATTTCTCAGCCCCTTCTCGAATTCACACAGGGCACGGATGACGTAACACACCAGGAATATACTGAGTTTAAGATGTGCAATTTAAGATTGCAAAATGTATCATTATTTTACCACTAAGAAAGCAACAAATACCTACTAATTCAACTTGAACAGGAGCTTTTAAGAAAAATCAGTGTGCAAAGGCTCCTTCAGATTTTGACACAGGTTTTTTAAAAAAATCACATGTCACTCTTGTGCCTCCACGAAGAGGAAAATATTAGGTAAGGGTATTCTTAAGGCATTTTTGCTTGCAGAGCTCTGGATCACTTTGTAACTCTTGGTCAGCAACAGCGATGTTTCTTCACATAATATCTCCTGTGCCATCGGGAGCATCGGGTGTGTAGGATGTTAATGTCAAATCATTGCATACATTTCTGAGGACATTGTCAATGGCCTGGGGACTCAGCACAGGCGGTGCCAGCCAGGCACACATCGCAGTTGAAATGCCCTATGAACAACCACAGCAGGTTTGTGCTTGTGCCAGCAATGACAACTCCTTCTCGACTGCCACCAGGCCAGCCGCGACTGTAAGATGCATCCCAATGGAAGGATCATTTACATGTGAAAAAAAAATATATGCACATAAGAATCCATGAAATTGGTAATAAAGATGTACGCTTCTTTCTTTAAGAGGATAGGTTTAATTCCCAGGAGGCTTTTTAAGGATGGTTGAAAAGCGGCACCTCGTCTCATCCTATTAGTGAGAAGGTACAAGCAAATTTGTGGCCTTTACTAGGAGCTTGATAATCGCTCCCCTCAGAGTATGCTGCTTCCAGCAGATTCCAGAGGGGAGAGCCAGAGAGGACAACTGCTCCTGATGTGTTTTACATTCCCCCAAAGTGTCCTCCCCTGAAACAAGAGTCATTTATTTGTGTGATGTCATTGTTATTCGCTGTTAAAATACAAACACCCTTAAAAAGGTCACTCAGTGTTCCTCCTGCTTGATTAATGATTTCTCCCTTCTAGAGTGGGTTTTGCAAGAGGTTTATTTAAAGGAGCCAACCTTTTAAAAAGAAAAATCTCTGAATGTTTCTGTAGTGTTAAGTTTAGATCACAAAACTCCCACATTTTATATGATTCCATTTACATAAAATGTCCACAATAGGCAAATCTGTAGAGACAGAAAATAGATTAGTGGTTACCAGCGGCTGACGGGGATGAGGGGGAATGGGAATGACAGTTAATGGGTACAGGGTTTGCTTTTGGAGGGAGACAACAGTTCTAAAATTAGATTGTGGTGATGGTTGCTCGACCCTGCAAATATACTAAAAATGTCAAATTCTACACTTTCAATGTAGGATATGTGAATTCTACCTCAATAAAGGAGTTAAAAAAACAACAACCACAAAACAACAACCTAAACAGAAGTTCTTTTATGCTGAGTCCAGTAATGTTTACTTAATAAGAACTTAGAGTTATTTTGCTCAAATCAATTCACCAAACTCAACAAAGTAAAAAGCTAGGGCTGTGGCAAAGAAGAGTTGATCTCTCCTCTAAGGACCCCACAATCAAGAAGGGGCAGGAGAGAGAGACCTAACATAAATCACTCTGGAGGACAGAGGAACTCTTTTGAGAGGCTTTGAGGATGCAAGGGCCTGCGGTGGCCACCTGTTACCCAGAAAATTTTCTCCTCCTCACCCCTACTAGTTGATTCTTTGCTTTCTGTTGAGCTCTTCCCGTAAGCTCTCAGAGAAGTAGAGAGGATGTTTATAACTTCTAGTTTTAGTGCTCACTTAAGACATTCTCCTATCCTGCCCAGAAGTCGTTCATTGGCTGATATAAACACCCTGGTTTTGCTGTTCAACCTACTTTGTGTAGACTCTGCTCAGCTTCTGTTCCTCGTATGGGCATCTTTGCTCTCTGGGGCAGTAACCCTGCACACACACACGTGCAGGCACACGTGCCACTTCTGTTGTGGGGAGTATTTCATTTCAGGGAAAAGCTGACAGGCTCTGGGAAGGCCAGTGTGGCCTCTCGACCCAGCGCTCCTGGCCCTGAACTATTTCCTTCCTCAATCAATTGATACATGCTAATATAATGCTATAACAAACCAAAGATAGAGACTTCATTCACACAGTAGATATTCCTGTCCATCTCTACCATCATGGTGGCTAATCAAAAATTTGCACACTTATTTTTTATAGGTAAAAATAAATGAAAGAATAGTATAAAATCAACTTGCTTTCTAGTTCCATAATGTCACTCACTGAAGACTGCTTTCCTTCAAAATATTCGAATACACTGGCTAAATGACACTATGTGGTATTTTAAGCTGCTTACCAAATTAACAGACAGCAGGAATTCAAACCAGATGTTTTTAAAAATGCATTCTTCATACACCAGGAAAAGATCCCAAACTCTGAGGGGATTCCAGATGTCTGAATGTTTTATCTGAACAAGTTCCATGATGATAAAACCCTCGTCGTTCATTTTGCCAGATCAAATGATTTCTTTATTGTGACTGATAACTGAACAACAGCAGCCTTGGCTAATACCGCTATTGACATTGTCTCTTCCCAAAAAAAACAAGGAGAGGAAAGTGCTGAATTCTTAAGGATGCCTTGTGATTACTTCCATCAGCATCTTCAATCTTCAGTTAAACATCCCCAACAAATATACACATTAATGCCTCTTTTTCCTTGTAGGCCAGTTTGTGGAGAGAGCACTGTTCCTTAAAATTATTTCGTTGGCTTATATTCTCCAATGATTTTATAAGAACTTCCAGACTTCCAAACAATGGAAAATTGTTTTAAATTTTTGAAGGTTTAAACAGTTCCCCCCCCCTTAAAAGTCAATTCTCTTGTGTTCACAGTGTATAAATCATTCATTCAACAAATATGAATATACTATTAACTAGTGAAAAGATAAGTGGCAGGAAAAAAAAGAAAAAAAAACACTGAGGAGAAAAAAGATAAGTGGCAGAAGCACTTGATGATTAATAAACAAAAGATGCATAAGTAAATATTCAATAACTGTTATCAGTGAAAAGATGCAGTGGGGTATTCACTGTGTGTGTGTGTGTGTGTGTGTGTGTGTGTGTGTGTGTGTGTGTAATTAGAGCGAGGCCCCTTGAAGGAGATCACATTGAAGCTGAGACCTAAAGAATGAACAGAAAAGGGACAAACAAATAAGGAATAGGGTCCCAAGCAGAAGGAACAATAAGGACAAGACTTGATGTAGAAAAGGGATTGGCATCTTTAGTTAGAGAGAAAGGAGTTCAGTATCCCTGAGATGTATGGAGCAAGGGAACAGATGGGAGAAGATAGGAACAGGGGAAGAGGCCAGATCCTGTAGGCCATGAAAGAAGCTTAGACTTTATTGAAAGTACAGTCCATTTAAGGTCGTCAAACAGTGATGAATCATGATTCAATTCATGTTTTTTTTTAAAAAAACATGCTGGCTATTTTTTTGGCAGGAAGCAAGAGGGGAAACAGGGAAATCAAGCCACTACTGCAGCGATCAAGGAAAGACTGGAAAATAGCTTACGGCTGGAGAGAAACTGTTGAGGATGAGACATATTCAGGGAAGTAGAAATGGCAGGATTCATTGAAAGTGAGAGAAAAGAAGAAGGGAGGAATTAAATATGGCAGGGCCTGTTAGATTTAGCAGCTGGATGGAGGATGGTAGCACTCACTGAGGTGAGGAGGAAAACTAGGAGAGGAAATGTTCTGGAGTGGGATTGGGTTGGATCTAGAGTTTTATTTTGGAGATACTGACTTGGAGGTGCTTGTGAGGAAAGTTCTGAATTCTGAAGGACGGTCACATTCTAAGACTCTTCTGTGATTATTTCCATCGGTGTCGTCAATCTTAAGTTAAACGGGGGAAACAGCGAGAAGGCAGTTTGAGAAGTAGGGTGAATACAGAGGGTGCCAAAAATATGCATACACATTTTAAGAAAGGAAAACTGTATTAAAATTGTAATACTCAATATATACTGATAACAAAAGATGAATACAAGTCACATTTGACTTCTGCAATTACAAGAGGTGTTCAAAGTGGTTACCATCAGCGTCCAGACACTTCTGATGACAGTGAACTACTGCTTGAGCAACATTGACCAAAGTGTTCACTTGTATACATTTTTGGCACCCCTGGCATATGGGGTGTATAAACTTAGAGGAGAGGCCTGGAGAAGTATTTAAAACTGTGAGAATAAATGAACTGCCCATCGGAGAGGATATTGTGAAAGAAGAAATTGGGGCTCCAGACTGTATCCTGGAAACACTCAACATTTAAAGACTGTGTTGAGATAGAAAGTGGAGATGGTCACTCATTTCAAGAGGAGGAATTTTAATAGAGTGCTGGAAGCTGGAGCCACATGGAGACTTGGGAGAACCCAAAGGTCATGGTGGTTTTAAATGCTCTGTTTAGTCCAACTGCGTATAAAGTTTAGTTTACAAGTAAATTCCCACAGGCAGCACAACTCCAAAAGTCAAGCAAAATGTCTAATGTCCTGCAGGAGCCTTCATTTCTGGAGGAAAGAGAAATGAAAGAACTTATGCAGAACTTGTAACATAAAAGATTTGGCAATGTGTGTAGTAAATTTCAGTAAACAGATCAAAGAACAGGTTTTTGTTTAAGTGGGTGGATTTATTTACTGTTAAATATTTCGGCATAAAAATGTATGCACACTGTGAGTGAAACTATATTCAAACCATGCGTGTGGGAGGTAACATGCAAAAACGAAGTTCTGTTTGAGTTATGGTTTTAAAAAAAATTAGAAGGTTTATATTGCTACTACATTATCTTTCTCTAAATAAAAAAAAAAATTATTTCATGTGACATGGAAAGAAACTCAGGTTTTTGTGGTTTCTGCTCAATGGGTATACATTTTTTGGCAGATGAGGAATCCCCAGACCAGATAGGTATGAAATGACCTCAGGCCACGCAGCGAGGCAGTGTGGGAGGACCAGTAACAGGTCTTTCTCATCATTGTGTATAATTCTGTTCCCACTGTTTCTTTAGTATTACAAAATCATCAACCCCCGTAACTACAATCCATTTCTCATTTTACTTCCTAACTTTTTTGTGACAAGATCAGAGTTAGTGATCGAAGCAGCATTATTTATCCGCATAATTTCCCACTTTGCTTTTTACACCGAAACACGATTCCATGGGTTTCTTTCACCAGGTGGCTGAATCAGCATGGCTTCCAAGCCCTGGCTGTACTGGTTGCAGATGGAAATCAAGGGGGTAGGTAGTTGCCTTTTTTTTTTTTTTTTTTTAATTAGTTTCAGGTGCACAAGACAAAGCAAAACTTAGAGGTAGTTGCCTTAATGCTATCAGCTAAAGGCTAAAGTTTGTTACCCAATTATTGGCACCTTCCAACCCTGAGCCAGCAGAAAGCCTCTCAATCTAGTTCCTGAGGTCAAAGGTGAGATGGGCAAGGGAAGAGAAGGAGCAGAAGGAACGTAGAAGAGACAACAGTCAATCTTCACTGACATCTCTGGATTGGCAAGGGCAGCCTCCTCCTAGAGCTTGCACAGGTCAGTCTTACCATCCGTTTTTCCTGCCTAAGCATTTATTAAGTGCTTTGGGTGGTCACTGTGTTTGTTGCTAGTCAGATCCTTAAAAGAGCTCACTTTGATTATTGATTACGAGAGACAGAAAAATGTAGACTATGTGTCCTTTTGAAATGCAAATAACTCTGAGAACAGTAATAATAACAGAGAGAAAATGCACTTTTTAGAAAAGGTAACAAGAAGTTTCACACAAAGGTAGCATAAAGGTAAAACGGCATAGACTCTGGAGACCTAGATTAAGCCTTTTGAGCCTCAAGTTCCTCTTCTGTATAATGGGGATAATAACAGTACCCACTTCCTATAGTTATTATGAAGTGTGCAATGGATGGCAGCTATCAGTGTTAGAAAACTGCATTTCGGGCTGGATGCCGCTGTGTATTGGGAGATTATACCCCAGTTGGAATCCTAAAGGGAACTCCAACCTGTAGAGCTTTACGTGTAGTTTTTGATTCAATGACAAGTTCAGATTCAGTATTCTAGTTTATAAGACATGAAAGTTCAAAGCCTTTGTGGAAAAAGAAATCTTACCAAAGTCTTCTTAAAGGAAACATTCATATACTCATTCAGCAACTATTTATTGAAACCTACAATATCCTGAGCATTGCAGTTTCTGGTCTCCTTGAACTGGGATCTCATGGAAGAGATTGTGATTAATCAAATAACCAGAAATAAATAATACAGTCTATAAACTCTGAAGAAAACTTCTGACTTTTTTTTTAAGTCTTGGAGAATAGAACAGGCTTTGAAAAGTATACTCTGTCATAATGGATCGTTACAATGTCAGTATTTAGGTTCAGTTGTTTGTGTATGTTGCTATTTGTTAAGGTAAACTGTACAAAATTGCATTAAAACATAGACTCATTAAAATGGAAAGCATGAATCTCTGAAGCTACAATTTCACATCACGGCCATGCACATATTTTCACGAGACAGGAAGCCTGTGGAGCGGGAGCGTAAGGAAGGCAAAGACAAGGTTCCCAAAACAGCCATCTAGGTCCTTGGTGGGGACCCTGAGTCAGAGCAAGAGAAGGAATGAGTCAGGACCAGAAAAACTAGGTCATGGCACCCAGGAAAGCAAGCCTCGGGGGGGGGACCCGTTTTTATGTTTTCATTTGTATTAAAGGAATTTATCCAGAAGGTCTTCTCTGAGGAGTATTTTTCAAACAGTAGGTCATGACCTGTTTATGCATCACAAAATAAATTTAGTGGGCACTCACCGGCATTTTTTAATGAAATAGAAAAAATGAAAATAGAAAACGTCATCGATGTTTTGGAGTGTATGTGCGTACGGAGTGACGCTCCGGGGCCCAGAGCCTGTTCAGTGGTGGGAATTCTCCGAGGAACATCTTGTTTGCTAGGTTTGTCAGGAGATGGTCCTTCTAAAGTTAAATCCTCTCTGAAGCAAGTTACACAGCGACGGGGGCCACAGAGTAGATGAGAGCTCCTGCCCAGCCTGGAGTTCAGGGATCATTCTGAGCTAGATCACGTCTGGATGTGGGCACTGGTGCTGCAAAGGAAGAATCCAGAAGAGATGTCCCTTAAAAGTGAATGAGGTGGAGACCAAGTTCAAGGCAAAGGCATCACCTCCTATGATGGGAAGGAAACGTGTAAGTTGGAATTGCTGCTATTTGGCCAGTTTTGACTTGCAGAAATGGCAATCTCATATATTTAAACTAATAGGTGGGTTGGTCCAAACTTGGAGGTGTCTCCTGAGGACATGGCCTCCTTTAGGATTTCAATGTGAGTGGGCAAAGCACTGATAACAATTGTGAGTGGGATTAAACCTTCATCCATATTTTCTTTGCTGGTCCCTTTGCCCTTGAGCAACTGCTCTCCACACCTGTCAGCTGTCTGAAACTGAAGGCATTGTGTTTTAAACAAGGTCTGCTTACAAGGAGCTTCCTTCTCTCCTTAGCACCTTCATGACTAAGACCGCATTCCAAGTACTGTACGTGTTTTCAGCTTTATGTCCCCACTTGATAAGATACTTCTTCTACTCTACTTTAAAAAAAAAATAAGTTAATTTATATAAGAACTTTTCTCTTTTCAGAAGGATCAAGGGGTTGATCATTTTATTTGCAGCCATGCAACTAAATTATGCAGCCATAATTTTTAACTTCACACATTCTAACTTCCCACATTGTTTTTGGATGACAGAGAATTCTCAAGGAAAGGGGAATGGCTAGTTGGTCTTCCTTAGAGCACTTAGGGCCTTCCAAAGGGGACTCCTGGATGAGAAAAGGGGAGGAAAGGTCAAGAGGTGATGTTGTTTGGCCAGTTTGGCAAACAGCGTGGTCACTTTTTGCTGAGAGTTAAGAACTGGTGGAGAGAGCAGGGAGAGAATAGGGTCTTAGCTGGGGGACCTGGACACATAAGCTGTAGGGGAAGAAAACTACTACAGTAATGAAAGATGCCAGCTTTCACCCTGGGCATGAGTGGGGAGAGACAGAGGAAGCGTCTCAATCCAGGGACCCCCAGAATGCAGCATAAACTGTCAAGACAGAGGTGGTGATCTGTAGGATAACCACTTGTTTCTTTGAAATGACCCACCTTGTAGGTACCACCTCAGCCTAAATCTCTGATCTACTCTTCAAGAATGTGAGTTTCTTGGTCAAGTCCAAATGCCTCTTTATTTTAGAGAGAGAGAGAGAGAGAGAGAGAGAGAGAGAGAGAGAGAGAGATTTCTTTAAAATTCTAACATAAAACTTTTATGTTGTAGAAAAAGTGTGTGCTTGGAAATGAGACAGACATGGGAACAATTTTTTAAATACTCGCCACAGACTAGCCGTGAGCCCTTGGGTAAGATAGTTAACAAGTTAGGAAACTCAAAGAGCTGCACTTTCTTAACCTGAAAATAGGGGAAATAATACCTCTTTTGTTGGTTGTTGTGAGGATTACATAAGATAAAGTTTATAAAGTGCAAGATCATTGCTGAGCACTCAGTAGATGAAATTAGTATGTGTGTTGTTATCTTTCCATTCCAACAAGCAGTCAAAGGACAACCACCACAGAATCTGCAATTCTCTTAGAACATCAGAGTTGATCTTAATATAAACATTTGGAGCACATTTACAGAATTTATAATTCAAGATGGGGTTTTTATAAAGGCTTTTGTGAAAGTGTTTCATGAGGTTGCTTAGACAGTTATGTGAAAATTCTATGTCAAAATCAAAAGAAAATATCCAGTTTTAATTCTTGAGTGATTATCAAATCTAAGAATTATCCAAGCACTTTGCTTTTCTTTCTTTCCACTTCTGCTGTTTAACCTTTGTCTGTTTTATTTAATTTTGGCTTCTTTATTATGGTTAATATGAACAGGGTTTGGAACAAAGGCTTAAAAATTACAGACATTTTAAACGCAGAGCTAAAACATACTTTAGGGATTATCCAGCCTAGTGTTTTCCAGATGTTATTCATTAAAAAATGACATGTCACTATTTTGTCATATCCTCATGTCATTTACTTAATACTTTATGCTGACTGGCTTTAAAAAAAAAAGAAATTTAATACCCACGTTACTTCTAAGTAGTAATAATATTCATAAACATTACTAGTTTGATAGGCTAGTGAAAAAATACATAACTTAAAACAATTGTCCACTTACCACCTAAAATCATCTCATGTACTACCAGTGGCAGGGGTAGTGCACCTGGGTAAACACCAAACATATTCACCCCTCATTTTATAGACGAGGACACTGAGACCCAAGAAAGTGAGTGATTTGCCCTGTCTGAGTCTCTCTGTGATTACAACGCCAATAAAAGTTCTTGCTATATTGAAGAATTTGGTAATTAAAAACCATCTAGGGTTTCAGTTGTACCAACTCTCCCTTCCCATATTTCCTACATACTTCCTAAGGTCCCAGAGAATAAGCAAATTAAGGATTGGCTTTAGTGAATGATAAAACACTGCTTGTATACAGCACCTTTAAAAAAAAGACGTCAAGATGGCTCTAAGGACAAAAACTAGATTCTGTAATTTCTTGCTCTCTTAAAACAGTTTTAACAATCATCCGAACACATCCAAAAGCTGACACACATTAGCCTTTTCGCTAATATCTGTTTGTGGAATTCACTCCTACTGACCAGATTAAGGTTGGCAGTACTGGCCTTCTCCTGACCCTGAATGCCTTGTTCATTGAAACCCAAGTGTTAGTTCCTGTTTGCACCATTGTACCTTGTTAGAGAAGGTATTTCTATTCTCCAGAGAGTGAACAATAAGCTACTGTATGTTTGGTCTCTAGAGTTCATTTCTTCATGTTTTCATTAGTTTTATTCATAAGATTCTATTAGAGTCAATTGTTAAATTGCTGGAAACATCCCCAACAAAGGACAAAAAGGTTCTTCTATAAAACAAGAACAGCCCATCCCCTGCCCGGACCTGAAGGACCATAAATTAGTGTAATAAACTGCAGAATATAAGCAAGTAACTTTTCTTCCTATTCTCCTAGGAACCTGGGACTTGTGAGTCCACGTCTGAAACTAGGTCAGTAGCATAGTGAAAAAAAAAATCTTACTAAATATAAGTTGGAGTTCACTGCTTTGAAAAATTATAGTCCCATCTAGGTAAAGCAGAGTTCATTACATGCATTTTGATATTTCCAGGTGATTATACATAGCCTGAAATAATTGAAATTATTGTTATAATTGTTAATAAAATCTAATTTGAGACATCCTCTTTTAAAAAAATTCTGCTTCCACTTCCAGAGTTTATGGTAAGGAGAACCTTCCTCAGTTTATCCTGGCAGTTCCCTTTGACATAATTCCATTGCAGGGTCACATTTCCCTAGTGTATTGAAGATCCTAGAATCCCTTTCTCTCTATTTTGAATTCAAAGAAGCATTTGAATATACAGCTATTTTGATTCATTATTACCAAAAGCACATTATCCAAAAAGGTACAAAATTTGAGAGTATGCCCAGTCATGTAATTTCTAGCTAAGACCATAAAAGCAAATGCATCACTTAATATTTATTAAGAATTAAGTACTCAGAGGGGGTTAATCACTAACAAAGACAGGAACACATACAATTCTATGTCAAGTGAGAAATTTGAGCATATTCATTGAAGCAAGCCTTAATCGTCTATGAATTGTACAATTTTAAATAAAGCAACATGGGAGGAAATACAATCGCGTGAAGAAAAGAGGCAATTTTGAAGAATTATAATGTATTGAAAAAACATGCCAAATACTTCTCTCAATACTGATGAATGGGATTGAGCCATATTCAATCTGAGCTTCACATCTCGCAAAGTCTGAGAACAGCAACGTAAGGAGGCGAGGATGGAAATGTTGCAAAACTATTTGTTTCATAGCACAATGGCTGTTTATATAATTTTAAGTTAAATGTTCCCTAACAGACAGCTGCTTAACGGCCCTCGTGCACTCTTCCTCCCCCTCCTCTTCTGTAATTTTTCCCACATCTTTCCCCCAAAACGACCAGAGTTGCTTTTGCTCTTTATTCTTTGAATCCTTTAAAACAAATGGCAAACCATCTCTCTCACACACTGGTAAAGTGTTCCCAGAACAGTTATAAGTCACTGTATCATACATCGATGCCTTGTTCATTCTATGAACTTCAAGTTTCCCAATTACTTATTTGCTTTCAGCACTTTTCCCTGCAAACTCAGAAAACAGCTGCCAATCCCTTTATACCCTTAAAATTAGGTGGGAGGGTGTAAAATAATGAATGATATAAGGCAAGAGCCCCTTCTCCCCCATTGTATCTGTGGAAGAACTCCTTTAGGAACTGAGGGATCTTCCCGCCTGCCTGGGCTGCAGCCCCAGCCAGTGGTACCTGCATAGTCCCATCGTGCCGTGGAGGAGAACACCCCTGTCAGGCTATGCCAGCCCTCATCACTTGCATTTAAAACAACAGAGGATGAGACTCTGACTTACAGCCAAGAGCCATACTCCTACAGTGCCTTTGTTAATTGTACAATTTTAAGTAAGCAACATGGGAACACTATAATACAGTAAAGAAAAAGGGCAATTTGGGGGAACTGTAATGTATTGGAAACATGGCAAATCCTGCCCTTCAGCTGATGTATGGAATCAGATCTCTCTGCTTATTCTTGTGGTCCCTCGAGATGGACATGTCCGCTGCTTGGACCCCCATCTCTTGGACTCCAAGCCTACCTTTGCCTTCTTGCTCAGTCAAGACCCTTAGTTTCAATAGCTGGTTTGCCATTCAGAGGCCACATTTGGTCAGTCAGACGCCTCCCATTTGTACTGGCTGACTCCTCAGTCTGTCTCTTCTGGCATATGACCTCTTTCACAGTCTACTAGGCCAGGTCAGCCAGGATGGATTCGACCTGGGATGGCCTTGGTCCTGGTTCTCTCTAGCCTATCCTTCCTGCCACTTTCTGCGATCTTATACTGAATTCTGTCATATTCCCGGTCATGAATTGAAGAACCCAAAGATAAATTAGAATTCTGGCCCCAAGTAATAAAAGAACAATGCAATTTTGTTAAAATGTGGAAAATGTAAAGTACTTAAGTAATCGATTGCCTTGACAGTTATCATTACTCAAAGGATTCAATAGTTTAAGCCTATGAGTACTTCTTAGTATTGTATTCTGGTGGGAAAGTGTTCAGATCCTCAGTCTGAGGGGGAAAAGTAGAGAGAGTGGCAAAGGCCAGAAACCTGTGAAAGGCGTTGGGAAATGGGACCAATAAGCAAGATGAGAGGATGTGGGCTATTTATTGGTGAGAAGTTATTAATTCGCAACTTCATAACTCTCTTTAAGAATGTGATGTATGAACTTGAGCACTGGATTGTATTGTCCTCTCATTTCTTCTGTTCAGTAAATACTACTGACAGGACAAAAGAAAAAAAAAAAAGAAAGGAAAAGAATGTGAAGAGAGTATATTCATTCTAGAGCTTTCTGAGGGTAGAAATAGGCAATGACTTAAAAGGCATATCATAGAGATAAGGAAGAGTTTCTTCAGAGCCACCAGACCAGTATTTCCCAATACCCTTATTTCCTCTCTTATCCTCAGCATGGCCCAGCTCATGTTGTCTAAGGATAAGCCATGAAGTGTTCATACTCTGAGACTCAGTAATTCCACTTTGAAGAACATACTCCAAAGAGGAAAAAAGTAACTTCCACAAACTTGTTCATAGCAGCATTATTCAAACCGTGGTGACTTCTTCTAGGGGTCAGCCCAGTCCATGAACCACCCCCTCTTCTCTAGGAACTTCTCCCACTGTCCATCCACAGGGATAGGGCACTGGCAGCCATGTTTATATTGGATAATGTCACCTCCTGAGCTACAACTCAGCCAGAGATGGATCTAATGCAAGCTAGGATGTGGAACTGGGACAGAGAATTGCAGGTTAGCCTTTATAATGATCAGGGTGGTAAAATAAACCAGGGCTATGGGTAACTCTATTCCCCTACTAGGAGAGACGATCAGGATAAGGAAAAGAAGAATGAGGCAGAGTCACCAAGAAAAACAGAAATAAACAAAGAATGAACTAACAACTTTCTGGCTTCTTTCAGACTCCCAAATTGCATTTCTGCCCTTTGACTTCATGACACACCCCTCTATCTTTATAATACATTACCCTTTCAACTTAAAGTAACTTGAATCACTTTTTGTTGCATATAATGAGAGTCTTAACTGAGACACAATCATAAAAAATAAGAAGGAACTCAACCCAAAATAAGAAAATGATTAAATAAATTATATGGTAGCATGATTGAATATCTCTTAAAGTGATGAGATTTCAAATTGTCTATATGGGAAAATGCAGGCCACAAGGCAGAATGAACACATTGCTTGCAACTTTCAAATTATGAATTTAGTCAACAACGACTGGAAGAGTATACAAAGTAATGTAAACCCTTACTAAGTGTATGGAATTTTTGGAAACATTGTTTATACAATAGCTTTAAATTTTAGACAGTTGGCATTTTGGAAATAGTGATTTAATATCGCACTTCAAATCTTTCCCAGAATATTCATTATTCTGATATTACTATCAGTCTTCACTCAAAACTTGGAAGTTGTTCTTGAATCTTTCTTTTCCCCAAGGAGCCTTTTATTGGGAAACCATATTTAGAAGTCACAATTCTGGGTGTGATTTTAAAATCAATTTTGCTTGTATCTAGAGAATGGAATAAAAACAAATTGAGTGGAATTGGAGAAACTGGTTAGAAGATGGTGCAGTCCACTTGGACTATCAGTAAAAGGAGCCAGCACTCTTTGGAGAATAAGCTGTTTACAGGTCTGGGGTAAGAAATGTAAGAGACTAGTCTGAAATATCTTGCCATACCAGAGAGCAGTGAAGCAATCCAAGACTAGTGAGGTCATATCAAAAGGATTCAAGAATTAACTTGAAGAGACGCCCAATGGCCCCATATGGGATAATTATGTATTGATAACATGATAATTGCAAGAGATTGTATCAGATTAAAATATTTAAATCCATGAATTCATAATGATATATTTTTGAAAGAATCTTGGAAGGATACTAGATTATTATCTATGTAGAAAATCCCAAAGAATCATTAAAAAAACACTAATTGAGCAATTATAGCAAAGTTGTAGGATACAAGGTTAATATACAAAAATCAGTTGCTTTCTTATATACCAACAATGAATTTGAAATTAAAAACACAATGTCATTTACATTAACCAAAAGACATACTTAGGTATAAACCTAACAAAATATGTTCAAGGTCTATATAAGGAAAACTATAAAACTCTGATGAAAGAAACCAAAGACCTAAATAAATGGAGAGATATTCCACCTTCATGGATACTGTCAAGATGTCAGTTCATCCCAACTTAATCTATAGATTCAACAGAATCCCAATCAAAATCTTAGCCAGTTATTTTGTAAATATCAACAAAATTATTCTACCTTTTTGATACAAAGGAACCCACCACTCCTTATCTTGAAAACCAGTAAATAAAGAGAAAAAAAAAAGGCAAAAATAAAAGTAAACCAGATATGTCACTTTTCAGATTAAAACCTTTCAACTATTTCATATTGCCCTTTAAATGAAAGTCAACTAGTAAGGCGATACTTGATTATAACCAACTCACCTTCATTGATGCCACTTAGCTCCTTGCTTACGATGTTCCCAGTACACAAACCTTCAAATAAACTGTGCTTTTTATCTACCCTAGGCTGACTCTTCCTCATGCTTCAGCTCTCAATTCACCTTTTCAGAGGGACTTTCCTTGACCATCACAACAGGAAATCCTATTTGTTTCCTCCCTAGAACTTATCAAATTTTGTATTTATTTTATTTGTGCATTTGTTTTTGTTTGTTTCTCCCAATAAACTGTAAGTTTCAGGAGAGGGAGACTGCCTTGTTTCTGCCCGGGATCTGTCACTTGTGGGCACTTCATTTATGGAAAAAGTAAATGAAGTTTTCCATCAAGCTGAGACTAGGTGGTTGAAAAACAGGTAAAATTCTCACAGAAACCAGCGAGGGTGATTGTGGGGTCTCTGGGAGGGCAGAAGTGCCAAGGTCCGTGTGTGTGACGGAGCAAGGAGAGGACTGGCAATAAAGCGAAATGTGATTTCACGGAGGAAGAGGTTCACTGTGGAGTTTACGAAACAGATGGGATCGCCGTAGACTTTGGGGATACTTTCATGAAGTGTTAAATTTTTAAAAAGTGTAAATACCACTTTAAAAATAAAAATTGTAGAATTTCTAGCCCATAGCCTTTTTATTTGCAATTAACTGCTCCCATGTTGCAGACAACAAATAATGGATCCTTTTCATTATGCACTTGGCTATGGCATTGGGACAAATGATTCTAAGAACTTTCATTATTGTATCTGATCTTTATATGTCTTGATGGGAGCTTAATGTGTATATATAGAAAAATCATCACAGTTATATTTTGTGCTTTGGCAGTTTAAACAATGACCCAGTGCAACTTTATGCTTTATGATTTATCCTTTATCATCCCAAATGCTCCTTTTAATTTTTTTCCTTCATTTTTAACCAAGAGATTTTCTGAGGCTCGCTGTTGGCAAAACCTGTCATTGTATTTTCTGAAAATTAAGACTGGGGTAACTGAGGTTCTTCATAGAAATGCCAGGAAGCTAGTGGTTTCTGAAGGGCATATGACTTCTTTCTACCAGTTTCTTAATTAATGAAACATATAAATGCATTACAGGGAATGTGGAAAAATCAGGAAAAAGATGAAAGAAATCAGACATAATCAATCTCCATCACCCCCATGTTATAAATCTGATATATTTCCTCATATGTTTATAGTTCCCTAGTTGTAATCTCAGTGTACCTAAAAGTTTTTATCCTGTTTTTCTTTCATTCTAAAACAAAAGGCAAATAGATAAGGTAATTTAAGATAGACATAGATAATGTGAAGTAAATAAAGGAGAGTCATATAGAGTAAGTAGTAAGGAAAGATCTTATGAAAATGTCACTTGAGATGGGACCTGATTGACAAGTAAGAATTGACCTTGTGAGGGTCTCACACGTGAGACAGCAAGTCAAGGACTCATGACAGGAATGACCCTTGTTTGAGGAACAGAAAGGTGGCCAATGTGGTAGAATAAATAAGAGGAGCATGGAGGGACCTGAGGGAAGGAGGGTGTGTGTGTGTGTGTGAGAGAGAGAGAGAGAGAGAGAGTGTGAGAGAGAGAGAGAGAGAGAGAGAGAGGGGTGATCCTGTGGACCTCATAGGACATGGTAAGGAATTTATTTCTTGGTCTAAGAGCAACGTGAAACTTTGTAAGACTGTAAACAGGGCAGTGACTTCTCTGATCCAGATTCTTAAGAGTACTCTGCTGACCAAAGCTACTGCGCAGAAATTATTTCTGCATGGGTGAGAACATGAATACTAAGGACTAGATTCCAACCCATATCAGCTTTACCATTCCAAACCATGTGTCAGGGATTCTCATGTAAGTGGGGAGTAGAGGGAGTTTAGGTAGGGTTATATCCAGGGGTCCAGCAGATTTCCTCAGATCTTTCTCTCTCTCTCATTAATGCTGATTCTTTTTGTGTATTGCCTCCATCCTCCAACATTTCTCAACCCAATCAGCAGGAGGTACAGTTGCCAATAGCCCAAGGTCATCCAAAAGAAAGAGAGAGCCTCTGTCTACTCTCACTTTGGAAAAATCTGGGAAAGGACTCAAATTCGTCAGGCAAGAAAAATGTATTCTTCCTTTGGCCAATTACCATGAACAGGGGGATGTTATTGTTACTAGTCAAATCTGGGTCATATGCTTGCCAGTTAACGGAGATGAGGTTGGGCTATCACGATGTACATTCCCACCAGGACGACACCAGACTGGGAAAGATTCTCCAACGGAAAGGGATGCTATTACCAGAAGGCAATTGGTTGGTAAACATGTTGGACAAAGGAGGAGAAATAACTCAAAACTATTGCTGCACTGCATGGCCATTTGATTTATGTGGCGATTTTATGTTTTGCTGAACAATATTCCATCGTATGTGTTTCATTTATTCATTGTTTTTGTTTCAAGCTACCGTTTGACCAGTTCTATACTTTACTGAACCAATTTCAGACTGTTACATAATTTAGTTGCTTCCAATCTTTTGTAATCATAAATAATGTTCTATGACTGTACTAGTACACGTAGCGTTTTCTATACCATGTATTTTCTTCATCTTCAGACTAGGGACCCTGGATAAATGGGCAGGAGATCTTGTTTACTTTTTGATATATTTTGTCAAATTTATTACTTCCTAAAAGGTTGTGTCACTAGAAACGTATAGCATGTTCATTTTTCTGTCCCCTCTACATTAATGATTTCATAACTCTTTAATTTTGCCAATTTAATAGGTAAAAATGACATATTTTTGTTTTATTTGTTGCTTTTTAAAATCACAACTGCAGGTGAAAATTTTTTGTTTAAAACTACTTCTAAGTAGTTCTTCTGTAAATGTTCTGAACATGCCCTTGGCTGATTTACCTGTTTGGGTCTCGGTAATTTTTATATCTGTTTATCTGAACTCTTTAGATGCATTAGTCCCTTCCCATAAATGACTGTATTTCCTAGTGTGCTGTTTGCCTTTGTTATTTTAACGTCCAAAATTATGGTTGTTCTTATGTTGTCAAATTTTTTATTCTTCTGCTGTTTTCAAGCTTAGAAATTCATATTTTCCAGAAGCTCAAAAAATATGTAATTCTTCTGTCTTTTAGCTCATCTAAAGCTTGATTTTTCTTTTTCATCTTTTTGCATATTCTATAGTTGTTTCTTTTTATTTACAATGTGAGGTGAGGATATGAGTTTATTTTTCTCCCAATTGGTAATTCTTAAGCCCATTACAATTAATTGAATGATTCTTCCTTCCTGATTGATTTGTCATACAACTTTTAACATGTATTTCATACTTCTTAGAATCCATTTATAGGCAGGTGTTCCATTGAGAGATTTGTCAATTCAATCCTCATATCAATACCACAAATTTTAAAATTCTTGTTGCTCTATAATATGTGTTAGTATCTGGTAGGGTTAACTATCTCATTTCTCTTTAGAAGATCCATATTGTTCATTTATCCAAATGTCCATTTGTTCATTTTTTTTCGGATGAAGGTTAGAATAACTTCCAAGTTAAAAAAAATAAAAAGATTCTATTAAGCTGTTGGTTGGAACTGCATAAATATTAAGAGAAAAAATTTCTGGAAAATATCCAAAGGCTAGGATCAGTGTTCCCTGCTGTCAAATGGATCAGGGTTGTGGTACCTGTTCTCTGTCTAATTCATTCCCTTTCTTTTGAGAGCAAAATTCATTTTGCACAAGGAAGAAACTCCCTGTTTTCATAGAGCTATTTAAAATTTGTATTTTAAGTAATATTTCTGCTGTGGCTGATCTCAGAATTGATTGTAGGACTTAAATAATAAGTGGGGTTTGGGGGCCTAAAATTCTTACGCTTTTTGTTGTCCCTGTTTAGTTTTATTATTTGTATACATCTTTTTAACACTTAAAAAAAGACTTAGAGCTTCAGGATGGGAATCCCTTGCATACATCAACTTTATTTGAAAATATGAGATCCATGTGCCACTTGTTTGGATAACCAGCTATCTGGTTTGCTTAATCATTTTTGAGTGTATTGTAGACAGTGAGATCTGAAATCTTTATCAGCTAATTCTGAGTTTTCCACTACATGTCCCAAAATATAAATGGTGCCCCCTGGAGCTCTGCAGTGCATACCTCATATGGCCGTATGGTTCAGCCCTGGTGATAACCGTCTGCTGAACTTGAAAACCAGTGTCTATATTTCCAACCTTCCAGGGTCATACCAAGTGTTGAATCATACCCTAAAACACTTAAGCACTTTTCTGTTCCTTTGGGACAACTGTATTTTTCCAGTGAGGGAAGGAATAATAACAATGATAGTACAACAATAACTTTTGCTTTCATTATCTCATCTTATGTTCATTATAACTGTCTGTTGTGAGGACCAAGTGTTATTAAACCCTTATATTCGAGATGTGAAAATGAGGTTCAGACAGACTACGTGACCATCCAGGCTGGTCAGTAGTAGATCTGAGCCTTCTGACCGTAACGCCCTATCTGCACATTACCACTTCCTTCATGGATATTCAACGAATGCCCCCATCTGTGTGGTTTTGTTGTTTGTTTGTTTGTTTTTTGTAATCTATCTTGAGTAGGTCATAGCTCTCAAATGCTATATTCAAGTTTGGGCTCTCATTGTGTGGGGTACGATTTAGGGGAAATCATATTGCTTTCCTTTTGTCATCTTTCTTTACCATTTGCATTGCAATTGGTGTACAGACAAAACCAGCTTAAAATATACACCCAGGCCAGATTGGAAAAATAAAGGAAGTCACAAAAGGTCAACCTGGATAAATAAATGTGGAAGCAGGAATGAGCAGCAGCTCTCTGCCTTTTTGGTGATAAAAAGATGTCCTAATTGTATACGACCGTGTTCTGCTTTGTTTTGTTTTAAGCATCAAATGAAACACCCTTTCTCCTACCTCCTACGGCTGCATCCAATTGTCTATAACTTGGAGATCCTTAGAAAGAATACAGCTAATATGTGCATGTGCAGTGGGAGAGAGAGAGAGAGAGAGAGAGAGAGAGAGAGAGAGAGAGAGACCCCAGGTGATTGTAGCATGGCTCAGATGACTTATAAAATCATGCAGAAGCTTTCTGACTGCTTCAAGAGGTCGTAATTCTTGCATCCACTTATTTGCAACATAAGCTCCTTTACCTTTATTGTGCTTTTACTGAGATGCTTTCCCTGTCTTCATACATTTACCTAATCTTTGCAACATTGGTGTTTTTTTTTTTCTTCTTTAGCAGGTGAACACTTTCTCTCCTGAACAATCTTGTGGTCTAGAGGATAAAAAGCTCTTCTTTGTAGTTCTCAAAATAAGGAGCAGTTTCCTTTCTATACTGTACACTGCCTACGAATGCTTTAGTTGGCACTCAGTAGATGTTTATTTACTCAAAATAAAATAGAGTCTAATGAATATTATCTCAAATATCTCATTCATTCACGCACCTGGTTTCTGGAAGCTCTTTTTATATTATCCTGGAAGTCAGGGGCACATGACAGCTTCATAGAATTTTTTTTTTTAATTGATAGATGTTGTTTTTTAGAATAGTTTTAGATCTACAGAAAAAAATGAGCAGAAAATACAAAGAGTTCCCATACACCCCTACCCTCTCCTCAGTTCCCCCTGGTATTAATAGCTTGTATTAGTGTGACACATTTCTTATAATTGATGAGCCAATAGTGATACATTATTATTAACTAAAATCCATAGTTTACACTAGGGCTCAATCTTTGTATTGTACATTCTATGGGTTTTGGCAAATATATAATGACATCTATCTACTATTACAGTATCATACAGAATAGTTTCCCTGGGGGTGGCCAGTTAGCTCAGTTGGTTAGAGCGTGGTGCGATAACACCAAGGTTGCCGGTTCGATGCCTGCATGGGCCACTGCAAGCTGTGCCCTCCTTTAAAAAAAGGAAAAATTTCAGAATGGTGTCCCTGCCCTAAAAATGCTCTATGCTTCACCTACTCATCCCTCCCTCCCTCCTTCCCCCGGAAGCCCTGGCAACCATTGATCTTTTATAGCCTCTGTAGTTTACCCTTTTCCAGAATGTCGTACACTTGTAATCATACAGTATGTACCCTTTTCAAACTAGCTTCTCTCCCTTAGCAATATGCTTTTAAGATTCCTCCTTGTATTTTCAAGGCTATAGACTTCTAAAAATTCATCAACACTATGTATTATACCTATACTATGTGCCAGGCAGAGCGATGGGTGCCGAGTATATTGCAGTAGACAACACAAGCAAGATCACTGACGCTCCTTGATCAAAGCTTGGAAGCTGTCAGACATTCAGCACCCAGCATTAACAGCTTTCCGCAGGCAACGAGTACTGTGCCTGCTATGTTGAAGGTCTTCTCTTTGTTCCCTGAGGAAATCAGTTGCTTACATTGTCAACTGTGAGGAGACCAATGTACCCACAAGTGATTTACCATGTTCCTGACTAACCAGTTCCTCTCCTTAGTGTAAAAGGAATAAGCCCTTCTGGTGCACAATGCAGATCCTGTTCTAATTCTGGATTTCAAAATCTGATGAAGCCCAAGAAAGGCAGATGCCCCCAAAAGTTGGTCTCTACCTATTTTTTTAGGAGCATATCTGGATCATCCTCCCTACCAAATGACTACCATGTATTAATGTCTTACTGCTTATGGTTAGTAATAAAATCTAAAATTGTAGTTAAACTTTCACAATATAATTGATGAATCACCAGTAATACTGGTGTAAATGAAAATATAAGGCATCCTCCAAGCCATATAGCTGGTTTCTTCCCCTGATATAGGCAAGATGCATTTTGTATGTGATAGATTTAATTGGATTAACAAAACGAGGAAATCTAGTCAGTTCTATGTTATTAAAAAATATTTTAAGTTTTTTTGTTGTTTTTTATTATTGTTCACTCTTAAGATTGAACTAAAGAGATGGATCGCCCTTATAATTAATAGTAGTTTTAAGTTTTCAGTGAATGTGGGACATAATTTACCCTAATGTAAGGGGCAAGAATTTATCCTTTTACACATGGAGTACTTTCTTAAGCCATTTGAACTCTTCTTGTATTTATTTTCTGATAAGACCAGATAATGTTAAAAAGCAGACTGTATTACCAAACAAAGCCGCATTACATATACAATTAGAAAGAATACTGCTAAGAATATGAAAATGTACAGCAGATCAGTAAGTTATATTAGGGTTTTTCTCTCTCTCTAAGACTTGAGGTTTTCTATATTATAATATGTATTTACAGAGTCATGAGAACCAAACCAGTTTTATCCAGATTAGAAAATAGACTACATATGATGAAATCAAGATGCCTGAAGAAATGAACTGAATAATTAAATCTCTGATTAATACAGGAAAACAATGGTAATACTGAGATACCCTATTTGTCACTGAATACTTTCACAGATTTTTATTTTAAAGTCTTGGGCCCGCAAAAGAGGACTGTCAAAATGGTTATTGAATCACAAAGAACGTGAGCGCCCACAAATTGACAATTCTTCTCATCCCTACCGCAAAAGATGCCTATAACTGAATGTGGAAAGGGGCTTTATATACTATATTCATTTTATATCAAGAATGTATATCTGTTTATGACAAAAAGTTCTCCGCGTAGGATCAGAAAGGGGCATGAGGAGTTCAATTATTCGGGATGATTATTACTGGCATAAAAAAGAGAATTTTGAAATGAGAACTATTTAAGACAATAACTTGTTTTTGTCCTTGTGGTCTATCTTCACATGCAGAAAGCAGGTGACGTTCTTTGTCCTGGAGACAATCTGTATTCTCTTTGATTACACACCTGGTATATATTTTTTTCCTTCATTAGCCTTCTATCCTTAGACGTCTTAATCATAGCTGCTGTTTTTTGTCCTTCCTTTAACGAGGGGAGTAATACACGGAAGGAGCAGAAAATTGTGGTCGGGTGAATGGGTGCAGAGGACTTGCCAGGCCCTCGGACGGGTGCTAGGAGAACAGGATGAGCGAGCGCTTCCCCTCAGGCAGTGGGGGCCTGAGACCACGCTGCCTAGAGCCACATTGGAGCCAGAGCCTCGAGGCAACGCGTCATCCTCATCCTGTCTTTATTAACGTTTTTGACAGCATGTGTATTTTGCACTAATTTTGACTTTAAACACGTTAATATAAAATATTATATACTATAAATATAAAGTGGAGCTACTCAATAGGTACTGGATATGGTATATTCTGTAAGATTTTTTTCAAAGGTAGTGGGAATGTTCTAGATTTAAAAAGACCAAGAAGACATAGCAACCAAATGCAAAGAGTGAAACTTGACTGGATACTGGTTTGAAAATACTTGCTGACTGAGTTTTGTGGTGCCTTCTTAGAATCCGCATCTCCGGTGAGCGCTGCTTCCCTTACCGCATCCTGGTCCTGGTCCTGAAAAGGACAACAGGGACAAAAGCATCAGCCGTGCAGGCGAGGGCTCTGCAAATAGCAGGCAGGCCAATCAACCTGGGAACAGGCTGTGTGTACAAAGTAGGACTGGGAGAAAAAGCCGAAAAGAGAAATTTAGAGCCTCTTGGGAACGACCTCTATATTTAATTCAGGAGGCAAGAGGGGAGCTGCTGAAACTCTTTTTTTTTTTCTTTCGGTTTTTAAATTAAAATTCATTTTCAATGTTTTCTTAAATCATTTTCAAGCACTTTCATAGAAGTAGTTTAAAACTTAAAACACATTTTTGCTATTGTTTAAGATTTACTCCTCTTCTAAACACAGTGTAAAGTGATGTGAGTGAAAATAGGGTATCAGAGAGAAATTTAGAAGCAAGTAGGATAAAGACGTGGTGATTGATATTGAGCACAATTACTATCAGACTGGATTTTCCAGGACAATCCGAATTTAAAATTTTCTGTCTTATATTTTCAATAGTACATTCTGCTCCCCTCCAACCTTTCACAGGCTTTGTTGAGTTGTTATTAGTATACAATAAATGCACATTTAAAATGTACAGTTTATCAGTATATATATCAAGGGTGCCAAAAAAATGTATACACATGACTTGTATTCGTCTTTTGTTATTGGTACACACACACACACACACACACACACACACACACACACATATATATATATATATATATATATATAGAGAGAGAGAGAGAGAGAGAGAGAGAGAGAGAATTATAATACAATTTTTCTTTTTTTTTTTTTACTTTATTGGGTAACAGTGTGTACTTCCAGGACTTTTTTCCAAGTCAAGTTGTTGTCCTTTCAATCTTAGTTGTGGAGGGCGCAGCTCAGCTCCAGGTCCAGTTGCCATTGCTAGTTGCAGGGGGCGCAGCCCGCCATCCCTTGTGGGACTTGAGGAGTTGAACCAGCAACCTTGTGGTTGAGAGCCCACTGACCCATGTGAGAATCGAACCGGCAGCCTTCGGAGTTAGGAGCATGGAGCTCCAACCACCTGAGCCATTGGGCCGGCCCCTATAATACAATTTTAATATGGTTTTTTCTTTTCTCAAAATGTGTATACATTTTTTTTGGCACCTTCTGTATATATATCTGAAACCATCACCACAATCAAATAATACACATATCATCACCCTGAAAGTTTCCCCAGAGGCTTTTGCAATACATCCCTCTTTCTTTTCGCCCTCTGTCTTATCGCCAGGTAATGGTTGATCTGCTTTCCATCACAATAGGTTAGTTTGCATTTTTTCAGATTTTTGTGTAAATGGAATTATGCAATGTGCACTGAATATGGTACATTCTACAAGGCACATTCTAAAAAGGTGGAGGAATGTTTGATTAAAAGAGACTAAAGAGACATGACAACAAAATGCAATGAGTGAAACTTGATTGGATGCTGGTTTGAAAACACCAGAGATGACACTAGGGAAAATTGGACTAGGACTGGATATTACATGACAATAGGGGATAACAGTTAACTCTCCTGGGTGTGAAAATGGCATTATTTTTATACTGAAGAATATCCTAACATTGTATGTTGAAGCATTTAGGTGTAAAGTGTCATGGTTTCTGCAATTTTCATTCACGTGTTTCAGAAAGGCAATTAAAGCAATATGGAAACACTTTAACAACTGTAGAATCTACCTGGTAAGTATATGGGTGTTTATAAAAGTGCTTATAAAAGTTTACGAAAGTTCTTTTCAACTCCTCTGTATGTTTAAATTTTTTACAACAAAAGTTGGGGGGAAGGGAAAGGACAGAAAATTAAAAATTGGGACAGTCCTAGAAAATCTAGGCTATAATTAATCACCGAGTCTCCTTCCTACTTTTAAATCTCTAACTGATGTCCTGTCTATATTCAATCTCATCACCCGCACTTGATTTAGAATAAGCATACATTAACCAACAGCAACAATGAATCTCGACCTTCACCTCACATCATATATAAAAATTAACTTAAATTTGATCATAGGCCTAAATGAAACAACTGAAACTATAAAATTTCCAGAAGAATACAGAGGAGAAAATCATAGTAGCCTTGGATTTGGCAAAGATTTCTTTGCCAAATACAACGCAAAAAGCATAAACTATGAAAGAAAAAAACCCCAATAAATTGGACTTCATAAAAATTAAAAACGCAAATTAAAACCACAATGAGATACCACCATCCACATAATAGAATGAATAGGATTTAAAACAAAAACCAAAAAACTGACGATACCAGGTGTTGGGGAGGATGTGGAGCAACTGGAACTCTCGTGTACTGCTAGTGGGAATGTTAGATTATACAACCATTTTCAAAAACAGTTAAACCATTTCTTAAAAAGTTAAACATATACCAACCAAACTACCCAGGTATTCAACTATTGGATATTGACCCAAAAGAAATGAAGGCATATACATTATCAACAAGTGATTATCTTGTCTGCCTTTAACTTTCTCCTAATAGTTTTAAGATCCATTAATAAACCTTGCATGAACTGATTATTTTAGTAGGTGTTTTTTTTTCTCAAAGCATTGGCTTTTAAAATTCTATCATTCTTTCTCAAGGAATTAGCTGGCTTTCTTCTAATCAACTGAGACAGAAAAGGTTTTGAATGGAACAACTTTCCCATGTTTGTTTCCCTTGACAAACTCATGCACATCTTCATGACTCTGCTCAAAGAGCCCCTCTTCTAAAACCCTAACCTTCTTCTTCTTCCTGACTTCCTAACCACAGAGGCTGTTTTCAAGCCATATTACAAATATTATTTTCTTTTCATTTACTCCTTCATTCAAAAATATTTATTGTGTCCATGCCATGTTTTAGGTACAAACATGCCATGTTTGGGTATGGGGCATAGCAACGACTAAATCACATGAAGTCTTTGGCCTACAATCTAGTGCATGTGTGGGGAGGAGGCTATAAATAAATATAAATAGAACAGAATGCCGGGTAGAAATCCTACTGAAGAAAATGAAAGCAATGGAAGGGGAAAGGGTAATGAAGGGGTGTGTGTTATTTTAGACAGGAAGTCAAGGAAGGTATATCTGACAGCCATCGGTGTCCTGCCCACATCTGCTGGACACTCTGGGATGATCCAATACAAGGCAACTTTAATGGAAACCCTTGTGACTCCCTGCCTGTAGCCTGAGGGCTTCTCTCTATATGTGGGCAAGCCCACGCCTGGGGAGCAGCCCTCAGCCAATGGCAAATGGGAGTTGAAGGGCAACATCCCAGCTTCCCAGCCTCCTTGCACAGGACAACTTTGATGTGTTGTCTCTTTGTTTCCCAGATGTTCCCTGTGGGGTTGAGCCACAGTTGTCCTCAGTGGTACCCTCCTCATAAAAGTGCTCTGTATTTTTTCCTTCCGTTTTACTTCTCCACTCCTCTAACAGGACTTCCCGGTATCATGTTTTACATTTCAAACATAGCTCTTCCACTCAGATCCTGTTTTAAAGGAACCCAGCCTAAGTCGGTAGGTCCTAGAAGTGATACAAGGAAGGAGACCCTCAGAACGGATTCTAGAATTGGATCTCTTGCTGATCGGATGGCAACAAAGCTCCCGTTACTGTTGGTCAGTGAGGTCATGATAATATCTGCATGCTGTAGTGTCACTATTACTGAATCTTACCTGTGATGAATTGGGATGGCGTGCAGGTGGGAGAAAACGCACTAGCTTAGAGTAACTCCTGAACTGAAAGATTTGTGGAGGGGGGCAATGGTAATTATTAGAATTTTGGAGTTGGTTTGTTGTTGTTAACTGCTAGAGGAGCCATGAAGGAAGGAAACAACAGGCTCAGATCAGGTAACTATTAATTTAGAATATGGGTTGAAATAAAGCCAGAAATCATCAGTGGTATCTTTTAAAGGGAGTCTCACCTCCTATAGAGTGTAGACTGAACTGAAAAATAAGACCTCACGTTACATCTTAAGTACAGAGCTAAAAAAAAAAAACCAAAAATGTTGAATTCAAGCCCTGAAGGTTTCTTATGCTGTCAGGAAACTGAAAGGGAAAGAGAGGAGCCCTGACACCTCTCTTGGATGGAGATGTTTTGGTGGATGGGATTGAGGACTTAACTCCTCAGACTCTGCTGTACACTCTGAACCAGAATTCTCTGGAGCTCTTTCTCTTGCTAGAGGAAACCAGTCTCCAACTGCATGGAGATTGTGCAAAGAATTTACTTAGGGCAGATGCCTTGCAAGATGATGCTTGTCTGTAAGATCTTTCCCTGCCTCCTTTTATTGCTTCTAGACTAATAATTAAAAGTCTTACTACGAGCCAAACACAGGAATACTGCTATGTGAAGAAAGGGATTATTCACCAAAAGCACCGCAGAACCTGGTGAATACCAGCAGAAACTGGAAGAATTTGCCTGGATCTTAAATGTGCTGGATCAGGGAGGACAGACTACAAGGCTGAGTGGGGAAGAATTTATTGACAGGGGTGCATATCCAGTGACTCAAGACAACAGCCTGGTAGAATGCCTGGAACTGTACCTCGTACATTGCAGGAATGGCTCTTTGAAGCTTGAAAACAATGAAGAGATGGAGATGCTGAAATTTCTTAGAAGAAAGGGGTAAAAGAATTCAAACAGGTTTGAATCAAGAATGCATTTATCATGTAATACCAGAGCATCTACCAGCTAAAAATGTTCTCTGGGAGGGGTCCAAGGACACTCCCTTCACTTAAGTGATAAGAAATGTACTAATACATTCTGAGAAGCTCAGAATTGCTTGTCCTCTAGATCAAGATTCATGGTAAGAGATGCCCCCGAGTCAATGGGAATATTAGGATTCTAGTGGCCAGGTTGGCAACACTAGACCATGAGAGGCGATGGGATGTAATTATGGCCACATACATCAACCTCAGTAAGTCTTAGGGACCTAATGTTGATGGGGGCAAAAGTGAGTCCCAGGAGAACACATGATTTATTTAGATTTTAAAAACATACAAAATGAAAATGAGTGTGTGTGTGTGTGTGTGTGTGTGTGTGTGAGTGTGTGTTAGGTTAGTAAACACAAAACTAGATTAACGGTTCTAGAGGAAGAGGAAAAAGAAGAGAAATGGAAAGAGGTATATATCAGGGCTTCTAAGGTATTGAATATTCTCTTTCTAAAGCCAGATGGTGAATATACATGTGTTTATTTTATCGTTATTCTCTGTACACGTAAATGACACTTTTTCAAAGTATTCAATATTTAACAAAAATAATTTAAATAAATAAAGACTAGCCATAATTCCTTGCTGATTGAGACTCACAGTAGAGAGTAGAGGAAGGAGTACAGTACCAGACATTGGCATCAGCTCCAAATACAAGCCAATTATTGGCTGTACAACCTTAAGGAAGTTACTGAGTCCGTGGGTGATAAGTTTCTCACCAGTAAAAAGATTTTGATAATATTGAACAGCATGGTAGTAGTCATGATTAAATGAGATGGTTTACATAAATTTTATAGTCAGTGACTAACACATATCAGGTGCCTAAGAAATAATAGTTGCTATTCAATAACTTTCCCCATGTTTCCCATTTATTCCCTTTTCAGAAATTTTCCATCTTTCTCACTTGAGTTCATTCAACTTAATTATTTCCTGTAAACAAAGCATTATGTTGGGTGAGCTATGCCTTATTTTTTTATATATATTTTTTAAGTTAGTTTCCAAAATACCATTATCTCATTTGATCCTCTCTTTCAACCCTCAGTACCTAGCACAGTTTGGAACATTAAGGGAGCCCCACTAAATCGTAGCAGATGAATGAAAGTAGTGGGTAGGTATAATGGGCTGAATTGTGTTCCCCCAAAATTCATATGCTGAAATCCCAATCTCTAGAACCTCAGAATGTAACTGTATTTGGAGATAAGGTCTTTAAAGAGGTGATTAAGTTAAAATGAAGCTGTTAGTATAGGGCCCTAATCCAAACTGACTGATATCTTTAGAAGAAGAGGAAGAAACCTCAGGGATGAGCTCCCAGGGGAAAGACCATGTGAGGACATAGTGAGAAGGTGGCCAACTGCAAACCAAAGAAAGAGGCCTCCAGAAAAACTAGCCCTGCTGGCACCTTGATCTTGGACCTCCAGCCTCCATAACTGTGAGAAAATAAATTTCTGTCATTTAAGCCACTTGATCTATGGCATTATGTGTTATGACAGCCTTAGCAAACTAATACAGTTGAACAAGTATTATTATCCCTAAGTTATAAATGTACAAAATGAATCTCAAAGATTAAGATTCATATAGACTTACGTGAGCGGTGAAAGGGCAGAATTGCCCATTGAATTGAATCTAAGTGTCAAATTCTGGTTCTTTCCGCCACAACCTGCTTCTTTGCAGATTGTGCTATATTAAGATGTTTCAATCTATACAAACTTAATTTTTAAATTAAATTCTTGTTTTTATCAAAGTAATATATGGACTTGTTTTAAAGAAAAAGGAAAGAAAAGAAAAATGTGAGTCACCTGCCTTTCCCCTCATCTAACGTGGCTTCCTCAGAGGCAAGCTTTTCAACTCTTTAGGTGGTTTTCCCCCTTAGTATTTGCATGTAAATCACATGCTGATACAGATATGTCATGATTTTTCAAACCAAGATATCATCTAAGTTACTATTATTAAAGATGAATCATTAATGATCTCAACACACATACACACACACACACACACCACCACCACCACCACCACCATCACATGCATGCACTCATACCACATACCACTGTCTCATGCTGTTCCTCTTAATAAAATTTTATCATAATCTTTGATACTTTTCTTCTTCTGTATTGTCTCGGTTTTCTCCAGGTTAATTTTCTTTTTGTTTTAACATTGGACTTTCCTTAAGTGTCTGGCGATCCTTGGCTGTCCATTTATGTTTCAGAAAAAGCCTTTTTTCTGCTTTACCCTGTACCTGTGCCTTCAGAGGCAATTAATAACTTCAAGTTTGGACATTCTCTAGGGTTCTACCTGAGGAATTGGCTGGTTATTGCTGGACATTTCATTGCGGGAATTTAAGTTTTAGCTTCCTATCTCTTAGCTACCCCTTGTCTATCCACTTTCTATCTTCTAGAAATTTCTTGGACATCTCTTTTCTGCTATCATTTCATCTCCCTGTCCTCTTTGTACTTTTTATTCTTTGACTGTTATTTTAGAGGGTTTTTGAGAGGAAGTGGAGACAAACATATTTTTGAACAGTAGCCTACATTTCTAATTTTGGCTTTTCTTGGATTTTTATTATTAGTCAATAAGTAATGGTTAGTATCAGCTCAATGCAAATGATTAGAAATATCCCCAAGTAAGTATTTTTGCGGTTGCTTCTGTCAAAGCCTCTTTTACACTGAAAACCTCAACTTGTGTTATGAGTAATAAGAGTAATGTAATATTTCATACTTAAGCATCACTTCTATAGAAGACTTTCATGCTCAGAGCAAAGTGAGGGGAGTGTACAGACAGAGAGGAAGGAAGGATGGGTGTGGAATCAGATTCTGAACAGTCTGAGGAGGCCCCCACATGAGGATGGCTTGGTGTGTGGTGACAAATCCTGAGCAAGGAGAGGAGAGGATCCGGACAGCGGGGTGGTGTGCTGGGGGTGGGGGTGGGGAGGTGTGGAGGGGTGGGGATGTCAGATCCCACGTAAGATGAAGAGGGACCCATGCTGTGGGGTAGCCTGTGGTGAGGTGGCAGAGCCCAAGTTGGGTGAAGAGGGTGTCTACCCATGGGGATAGCCTGGCACAGGGGTCCGAGCATAAGCGGCAGGGCCTCCTCTCAGGGACGTGGGCAGTGGCAGCAATGCGAGTTTGGTTTTATACGAAAGGATTGATCAATTAGGTAAATGTATTAAGGATAAAGTGAGCCAGGTTTGTCACCCTAGGAGAATGAAATCATACATAAGGAAATGGAGAAAACTAGAATAAAACCTCAAGTGTTGGATTGAAATTAGAAGTTATTAGTGTGAACTCATGGATTGCAATGTGTCTATATCTATATGGCATTGATGTTGATATATATAGATGTAAATGTATGTGTGTGTGTGTGTGTGTGTGTGTGTGTGTACAAATGTTCCCTAGCTCTGTCTATCAAGATTGCTAAAAGCTATGAACCCAAATGCAACCAGCAGACCTACCTAGATCGTGGCTTTTTAAAGGAACCAGGACTCCTTAGTAGGGTGTCAGATATATAAAAATACAGCAAATATTTAGTAAATAAGAAAATTGCATGGGACATATCTATACGCCATTATTTATCTGAAATTCAAATTTACCTGATTAACCTCTATTTTATTTGGTAATACTGTTCTTTGGAGAAATGGCCGATTCCAACACTGGCCAGGGAAAGTACAACATGAGACTGAAACTTTTGTGTGTGTGTGTGTGTGTGTGTGTGTGTGTGTTAGAAAAAAAGAAAATATTCAAAGAATGATGGGACAAAATGACATAGCAGCCATTCCCACTGGTTGAATATGGGACAATTTAAGCATCAAAATAAATAATAATAGTAACAGATTATAATCCATTGGACAAAATAGGAAACCATGAGTCCATACTGATATAAATAAAAGAGTAAAATTAAAATTTGATGAGGAATTGGATATTTATTTAGATTTAAAATATCTCCTCACAAAATCATATACTTATTAATTCCAAATAGAAAAAATAGTAACTTCATTTCGGAGTTACTTCATTGTGGAGAAGCCTGCCAGACACCATTTTAGCCAAGTGATTAAAGTGAACTTTATCAGTAATAGGACTAATTGAAATTGAACGTCACCTGATGAGACGCTAAGAACACAACATCACTTTGGTGACATTCCTGCTAAACACAAACATACCCAAATTGAGGGATATTCCACAAAATAAGGAGCTGTAATCTTCAAAAGAATCAAGGTCGTGAAAATCAAAGATTGAGGAAACATTTCAGACTAAAGGAGACGTAAGAAATGTGACAATGCAACAAACATTCTAAAGTGTAGCCTTTATTTTGCTAACCAGGCTATTACCCGGACAATTGATGAAATTTAATGGGGGCCTCAGGATTAGGTAGTATGGATTATCGATGTTAATCTCCTGATTTTGATGGTTGTATTGTGATTATGTGGGAGAATGTCTGACATACATCTATTCCTTTAAGTATTTGTGGGTAATGGGGCATCAGATTGGCAACTTACTCCCAAATGGTTCAAGACAAAAAAGTTCTTTATACTATACTTGGAAATTTTCTGTTTCATATTGTTTTAAAAATAAATAAATATAACCCTTGTTTGATTTCTTAAATTAAACTTATTAGGTCACATTGGTGAATGAAATTATATAGGTTTCAAGCATACAATTCTATAATACGTCACCTGTATATGGCACTGTGAGTTCACCATCCAAAGTCAAATCTTCTCTGCCATCATATATTTGAATCCCGTTACCCTTTTGCTATCTCCTCCCTTCCCCCTTTCCCTCTGGTAACCACTAAACTGTTACCTGTGGCTATACATTTTTGTTTATTTTTCTTGTTCATTTGTTGCTTTCAGTTTTATATCCCACATATGAATGAAATCATATAGTGCTTGACTTTTTTCTATCTGACTTATTTTGCTTAGCATGATATTCTCGAGATCCATCCATGTTGTCACAAATGGCAGTATTTCATCTTTTCTTATGGCTGAGTAAGTAGTATTCCATTGTGTATATATTCCACATCTTCTTTATCTGATCATCTATCAAAGGACACTTCAGTTTTTTCCATGTCTTGACCATTGTGAATAATGCTGCAATGAACATAGGGGTACATATGTCTTTACAAATAAATGTTTCCAGATTTTTGGGTTAGATAACCAGGAGAGGGAATGATAGGTCATATGGTAATTCTAGTCTTAATTTTTTGAGGAACCTCCACACTGTTTTCCATAGTTGCTGTACTAATTTACATTCCCACCAACAGTGTATGAGGCTTCTTTTTTCTCCACAACCTCTCCAACACTTGTTATTCTTGTCTTATTGATAATAGCCATTCTAACAGGTGTGAGGTGGTATCTCACTGTGGTTTCGATTTGCATTTCCTTAATAGGTAGTGAAATTGAGCACATTTTTATATATGTGCTGTTTGATTTTAAAAGGGAAATGAGTATTTAATCATTGTTACACATGGGTCTAAAAAAGGAGCTTAGTGCAATGTCAGACCAAGAAAGACAAATACCATATGATTTCACTTATATGTAGAATCTAAAGAACAAAATAAATGAACAAAATGGAAACAAACTCATTGATACAGAGAACATTTTGATGGTTACCACATAGGTGGGAGGGTAAGGAATGGGTGAAAAAAAGGAGAAGGTATTAAGAAGTACAAACTGGTAGTTGCAAAATAGTCATGGGAATGTAAAGTATAGCATAGGGAATATAGTCAATAATATTGTAATAACTATGTATGGTGTCAGATGAGTACTAGATTTATGGGGGTGATCACTTCATAAGTTTTATAAATGTCTAATCAGTATGTTGTTCACCTGAGACTAATATAATGTTGCATGTCAATTGTAATTGAAAAATATTTTAGAAAAGAGCTTAAAATGCCACTAATAAGATGTGTTTTGCAATGACGATGTAAAAGACTAACACCAATCACCTGGAGATTACAAATTATTTATTTAAAAAAGCTCCTGACATTAAATTGCTAGAAATCTTAAACCACATGAAGCAAAAAAAGAGGCTTCTACATATTACTGATATTTGTATGCAAAGCAATGGGGAAAATAGCTATTTAAAACAAAAACCAATAGTAGCTATTTCTGGGATTTAGACAGTGACATTTCATCTCCAGGGTAGGAGGTCCTTTTAAGAAAAACATCTTTAATAGCCATTCTAACAGGTGTTAAGGGTGCTATGGACTGAACGTTCACATGTTTAAATCCTATCCTCTGCCTGCCACCGCCCCCCCACCATGTGATACTGTGTTTCCCTGAAAATAAAACCTAGCCAGACAATCAGCTCTAATGCGTCTTTTGGAGCAAAAATTAATATAAGACCCAGTATTATATTAATTGTATTATATTATATTATATTATATTATATTATATTATATTATATTATATTATATATTATATATTATATATTATATATTATATAAGACCGGGTCTTATAGTATAGTAAAATAAGACCAGGTCTTACATTTATTTTTGCTCCAAAAGGCGCATTACAGCTGATTGTCCGGCTAGGTCTCATTTTCGGGGAAACACGGTAGTACTAAGATGTGAAACCTTTGGGGGGTAATTAGGATTACGTGAGGTCATGAGGTTGGACCTCTCAAAAATAGGATTAGTGCCCTTCACAGACTTAGGAGAGAGGTTGCTGCTTTTTGCTCTCCACCACGTGAGGATACAAACCAGCAGACTCTGACCTGGAAGAGGGCTCTCACTAGAACTTTAAGGTGCTGGTACCCTGATCTCAGACTTCCAGCCTCCAGAAGGGTGAGAAAGTACTTTCTGTTGTTTAGAAGCCACAGCTTAATAGCAGTCAGAACAGACCAAGACAAAGAGTGGCAGACATTGCTAATTTCCTACTCTTTATCTATTTTTTCCTACTTTATTAACAGATTTTCAACCTCACTTTGGGCAACAATGCCCAGCAAAAGAACTTATCTTGGGGTGTCCACTCATCAATGAGACCTAAACAGAAGAGTGCTGGAAATGTTGGGAAAACAACCAGCTTTTCCTCATAGAGCCACCACCCTTTCCTCTTCCTTCTAGTCTGCAACGTGGATGGGATTCCTGCAGAACAACAGCCTATTTGTGACTCATTAGGTCACAGGCTTGATGATAAAAGTCAACCTGACATGGATGGCAAAGAAAGAAAAATAGCCTGGGTACGTGAGGGCCTTATTGACCTGCTGTGCCAACCTCGGGCTCCCTCCGAGTGGATTTTTATTGAGAGAAACAGTGAACCCTCTGCATGTTTATGCCAGTTGGATTTTCTGTTATTTGCATCTGCATACATTATTAACTAGGAGTTTGATGGGGTTTTTTTGTTTTTTGTTTTTTTGCAAAACACAAGAGAGTTGAATTCCTTGCTCCACAAAGTGAAAGGAATATTGTGTTTAAGGAGATTGCTCTGGAGATATGTGAGGAGGATATGAGGGTTGAGTGATTGGAAGAGACTTAAGGAGAGACATAATCAGTGAGAAATTCCCCAAGGTTGCAACTGGCCAACAGTTTTAGAACCAGTTTTATGTGACACAGATTTGAAGTTATTTCCTGTGAATATATATATATATATATATATATATATATATATATATATATATATATTTTTTTTTTTTTTTAAGAATCAAATAACAGTTTATTACCCTTCAACCTAAAAGTCCACTACATAGAACGGACTTATGTTGATGAGGTAAGAGTGTACACACAGTATGGGAAAAGCTCTGAAATAATTTGAGGATACCAGCCACAGTAGAAAGAGCTGGCTCTGAACTTTTCATAGCATATAAGATGGTAGGTCATGAGGTTTTATTTGGTTAATAAACGAAATGCCAACCCTAGAAGAAAAGGCTGGAGAACCTGAGGAAACTTCACTCTGAAATGGAAGTCTATTTGTTGAAAAGGAAGCCTTACGATAAAAACCTGGAGAGTGCTGATACTCTACTCTGTGGTGGTACTTTCACAGAAGAGTAAATCCCTAAGTCTTTTGTTTTCTCTAACATTTTTATACTTTGGATTGGAACTCGGAACTCACGTTGCTATAAAAACGGTTAAACAAAAGGGGGTTGCATTCTCATGTCTGGTTGCAAGAGCTTATATAACCCAACCTCACTAGATTAGAGAATACTAACATAAGGACTTGCTATTCTTTGTTTCTAAATGCAAACTTGGTATTAAACTCAGCAATTTGACACAAAACAACTTTATATTTTGCTCAGTTAACTGTCTGATTGAGGTCAGATAGCATTCCTTCAAGCTGCAACTAAGGAATTTGGACTCTTCTAGCATGTGATCAGTATGTTAACATCTTTTGCTTCTAAGCATTGTAGACAGGTTAGAAATCACAAGCTGATTATCTCATGGGAGACTTTAGGGATCAAGCCTGGGAGTGACACACACTATTTCTGCCTACATTCTACTGGTCAGACTAATCACATGGCGCGACTCACTAACCACAAGGCTGGGAAACACAGGTTTGCTATGTGAACAGGAAGAGGGAAAAGGAATGCATGTATCTTGCACGTACTCTGCAGGGTTTTGTGAAGATTAAATGAAATAACTGCACGGTCTAGGTCCTTGACAAGTGTTATGTCCTTTCCTTCCTTTGGAATCAACTAAGTACACACTAGTGGTGGCAGGGTGCCGTGGTGGTTCTGAGGCAAAGGACTACGAGTGAAAGGGTTTTGGTAAAGGAAACCAGGTGCAGATTCTGCTAAAGCAGAGGCTGTGTGGGTAGAGTATAAGAATTGTGATGTTAGATCCTCTTGAAAGGGTTCCTAGGATGTTAGGACAAATAAAGGAGAAAAGAAAGAGGTAATAAAGGTTTTGGCTGGGAGACAGATCAGGGCCTTCTAGGGAAGGAATGATGGGGCAAAGGTGAGAGGAAGCAATGTTTAAGAAAATGTACAGGTTACTTTGGGAAAATAGTGGAATGCTCAGTGTCTCAGTGCATGATTTCCCCAACTACTAATGTCACATTAAGTGATGTCAAAGGTGAGTGAAAAAGCTACTGAAGAAAGGGAGATCATTCTTTAGTAAACATGCATAATGCTCTTAGCAGACTTAAAATATAACATTTTAGGAATGACCAGTTAGCTCAGTTGGTTAGAGCACGGTGCTTTTAACAAGGCTGCTGGTTCAATCCCCACATGGGCCACTGTGAACTGTGCCCTCCACAACTAGATTGAGACAACTACTTGAATTGGAGCTGATGGGTCCTGGAAAAACACACTTAAAATAAAATAAAAACCTAAAAAAACAAATATATATATATATATATATATATATATATATATATATATATATATATATATAACACTTAAAAAAAGAAATATAATGTAAAGCAATTACTTCCAAATATTGGAGAATCCAGTTTTCATTTTCTCTAAAAATATTTAAATTTAAATATGATTGAAGAATGCAATGTGTGAACCTTGATGAGATGCAGGTTGGCCCTGGGGAAGGGCACAAGCTATCAAAAATACTGTTGGTTTTATACTTGAAATTTGCTAAGAGAGTAGATCTTAAATGTTGTCATCACGCCAACCCCTCCCCCCACCCCCCCAAAAAAACACCAAAAGGTATGTGAGGTAAGTGTTAACTACCCTAATTTTGGTAATCATTTCACACTGTATACTTGTATCAAATCATCATGTTTTACACCTTAAACTTATACAATGTTATTTGTCAATTATATCCCAGAAAAACTGGAAAGAAATATTATTGAGACAATTAGGGAAATTTAAATATGAACTATACTTAGAAAAAGATTTTTGTTAATTTTTTAAAGTTGATTAAAGGTTGGGGTTAGGATATATCCTTTTTCGTAGGTTATACTTGCTGAAGTACTTGGAGTGAAGCATCATGATGTTTGTAACTTAGTTTCAAATGGTTCAGAAAAAGTACATAAAGCAAGTACAGCAAAATCTTAACAAGGACTGATTCTAGGTGAAAGGTATATAAACACACCCACCACTCTTTCAATGTTTCTGTATTTTTCAAAATTATCACGAAAATCTGAAAAATGATAATGGGATTGAAGGCTTTTGGCATATGGCCATTTATTTGCTTATCAAGAGAAGAAAGCAGTGACTCATTTATGCAATGAATATGATCATCAGACGATAATATAGATCAAATAGTCTTAGATAGTGACTGGTGTGAAGTATTGAGCCTGGCACGTACCAGGCACTAAACGGGAAGCTCTATGAAGCTAGGGACAAGGTCTGCTTTCTTTAACACATTTTAAGTCCAGTAAGCACTTAGTCGAGTGTTAGGAAATAGTAGGTGATAAGTAAGTTTTTGCTCACTGAATGGTGAAGTAAATGTGAAAATTCTAAACTTATATATTCTAACCCTTTCGTTTTCTATATATTACTGCCTTTTGGCAGTTAACACAGTAAAATACAAATAATATTTATGTATTTGGTACCTTTGGCAACTCCCTACTGTTAATTCAATAACTGAACTTTGAATTTCAACCCAGAACATTTTAAAGCCTTTGCTCTTCAGAGTTAAGTTACATCTAAGCCTACCTGAACATTTTTATGAAGTTATTTCTTTAATGCTGCTTTTACTCATTAATTTAAAAATAGCTAGATTAGATAAAAATACTTTGTGACTATGACAAAACCAAATGAAGGATTCTTCTGAAAATTTAAGGTTAAATTATCAAAGATTTCAAGTGATTCAGTTATTTTATTTATTTTCTATTAAAACTATAAGTCATCTATCATTCATTTTTAATCTTTTTGCAAACCCAGATAATAATAAAAGTAACACAGGCAATCTCATCAAACGGTTGGTAAGAGTTCTAGGTTGGTTTGTTCTTATTTAAAAAATGTTAAGTTCTGATATCCTCCAACATTTTTAACAGCATTATGAAATTATTAGGGAGCTGATCACCAAATCCAAGAGCCTTTCCTGCATCACTGGACACTACTAACCACTGCTTTCTTTTTTTGTAACTCTTTTCTCAGATATTAAGGAAGTATGGTAATTCTTTGAAGAGACAATGGGGCCTAGTAACAGACTAACTACAAGGGATGAAGGGGAGAGTGGAGAAACCTTTTTTTAAAGCAAGTTTCCATGTAATCCTTTTTAGCACCATCATTTATATTAACCTTTAAGATTTGCATTTATTAACTTTTATTCATATCACTATGATCCTAAAGCTGTTAGTCTTAAAATAACTAATCAATGGTAGAAAAAGAGGTTTGCAATGTGGAAGTGGACAATACTCTATAGGCCACGGGATTAATTTACCTTACTGCTCCACGAGACTGAGTAGGTGTGATAAAATGGCACACGTACTCAATTTGAACACTTGGAATCCAGGCTTCCTGTTTACTTGCTCATTTGACCTGGGCAAGTTACTTAAAAATCTTCCACCAGTTTAAAATATCATTGATTCTAAATAAAGAATTGACAGATAAGAGAATGATAAAAACAATTAAACAGAATAACATGTTGGGAAAATCTGCCAGGTAGTAACATGGGTGGTATGTATTTGATATTAATAAGTGATATTAAAAACAAACTAACCATGTATTTTAGCAGGAACGCTATGAGGAAAAAAAAGCTATTGTGACTTTTATAAAACGAATAAAACTGCGAAATGAAAAACAAATGTGTGCTGGGGAAACAATTTGTTACATAGTTGCCTATAAAGCAACAAAGAATAGAGTTTAGATACATCGATTCAAGAGAATAAAGATTGCTTTTACATGCTTGAGGGAAACTAAATCATAACAAATGACAATACCACATTGGGCATCTCAGAGATTAGGCATGAAAAAGATAACACATTCACAAAAGAGGAAATCCAAACGGCTAGTTGATATATGAAAAGGTCCTCAACAGCATCAGTAACCAGGGGGAATGCAAGTTCAAACCACAGTGACACAGTACTACACACCCAGCAGAGTGACAAAACTGAAAAGGACTGGTAATACTGAGTGCGGTTGAGGGTGTGAAGCATGGGACTCATACATGGCTGGTGTGATTATAACACTTTAGAAAACAGTTCAGCATTATTTATTCAAGTTTATGAAACACATAACCACTCCAAGGTATATACTATACAGAAACTGATATAGACGTGATGAAATACATATATGAAGAATGTTCACAGTAGTGCTTATAACAGTCCCAAACTGGAAACCCAGATAACCATTAACAGTAGAATGGTTAAATAAATTATGGCATACACTAAATAAATTATGGAACACTGCAGTACAGAGCAATTAAAAAATGAAGAAATTATAGCTATATGAACAACCTGAACAACACACAGATTAAAAACAATGTTGAGCAAAAGCAGTAAGTACAACAGAATACATAGTATGTTGTTCTGTTTAATAAGGTTCAAAAGAAAGGGCAAAACTAAACAATGTATTGTTTAGGGATGCATGCCTGTGATAAAACAATAGAGGAAAGCAAGGAAATGATTATCACAAAAGTTAGAATCGTGGTTACCTCTAAAAAAGAGGGCAAGTTGTGTTCAGCAGGGGGACTTCTGGGGTGCTGGTCAATGCCGTTTCTTGACCTGGTTGGTCACATGGAGGTTTCTTTTATAATTACTCATTATACTGAATAACTGCTTTATGCACTTTAATGTGTATTTCACAATGAAAATGATAAAATTGAATACTGTAGATGGCATTTGTAGAAAGAATTTTTGCCAGGTATTTTAGCTTATGAAATTTTTGACAGTAAAAACCACTGATGGGGGATAATAAAACACTGATTATCTCAGAACAGCTCACTCTCAAGTGTAGGAGAAAAGAACCCTATCCAAATATCTCTTTGTTATATTTTAACATAGTATGCAGATCTTTTATCACCAAGAAATTGATGAACCAGGGGAAGACCTATTACCTAAAACTTCAGATTTTTTGGAATTTTGAATGAACTAGCTGTTTTTCCCCCTGGATTAATAATAAAAGAACTAAAGAGTTGCAAACCAAGTTGTAAATGTGTGAACTTCCTCCTCTCCAGTTCACAGGTCCAGCTGTTTCCTCCAGTTATCATGCTGGGTGGTGAGGTAGGTGGATCTTGCCCAGTGAGATTAGTGCAGCTGTTACTTCAAAAGTATGTGGCTGAGGCCTCTCCTGAGTGCCATTCTGTCCCTCAGCACTAAGGTTCTAAGGTGGAACCATAGATCAGGCTCCTGAAAAACCCCATTTGGCACACACTTTTCTGGAGGCATCCACTGCTGAGTCGCAGAGCTCTGCTGTTTGTACTCTTTTTATCCAAAATCCATATAACTTAAAATCTGAGGTGCTCAGCTTCACAAAATCCCCTGAATCTGTGCATTTTATTACTTCAATTTTCACCAGAAAATTAAGAAGACAGGCAGAAACAAAAAAGATTTGTTTTGTAGCTATGTGAGGCCATCAGTTGGCGGTCTGAATCCCTGAATCTTATTTGGAAGAACACAGAGAAGGCAGGTCATGAAAAATTATCCAGAGTATCTTAAGCAGGATAGTTAACCTGGCTCTTGGAACTCAGGACCAAGGGCCCTTGGGCAGGTGCTACTTTGTGAGTCTCTTCTTGCATCTGCAACATTCTCCCCCACCCCGCATCACTTTTTCTGCAGCATTTACATAAAAACAAGCCTCGGGATTTACGCAGTTAGAAGTTTCCTTGGTCTACTGTTTGCATATGGTGGTGGCAGTAGTGGCAGAAACACTGAGTTCCCAAATCTTCCTCTAAGAACTTGCTCCGTATCCCTTGAGGTGGAAAGACCTGTAATAGCTATCATTGCCTCTTCCAGAGAAGGCAGGGTGTGCCAGGGTCCAGCGACAGAATCGTGGAATCTGCTGCCTTTCTTCACTGCTGCTGCTTTTATCTCATTTTCACACTGTTCACCAGGACAGGTTCAAGGCTGATTTCTGAGGATTCTGGCCCTTTTATCTTAAAAATTTCTTTTCCTAGACAACTACATTTTTGAGTTTTTACTTTACTTTTCAGGATAACATCTGCAGGGAAAGCTGCACAACAGTAATATTTTTAGAAAGTACATAGTCTTTGAGTCAGACCCGAAACACAGGCCACAATTTCTTGATGACGGTAATGGACAGATTCATAACCAAGACCAGCTCTCCATGGCTGCATACCATGAGCACGAATGCTTACTAAAACGGAGGCACTACTAAACTCTTCCTCTGAACAACCGTCAACTATCTTCCCACAATCTCCGGGAAGTTGGCTCTCTTCGCTCGTCCGGGCAATTCGCCTCCTTTTTCACCTAAGACTCAGGTTGTGACTCCGTACTCAAGCCGCACCCTTATTTCCTCTTTTTTTGGGGTGGGGGGGCGGAAGGAGGGAGGGATGTACTACAACTCTCATCTTTACAATGCTATGCAGTTTGCAAAGCGCTTGCACTTCATCCACTCCTCTGAGCTCCGCGAGGGCTCATTCATTCATTCATTCATTCATTCACGAAACATTCACTCGGCCGACCACACATTAGCGGGCGCCGGGTAGCGTCCCACACCACGGGAAGGGTGGGGCGCTCGCACCCTGGAACAGGTGCAGTGGGTCAGGCTGTAGGACAACTGCTCGCACAGTGCGGCTTTTCAAAGGCCCGCTGCGGGCCACATGCCTCACCTTCGGGTGGTGAGCGCCCGAGCATGGCCGCGCGGCCTGGGCCGCCTCCTTACTCTCCAAGGAGCAGTCGCCACCTACCCTGAAGGAAACCGTTAAAGAGCAAGCCCTCTCCGCCGCCCGCGGGTCGGGGGTGAGATCAGGCGGCAAGCTGAGGCTCCACTCGGCTCCTCCCCTTCCTCTCTTCAATTCTGACGCGGCCGTAGAGGCGGCGAAAGCGGCGGCGGCGAGTCCCGCGGCCCGAGGCGCACCCACCCGCTCGCCGAGCCCCGACTTCCTCTTCCTTCCGAGCGTCATCAGAGCGCGCCCGAGTCTCCCAGGGCGGGGTGGTTGGAAAGGCAAAAAAGGCCCGCGGAGGAAGCCTCCGAGCGGAAAGGCAAGGGAGGGGGCGAGGAGAGCGGTTGCTAGGTGACTTGCGTCATCGGTCCGCGCCGCTTTCCTCCCGCCCCTCTCTCTGGAGTGAGGCGAGAGCCCCGCACAGAGCGAGCGAGACAGCTAGCTGAGCTCCGGGTGCTGCTGCCACCGCCGCCGAGAGCGTGAGAGCCGGGGAGCATCCGAGAGACCCCGCCCCCGTGCACTGGCCGCCGCCGAGACCTCCGCCCTAACCTGGGCCAACGGGAGCCGCGGCCACCGCTCTTCTCCCCCCCTCACCTTCCCGGCCGGCAGCCGCCGCTGCACACGCCGGAGCCCGAGCCCCAGTCGGAGCCGGCGGCTGGGGGGCAGGGAGGCGGCTACCTGGGGCCGGGAGTAGTCAGCTGCTCCGCCGTGAGAGGACGCTGAGGAGGTGCCGGAGCTTCTGTGTGGTCCCGGGGCACGGGGCGAGGGACCCCCAAGGTGTAGGGAGGGGGTCCCAGCCGCAGCGACACATGCGGGAGCCGGGAGCGGGGGCGGCGCCGAGCGGAGCCGGCCGGGTCCCCCACCTCGCCGCCGCCTCGGCCACCCGCCCGGGGCCGTAGCATCTCGCCCCGGAGTGTATGAGCCGGGGTCCCAAGCTCATCGACTACCCCCGGGCGGGGGGGCGGGGACCCCCATGTGAAGCGGCGGCCCGGGCAGCGTGGAGAGCGGGACCGGCGCCGCCGTCCTTTCCTTACCTTCCCCCTCCCCTTAACCCCCTCGGGGGTCTTCTTTCGTGGTCAGTCGCCGGCCCCCCGGCTCCTCGGCAGGACTCCGGGAGGAGTTCTTAGAGCCCCCTCCCCCGCCCCAGCCCGGAGGGCGGCGGGGCCGGGGGGACCCGGGGGGCCGGCCGCTGCCACCGCCCAGAGAAAACTTTATAAAAACAAAATCCGGAGCCTCCCGAACGTGACTGTCCCGGGAGAAGTGGCCCAGGACGGGCAGAAAACACAACCTGAAGAGACCCAGGAAGAGGAAAAGAGGAGGTAAGCAGTGCTGCCGCCGCCTCTGCTTCGGCGGCGCGGAAGAGACCCGGGTGGCCGCCCGGTTGAGCGACACGAGCCCCGCTTCTGCCTCAGTCCCGCGCCAGTCGGAGCCTTCCGCAGCTTCAGCCTCAGTCCGGAGGAAGAAGGGAACCCACCCACCTTCTCAGCGCCGCGGCTCCTCTCTAAAGTGTGAGTGGTCCCGGGACAGGGATTGAGGGGTGGGAAGTGGATGGATGCGGGTGCGTCCTCCTGGAGTTTTGCTGATGTTTTCCAGGAGTGTTGGGAGTGCATAGGTGAAGGGGGTACCTTTATTCCTCACAGCACAATAAGGTATTAGGTAGTCCTGCGTTTAACCTTTTAGCTTTCTTTGTACGTGTAATACGCAAGCTTGCAGGTTTCTCTTAGAGGACTTCTATCTTTCTCTGGAGTGGACACTTGCATCTTTCTGGCCAGTAATTGACAAAAGGAAATTGAGGAAGCGGGAGCTTATGTGCGCACAAAGGCTATCTCTCTAATACACCTTTTCCTGGTACACCGGGTGTGAAACAGCGCTGTAGTTTTTGTTTCTGGGCAACTCTTATTATTTGGGTTCCCAAGTGGGAACCTCTTACCCAGCAAACCTCTGAAAGTAAAATTCCTTCCTTTTTTTTCAGTCTTCCTTGAAGCGATTTACATTTCAGTACCTATTGGTACAGGAGTTTTTTACCTTCTCATTTCCTGGGTCCAATACCTGTGTGTTAGGTCACTGTAACATGTAACAGACTTCAGTTATTCAGGAAATTCTGAGTTCCTATGAATCACAACTTACTTGGGGAGAGCATTTGATACTTTAACCAGTTTGTAAAAGTTGTTACATTTGTTTCCTTACCCGAGTGCCTTTTTTTTTTTTTTTTTTTTTTTTTTTTGAGTAGCATATGTCCCAATTGCTAGACTTTTTTATTTGGCAGAATGACTTGAGACTTGGTTATTGGAGTTGTCTTTACTTCTCTATCAAATGAGAAACTTTTGATATTTAATATTTTAAAGAATTATTTTTTTTCCTTCCATTATTTTAGAGGTTAAGTGTATAAAATCTTTGTATTTCAGGTATCCTCTCAGAGTGCCAAATTAAGGTGCAGGAAAGCAATTACCATTTCGTATTTTTATACAGACCTTAAGGCTTCAGCATAGGGTGGAATTTTGCAAAACAGAACATAGGAAGTACTATCATATACTGCGAATTATGGACCCTCCAGACAACTGTGTGGGTTTGCTCTCTGAAGCCACTGCTGAGTGAAGCTTTGGGGGAATGAATGTAAGCCTGAGGTTGTGTGCCCTAACTTCTCCATTCAGGATGTTGATTACATTTATTTAAAACTTCTCAAACAATGTTTTCTTCCTGTACTTTTTCTCTTTTGAACTAATGAGTTCTACAAGTTTATTTGCTCCTGAATTATGTAACAATTCATTTATTTATCCCAAACCTATCTCTTTAAAGTTCCAGGTCACCTTTAGAGTTTGTGTTTTGAGAAATGCTAAAACCAGGGTTCATCTGGTTTTACAGATTTTGATTGTTTCTCTTGACCATTCATTATCTTTCTTGACTCTTTTTGTCTTAGATAATTTCTTCGAATCCTTTGATCACTTTGATCTTCTCTGGAACTTCTCCACCTGTTTAGTTTTTCTTTATATGCCTGTTACGCTTTTGTAAGGAACCTTAAATTCTATCTATTGTAAGTGGGTACTGACATGAAAATATTGAGTAGTGGATGTAATGTTAGACGAATCAAAAACAAATGTCTCTGGTTCTGTTATTTTGTGACCTTGACGAAGTCATGTATCCCATGTTTTACAGAGATAGGAGGAAGAAAAGTCTAGTCTTCCATAGTCTGTTTTTGGGGGAAGAATGGACGCCCAACCAACAAACTGTAGTTTGAGTGTAGATTGTACTCCATCAAACTTCCATACTGACTTTAAGGCTTACTTATTTATTGCTTTGACTATAGATTGGTTTAAAATCACGGTAATGTTTTATTGCACATTTGGGTATCAAAGAAACGACAAAGTTTTTGGGTCAAAGCATCTCAGGGTCCCTGCCTCTGAGATGCTTTTACTTATGGGTGGCAAAGGCAATGAATCACAATTGCACAAAATTATAGGATGGGGGGAATGGAGCAATATTTATCTACTACCACTATCTGTCAGATACTGTGCTTGGTACCTTTTAGATGTAAATGCATTTATACATCTTTTATTAGGGAAATGTTGGTGTTGAACTGTATAGAGCTAATTAGAATGTCTGAGCCAAATCTAGGAAGGTCTTTTTTAGGAAGAAAACTGTTTAAGACTTTTGGAATTGGAGAGTGTGAGGACCGAAAGTAATTAGGAAGTTAGCTTGATGAGCATACAGAGGGAAGTTAGTGGTAGGCTTACGGTCCATCTGTGTTTGTGTAGATACATGTTTACAGCTCAGAGAAGCAATTGCGAACAATGTTCCCGAGACAGTAGTTGTAGATGATTGAGGAGAAACTATTGTAGGCCAAGAGGCAATATACCTGGATTGGGATTTTCTTTTTCTAGGGAACCAGCATTTTTACACCATGATCATTGAAGAGCTATATAGACGGAGGAATGAAAAAACAGACGCTTCCAATATTTTAATATGGTGCTAGTGGTTTCTTGTAAAAAATAATTTAGAAATGGGATACTGTACTTTGTTTTGGACATTAAATTTTAGGGTAACTGTTGGATACTGATGCAATCTCATACCAGTAAAATAAACTTACGAGTGATACGCTAAAAATGTAGAGCTGGGAGTCAGTTTCAAAGTATAAAGGTTTCTTGAGAGGGCTGATGGAGAATAAAAATCTGAAAAATGGGTATTTTTGCTTGGGGGAGGGAAATCTGTTAAAGTTAGCAAAGATATATATAGTAGGAACAGAGAATGGATGAAACTCTCCCTAAAATAGATGTTTTAAAAGTGGATAAGAATTGAAGTTGAAAAGGAACACAGCCTTTAAACTGGGGCCCCCAGTTTAGTCTTAGGGAATATGCTTCTGTATTATTGGAACAGCTATCACAAACTTGTCATACAGTATATAACCTCCCTTGAGGTCAAGTTCAGAGGAATATATAGGATTTTACTGTTGAGGAACTTACATATAAAAGGACAGAATTCTTTCACCATGTTCATGTTTTTAAAGTTTGCCCAGCATTATTATCCTAAGTTTGGTGTTTAACGTGACGAAGTGGGGCTAAAAATAGCAGGCAGAGAGAAGACTGCTTCCCCTGCTAGCTGTTGGTGTGTGTCTTTGTGTCCGGTACAATGGAGGGGATATCCCTGTGTTGCCACAGCAGTGCTGAAAATTCTTTTTTTTTTTTTTTTTGGAGAAAAACCTTTTTATTAAAAAACAAACACAAAAGAACTTGGCACTTAAAAAAATTCACACATCTTGAAGCCTGAGACACTGGAAGACTTGTCCTGTTTTTCCTTTTTGTGGTGAAACCTGCAGCTAGTGTGGCTAGCGTTTAGTGTTGACTCTAGCAAGGGCTCAGGATTGTGGGGTGCGGAATATATAAATAACCACACTTTTGTGTTCCTTAGTTCGAATTCTCCACCTTCCTAATACCTTCCTTGGCCTCTTCTTAAGAGTGTAATTCAAATGGCAAAACCCTCTGGGGAAGAGAAATTTAGGCAGGGAGTTTAGATATAAGGTGATTCCAGAATGAGGGGACAGGCACTGGAATATATGCTGTATGGGTGCCTGCTGTCTTTACCCCTCCTTTCTACATTTTTGATGCAGGCGAAACAATGTTTTGATGAATTAAGTTTACTTAAAGGGCAACCTTTTCAGGTTAACATGGTTTACTAGTAAAGACAGTGGGAAAAGTGGGACTCTGGAAACCTCCTGTGCTTTGCCTTGGCAGCTTTGGGATTGATACGGGATGATTGAAGAACCGTGAGGATGTGAGTTTGTGTGTCTGTGCTTTAGCACCAGATGACTGCAAAGCCCACCTCTAAGCTAGTAGTGGCCCAATTCATGGACTTCGGAGATGGTTTTTGGAAAAGTCTTGTGTTGCCAGTGATGTGTCATTGTGTAGAGGAGTGGTTGGCAAACTTTTTTGTTGTTGTTCTGGGTCAGTTAGTAAATAGCTTACGTTTTGTGGACCACATGGTCTCTGTCGCAGTGATTCAGTTCTGCTCCTGTGTGAAAGCAGCCATAGATGATATGTAAGTGAATGAGTGAGTGTGACTTGTTCCAACAAATGAAAACGGGAGGTAAGTTGGATTTAGCATGTAGTTTATGGGTCCCGGGTGGAGACAACTACCAAGTCCACCAACAGTGCAGTCTGATCGTCACTCATTACAAAGCTGGGACTGGCTGTTTTAGGTTGTTTCTGTGTTCTAAGTGAGCTGTGTTCCTTGGGGGCTGTCTTTATAGGATTCTGCATAAAGCATAGAGTCTACTGTTCAACAGAGTGATGAAAACTGTGGGTTGAGGAGCAGTGACAGTGCCATCTATAAAGGGATGCAGCAAAAAGTAGGGGCTGCTTGTGTTTCTTGCTCATAGATAAGATACCACCGTAATTGGCTTATAGCGATATACTGGCTGTGTCACGGCCAAATGTATCTTTGAAGAAACATACAGATATAATTTTGAAAGATTCTGAAAATAAATTGTAAAGCATTTACTTTAGATGTAAAATTAGAAGTGATAATGGTTGGCTTGAATTAGATGAAAGTATTAGCCAAATTATAAGAACATTAAAGTTTGATACTTCTGTCTCTTAAAGTCTTAATTTCTTGTAGTGACCAATTCAGTGTGTAGAATTATTAGCTCCACAGTTTTTGTTAATTTCAAGTATTGTATCTTAACACATCACTTACATTATTGAAATGTATACTTTAAAAACCTTTGCTGTATTTTTAAGAGTAAATGTAAATGTAGCATGGGTTAATTTCTTAGGTCAGTCTGTCTCCAATGTGTTGTTTAGAAAGGATAGTTCACTCTGTGCAATTTACATTGTAGTTGATAGCAAAACATTTGTTTTATGTGTCGATAAATAACTGCATTTGATGATGGTATATTTTTGCCCTGGTTTCTTAAATCTTTTATCTCAGGATTCTCCTGTTTATGGCAGGAAAGGGGGTTACTCTTGCAGTAGTGGTCACTTTTTAGTTAATTTCAAACCGGTTTTACTTTATGCAGTATTTCTATACATGTAATTGGTACTTCAATGACTCTTCCTTTTAAAAAAAAGAGTTTATATAATCGGACAATTTTAGTATACCTTTTAGATATCACTATAGAAAGTTGCTTTCCTATTCATCAGGAGAGGATTCTGTCCTTATTCTTTTAAAAATCTTCCTTTTAACTTTTGCCTTTTCAAGTAATTTTCTCATTTTCTCAAGCTTAAGAACGGGTGGCAATTTAAAAGATACAAGGTGTTCATCTCATATTTGCAAATACTCCAAATAGAAATATTTTATATTGATAACACTTTCAGTGGACCAGGGAAAAGAGTGATGTATTCGTTTTTTTTTTTTTGTTGTTGTTGTTGTTGTTGTTTTTAGCGTAGCTGAATTGTCATTACAAGCACATGAATAAAGTTGCTTTCAAATTATGAACTCTTGCTGTTAAACCTTTCTACATTGAGACTTTTCCGCTCAATGTATAAAGTCTGTCTTATGCCTTAATGTATGTGCTTTTAGATTTTTGCTATTTTCTCATGATACCTCATTGATACTTTCTCATGATACCTTTCACAGTATGTTTGGAGTATATTTTCTAAATGTATGTGACATTTCCTTAACACTATGGGGTATATATTTTCTAATAATTATACTTCTATATACAAGTATATTTAAAATTTCCTCATATTCCACATTCAGAATTGTGAAATATTTCTGGGAACATCTGTACTTGATCTAAATATTGAATGACTAATACATAACAAATTTTCTGAAACATTCCTTTAAAATTTTTGAGTAACACTTGATTTGTCTGAAACAGCAAACTATTACAAGAAAATATGAGAGCCTACATTTGTGTTGTGGCTGCAATACCGGTAGCTGAAAGATAATAAACAGGACTACACAAGAGACCTTTTTGCTCGATATCTTATCTTTTGCTCTTTCCCCATGACCTAAGGGATAGCTTGTGGATCAGTCAGATATTGTGCACTTTTTGTTGCTATGCTGTGTCTCTTCTGCCCTTTCTTTCCAGTGGAAAGTTAGCTATTGGGAATCTGGGTGTCTTTAGGAAGGAGGTACGTAGCATGTTGTGAGTGTGTGTCTGTGTATACTTGTACGTAGTGTATTGTGCTAGGTGCTCCTTTTTGCATGACTGCTCTGGAATTTAGGAAATATCAAAATACATAGTGCAGAATATTTTTAATGTCAGGTAGCCTTTCCTCTGAGAGGCTCACCATTGGGTAAGATACCATGTTTTCTTTTGGCTTATTCATCCCACAGCATCTTGAATGAACCCATCAATATACAGATAGTCTCTGACTTACGATGGTTCGACTTGGACTTTTTGGCTTTACGATGGTGCGAAAGTGGTATGCGTTCACTGGAAACCGTACTTCAAATTTTGAATTTTGATCTTTTTCTGGGCTAGCGATAAGTAGTGAGTGTGATACTCTCTCGTGGTGCTGGATAGTGGCAATGAGATGATTTTGCCACACTGTAGGCCAACGTAAGGGTTCTGAGCACATTTAAGGTAGGCTAGGCTAAGCCAAGATGTTTGGTAGGTTAGGTGTAGTAAATGCATTTTCGACTTACATGGGTTTATTGGGACATACCCACCACAAGTCAAGGTGCATCTGTCTGTTAGTGCCTAATGTGAAGTCTCAAGGCATATTGCTGGTTTGTTTTTGGAAGAATATAAATAACTTATCAGACTTTTAGGATGGTATATTTTTTTAGGGGTAATAAATAATAGACTTTTGCATGACACCCTTTAGGTCTGAGAAGGAGTTGCTTCACTTATAACTAGTATCTAATGGTTGAAAATATTTTGCATGCCCGGAACCAGCAACAAGCTGCTAATTCATTTCTCGTTTACCTAATAAAGTATAATCATACTATGGAGGCAGAAGTCTCATTTGTTAGGCAGTTCATTTCTTAGCTACGTGGCCTTGGACCAGCTATTTATCCTTCTGATGTCGGTTAGTACCTATTGATGGGAAAAACCATGTCCTTAACAGGGTTGTTAGGATTAAATGAGATGATATAAAACATGATGCAAAGCTCTTAGTCCCGGTGCTGACACATGTTACCCATCACTGTTAAGTTATTAAGTTAAAGATGTGTTAAAGTGTGACACAGAGAGAAGGCTAAAGTCAGGGGTTGCGTTGCCCCGTATTTAAATTCAGCCCTTGAATTTGACAAATAATAATGAAGTAATTCTGCAGTGTTTTCAAAAGCATCTGAACCAGTGTATGGTTCATTAACTTTTTATTTAAATAAAAAATTAAAAACTAGAAAAATGGCAGAACTGCTGTGGTTTTTATTATTCATAGAAAAGCACTGATTTGAACATAACTGGAATTTGAATCCATCTCCAAGACCTCAGTAGTGCGTAGATAAGAAAGGACTCTTAAAAATATTTTGTTGATTATCTCTGAAAGTGACAGTGGTTTAATTGTCCATTTAGAACTATCAGGATGTAATTCGGTTATCAAGTCTTTTAATTGTTTGTCCCTTTAACCATTGGGAATGAAAAGCTTTAAAAAAATCATGAAGAAGTTTAATAAATTTTATCCGTATTATTGCATTTTAAATTAAGGTCGAAGGAATTTAGGTGATTCTATTTTAATTAAATTTTAGTTTCTCCCTTTTCCTAAAATGACTAGAGTGTCAGTTGTGCATGTGTTTGATATTCCCTTTTCATGCTTAGTATTCATTGACTACATGATCAGTTTCAGAAGTAACTTTTCCTTCAAGCTTGGCGTAGTGTTCTATTGGCCAATACAAGAAAGAAATGCTTCTGGATCTTTTTTGTATTTGGAAAGTATTTCTGTTTTGAGAACAATTTGGCTATGCCTTCATAGTCTGTTTATTTAATAGAACTGTATTTTCAAGATAAGTATATGAAAAAAATCCAAAGGCAGAAAAGAAAGATTGAGATATATTTCTTAGCACTGATTTTCTTGCCAGCTCTTGTCCTCACTCTCTAACTTCTTGCAGAGCACACTTGCTTTAGATTTTGGTGTAAATGCAGAAATTAGATTGGTTTAAATATTAGTGGTCTCTGGTTAAGTAGTTTATTTAATGAATATTCTAGTTTAAAAAAATCAGTATTTTAAATATTTTTCTTTGTTGGTAGCAATTGGAGTTATGCTTCTGGAGTTACATTCTTTCCATATCAGATTTTCAAAAAGGAATTTCATAATTATAAATAGGTTATTGGATAGAAGGGAGAAGAGCATAGTCTCTCTAGTGAGTTTAATTTCTTCCTGCTTATTTATTATGGATGCAATACGAGAAGGTTAGATAAACATGTGGGTCATCAGTTTTCTTTCGCATGATTGGTGGTTCTAAATTGACTACTGTGTGAATTTTATAATAGAAACTTTGGGATGCTGCTGTAATGAATGTGGGCCTCCTTATGTTGCGTATTACACAGGTAGATTTTTTTTCATTAGAGATGCATTCAAATTTTAACTTTCTAGATTAGAAATTTAGAGCAGGAAACACATACTTTCAGATGTTTTGTAAAGGCCATTTATTAATAGTCAGAGAGGAGAGATGGGATGTACTGAAGGGGGAAAGACACAGTGAAGGAGGGAGAGAAGAGGCAGATACCAGGGACAGTGGCTCCGGAAGTTTTGAGGTCAGTCTTACTCAGAGGTCACACCCTGTTATTTCTTTGGGTTGTGGACTTGGGGTGTTACCACTTGTTATCTGCCACCCTTTGAAATGTTGATTAGATGATTGACTCTAGTTCCTAGTTTTTCAACATCTGGATTCTTTAAACCATTGAAGTTTTAATCTGTATAGGATAATCATTGTATCCTAGGGTGGGAAAATTTCCACTGTACCTGCTAGGAGAAGGGACCGACAAAGGGTTTTTGACCACATTGTAGTTCCTTTTTTGTTTGGCTTTGTTGTCTTTTTTCCTCATTGGCCACATTTCCCTAGCTTTGCCTAACAGGGATGCTTGTAATTCTACATATGTGACTTAGTTGTTGAGAGGAAAGCTTTGGGTGGATAGACCCAGGTTCCAGCTGTGCTGCTTTGTGACCATGGGCAAGTTGTTTATTCTATGTGTTTTCTGTAAAACTGAGATGAAAATAATTGTACCTACCTCTCTCATAGGTAAGTAAGAGGATTTAATGAGATAATGCATCACAGAGTCTAGCTGAGAGTTAGTGCTCAATAAGTGTCAGCTTTTGCAATAATAATAAATGCTGTGATTGTTACAAAAGTTATTGTTATTTCTGTGAGGTTGCTGTTTTTTTATTTTTTTAATGTTGAGGGCATTTTTGATCTTTGCCTCTGAATATGTCTCTAGAATACTGCCCTTATTCAGCAGCAGATATTAACTGAACACCTGCTGTGCCAGCCACTGGTCTAACTGAACAAAACATAAAAATCCCTGCCCTCTTGAAACGTACAGTCTGGTTGTGGGAGACAAAAATACACAAAGCAAAATCGGTGACCCATCATCATTCATCTCATGAAATTCGGTATTTAACTTCATGTGTCTGAGTGTCCATTAACCAATCCTATCAGTCTTTACCTTTAGATTTTTTTTTCATTTGTTCCGGTTGCTGTGCTTGAGGATGTTTGGTGGCAGGAGCACCCTAAAAGCATAGAAGCAGTTGCATTGTCTCCAACTACAGCTCAATCTTAATTTTAAAGCAGCCTTGTTACACTCCTCTTCATCTCCTTGACTTCCTACTTAAATTGGTGATCACAAAATGTTCCTGTCAGTCCCCAGACCTCTGTTCTCATTGCTTACACTGTGCTGTTTCTCGCCAGCTCATCACCTTTTGCTCATTCATGTCATTGCTAAGAGAGAGGGACACTAGAAACCGCTTTTAAGAAGTATTTCCTCACTAACTGTATACTTTTCCCATCACCCATTTCCTATTTCACACCTTCTATGTATTGTTAAATGAGGTATTTAACTTGTTTCTTCTTCTTCAAAACAATCTTTTCTCTTGTCTCTTCAATTAAATTGTAAACACTTTCAGGTCAGTGGCCACTTTTCTATTCCAAGCCATAGCTTCCTCATTTGAAAAAAAGATAATACCTACCTCACAAAGGGATGCTGTGAGATTTTTAGACAGAGAATGTGTGAAAAAATCCTGAGCCAAGTACTTAATAAATGGTAGTTTCCTTTTCTCTAGTTCCTATAGTCATTGCTTAAAAAATGTGTGTTAATTTATTCTGAATTGAGGTTGGGAACCTTTTACCTTCCACTGTTTGGATAATTTTATTTCTAGATAAGATTCAAAATATCACTTTCAAATTATCAGATGATAAAGGCTGAGGTATTAATAAGAGATGGCATAACATTGGTACTCAGTCCACCATTGCATGGGTTCAGATATAGACTACTGCATTTATTGGCTGTGTGACTTCTGGCAAGTTATTTAGCTCTCTTGACCCCAGTTTCTTTATTTTTGAGATGGGGAAAACAATAACTACCTCATGCATACTATGTTGTTAAATGAAAGGAGATAATAAATGAGAAGCACAGTGGCACATGACAATGGCCCCAGGGAACATGTGGCAATATCTGGAGATGGTTTTGATGGCCACAACTCTGTGGGAGATGTGGGTGGGGGTGTTGCTAGTATCCAGTGGGTAGAGTCCAGGTATAAACAATGTACAGGGTAGCACCACACAACAAAGGATTAACTGGTCCAAAATGGCAGTAGTCCCACAGTTAGGAAACCCTGCTCTCTGTTTCCTGTTTGGATATTTTCTTTGTGTAAGGAACTCTGCCAGTTAGGTTCTGTATAAATACCGATTATTGATAAAGGTAAGTCATAGACAGACATGGATAGGCCTCATTTAATGTTTATTTCAAAAGACAGGCAAAAAGGAAAATTAATAGATTTCATGATTTTTTTTTTTAAGGTTATAGCGCTGTTACTCCAAAAGTAATCTAAGAGTGCTTACACTTATTATTCAGATACTAGGAAAGGTTTCCGGGTGGATTGTCCTAATTTGATTTTTTTCAGTAGTAAACTCTTCATTTAAAAGTATATCAAGGGTAGGCGGCTTAAGAGATGTGAGCGCCATATACAAGTGTCTACAAAGTCAAGTATACACTATGGAAAAAGTGCCAAGGTTAATGGAATGATCTGTTGCGAGAAACCTTGAATCATGTCTGATTTGCCTCACTCCCTTCATGTTTTATTACTCATCAAGTCAAGGGCTCTTTAACTTAGGATCTCTTCTTTTTCCTCTCTCCTTTTTTGCTCTCTAAAATTGAACTCTTACCATTCGCTGTCCATTTCAGGAGCTTCTAAATTGATTTCTTTGCTACTGTCCTTTATGTTCCTACCTGAATTGACACTTAGCTTAAGGGAGAGCCTTTCTAGTCCAGATTCAATTTACCATTCAAACCTCCCTGCACTATCGTTTTATTTCTGGGAGAGAATTAAGGCTGGAATTGAAACGAACTAACTTTCTGTTGTGCATAGTGTTAGTTGTGTACCATCTTTGGGAGAATTGGGAAAATAGTCACATCATTTTCTGTATTTGTAGTACAGATAACTTCCTTCACTTGTATCTAAACACTGACTGTATGTGCGTTGATATACAGCATGTATATGCTTTAATGAATATTTGTGTGTGTGTGTGTATGTTCCTGTGTAAACCTTCATGTATATTTGTCTCTGCACCTTGCTAAATATTTCCTCTGCCTGGAGTACTGTTTTCCTTTCATTTGCGAAGCCTTTACTTCTTAAGACCCTGCTTAAATATCATCTCCTCTAGGAAGCCTGTCCTGATTAATATATGTAGCTAGTTGCTTTTTCTTCTTGCTACCCGCAAGAGCTTTTCATAGCTCTTAATACAGTTTGCAAGAAAAATACAAGGTCTGTCAGTTCTTTGAGGACAAGGGTTATGTCTTATTTATCTTTTCAATTAATATCTCCTCATCCCAAGTACTTAACATTTCCTGCTGCATAGTAGTCATACAAGTATAGTATGTTAACAAATGAATGGAAGAGAAAAAAAACCAGAAAGGTTTTTTAATAGGCTCTATAAGAGGAGCATATTATCTTGTTATCTTTGTTTCCAAGTGCTTAGTGTACTGCCTGCCCATAGGTGTTCAACAATTATTTACTGAATGAATTAGAAGCCAGTTCCAATAATTGATAGAATTTCCATGTGAACTTTTTTCTTCTGCATTCCTAGAAGTAAAACAGCCTAGATGTTTGGTGCATCTGATGCATTATGTCTGCCTTCCTTTTCTTGGAAGTAATGAGACTTTTGATCCAACAAATACCTTCTGAAAGATGCTTTTGGTTGATTTCTTTTTCACCGATTGGCCCATTCTAGTGTTGAGCTTGTTGGAAAGATGAATGTTTAGTATTAATTTTACATCATGAATGAGCTATCATGAAGTAAAAGTGTTAGGCCGTGTACATTTGGGCCCAAACAGAGTGTGAGTATGTATTTATTCTCAAGTGTGGATAATAACTGAGGCTGTTGAAGCCTGGGGGAGAGAAAAGGCAGTTGCCTACTAGGTTAGGTCTCTTTCTTTTGATGATCATTGCTTTTACCTCAGCTGCTCCCAGTGATTTATAAAGAATTACCTAAAAGGGAGAGAATGTGAATCTAGAGGATAAAAATGTAGATTTGATAATTTTATAAATTAATAATTTGATGATCATCATTTTGATCCTCATAACCATCTACTGAATGTTATATGTCAGGCACTGTGCTAAATAAGGATTTTTACATGCATTTTTTTTATTTCTCACAGTCCCTATGAGACAGGTACTAATAATCCGGTTTCATGGCAGAAGAAACAGATGCAGAGAACTTTCAAAGAACATGTAGTTAGGAATTGGAACTCACAGAACTGGGATTCATATCCAGATCCATCTGACGCTGGTCTATGTGTGCGTTTAATCACCATGCCTGCTGCCTCTTACGTTTCATTGGAGGAATTTTGTATTTAAAAATGGGACGTCATCATTTGTACTGAGATAAGAGGGGAAATGACAGGATTTCATCTTACACAGATGTTAGAAGGAAAATGATTAACACTCATGCAGAAACAATTCCCAGATTTATGTCCTTATGTAAAATAATTGAAATTTAAGCCTGTAATTTTAACTGACTTGCACTAACCTGCACTTTTAAAATTAAATTTAGTCTTGCTCTTGGTGTTACCATCAGGACAAAGGTTCTGATCCATCTTTAGCAGTAGAAGAACTCTGTCTAGGCAAAACCTGTCTAAAAGATTTTGGGGCAAAGTGATATTTATAAATATTTTTTTCTATGTGTAAAATGTGTTTTGTAGCTAGAGTTAAATCTTTTGAAAGAGGTTCTTGTTTAGGGGATGTGCCTCTGAAATATATTATTTAGGATTTGAAAACCTATGATTTGGCATGCTTGGAAGGTATAGCAGAAAATTTGAGAATCAAAACTTGTTAGTGTCTAAAGTATAAATTATTTAAGTTAATGGATATGTATGGAGTGTTTCCATTACGTATTGTCTTAAACTATTTTTGTTTGCTGAGATGATCTGTCATTTTAAAAAAATTCCATTCTCTTCTTTCCCATTCTTTATATAGGTCTATTCCTTATCCAGTTAGTTTATTCATAGGTGTTTTACATTTTAATAAATACAGTGAAAATAAGTTTTGACATATGTGTACTATTTTTATTTGTTCATTATGAGATTTCAATAGTATGCGTAATTTTATTTTGTTACCTTAAAAAGAGCTAAACATGGGTTTAACCTCTAAAAATGTTTCCTAAAATATTTTCTCTTTTCTCTTGGTTGCATTTTAAATACTATATTTGTAACCATAGTTTTATACCTTTGAACTTTGCCCCTTCCAGAATTTTATTTCCATGCTTTTATAAAATTTTATCAAACGTTACATGCAAATACTAAGAGTCATGATCTGAATGATATTCTATTAAAGATTAAAAATGCCTTAGAATTTAGGAGTTGCGGGTTGCGGTGCAGGGAATCATGTCAAGTTTAGGATTCTAAGTCTTAGATCGTTAGTGTTCTTTTACACTATCTACCACAGGTTGCCTTTTCTAGAAGTGAATATGGCACTATTATAAAAATAATATTTATATCAACATTCAAGCGCTTAATATATGCCAAGCACCCTTCTTTGTCCTCTGTGTGTATTAACTCATTCAATCCTCATGGTAGTACTCTGAGGTAAGCATGTTAATGTCCTTATTTTATACTTGAAAATTTGGCAAATTTAAGTTCCACATGCTCAAAATTTTACCTTTAATTACTCGTGGAACTGGGATTGTATCTGAGCAGTCTGGTTTTAGAGCCTGGGACCTCAATCACTATTCTATACTATATTTATCACCTGTAAATTTATTTCTTACATATTATTTGTAGAACAGTGCCTGTCACAATAAGATACATAGAAGTGCAGGCTATTTTCAATGGCATTTATTTTATAGTTGCTCTAGGTTGGCGGAACATACCTTATGTATGTATGTATGTATGTATGTATGTATGTATGTATGTATGTATTTTTTCTTCTGTTGATTAGAGTCCAGACTTTATTGAGATTTCTCTTGTTCCTTTTGTTAATAGCTGAGTTCTCTGAGGTTCTTAGAAACTTGAGTGCCCCAAATTATATGATCATGCTAGATCTCAAAATTAGCTTTTCTTACCACACATTTAACTTTACTTCTTTAGAAATGGAAATGGACTGAGTTTTTTTTTTCTTTTTTTTTTTTGCGGGGGGGGTGGTATGTCATTGATTTAGAAAGGCAGAAACAAATATACTAAGATTATAGTATTGTTTACATGCCCAGTTGATGGAAGAAATAAATTCCTAGATGCTGTGAAGATTTTTTCCCTATAAAGTTTTGAGAGTAGTATAACCGTATCCTGCTGACTTGTGAAACTGAATCACATCACTCGTAATAATAAGAAGTATTAGAAATTGTTTTAATGATGATGATTAGCAGCCTTTTAGAGAAATAATATTAACCATGATTCCTCAAATCTAAGAAGTCATCTGCGTAAGTTTTCCATGACTGCATTGCACATCACTGCAGTTTCGCAGCGTATCCCAGAGTCTCCCTTGGTTAGGAATCCGGCATGGTGTGGCTGGGTCCCGTCGGTAGGCAGGTCTTAGGAGGCCGAAACCAAGGCGTCAGCTGGAGTTCAGGATCCTCTTCCAGCCTCCACCAGTTTGCAGTTTGCAAACCACCAGTTTGCAGAATTCAGTTCTTCATGTCTATAGAAATGCTGTCCTGTTTTCCTGCTGTTGTTAGGCAGGGACCACTCTCCTAGAGGTTCTAGGAGGCCACCCTTGCGTTCTTGCCCTGTCCTCTCTGTGGGCAGTTCGTCATGGTTGTTGCCTACTTCAGTGACACTAGAAGAATCTCCCTTCTAATCTCTTTGCTTTCTTTTAAGAACTGATCTCTTTAGGTGAGCTCTACCCACAATAATCTCCCTAATTTCAAACCAACTGATTCGGGATTTCAACGATCTATAAAATACTAGTTTTTTTATTAGGTCAACACTGTGGGGGTAAAGTGATTCTCCTTGATGCTTTCTGAACACAGTTCTGGGATGTTCTTTTTTCTTTTTTTTTAATTGGGGAATATTGGGGAACAGTGTGTTTCTCCATGGCCCATCAGCTCCAAGTCAAGTTGTTTTCCTTCAATCTAGTTGTGGAGGGCGCAGCTCAGCTCCAAGTTCGGTTGCTGTTTTCAGTGTTTAGTTGCAGAGGGCGCAGCCCACCATCCCATGCGGGATTTGAACTGGCAACCTTGTTGTTAATAGCTTGCACTCTAACCAACTGAGCCAATATGAAAACTTATTAATGAGATATTTTAGATTATTATTTTGGTACGAATTTTGAGATATGGTATATATTTTATACTTAACATCACATCTTGGGTGGACTTAACGACATTTGAAGTGCTTCCCAGCTTGTGGCTTCCATATTGGGTGGTGCAGACGTACGTTATGAGCTTTTTTTTTTTTCTGCTAGAGACAATAGTATGTGAACTCCACAGGGAATAGGTTTTAACAATGTTTGACCCTCTAATAGGTTAGGGCTTTCGTGTTTCAGAATGGTTTTTATGGTTGAGATACAAAGTTTTTGTTTATAAAAGTAAATACATTTTTATACATTTCCCTCATTACATAAGTAGTATCATTGTAGAAAATTTGGAAAAGTCTGGATAAGAGACTACAAATTAACCTTATTCAAAAGATAACAAATCTTAACTTTTGTTGAGTTTCCTCTTTGCGAATGTATCATTTTAAATCAAAGAGAAAATAGATTTAAGAAAAAGTTCTTAATTCCTTCCTCTGTATACACACACTTATTAATTATTATTGAGTCCCTTTGCCTCTTAAATTTATTCCTTCTATTTCCCAGGCTGTATCCTACTACAGAGTCTCTGTGAGGAGGGGCTCTATGGAGCCCAACAATCTGAATGGTGCTCCCTTGATTGGGGTTAACGAAAGAAGCCCTGAGGGCTTTTATATACTCATTGATAAACCAGTATAGTTGCTTTTTTTTCCTGCCTGCAATCTTTTCCACACATCTCCAGCTTTATTGTTATTGAGATATACTTTACATATCATAAAATTTACTTTTTTGAAGTATACAATTTAGTGGGTTTTGTATATTCATGAAGTTTTGCAACCATTACTACTATCTAATTCTATAGTATTTTTCATCACCCCAAAAATAAACTCTTTGTCCATTAGCAGTCACTTCCCAGTTCCCCTCCCCCCAGTTCCCAGGCAACCACCAGTCTATTTTCCTTCCATCTTTATGGATTTGCCTATTTTGGACATTTCATGTAAATGGAATCATGCAGTAGTATATAGCCTTTTGTGTTTGGCTTATTTCACTTAGCATAATTTTTCAAGATTCTTCTGTGTTCTGCAACGTATTAGTACTGCATTCTTTTTTATGGCTGAATAGTATTCCATTGTATGGAGATACCACATTTAATTTATCTATTCATGGACATTTGGGTTGTTCCCAATTTTTGGCTAGTATGAATAACCTCCCAGCTTTTTTCCCAAGAACGTTACTTTCCCAAGAACATTACTTTCTTTACATCAGCCCCTCATTCTTCAAATTTTTGGTGACTCCCTATTGCTTATTCAACACAGTAGAAAGTATTTAGTTTTTAACAAAAGTCTTAACAAAGTGTGGCCTCAAGCTACTTTTCTTCTTCATTGTGCTGTTCCTTACCATTTCTAAAATAATGTGCTTCGTATGAATGATAGGTTATGTAGACAATATAGAGAAATTTCTCGATTGAATTCATTTTAAAATGACCTAAATTTTTAAGAATGAAGATCTACATCAACAAACCAAGGAATGAATGAATGAACGAATGAATGTGTATATATATTTTATATATATGTATATATATATATATGTATTCTGGAGACAGAAAGGCAGATATTAGAACAGAGTGTAAAGAGAAACATAGTAGAACAAAGAAAGATTTTTTTTCTGGGTTTGTTCATTATGTCAAATAGAGAGACCTATTCATTTTCATATAATGTGCAAAAACACCTCGTTAGAATCAGCCTTTGATACATGGAACTCATTGTTGAAATCATTTTTTCTGGTTAACTCTATTAGTAGTTTTGTTTTTTTCTGTGGCAGCGGTTTTTTTCCCCCTTATCCAGATAGAGTCATCTTTTTCTTTTTTTTTTTTCTGACATGTCTAAAAATAGTAACAATGAAATATTTTAATATATACAGTACTTAAAAAATCTTTCCACAATGTCTTTATGAATACACACTCACACACACACACACACACACACACACAAATATATATAGTGGTATTCTCTCCCACTTTATAGAAAAGAGCATAATATACAGACTTCCTTTTTTATTTTATGGTATATGTTACAGATCTTTTCATAATAGCACATTGGGAACTTTCTCATTTATTTTCCTGCAGGATGATTTCTCCAAGGTGAAATTACTGAATCAAAAGATAGATCCACTTGAAATATGATCACCTATACTTGTAAGCATAGAAAAAGAGAAAAGGGAATATAAATGGGAAAAAGGAAACTGGATTTTTTGGACTTTGTTTATAGATAAAAAATGGAGGATCAGAAATTTTGAGTAATTGCCCATGACTGTGCCACCAAAGCTGGGGTCAGAATGCTAATCCAGGTATTTTTGATTTTAAATATGCTCTTGTCCTTTCTGTTTTATCCATATTGTGTTTGATGAACAAAAGAGAAGAGAAGGCATACCAACTTCTTTTTGGAGAGAATAATTGAATTCCAGATTTTATTTAAGCCATTTTGCTAATGACTAATGATGTTGAACATTTTTCATGTGCTTATTGGTCACATCATTTTTGGAGAAATGTCTATTCAAGCCCTTTGCCCATTTTTAAATTGGATTGTTTGTTCTTGTATTGTAGGAATTCTTTATATATTCTGAATATAAAGCCCTTATCAAATATACGGTTTACACATATTTTCACAAATTTGGTAGGTTGTCTTTTTACTTTCTTGATAATGCCTTTTGATACAAAAAGTTTTTAATTTTGATAAAGTCCACTTTATCATATATATATATATATATATATATATATATATATATATATTTGTTGTTGTTTGTTTTGTTTTGTTTTGTTTTTCTTTGGTTGCGCATACTTTGGTGTCATATGTAAGAATCCATTGTCAAGATCATGGCAATCCAAGATTGTGAAGGTGTACCACTGTGTTTTTGTGTAAGAGTTTTGTAATTTTAGCTCTTATATTTAGATTGTTGATCCATTTTGAGTTAACTTTTGTATACGGTGTGAGGCAGGGATCAGCCTCATTCGTTTGTATGTGGAAATCCAGTTGTTCCAGCACTATTTGTTGAAGAACTATTCTTTCTCCATTGAGTGGACTTGGCCACCTTACTGAAAGTCAGTTGGCCCCAGATATATGGTTTAATGTCTGGACTAGGACTATTGTTCAGTTGGTGCATATATCTATCCTTATGTATCACGGTATTTAGAATATAAATTCCTCATGCTGTTTATGTGCTTAAACAACTCTTTAGGCACTTTAAGTGCTATTTTTACTCTATTCTTAATAAAATAAAAGTTATAAGGTACTTTAAGCATTTAAAATACTGCACTTAGTAAATTCTAAAGAAATAAATTTAGTGTCATGTGATGGGCACTCTCCTGGTCTTCTGTGGAAAGCATGAGGGGGCACAAGACTTATTTCTGTTTTCTAACAACTTACACTTCAACTTACTAACTTGGAAAGCTGTACTTTTGCTTTGCCATTCTATTTTTTTGTGTGAGTCCAACATTATGATGTCCTTAGGAAATAAGTATAGGATATGAGATGCCTATTCTTACACTTGATCTTAGCCAAAAGGCGGAGAAGCGATAGAGATGCATATTCCTGTTGCAGCAAAATTGGAATGTTTAGCTATTATAGTATCACTTTTTTTGCTTTCATATATAGTTTGCGTCCTTACTTTTAATAAGCACCCAATTTTACTATTCTCCTTATCTTTGTATAATTTGTTGGTGTTATATTCTGCAACTAGTTTCCTAGAGAACGGTTCTCCTATTTTACTTATTATAAAATACTATTTAAGCTATTATAACACTAAAGCTGCAAATGCTGCTAAAACATAGTGTATCACTGAATCTTCTTTGGGCAAATTTATGTTCTGATGCTGAGACTTGTTGTGCATATAGTTTGATTGGCAATTGTAATGTGAACTTCCAGGGCGATATTTTAGTATTAATAGTTGACAGCAGTGTTCCAAAGAATGTGCTCTTCTTGTAAGAACTTAATTATTTTATGTTCATGTTCAGTTAATCTTGCCTAGAACAGCACTGTGTGATAGAAATATAATTTGAGCCACACATGTGATTTAAAATTTCTAGTAGCCTCATTAAAAAAAAGCAAAAGAAAAGAGACTAAATTAATTTGAATGTTTTACTTAACCTGATATCTCCAAAATATCATTCTAACTGATCATCAGTAAAAAAATATGGAGATATTTTACATTTTTTTGTACCAATTCTTCAAAAACCTAGTAGATATTTTATATCTCAATGGTCACTAAATAGTCATCAGAAATACTTGATCTTCATTTAGATTTCATAGAATTTAAGGTTGAAAAAGTAGATTCACATACCTAAGGTGTTCCAAACATACGTGTGTTTTTCAATATTTTAATTAATTACCAAAAAATAATTTTAATATTTGCAACCAAATTGATAAAACTGGTTCATGATTTTTCAGTAGAATTCATTAGACTTGGAAGCAAAATCTTACCAATTTCAAAACTGTGCTACTGAAATTAAGCAAATTCACTTAACTCTTGTGTCAATTCAGTGTTAACATAAGATTCCAAAGGATATTGCATAAGTTGAAAAGCAACTCTCAATTTTGTCAACGTGTTCTTCAACTTTTTTTTTGGTCATTTTTGCAGCCAATTTGTATAACATTGTCCATTATAATTTAAATCTTTTGTATATTGATTTATGTTAGGGTAAAGTGTAAAATCTTTACTATTGACTTAGATTATGAAAACTTTAAATTTCAACATTAACTCCCATATCTGTGTTGCTAGATCATAAATAAGCTTTTTCTTTGATGCTTCAGATTAAGCTTTTTACATGTAGTGAGATACCAGTGAGAAACGTAAGGAATACTGCTGTTTTTGTCTTTGATTATTGAATATTGAAAAACAATCCTTTCTTGAATCAGTTAACAATACTGTAAATCTTTGTGAGAGTCTTCCACTACTTAACCAATGAGCAAAAAACAAAAGATCATTAAATATATTACCTTCTGTTTTTTTCCAACAGTTTCAGAAAGTACCTAGTATTCATACCGTGTTTCCCTGAAAATAAGACCTAGCTGGACAATCAGCTCTAATGTGTCTTTTGGAGCAAAAATTAATATAAGACCCAGTATTATATTGTATTGTATTATATTATATTATATTATATTATATTATATTATATTATATTATATTATATTATATTATACCGGGTCTTATAGTAAAATAAGACTGGGTCTTATATTAATTTTTGCTCCAAAAGATGGATTAGAGCTGATGGTTCAGCTAGGTCTTATTTTTGGGGAAACATGGTATCATTACTATACATTCTTAATTTAAACAACTTAATTCATGACATTTTTCATAGTTGGCTTTAGAAAACTGAGCACAGATATTTTCAATTTGTATCATATAGTGGAACAAAACAATAAGAGAAACATCAGTTTCTTCTTTTAAAATTCCAATAAGTGTGGATTTTTGACCTAACATAGGAGAACTCTGTAGTAATAAAAAAATGATTTTTGAAATATATAGCTGAAATTCTTTGACAGATGTTACGATTTTGATTGTTTAAGCTACATATCAGCATTTCTTTCTAAATTTGAAAGTTCTTTCAAATGAAATGTGCCTAAGTTTTAATTTGGCAGTGTCTCCTGTAAAGAGACATAGCTAATTTAAAGCTAAAAGAACGTAGTAATTTCTCAATTAAAGTTTCAATTTATTTATTTTTGATATTGTTAGAAAAGTCTTTCATATGATAGGGAATTGCTTAGTGGCTTAATTGAAGATCTTCCACTTTTTGTAAATATCCTTACAAAATTCACTGTGTATCTGCTGAAAATGTCTCCTAATATTGTCCACATTTTTATTTGAATTTTTTTTTTTTTGCATAAGAAACAGCTCTCTTATTTTGCTCAGCTCAGCCAAAATTGTCATTGTAATTGTCATTTCATAGTAAAATTTGTGGAATACCTTCATCCAGTCTCACTTCGTTGTTCTGCTAGTAGTACTAGCTTCTGTAGCTCCACTTGATTCTGTGTGGGTAGAATGCCTTCACTTTAACTTAAAAATTTTATCTACTCCCCTCCTTTGTCCATTTATTTTTGAAGTTAAAATAACTTTTATTCAAAATATTAACATTAAAAAATAAAGTAAAAATTAACATGAAAAAAACTCCAGTTACCAATTATGATTTACACAGGCATCACCGCAACTTGTGTTATTTGCAAAAAAAAAAAAAAAAAAAAATTAAGTAAATTAATTGTGTAATTATTACATTGCTGTGTAGAAAAAAATCATTTCAACTGAATAGTTAACTGATACTGACTAGATCAGTTTTTTTTTTAATGTGTAATACTAGAAATGACTCACTATAGATCTACATGCACAGCATAATATGCAGTGCAGTGGTTACAATGAGATGTAGTACTCCCAAAACAATAAAATTATCTTTAGTAGAAGGACATATTATACTGCTTCAGCTTCTAAATTTAGATAAAGTTAATTATAATTAAATAAAAATTCAATTTCTTATTAACACTAGTCACATGTAGCTAGTGGCTCATGTATTGAAAATAAAACCTTTTATTGTTAGTTATATACTATATTTCTAGGTCTGGAAATTAAAACATTAAGAGTTGGTTATATACTTGCTTACAGTGTTTAGGTGACTTGAGACTAGGTGTTGAAGTCTTTCTTGATAATGCTAATGTCACAGGATCAGTACCAAGGGGACTTCTGAATCAAGAACCCTGGAAAGAGCTCCTTAGAATTAACTTGCATTTTCTTTGCGGCATGCCTAATAGTCATGAAGCACTAGAAAGAAAACATTTCAAACATTTTTATGGATAAAAGGACATTTAGTAATCAAAAACACATTTGGACACACATTTCATTTGAAATCATGGCTCAACCCTCTTAGAATACTTGGAGAGGGGAAAAATGTCTATATTCTAAAAACTTTCACCAAAATGGTGAAAGACCAAAAAAAAAGGGGGGGGGGGCGAATAATTTTGTTTAAGTGCTCTCTTGGAAATAAAAAATTAATGTTTCATCTATGGAGATTTATAGAGATCTCATTAGGTTTACAACAGACCTTTAATTAGTTAACAATTTCAGTTGATATGGATTGTTAATAGAGCTCAAATATTTAATATTCTGAGTTTGGATAAATATAAAAATGTTTTATTAAGTATATTTCAACTATTTTTTGTTTTTTAAAGTTAGAAGGGGCCATATCTCAACTAGTTATAGCACCAACCTTTTTCCTTTTATTTATTTGTTGTTGTCCTTTGAGCAAGCCAAGCAGTAAGTTCTCCATGTTTCTCATTGTCACAACCTTCTCAGTCATGATCTGTGAATAGAGGGAGATGTCTAAAGACCTGTTTTAAAAATCAGAAGAGTAAGTCCATGAATAAAGAAGTGAAACTTGTCTTGATAGAATTCGTCCACTAGATTGTTTCCAAAATGTGTTCTGTAGAAGTAATCACTAGAAATGGTCCTTGAAGAAAGGGTTCTGTGGTTAAATTAATTTGAAGCAACACTGTATGCCATAATAATGGCTGAATGAAGATTCACGGTGCACAACAGTATATTAAATACTGAGACATCTTCCAAGAAAGAAACTTGCTAAAGCTTGTTTATCCTGTGCTGCTTAAACTTCTTGGACAATGGAATTCCTTTTTTATTAAAATCAAACGTCTATCCTATGAGAAATACTGCCCTCTAGAGGCTTCAATTCAGTTGCTCTAGAATATGAGTACCATAATGCTGCCTCATCTTAGTGTATAGAAGTTTAACAATTAATACTAAATACATAAGGAAATAATCAAGTAGAAAAATCTTATATTGTCTAATTTTGAGAAAATTTGAGGAGATGAAATAGCAATGTAATAAATGCCCCCCCTTTTATTGGACATATGCCATATTTTTGGCTGCTAATAATCTTTTGAATAAATTTTCTTTACATAGAGAATTATGGACACGTAGTATTAATACTTCAAGTCTCCAAACTCCATGAAGTCTCTTGCTGGCAGAAGCCATCTTTCTTGTGAAGACCTATAACAATGTCGCTTTTGACAGTCGCCGTTCTAGGGAAGCCAGTTTCCTTATACTCCTTCCCACAATCCTCATTGTTTCCAGGGCTGTAACTGGATTGTAGCATGCTGTACCTTTTCATAGTCAAAATGGGAAGAAAAGCATTATATATCAACATTTGAAAAAATATTTTTGCTAATATACCCGCAAAAACTTCAGGACTTACATGGAGAAACGGGTTCTGATGATGAGAGGGAAACATGCTGTTGCATTTGGCTCACTGTATTAGACTGGTAAAATTACCGCAGATTCTGGGTTCAATATTCTAGCTCAAGCAGTCAGGAGAAGTTGTAATTGTTCCTTTGATCGGTGTCATCATTGGCCTATACTGAAGTGAAGTTGAATGCCAGCAAACTCATGGTGTAATTAGAGGCAGAAGTCAGAAGACTAAGGGAAGTGAGACTGATAGAGTGGAGTTTTCCTTGAGACCATTCACCCACCTCTGCCATTCCCTCTCCGCCATTATCCACAGAGAGGTCCAAAAGTCACTTCATTCACTAAGGTAATGAAAAATGTTTGGTGACAGGTCCAGCATCTATGAAAAGCAATACACAGCAGTTCCCCTTTACTTACGATTTCACTTTCTGCAGTTTCTGTTACCCACGGTCACCTACATTCCGATAATACTAAATAAATTGAAGATTCCAGAAGTAAACAATTCATGTTTTAAGTTGTGTGCCATTCTGAGTAGCGTGATGAAATCGCATGCCATCCGCTCTGTCCCTCTCCACGTGAATCATCCCTTTGTCCAGCATGTCCACGTGATATGTGCTACCTGCCTGTTAGACTCTTAGTCGCTAATTGTACAATTGACTGTTGTAGTATTACAGTGCATGTGTTCAAGTAACCCCTATTTTACTTAATGATGGCCCCAAAGTCCAAGAGTAGTGACGCTGGCAATTCCGTTATGCCGAAGAGAAGCTGTAAGTGCTTCCTTTAATTGGAAAAGTGAAAATTCTTAAGGAAAGAAAAAAAAAATATGCTGAGGTTGTTAAGATCTATGGTAAGAATGAATCTTCTATCTGAAATTGTGAAGAAGGAAAAATAAATTCGTGCTAGTTTTGCTGTTGTACTTCAAACTGCGGAAGTTACAGGCACAGTGCATAGTAAGTGCTTAGGTAGCTTGGGAGAGAGACCACATTCATATAACTTCTATTACAGTATATTGTAATAATTGTTCTAGTTTATTAGTTATTGCTAATCTCTATTATTAGTTATTGCTAATCTCTGCTAATCTCTTACTATGCCTATTTATAAATTAAACGTTATCAGAGGTATGTATGTATAGGAGAAAACAGCAACTATAGGGCTCAGTACTATCTGTGGTTTCAGGCATCCACTGGGGATCTTGGAATATATCCCCCAGGGATAAGGGAGGACTACTGTAATTGCTGTTGTCTGTAGGTAGGAGCAGAAACTTCTGTTGAAATTGTTGTTCTGACTTCAGGTGGTGGAATTGTAGGGTAGCGCTAACTGTCATAGGCAAGGTGGGTATCATTTCCCTAAAGTAGCATGACAGGCCTAACGATCGGAGGTGCACTGACCCGAATGCTTCTTTTTGGCTGTGGCTAATCATGGGATCCCCAGATCTCAAATAGATGGACAGTGTAGTAAGGTCCGACTTGATCTGTAAAACCAAGATTTTTAGGTTTCACAAGTGAAGGTCCAACTTGAACTGTCATAAGAGTGAGTTGTAGTTCCTAGACCTGAGTCAGGTCTGTAGAACCTGTTAAGTTTCCTTCTTTATGTGTTTATTTAAAAAAAAAATATTTTAGCTTGTTTTTCTATTCCCACACCCCTTTATAGTTTGGTCCATAGGTTATAAAAGAAACCGGAAGGGAAGGGGACATCACCCAGAGTTTTGGAGTTGGATCTGTGTGCAGTAACTGATGAAACTCTGGTTCTCATCTCCCTTTGAGGAACAAAGAGTTTTGTTCCCACATGGCTTAGTTATGATCTGTTAGACTTGAGGATCTTGTTTGGAGCTTGAAATTTGGAATAAATGTGTATGTTGTTCTATAGCCAAGATTTGGTCTCATTTCAAATAACCTCTCAATGTTGGAGAAATTTGTATTGGGAGCGCCATAGAAGGCAGAACTCAATTTCTGAACATCCCTTGCAGCTAGGATAGGGGCATGCATTGTAGATTTTTTTGGTCAGATGCCATCTGTGTAAGACTTGAATTCAGAAGCGAGAGTTGCAAGGTAATGGCTGTTGCTTAGAATTGTTTCCTAATGTGGATGATGGGTTGTGAGACATTGACCTTTTACAGGTAGTCGTGGCAGTTACTGTCTGAGGCGCCACTTTCATGGTTGTGGGACTCAAAGTGTGGGGACAATTTGGTGGAAAGATGTAGGTGTTTTTCCTGGCTGCATACCTGCATGTTGATTCTTTGGCTCTTTGGGGGGCTATTCTTTGAATAACATATTGTTTTAATAGATTTGTTTTCTGTTGAAAACACCTGAAATAGGTTCTGTAGTTTGCAGCTAAGAACTCTGATTGATCTACTAATTGTAAAGATTTTGTGTGTTGTCAAAGTATTTTATTTTTCTAATTAAGATCCAAAAATTGCCAAGCACTTACACTCTATTTTTTCCTCCCTAGGGGTCTACATTTCTTTCCCCCCATTGTTTTTTTTCTACCTAGAATGCCAATTTCTGTATCTTTTCAGTTGCTCCCTGACCTGCAGTACTCAGCTTGAGCTCCACCGTTGTGGTGAAACCTTTCTCATACCTCCCAGCAGTCTGATGGATTCTTTTCTTTGAATTCCACTAGCAATTGTTTCGACATTAAGTGCTAGTTTTTTTCTTTCTGTATACATCGTTGTAGCTCTCCCAGTAAATGAGAACCTTCCTGAGAACTGTAATACACCTTTCTGTCCCTGCATCATCTAGCAGAATGCCTTGCATCTATTTAGACTCAAGGTTCAGCACAATCACTTTCATAATAGTGATTAGAGTTGCTGTGAATCAGAATGATGCCCGGCCAAGCGAGCTGAGATAATAAACTAGTTAGACTTACTTATCTTGGTGCTAGTGAGACAAAGTAGTCTGGCTACGAGTCCCAATTTCTGTCTTCCTCAAGCTGTCTGAGACTTGCCTCTCATCTTATTTTCATCAGCAGGTGGCCATATCTTCTGAATTACCACCTTCATAATGTTTTATAATTTTTTGCCTTGACAAAAGCCTTCTATTTCTCTCCTAATACCTAGTTACTTCCATTGTACCCGCTGTAATTGCGGTTCATAGTCAGCAAGCTTACAATTTTCAATCTATTTGAAAATTTTGTTTAAGCTATAACATGATTCAAACATGCAAAAATATAAGAAACACCTGTGTACCCAGCCTGAAGGTCAAACATTTGTTAATTTTTTTCCTTGTGTTTTTTTTCTCTTCTTTTAAAAGTCTCCCCTCCCCATTCTTTCCTCCCTCCTTCAGAGGTACCCATTATCCTGAAGTCATTGTTTTTCTACGTATAAAAACATTTACATAAAAGAGCCGAAAAGTTTTCATACATCGTTTTCTAGATGTATTCATATTCACACGTGTAGGTTAGTGCATTTTTTAAAAACTGCTGTTTTGGTGAAATAAAACACAGTTTCATCCTCTGAGATAACTAGGTTCTACCTTTTGGCAAATAGTATTGTAATTAATAGGCTTGTACGTAAGTACCTAGTCAATGTGTAACTTAATCTGGGATACACACCTAAGAGTAGAATTGCTGGATCACAAGTTGTAGGTGCCACTTCATCTTACCAAGTATTGTCAAGTCCACTCCAAAGTGGACGTACTACTTTGTACCCACCGGCATGTTTCCCCAACTGTTTATCAACATTTTAGTTTAGGTAGCTACCAATTTTTGCCTTTCTGAAAGATAAAAAATGGATTTTCATTTTCATTAGTTTGATTTCTAGTGAAGTTGAACATCTTTGCTTGGGTTTTAGTCATTCTGGTCTTCTGTGAATCTTTTTTCTGTGTCCTTTGCTAAATTTCTTTTTTTTTTCTGTTGGGTATTGCCTTTTATACTGATTTGTAGCAGTTCTTTTTGTAATCTGAATATTAATGTTTTGGTAATATGCATTGCAAATATCTTTTCTAACCTCTTTTACAGGCTTCTCTTCTCTTTGCTCATTAAAAATTATAATTTCTTGAATCTTGGTCCTAGGCTCCTTTCTCTTGCTTCTTTGTTCTTTCTCCCCAGGTAGTCTCACCACTTTGATTTCTACTTACAAGAGAATTACATCTGTTGCTCCAGCCCTTACTTATCTAAGTTGTAGTGCTATTTTATAATTCTACTTAGCTATCCCAGAAACAGAATGAGTCTAAATCGGACCAATTTCCATTCATGGTATTTAACCCTCGTCTACCTTCTTACATGCTACTTTCTTTTTTACTCCTTGCTATAGCCACACTGACCTCTTGGTCCAAATGTGGTATGTATTTTTCTCTAGAGCCTTTGATCTTGGTATTTCCTATATCCATATGCTCCCTACATTTCATTTAAAAAATACCCAATTTTTAATATATATCAAAGTTATGAGCATTAGTCATTAAGGAAATGCAAATTGAAACCACGAGATAACCACTAAAACCAACTTGAAGGGCTGAAATTAAACAGACTGCGACAACAAGTTTTCCAGTAAGACACCTAGAACGCCCATAAATTGCTGGCATGAGTTTAAAATGGTAAAGTCACTTTGGAAAGCCATTTGGCAGTTTCTTATAAATGTAAGCATTACACCTGTCTTGGGATCCAGCAGTTCTGCTCCTGGGTGTTTTCCCAAGAGAAATGAAAGCATATGTTCAAAAATGACTTTTTCAAGAATTTTTAGGGTGGATTTCTTCATAATAGCTAACAACTGGAAACAACCCAAATGTCATTTAGTAGGATAATGGGTTAAAAAGTTTTGGTATAGTCATCTAATGGAATACTACTCGGTCATGAAAAGGAAGGAGTCATGCAAAGTGATGTGGATGGCTCTGACAGACGTGAGCGAGATGCTGGATGCAGTGTGGATGAGTCCATTTACATTAAGCTCTAGAACGAGCAAAGCTGATCTCCGAGGAGAAAAAACATGGAACAATGGTTCAGTTCTTTGGTTGTGGGCAGCGGTGGTGCTCAACTGGGAAGAGGCCTTGGGGAGTTTCCTGAAGTGATAAAAACGTCCAGTATCTTACAGAGGTGTGGGTTAAAATAACAGTCAAGTTGGGTGGTAGGAGTGGACGGTTTAAATGAAACAAGCATGGCAGGATGTTGATGGTTGCTGAAGTTGTGTAATGGATAAATATGAGTTTATTATTATTCCGTTTATTTTGTGTGTGATTGAAGTTTTCAACATCAAAAGTTTTTAATGCGAAAGTTATGAAGACACATAAACAGCTCCTATGTTTTCACCCCCTGCTTAGTAAATAAAACCTGACCAGTATAATTCTCTTCCCTTTTGAAGCATATCTGATTCCACGACCCCTTCCCCCCACCAGCCACTTTCCTGAATCCTTCTTCGCTTTTAAACATTCTCCAAATATCAATCTAAAGGTCACTTCCTTGAAAGAAAGCCTTTCTTCACTCAAAACACTCACTAGGTTAAATACCTTTGTTATGTACTTTCACGGCTTTTATCACAGTTGTGATTTATTTGTTTGATAAGTTCATATCAATCTTTCCAGTAGACTAAGTTTTCACAGGGCAGAGTATATTTATTCATGCTGTCTTCGTGCCTAGCATAATACATTTATTGGATGATTGTGTTGGTATTGTTTTTTGTTTTTTTCTTTAATTAAAGATATAAAAATTGAAGACCTATTGCATACTTTGTTGGGTCAGTATGTTATAAAAAGTTATGAATGTGAGAGAATGATTGGTAGGTGATAATTCTTTTTGATTTTATTGGCATCTGTTAGAAAAGGAGCAAGAATTCTGTGTCCTTGGGTATGGGACCATATCCAAAAGGTCTGCCACACGTGGTTCCCAAATGCTCTTGAGTTTTATTATGTTTTCTTTCTAGTTTCTTACTCGGAATCCATGTGAATAAAAGACCCCTTTCCTATTTACAAAGATTATTCTAAATACCTCTTCTTTTTCTCTAATGTGCTTCCTCCTTTGCCTATTAGTTTTGGTGTTTATCAGGGATAACCATCTTTAAGGGCTTGTTGTTTTCTTATTTTTTATGCTGATGTCTGTATCTTTTAAACTTTGATATGCCTCACTTCCCAATGAAGGTATGAACTAATAAATAATAAAGATTGATATTTATTAATCTTTATTATTAAGGGTGGCCAGTTAGCTTAGTTGGTTGGAGTGTGGTGCTAATAACACCAAGGTTGCCAGTTCGATCCCCGCCTGGGCCACTGTGAGCTGCACCCTCCTTAAAAAAAAAAAAAAAAGAAGATACACATTAAAAGTATTGAAGGGGAGGAATTGTGTTTTGATTTTTGCTATTTTGTATTTTCGTGGAATGAATACTTGGTCAGTTTAACAAAGTAGTTAGAATCCTGCTATGATTGTTTTTAACTTTTGTTGCTTCCTGGGATACAGCATGCATATTGGTTGGGGGTGGGTGGGAGGGGTTGGACCCTGGTTCTGCTGTTTCCCAGTTCTATGACTGACGTGACTTAACTGCTTTGTCTATTCTGGTTATTAAAAATAGAAGCTTTTGGGCATTCGGATACCTCAGGAGTGACCTTTCTAAAAAAAACAGACCTGAGCACCATTTACCTTTTCTTATAACTTTTCAATGACTGCCCATTGCATGGAATGAAGTCCACATTGTAGAGCAATGCAAACATGGCTCTGACAGACAAGAACTGCCAGACATTTTCTACTAATTACTTACATGCACAATACATTCTAGGCTTACTAAATTAATTAAAAATTTCTGAATTTACTGGGGTGGTTTATGTATCTGTTTTCCATATAAGTATATGCTATTCACTAGGCCTAAAATATATTTTATTTAGCTTCTAAAGTCTCCTCATTGAAGAATTTTTAATCTTGTCTCAGTTAAACTAATTTATATCCTTCATGCTAACTCGTATTTAGTCATTAACACTATTATAAGCTATCTTACAGTCATTTTTCTAGATGCCTGTCTTATTCTAAAATTGAGCTGCTTGAGGGTAGGGACTGTGTATTCATCTTTGCAGTGTCTTCCGTGCCTTGCTTACTATAGTAGTTGATCAATTAATGCCGATTGGGTAAATGAACATGGTCGTTTTTCATTTTGAGGCTATTATAGGGGTTGTTCCTTTAGTTGTTTATTGGAAGATGGCACAGATTTCTGCACAGATTGGCTTTATGAGAAAGCAGAAGAGAATGATTAAAATACAAGTAGTTTCATCTAGGAATAGTTTTCTGAAGTTGGAACTAATATGTTAGTAAATTACCTAGAGTGGAAGGTCAAATTTCTAGAATGATTATGTTTTAGTTGTTAAAGTAAATGGCATGTAAGAGAATTTGTAAGTTCATATGGCAGAAACAGGGAAAAATTGCAAAGTTAGAGTCTCTGAGGTTTCTGATGTTTCATAGACTAACAAAAGGTTGCTTTATTAGCAGCATTAATGAACGAATCGCTTTATTGGCTTAGGCATACTGGTAGCTTTGTCGGGCCAAAGAGCTAAGAGTTCTTATTTCAATTCATGATTATGTTAGAGTAGTGAAGTGAAAGCCGTTGACCTTCTCTTAAGCAGAAAATAGAAAGTTTTTACCAACAGATTAAAGCATTAAAAGGAATGTGATGAACTATCTTATTATTGAATCACTTAAAAATTTGAGTTTTAAAAATCTTTTTGTGTACCGATTTTACAACAGTAGATTTTTTAAATAGACTGATTAATTGGTATTTAAAATAATAACTTTGATAGGATGATTTTGTAGAGTTAGGTCAAAATGATTGAAAAAACTGAATTATTAGAATGGATGAACTTGCATTTCTCTAAATTGTGATACATATAAAGAGCAATAATATGAGATACAGGAAGTATTGAACTTTAGAGAAGGTGTAGTGCCCCTCGGATGGCATACCTTCCAAGATACTTTTTATTTAAGTAAGTAAAATTCACTTTGCTTATTAGAATCATTTTGGATGTGCTGATTTGCGTCTGTTAATTTACATCAGAGATTAAAGTGGAAGGAGTCACTGTGGGCCTGCTTCTGAATCCAACTTCTTTAAAACAATAGTTTTAAACACCAGGAATTACTGAACTAAGATTTGTATAGTAGCGGTTCATTTAAAAATTCAAATTTCTACATGATGGAATATTTAAAATATTTTTAAAAATGCAGGGAAGAAAATAAGATGCTTGTGTATTCATACTGCCAAAATTAACAAATATTAACATTTTGCTATAATTGTTTCAGAATTTTAAAAATAAATTAAAAATATATTTGAAGATTACTAATTCCATTTTTGGCCTACTTTCTGAGAGGAAATTACTAATCTGAAAGTATCCTTTAAGTTTTTTTATACTTTTATGCACATATTTGTAAAAAAGATAAATAGTATTGATTGGTTTAAAATGTAAATAAATATATTGTTTACATACCTTTATATGTTGCTTTTTTCACTTGCTGTTTATTTCAAGAGTTATCCAGTAGTTACATATGTTAACATACATATGTATTTAAAGTGTGCGTATTTAACCTGTGTACTATTAGTTTGTTCCATGGTTTGTGATGTTAAGGTTTATTGGTTTAGCTGGTGCTGCCAGATCTCTCCATTGTAAAGGTATCTTTTTCCCTTTGGTAATTAGTCCATGCCTTCAGGCTGAATAAATAGTTTCTCTACAACTTTTCACCCAATGATTTTAACACCTATTGTTGATTTTTGCCTGAATCATTAATTACTTTGAGGTTTTCAAAATGATGATTTTCTAGTTCTGTTATTCTTCGCGCATTTATTAGCTGGCATTCTGTAAGGAAGACTTTCTACCCTCCTTCTTACATTATCACTTGGTCTCATGGATTCTTCTTTTATTTAGTGGACTAAGATCCATTATTGTTATATTTCTTTTGAAGGCTAAAATTGTTAAAATTTAGCCAGTAGGAACTCATTCAATCTGGTTTTTATGTCTCTTTGATATGTCCCATCATTTTTAGAACACTTACTTGCTTTCTGGCACAACAAATGTTCCATTCTTACCCTATACCACAAAATGGTTATTTCTCCATATTCCTCTTGGTGGACATTTGAAAACTATATCATGAGCACTGGATGTGTTCTGTATTACTGGACGTTGTTGCTTCTGTAGGGGCTCTTTTCATTGGACAGAACAAGGAAATATACTTAAAAAAGACCCACTAATATTTGTAATTCCAATCCAGTACCACAGGGTTCTTCTCTCCTCCTGTTCATATTTGGATCTCTCTTCTCCCACAGCGAGGATCCTGGTTCACAATAACATCAATATGTGTTTATTCATTTGCCCTGCCCTGCAATATACATGATGTAATACTGGAATTGCCACACCAATACCATTGCCAACAATAAACACAATAAGGAAGCAGAGTTTAAGATTTCTCTGCAGGTTTTTTGCTCATACAATGTATCTCAGTGAAGGTATGCAGTCAGAGTCCGATACTTATAAGTTATTTTAATTAATTATATTTTTAATGTCACCAGTTTGATAAGCATTTAGGTTCATTTGAGTTTGTTTGTATTCAGTTTTTTGCCACCCCCATTATTGATTTAATTTAATTGATTTTTTGAGTATAGTAAAACAGTAACATGGATAAAAATCAAAACTATATAAAAAGGCATTCTCAAAAATCTTATTCCCTTCTTTTCCGTTTTTAATATAAGCAGTTAATGCTACAAAATTTCCCTTTAAACACTCCTCTGCATCCTACTAATTTTGATATGTTGTATTTTTATTTTTATTTAGTTCAAAATTTTTTCTAATTTCCTTTGAGTCTTCTTTGATCTATAGGTTATTTAGATGTATTGTTGAATTCCCATATTTGGGATTTTGGGATATCTGTCTGTTACTAATTTGTATCTTAATTCTATTATGTAATACATGTTGTATTATTTTAGTTCCTCTAATTCTTTTAAATTTGTTAAGGCTTGTTTTAGTTTGGTGAATGTTTCATACACAGTGGAAAAGAATGTATATTCCTCTGTGGTTGATTGGAGTAATTTGGTTTTGAATGACAAGGGAAAATTTTTTTTTTAAGGGAAAATGTTTTAACCTTTTTATAAGATTAGACCTTAAATCCCAATTACTTTGTAGGCAGTGGGGTAATAGAAAAGGATACTGGGATTCTGAATATTTGGCTCTAGATAAGCCTGACTTTTACTAACTAGAATTTCAAATAAATCCTTTTGGGCTTTTGTTTTCCACATTTGTTAAATAGTATTGAAGGATTTGATTTTGCAGAGCCCTTCTTTTCTATTTACTTTTCAAATTTGTTGGTAGTGTCTATGAGAATGTCATCAGAATGTTGAGAGTCCATTCAAACTATTTGAGGTAATGTGTAAGTTTTGTAGAAATCGGGCAAGATGCTTGAAAGGATAAATACTAAGTGCTGTACCTTCTTTGTAAGGAGGTAGAAATGCATTATGAGAGGTTTAAAGTAAACATTTACATCTTTTAAAAAATTATGATAGTGTGAAATTTTATGAAGACATTTGAAAGATATAATAGGATTCAATTCTGTATAAGGTGGAGCTAAACTGTTGCTTTGCATTGGGTTGATTTGTGAGATGTTGTAAATAGGCCAAGTTGAATGGGTCATGGCTAATTTGAGAAATGATTTCTAATGCTTTGTTCCACATAACTCAAGATCTGTTATCTATGTAACTACTTACAACTCTTGACTGGCTGAGACCCCCGCTTTTTAAAATATTCTTCACCAGTCTAGCTTTAACTTTTCCTCCTGCAAAACTGAAATAGAAAACAACAGCAAAATAACAGTATTTTATAAACCTGGTTTATTATAGACCTCACTCGTTGTGGTCCAGTAAATCCTACCAATATCTTAATAATTCATGAGCTCTTCCATAAATTACATATAAAATTTCAATTATTTGTAAGATTAGGAAAAAAATTGTTTTTATTTATCATGTACCAAAGTTTCAGCATGTGATTTAGGCTTTTTACAGTATTGTATAAAAAAAAGCAAAAACAATTGCTCTTATATACATGGGTTTCTTGGGTAGATTTAACAGAGTAGGGTTAAATTCTGAAGTTGAAAAATTATATCTTATTATTATTTTTTATTTAGGGGGAGTCTCAACCATCAGCAGGATTTTAAAAGGCTATCTAAGTACTTGGTAAGTATACACTCTTCATGTTAAATACTTTGCATGTTACTTAAGTTTACATATAGGTTACATTAATGACAATTATAGTGGCCAGTGTAAGTTACAATTATAATTTATATTTCTTTCAGTTGTTACCTGGCACTAGAATTTCTTCTCTTTATATTTATTTTGATCTCCTTCTGATTCTTTCTACACACCATGTCCAAACAATTCTTTTAGAATACAGCCTAAGTACTCTAATAAGAGTTCAGAGTAAGAAATAGTCTTATTAGCAGGATGCTAATACTTTGTGAATGAAACTGGATTTTCTTCAAGTTAGATTTTTGTATCTTTTCTGTCAGCTGTTGATACTAGTACAGATTTCTTTCTAGCCATCCATTACTTGAGTCCTCCTTACATTAGTTCCTGTTCACCACAGTAAGCCAACATGAAAGACCAGTATTCAGTTCAGGCCCAGTGATGTTTTCTGTCGGGGCTACTCCAGATTTTTTGTATTAGCGTAGTAATATTAAAAATATGGTAGGTGTCTGTAGTTAAGAATTTCATAAACTTAGGACCGCACTAGATAACGTTTTTACTTTTTTTATTTTTGAGTAAAAGTAGGAGAGTTAATCTCAATGTGTTTTACTTTGACTACATAGTATTTTAGAGTTATGTGCAATGTGATTATATAGATACAACAATACTTTGGTTAATCATGATAGATTTTACAATTATTACGTATACTTCAACAATGGGGGTTAAGTACTGAGACATTGGTTAATCAAGTGTTATAATAAAGCTTTTGATGGCTTTAATGCAGTCAATGAAATATTTTTAAAAGGTCAACACATTTATTTGATTAGCCAAAAGAAACTTCCTAGCTACATGAAAAAATGTTTAATGATAAACATTTTATTATACTTTTTAATGTGTTTGAGACAATATTCAATCAAGTGATGTTTCTAAAATTCTGTAATAATCATAGTTGATGCTTAAATATTCAACAATTATATTTCTTTGTTTACTGTGTATTTATAATTTATAATAAATGTGACATTTTAGGAGCAAATGGTATTACAAGAATTTCTTAAATAAATTTTTACTAGTTTAAAATGTGGTAACTGATTTCTGGAGATACATTAAGTAGAAAACAGTCACTTAATGTTGTTACCTACCCCCATACATATAAGTTAGTTTGAGGGAAGTAATCATCTTCGCATTCTATATGTTTATGACACATACTTTATTTTTTGCAGATTTATTTGTGTTCAGTTACTGCTTTCTTGAGATATAGCTCACATACCAGAAAAGTCATCCCTAAGTGTATGATTCAGTGGTTTTTAGTATATTCAGCGTTTTACAATAATCACTACTATCTAATTTTAAGATACTTTCACATCCCCCTTCTCATGGCTCCCTGAGAAAAGCCCCTTTATCCATTAGCAATAACTTCCTATTTTTCCTTCAATCTCCTGCCCCCCACACCTTAGGCAGTCACTAACGTACTCTCAGTTTCTATGGCTTTGTCTATTCTGCACATATAAATTGTCCTTTTGTTTCTGGCTTGCACTTAGCATAATATTTTCAAGGTTCATCCATGTTGTAGCATGTATCATTCATTTTTATGGCAAAAAAATATTCCATTGTATATCATATTTTGTTTATCCGTTGATCAGTTGGTGGTTTGTATCTACTTTTTGGCTATTACTAATGCTTCTGCAATGAACATTTTTATACAAGTTTTTGTGTGGACATACGTTTTTATTTATTTTGGTTATATACGAGTACTTATAGGGGTGGAATTGCAGGGTAATATGAATACGGTAACTCTGTGTTTAACTCTGAGGAACTGTTAAAATGACTGCAGTATTTTAGAAGTCCATCAGCAGTGTGTGAAGGTTCCAGGTACTCCACACCCACAGACACTTGTTATTGTCAGTCTTTTTGTATTTTCGCTATCCCAAAAGTTGTGTAATGGTATCGTGTTTCCCCCAAGATAAGATGTAGCCGGACCATCAGCTCTAATGCGTCTTTTGGAGCAAAAATTAATATAAGACCCGATCTTACATAATACAAGACCAGGTATAATATAATATAATAGAATATAACATAACATAAGACAGGGTCTTATATTAATTTTTGCTCCAAAAGACGCATTAGAGCTGATGGTCCATCTTATTTTCAGGAAAACACGGTATTTCATTGTGGCTTTGATTTTTATTTCCATATGACTAATGATGAGCATTTTTCCATGTGCTTATTGACCCTTTACACATGTTCTTTGGAGAAATATCTGTTCAAGTCCTTTGCCCGTTTTTTAATTGGATTGTCTTTTCATTGTTGATTTGTGAGCATTCTTTATATATTCTAGAAGCTAGTTTGTTATGAGATATATGATTTGTAAATACTTTCTCCCATTTTGTGGATTGTCTTTTCACTTTCTTTCTGGTGTCTAATGAAGCACAGAAGTTTTTAATTTTGATGAAGTCCAAATTATCTGGTTTTTCTTTTGTTGCTGTGCTTTTAGTGTCATATTACAAACTCAGTTTTAAATAAATATTCATTGATTGTCTAGGTCTGTGACAAGGTTTTAATTTTGACAGAATTCTAAAGCTTTGGTGTTTCCTGTATTTGACAGCCTAAGCCCAAAGGAAGCAATTATCCTCGTATTTGTGCTTCGATTCCTTAGCTAATTGTTTTAAGCAAAACATTATGTGTTGATCCCATGTGTTACCATGAAAGTGTTAGCTGTGTGTGACATGTTTATTGATATTCCTCTTGTGAATTTAGTGTTTTGGGTTGGGAGAAGAACTTAATACTTTAGTTTATCAATCTAATAAATACTGCCATAATTTATTAGATTTTATACCTTAATAAAGCCATTGCTTTTTAGGCTAAGAGTATTAACAGTTCTTTTTATCTTTTCCTGTGAAGAGACAATAGATTTTGAGACTCTTAATGATTTTAATCTTGTGCAGGTTATTTGTAAGCAATACTATTTCAATGTTTTTGTTATGCATGTATAAAATGTGTATTTTCTTCTGCTTGATGAAGTATATGTCTTCTTAATTTTTCTGGGAGCATTTTAGTTTCTTATTTTTGTCATTATGTGGCTTCTTTTATCAATTGAAGGCATATTTCAGGATATTTTGGCCTACCATGTTTAATTTTTTAAGAGAAATGCCATATAGCAGTGGGATGCCACCATTCTTAGCATTGGCTTTCTATGTAAGGGCAAAAGGATTGTAATGTAGTATAATAAATGTATTTTTATCAGGGAATTTATTTTTGTTTATATCTTTTGTATTATCCAAAATTCTGTGTTAATTTCATATTCTGAAATTAACATATTCTGTGGTTAATTTCGAATAACCAAAAGTCTGTTTTAATGAAATTTAATAGAGCTAAAATTATTGGTATTCTTCTTGTTAGTTGATTGTAAATCATGGTTTTCATTGGATAACAATTACTTAAGTGCCCATTGGATGGGTACTGTTGTTCTTCACATTGATGTTTTTGTAGTTTGTGTTAGACTATCCATGGACATTTTGCAATGGAAAAGGAAATAAAATCTGATGTTATGTCATTCGTGATGGTGTTAAATTTTCCATTGTGATAAAAAATAAGGACAAGATTTAGTTGAGAGAGTTGTGTCCTCCTATGGTGTATATCAAATGCGGTAATTAAGAGAATTTTGATGACCTGTTTATGGCTGAATTAAGGCAAAATGGCTTTTGTGCACTGTTCTTTCCCCTTTCCCTCCTCTTGTTCTGTATGCTTACTGACATAATACTTGAGTATATATTAATTCTCTGAGTTTTATATTTGAAATGGGGATTTAATGTTAACCAGAGACCCCTTTTTTTTTACAAGGGTAAAAAGGATTACCCTTTGGTTAAGCCACTAATTTGTCTTTAACATCAGTAGGGCCTGCTGTATACTCTATGTACTAGCAGCTTCTCAGCACATGTCCTAGAGTTTGCTACTCTGCTTATCCTAATACTCCTTGGAGATATTGGTCAGAGCTGTAAGGATGGAACAATTAAACTCTTCTTCCTCAGAATGCTCTTCCACTATTTATTAAATTCAGGAAAGGTCAGCTGTTGGATTTCGATTATTCTAAATGGCACACATTTTTGCACAAATTTCTGAAAACCATTGCATGGTAGTATTAACTCCCTTTTCTCCCAGTATAGTTACAGAAGTAAGCACATAATGCAGGGAAGTTTTCCTAAAAGCTTCTTCCTTTAGAACTCACTCTTTAAATGAAAAAATTAATCCAGATTAACCCACATTCAATCTAGTAGCCATCTCAATTTTATTCTTATTAATACTCAAGATTTCCATTCTCCTGATCTACTTCACAAATTTCCCAGTCTATCATCAATCTAAATAATTGCAGCCATTCATTTCTTCTGTTTTGTTCCCTGTTTGTGGACTGCCTAGCTTTGTTACAGTTGTATCAGTTTACTGTCTTGGGAGGTTCCTGGTATATATTCACACTTCCTCTCCTAGTTTAGCCCCAGTGCTTCCTGGTAATCCTTACGTCTTTTTGCTCTTCTATTTCATTCCATGTATTAGTTATTTGCAACCTTTCCACTGTCCTCAAGTGATCAGTCCTTTCCCTCTTTTTCTTATTCCTTTTTCATTTCTTATTTTATACTTTTTCTTTCCTCAGTCTGTCTTTCATCAAAGAATAAGATGTTTTTATTTCTCTAGAAAGCTACCATCTATATTCTTAATCTTACCCCTTCTTTCCTTCAATGGAACCCTTGCTGTTTTCTGTGTTCTCTCTCTTATGCTCTGTGCTGGGTTCTCTGCCTTATCACACTTGACCTTGAAAAATACCTTACTTCTCTTCTTCCTATTCCCATTATCACTGGGTTTGTTTTATTTATAGTCGATTCTTAAGTGTCCAATTTCTTAACTCTTATTCAACCACCTTCTGCAGTTTGACTATTGTTTCTACTAGTGTTCTGCTTCCTCATGTAACAGAAACCACTTTTCGCACAAAACCAGGTAGATAGGCATTGGTTATGCTGATGTTAAAATGCTCTGTATCATCCCAAAGACTGAGCCCCAGTTGCCAAACCTGTATCTTTTATTTTCCATCCTGCCCTATCTTGTTTAGCATTGGGTATTTTGCTGCTTCTTAACATTCACTTCTGTCTTTGTCTCCTGTAATACTGTACTTTAATGGCTCTTTTGCTCTGACTAAATGTTTGTTTTCTTTATTATTGCTTTTTGCTTTATATACCTCTTAAGTAGTATAGACTGGATTAAAGCTTTGCTCTTTACTCCTCCTCATTAAGTATCATTTTTAGGAGATGGTCTGTTTTCATTATGTAAATTAACACAAATTTCTGATGACTCACAAATGCTGCATTTCCTTCATTGCCTGTTTTATCTCAGTCATTATGTCCTCAGCACCCCAACATTGTTATTTTGCAAGCTGAAAAATTTTGCCCTGTACAGCTCTTGCTTGATATGTGATTGGAACTCACTAAATGGTTTTTGAATCAGTGAATGAACTTTTTATCTGAGTCTCCCAATCTGTTCAGTTTTTTTAGATAATGATTTTAACCATTCACCTGGTCTCATGCCACAGGCCCTATAACATTTGTGACAAACACTTGTGTACACTTCTGTCAACATCAGTTATCATGTTTTGGTCCTAACCTTAACTGATTAACGAGGCAGATAATCTTATTTATGGATGGTAGAAATAAGGATCAGAGAGATTGTGATTTACTTACGGTTTTATAGGCAGTGGTGGAGTTGAAAGTTAAAATTAGTTTCTGATTACATGTTTCCTGGTTTTCATAGAAAATGCTTTCTAATGATAAAAGCAATATACAGGCAAGAAATTTCTCTGAGTTGAGTACTAGTGAGTTAACGAGAGAAGACTGGAAGGTACTAGTACTTTAAATTCTTGTGTGATGAGACCAAAGTCCTAATTTGGTGGAAGGAATATAAGTCAAGGATGTGAGAAGTTTTTCAGTCAACATTGATAGAATTTGGAGGTTTTGATATTTGATAATGAAGCCAGAAAGTAGTTGAGTGAACCATCCCTCAGATAACAATGATAAATTCTGGTTAAAATATTGAAAGAAAAATTCCCAACTATTTAAAAGGAGTGGCAAGTGACCAAAAGGAGGCAGCAGCCTGATGAGAGGTGGTCCTTCAATGCCTGCAGCTGCCATGTGTGAGAATGGTATGTTTGCAGCTTTCTGGTCTTTGGGTGCACCCCAGCCCTCGGTGGTCCCAGTGGGATAGGACAGAAGCTGGGGCTAGCCACGCAGCTGGAAGTTTACTGAGGGACATCCTGGAAGCAAGAGAACCACTGAGGAGGTAAAGAAAAATGTGCAAGTTTTCGTCAGCCCATCGTTATCACAAGCAATTCTAAAAGAAGGAAGATTTCATTTGGAAAGGGTTCTATTGGGGGGAAATGGCTGAATATCACTATTTTACACTATTAATAGTATACACTAAATTTCATTTGTTTAGTATTGTTACTTGTAATGGATGACTGGCTACTTCTTTAACTCAGAGTAAGTATAGTACATCTTTATTTATATAGTAACGTATTTATATATATATAGTATATCCCCAGACCTTGCTTTTGAGGATTTCTGACTTGTCTGAATCCATTTGTTATGAAAATTAGCAATTCTAGCTCCAATATGATTGAAAGCATTATGATAAATTATAAATTCTGTAGAACATATTGTGCATAGTAAAACAATTTACAATGTTTTTGGATATAACTATTTTAATAATACATCATACACTGTGTTTTTTTAAAAGTGGCATATCATGGTCATAGTTTTGTTTTTCAATAACTTAGGGTTTCCAGTTTGATTCTCACTTGTTACACAGTGATGCCGTTTGAGAGAATTTAGTTTGACTCATCCCTGACTTTTAGAAGTAGACATGTTAATGCTCTAGCTTTTCTCCCTAGATTCCCTTCTTTCCCCTTCTCTGAAGCCAGTTAAAACCATTCTTCATTTTGTAGATACAGCTATGAATATACTTACAGGTATGGTTCCGCCTGCTCCCACCCATCCCTGTTATCCACAGGCAGTCAGAAGCTGTTATTAGGGATTTGTAAAGCATTTCTTCCTGTAGTTTGTAGTACAAAGGAAACTGGTGTATGTATTGTAGTACTGACTATGCTTTTCCAAACTGTGCTTCCTGCCCTGCCCGCCCCCTGGTTTGGAACCACTGCTGCGTGAATGCTGCCATATGACACCTCACATCACCACGGCTGCCTGAACTGACAGCTGTCTGTAAAAGGAATCTTGAGAGTGACTGTTTGGTTTGCTCTTTGCTTGTTTTAGCTACTCTGGTAGTTAATTTGGCTTTGGTACTGTAATCCCTTATTTACCACAGGGAGATGGAGTAATGCCACCATCTTGCTTACTAAGCAGAAGAAACTAGTGTAAAGAAGTGGGCTTTGTTTTACTGTAGAGTCAGCTCGATTGGAAAAAGTGGAAGTGCTGATGGTTTTGAAAATGTGATGATACTGAAGTGATCCCTCTGTCTTGACTAGTTTTCTTACAGTGTTAGTGATAGACTGAATGCTGTTTTAGGTAGTCGGGTCATGTTGTCGTGTGAACTAGCTGTGCTATGTAGGCGGGTAACGTATACCACTTTCCTAGACAGGGCTCCTCACCTGTTTTTTGCGGCCATTTCACTGCACCTGGAAGTGAACATGCAGAGAGGGAGTAATTAGATCCTAATCCCATACATTAGCTCATACCAGTTAGTTGTGGTTGTCTGGCTATGTTAGGGCTGTACTGGCTCCAAAGTGGAAAAGATTGAATTGCTTATCTGTCTCTCCTCACATGCCAGAACTTTCCTGTGACCCATAGAAGTGACGTAGCAAACTGAACATAGCCTGGCGGTTCCCAGTTACAAGTTCCTACCCCTCCTCTTTTTTGTTTTTTCCTCCCACTTTCTTGTCATATTCACATTGTAAGCAGTTCTTCCCAGTTAGAAGCAAGTTCGTCCTTAATGGAGCTGGGTTACAAAGAAATGGGGCTGTGACAGCAATCTAGCATGAGATTATTATGCTGTCGTCGTCTTTGAATGAACAGGTGGATGTTTATGAGATGGTGGCTTGCCTAAGATAATACTGCCTCCTGAGACTTGTCTGACTTAGCGTCCAGATGTGTTGATTTTCTTAGTGTCTCTGCGCTGTGCTGGATCATGTACATCTGGATCATTCTTTTTAGTTGACTAAGCTGATACATATCTTTTATCTTTTGAGAGTTAAAAATGTCAGAAGGCTCATTGAAAATTTATTAGAAACTCTCAGAAAGTGTAACTAAATGTGCATCATCACTAGTATAGTTTATTTTTAACTAGTGTGTCAATCTGCTTAGAAAGTTTATTTTAAACATCAAATTACAAGCTTCCTGAACTTTCTCCTTTTTTAAATGGGGTTAGGGAGGATAGGTGTGGTGGAGAACGCCATTGGAAACTGAGTACCACCACCCTTTTCCTTTACTTTCTAACTGGAAATCTTTTCTGAATTCCACAGAGAGTATCTGTGTTCCTACACCAATTCTCTGACACCAACTGGGTGTCCCACAATTCAATTCAGTTCAATTCAGACACTAACTACCCATAGTTAGTATTATATTCCACAAGTTCAAGGTCATGTTTCCCAGGAAGACTGCCAGAAGTGGGGTCCCTGGCAACCTGCATTTCTGTCTGACCTGGCTGCAAATTCCGAGATTTCCCCAAGTACCCTTCATGTTGGATAATTTGATAGACTGATTCACAGAACTCACTGAAAACCCTATACTTAGGAGCACGCTTTTATTATAAAGGATACAACTCAGGCACAACCAAATGAAAGAGAGGACGGGGGTGAGGTCTGGGGTGGGGGTGGGGAGAGATTCCATCTCCTCTCCTGCTACCGGGGGCATACCACCCCCCACTATGTCAATGTGTCCACCAACCTGGAAGATCGCTTGAGTCTTGATATTTATTATTTTTATTGAAGTTTCATTATGTCACCTATGATTTTCATTAGTCAAACTATGATTAACTAAATCATAGGCTTTGTGACTGAACTCAGTTTCCAACCTCTCTCTCTGGAGATTCGAGAGGTGGGGCTGAAAGTTTTTCTGGTGACCAGCCTCATCCTGAAGTTATCTAGACACCACCATGGGTTACCTTGTTAAACATAAATTCAGGTAGTTGATAGGGGCGCTGACAGAGTTAGTATCAGAACTGAAGAATCGTTCCTTTAACTTCTGCCTTCTGACTCTGGGTAGATGTGTCAGAATGGAATTGTAGGACACCTCGTTGGTATCAGAGAATGAATAACAAAAGATGCTCCACGGGTTTGTGAGTCTCTGCTAGGAACTGGGGCCAAAGACCATATGTATGAGTATGTGTATATATACTCATACATACACACTTACGTACATATGTATATTTGATTTTACTACAGTATCAATGTAATATCTTTGATTCTTTTATCTTTTGAGTTGTCTTTGGGATTCTTTGTCTCCGGACTGTTTATTAGGATCCTACCAGAGAATAGGTTTCAGATTTCTAATTTCTCTGCTTCATTTTCATGTTCTAATTTTTAAATTTTAAGTTTGCTTTTATTGAGATAAATTAGTGCATAATTTGATGAGTTGTAACATGAAACAACTCATGAAACAACTACATTCAACATAATGAGTATATATATCGTCCCCCGGAAACCTCTTTGTAACTCTGTAATTCTTCCTTCCCTCCCCCCATTTCCAGGCAGGCACTAGTTTTACTTTCTGTCACTTATGGGTTAGTTTGTATTTTCCTGAAAATTATATAAGTAGACATGTATCTCCTCTTTTATCTGGCTTCTTTTCCCCAGCCCAGTAACTTTGAATTCATCCATATTTTGTTGAGTGAACTTTCAATACTTTGTTCCTTTTTTTTATTATGGAATAGTATTCCACTTTGGGCATATATCACAGTTTGTTTTCCATTTATCTGTTGCTGCAATGGGTTGTTAACAGTTTTTGGCTGTTATAAATAAAGCTGCTACAAATGTTTGTATGGCAGATTTTTAATGTGGACTTGTGCTTTCATTTTTCCTGAGTGGAATAACGGAGTCATATAGTAGGTATATGTTTACCTTTATAAGAAACAAGATCCATGTCCTTTGGATAACTATGTGCAGGTGTTTTCCAGTTTGTGGCTTGCCTTTTCATTTTCACTAGTCTTTTGAAGTTCAAAAGTTTGTTATTTTGAAGAAGCCCAGTTCATATAGATATAGATATAGATACACACATATATGTATATACACACACATATACACCCCCCACACACACACATACACAGAGGGTGTCAAAAAATGTATACACATTTTAAGAAAGAAAAACTACATACCGATATCAAGAGATGAATACAAGTCACATTTGACTTCTGCAGTTACAAGAGGTGCTCAAAGTGGTTACCATCAGCGTCCAGACACTTCTGATTATGGCGACCTACTGCTTGAGCAACATTGACCAAAGTGTCCACTTGTATACATTTTTTTGGCACCCCCGGTATATAGATATATTTATATTTCATGCTTTTTGTTTTGTGTTGTGGTAGGTTGAGTAATATACCACCCTGCAAAGATGTCCATGTTCTAATTTCCAAATCCTGTGAGTATGTTATCCTAAGAGGCTAAAGGAACTTTACATATGCGATTAGGTTAAGGATTTTGAGATGGGGAGATTATCCTGGATTATCCAGGTGGGCCCAGTGAAGTCACAGACTCCTATAAGAGGGGGTAAGAAGGTCAGGGCAGAAAAGGCAAGGAAACAGATTCTCTTTTAGAGCCTCTAGAAAGAGCATTGGCCTGGCAACAGCTTTTTAGCCCAACTGGAATTAGCCCAGTTAAGCTGATTTTGGACTTCTGACCTTAAGAACTGTAAGATAATAAATTTATGTTGTTGTATGCCACCAAGTTTGTAGTAATTTGTTACAGCAGCCATGGGAAGGTAGTAAGATTTTGGTACCCAGAAGTAGGGGTGTTGCTGTAAGAAATTCCTAAAAATGTAGAAGTGGCCTTGAAATTAGGTAATGGGTAGAATTTTGAGGAGCGTGATAGAACAATTCTAGATTGCCTGGAATGTACTGATGGTAGATACAGAGATGTTAAAGCCTGCTGGTGAAGCCTCAGAAGGAAGTGAGGAGACAGCAGAGAAAACTTACGTCATCTTAGAGAATACTTAAATCATCATAAATAGACTTGGTAGAAATGTGGATGTTAAAAATGCTGAAGATGAGGACTCAGAAGAAAGTAAGGAGCATGGTAAAGAAAGCCTGTAGCTTTGAGAAATATCCAAACTGACACAAGCAAAATTTTGGTGGAAATATGAACGTTACAGGTGCTGCTCATGAGGACTCCAAAGGAAATAAAGAACATGTTATGGGAAACTGGAGTCAAAGGGAGCCTTAGATAGCAACAGAAAGCTTACCTGGATTCTGCCCTGTACTCACATGCTAGCTCTGTTCTGTCTTGCCTTGGTATTGTAGCCGTCCTTTGTGTACTGTAACTTTGCTCTTCTATTATGTGCTTGCATAAAGTACTTTAGTTTTAATTAAAGTGAGAAGTTTATATTTTTATATAAATTAAATTTGTGTTTAAAAAGTCTCAGTATTCTTGAGAACAAACTTGTTAGAGCATATATACTTATTCTTGAGATGTCATTATTACTACAGTCTTTCTGCAGTTTCCCTTTGAATAAATGAGTATGTAAAAGCAATTTGCTATACAACCTTTAATTTCTGGATTTTCCTGATCTCTTTTTTTAAAAGCAAAACAAAAACTATTTAAAAAATCATATGAGGTGTGATCGAAAAATATGGTGAATGTTAAATTTTAAAAATTTATTACAGTAAAAGACACATTGCCATTAATCTCCTCAAAATACCCTTCCTCGCTTCGAACATACTTATTCCATCGTTCTTGCCACTTTCTGAAGCAGTTCTTCTGGAAGACTTCCTTCGTGAGTGTTTTACTTCATCCTCCATCATGACAACTCTCTGTGTCACAGATAGCGTCTGGTACAGAAGTTTCTATCAAGTAAAAACATGGTGTGTCCTCATCCACCTCATTCACTGGACCTGGCACCGTGTGACTTCTGGCTCTTCCCCAAAGTCAAAATGACCTGGAAAGGAAACGTTTTGAATCGATTCAGGATATCGAGGCAGCCATGACAGCACAACTAAAGACACTCATGAAAGAGGACTTCCAGAACTGCTTCAGAAAGTGGCAAGAACGGTGGAATAAGTGTGTTCGAAGCAAGGGGGAGTATTTTGAAGGGGACTAATGGCAATGTGTCTTTTACTGTTATAATTTTTTTTAAATTTAAACATTCAGCATATTTTGTGATCACACCTCATATTTTGAACTCATTTTGAATTAAAATGAAAAAGCATACATGGGTTTCATTTAGATATCCTTATGTATTATTGACGAAGATTATTTAGAAAATACAAATGCATTGTTTGTTAGAATACAGTTGACCCTTTAACAACATGGGTTTGAACTGCATGGGTCCACTTATATGTAGACTTTTTTCAATAAATACCTGTACTGTTTTCAGTCTGAGGTTGGGAGCCTGTGGATGCAGAGGGCTGACGGTATGCATTGATCTAGCCATTTTATCTAGGGGACTTGAGCATCCTCGAATTTGGTATCCGTGAGGGGTCCTGGAACCAATTCCCCGTGGACCCCGAGACTTAAGACAACTTAAGTCTCAGTGGAGTAAGAAGTTATATCCAGCTTTTCGATTGCACGAGGGTTGAACAACCCCTGTGTTCAAGGGTCAACTATAATATTAAATGGTAGCTTTTTTTAATGGTTATTATTTATTAGTATAATACAACATATAGTATCTGTGTATTCAGTCTTCACCCTATTCTTCCAAGTCTTTTTCTTCTGTATTCTAGGGTTTTTATTTTGTCTATTTTTTTGGAAGCAAGAATTATATAAAACAGTAATCACTATATTTTAAACCGTTGCCAAGTTGAAAGTCAATGTTTAAATTTAAAACATTTAGTGCTATTTAAGTGTGGAATTCCTAAATATTATAGTTCCCTCTTCTGTCTTTTCAGAGCTATTACACCATGTTAAATTTTTCAAATTAATTTCAACAAGTATTCAAAAATTACCAATAGACTTAAGTTGCTATTTGATTCTCTGGATTTAGAAGGATTTTTATGTCAGCTACCTATATCTCTAGTATTTCTTTTGAGATTGGAATTTGGAATAGTTATTATCAAAAGTTATTTGAGAAATTGAGGTACAAAGTGAGTGACAGTGAAGACGTGTGCAGTTTCAGAATATAGGTCAGGTAACATGGTTTCTGCAATTCAATGGTATATAAAAAAGAGGAGTGTGGGAGTTGCTCTCAAGTAAAAGAGATGTAAGAAACATAATAACCATATACAAAGAGTGGTTCTTGTTTGGATTCTGTTTAGATTAAATTACTTAGAAAAAACATTTTTGAGACAACCTTGGAAATTCAAATATTGACTGGTATTAGTTAATACCATGAAAACTATTATTTTCATGGGTGTGATATAGTGATTTTGTGATTATGTAAGGCGATGTAATAATTTAAATAAAATTATTTAAAGATACATGATGTGTATGGATGGGAGTGGGAATGACATGATGTCTGAGATTGACTTAAAAAAATCTCAAAATAAGAATAAAAGACAAATACAGCAATATTGGTCATATCTTGAATAGTTGTTGAATATGGGTGACGAGTAGATACGTAGGAATTCATTATACTCTTCTCTCCTGTATAACTAAAATTTTTCATTTAAAAAATTCAATTTTTTATTCATTTACCACAAGTTTTGCTGTTGTTGCTCCTCTCCCAATATTTAAAAAAATATTCTTAAAGCTTTAAAAATATTAATTATATTCTTAATAAGAAAATGAGGTATTTCCTGGCCATTTTGTCCTTCCTTCTGATTTTTTTTTTTCCTCCCTAGCAGTTATCACCGTCTACTACAGTAAATATTTATTTTGTTTGTTGTGTGTCTTCTCCCCCTGGAATAACCAAGTTCAGTGAAGGCAGGGGGGATTTTTATCTGTTTTGTGTGTTGGTCCATCTTCATTACCTATATAACACATGGTAGGTGTGTAGTAAATAGTTGAATGAGTGAATAAACGAATGAATGGGAACCAGAGCTCTTGAAAAACTGAGGACATGGGGTTTGGTCAAGGACAGAACCAAGGAGAACCCCCTTGAAAATTAACCCTGTGGGACTTACGAAGAAAATGTAGGCTAGTATATACAAATTTAGGGGGTAAGATGCCATCTCTCCCTCATTTGACTGCAAAGCCTTAAAATATCAAACTTTCAACATATTCTCAGCAATAGGAATTGCTATAAAATAATTCAATTATACTGTAATTTCTCTGATTGTCTTTCATATAGTCTTAAAAGTTTTTCTTCCCTAATCATCTCTTTACTACTGAAAGGCAATCTCTTTTGGCGATGTATTTTATTTAAAGTTTATGTATTCTCAGGAAAAAAAATTTTTTTTAAAACAAGTGATTTTGTATAGGCAAGATGAATTTTAGAAACTGTTCTTACGGTTTCTTTTTATATTAAAAATATATAATCTTGCATTTTTCCTTTTCCTAAAAACTGATTTTTTTTTTTCAATCTATATGTGTTTGCCAGCTAAATTTTAATGTCTTGCTGCATGGACATCATAATTAGCAGTTATCTATTATACATCTTTTAAAAAAATAGATTTAGTTTTCAACAGTACTGTGAGACACAGCTGGCAATAATAATACTCAATAATTAAGATGACTGAAAGTTGAATATTAAAATGACATCAGTGAATACTCAGAAGCATTTTATATTTGATATTCTAAAGTGAATGCTTTTAGAATCACTGCTTTTAAAATTACTGAAGTTGTTTTAATAACTCCAAACTGTAAGCCTTGATTTAAGGAAAAATGTGAACAGAAATATGTAGTGAGTCTCAGTTTATTTGGCTTGGGACCCCTTTACATTCTTAAAAAATTATTGAAGACCCCAAAGAACTTTGATTTATTTGGGTTATATCTCTCAATAGTTACCCTAGTAGAAAGTAAAACTAAGTTTTAAAAGTGTTCATTTATTAAATTCACTTAAAAGTAATAGCTAATTACATGTTAACACAATTAACATATTTTTTTTTTGGAAATAGCCATATTTTCCTGAAGTGAAAAAAATTAATGAGAAAGATGACATTGTTTTATATATCTGCAAATATATTTGAAGTTTGGCTTAATGGAAGAAAGTTGAATTCTCATATTGGCTTATACATTCAGTCTTCTCTCTATATATGATATGTCGTCTGAGGAAAACTTACTAGTGTGTACTCGAGACATGGAGAGTGAGAAACACAATTAGCATCTTAATATTATGAAAATAATTTTGATCTCATAGACTCCATGTAACGGTCTCAGGGATCCCAAAGATTCATATTTTGAGAACTGCTAGAATTATTTCTCACAGGAATACATATATGGCAATATAGAGTTTTAAATGAAAGAATAGTTTTAAAAAATACTCTCATATCGTAGTGTCCATTGGGTAAGTTTCTATTTGATACATTTTGCTTTAGGGTAACTATTGAAGTTAGCTTGTGCTTACTTAATAAATTTGGGCATTGAGGGAGGATGGTCTGGTTTGTAAATTGCACATCTTTTAGGCTACCTTGTAGAATGGTGACCTTATTTCTCAGAGAAGTAGAAATTAATTAAATAGAAATAGATTGTTAAATTTTTGAAACAAGTTTTTGATATTTAGAGTTTTGCAATTAAGGCAGAAAGCTCAACATTAAAATGCAGTTTATTTAAAAAATAATGTTGCTTCATTGTTATTAGTGAGCAAATATTAGTATTCTCTTTTTAACCATATCTACAGGTAGACTATTAAAGTTAAATATTAACCGTTTTTCCTAAACAATATTATGTTTCTTTTTCTGATAGTTTTTAAGGCTTTATTTTTGTTGGTTTGCCGCCGCCTTCTATCTGTATGAATCAATAGTACATTAAATTATTTGACACGGAAGGAAAAATAATATGTAATGAAAATAGCCCTTATTGCTTCCATTCTATTTTAATTATAACTAATGTAAGATCCAGAGGGTATTGGTGAAGCATTACATGTCTAGTTATTTCACAAGTAATCTATACTTTGGGTCTTTTATTTCATAGTTTTGTTTAAAAACAACATTGATGCTGAGTAGCTAGTAAAATACTTTAAGTAATAGCAAAATGCATTTGGTGGGGATTTTTATTGATGCTTGTCTATAATATTAGGTGCAATGATTTATTTATAGGCTTTTGTTAATTATAAAGGTAATGAAAATCTCAATTATTTGGGCATGTTACACATGTGTTGATAATATAAATCATAGGAGGTTTAAATGCTCGGGACATTGTTCTACGTTAGGATGTTGTGTTAATTTTTTCATTACCTCTCTTGGCTTCCCAGTCTCGCACGTTAGCTAGGAGGAGTGTGCATCAGCTGTAACAAGCCCTTTCCCCCAGTGTGTCTGACGTGCATCTGAAAATATGACAGATTCTAGATTTTAGAAGTTCTGTTGTTAAATCGTGTAAGAAACTTAAACTGATAGCACTTCACATTTTCCACATAATGTGCTCTTTCGATGAATAGCTGTGAAGCAGCGCGCAGGAAAGGCAGTTCTTGGCAATACCAGCTCAATTGCATCTGCAGATGAGGATTTAAAATTCTATGCAGCAGACAGTACCTCCAGCAGGCGAGTAAAAGGTTACTGCATTATTTTGCTTGTTTGTTTCCACAGCCTTTATCTACAACAGGTTTTTCAAAAAAATTCAATGTGAAGTGCATGCATGTTTTTAGATATTCTGGAAATTGATTTAAGTATAACATGATATCAAAAGGGCAGTGCAAGGTGAAGGAAGAGGCAATACTGGCTCTTTTTAGCTTTAAACCAAGGAAGAAATTGAGCGTGAGGCATGCACAAATAAAGAACCTTCCAATGCCACAGAAAACAGGAAGTTTTTATAATATACATTTTAATTAAAGGTGTTTCTTATTGCATTTAGTTTTTAGACTATCTTCCTCAAAAAAGGGTCATGTTAAAAAAGATTGATTATCGTTGATCTGTGAATATTCACTAAGTTACAATTATTTGAAGTATGATTATTTGGGAAGACTATAACATATTTGTATTAATGTGACCCTCTCTTGTCCTGGAAATTATAATGTGGATTATAGTTACATGGTGTAAATAAATGCCTTTACACATTATTGACAAAAAAGGATGCTTCAGTATAAAATATCCTAGTGTATGGCTAACATACTTAATACTTTTGCTTGTATTTTTAGGGTGGTTTATATTTTTTGAATCTTTTTGATGAGATGCAAATAACCCAAGTTGGAGAAGATTCAGTGTCAAAACAACCAGATTTTTAATGGCTTTTCACTTATTATCAATACCTACCTATAGCCACAAGCCCTTTTTTTACTTATTAAAACTCTTCTAACATTTATGATGTCAGGGGACTCCTTGGTTTATCATTATCTATACCACTATTTTTACTATAGAATTTTATTGCTCCATATTTCTCAAGTCTAAGTACAATATTCAGAGAGGATTTTTGCTATGCATATCAACGACCATCCTGCCCCCTCCCAGCAATACTCATAGATTTTTAATAGCTACTGTATAAATTTTGTTTTTTAAAAATTCTTATGCCTATGTTTCTGTGTTTTAGATTGACTAATAAGATTGAAAATGATCCTGTAAGTTAATCTATAATATACAAGTAAAATCAGTTGATTATTCTTACTGTGAGTGCTTGGCAGGCTTCTTGAATCGTGGAGTCATAAAAGGTCAGCAGTTCTGATTGGTAAGTTAAAAGAATCCGTCCAGTAATTTGCTCCCTGTTGTTTCTCAGAGCAATGCAGCAGCAGTTCTTTTCCAGATATTGAGCGGTTCTTGAACAGTGTGTATGGGGACAGGGAGGGGTGGGGCTCATTCCTGTTGGTTGTTGAAATAGTGAGCATTTACAGAGGGAACAGGTTGGATAGGCTGAGCTGAAGGAGTAGGCAAACAGATCTAAACTGATGGAGGACAGAAAAAGTGGTTAGTATAATTTTGGGGTATATTATCTTGAGTTCGCTCCTTTGTTAAGGACTTGGGATTTAATATAAAACAGTTTGAAATATTAAAGCACCTTACCTTCTTTCTAAAGAGTAGCCGGGAGACTTCTGTTTTTAGTATCGAGTTCTTCTTGGCGATGAGTTTGTGGCTGGTACCTTCTGTAGGGAAGCTGTTTTATTCTTTTTTAACAGTGTTTCTTTTAGCCAGAGAGCTGCAGAATGAGGCATTTAGCCAATTTTAAGTATATATGGGACATCACCAGTTCTGATTTTTAAAGTTAAATCCTCATCTAATGAGCAAGTCAATGTGTGGCTGTGGCTGCAGCATTATTTCTTCTTTAATGAAGAGGTTGAACCGTTCGACCTGCTGCTCCGATCTGTTCTCTTGTAGCCATACATCAGACCAGTTGCAGAGATTATCCATCGAATGTCCCAGGCAACCAAAGGTAACTACATAGATTTATTTCAAATAAAAATATACAATTAAAATGGATGCACTATAACTAGTACCAAATGATTAAAAATAAAAGACCAATTAAAGATATTCTTAGCAGTTTTCTTGACCTTGCAGTAGCTATCCAATATCATTTTGTCATCATCAGATTGTGTAGCAATGGAAATGCACTGCAGTAATTGATTTTGTAATAGGATCAGGTGATTTACTAGCTGCACTGACAACCACTTGCTTGCTTGCTCTGAGCTGTGGAGCGCTCTAATGGATGTTGTGATTGTAGCCTGGGCTGGATGTGAGACTGCCAGCTACTTAAAGCGGCAGCACTTATTTTAAAAATGAGAATAGTAAGCTTTCCTGTTTCGTTTTCTTTGCCTTAGGTTTTGGGAGGCCTCAATAATTTTAGTTAATTTGAGTACCCCCGTGAACTTTTAGAGATTATATGTTATTTCATTCATCAATTCATAAAAAGTTCATTGGTACTAGTAGCCTTGAATATAATGAAATACAGTCTCTCTGCTCCCTAGTCCTAGCTCAGCAGCAACAGATGTATCAACATACTTTGGTATTGATCACAGAGCCTATCTTGAAAATATAAGAAATTTTTTTTTAGCTACCGTATATTATCTGCATGAAACAGAATATTCTTAACATTTGCAAACTTCATGAGTTTCAAACTCTAGCTGTAAATATAATAATGGAATTATGGTAAATTCTTGTACTAGTCAGTTGTGTTAGAATTGTTTTGTATCTTTTTGGCCTTTTGCATTCTTAATGGTTTCATGGATATAACAAGATTTAGGAACTCTGAGTTGGACCAATTCTGAGGAATAATGATGAAAACATAGTAGCTATTTTAAAGTAATGTTTAAGAATATAGCAAATTAAAAACTTAATCTCCAAGAGTATGAATTTTCAGTTGTTATATTTTTAGTGATCTTCGTTTTCATATTTATTCTATGCCTTTTAAACAAATAATTGATTACAAATTTAGAAGCTTAGGACTAAAGCTTAAAGTAGAATAGGATATTCTACTGTTGCAGAAAGAAAAGTAAAGACTTTGTCTACATTGAAGTTTTGCTGAGTGGCTTACATTAGGAAATAAAATTATCTCCCTTCTCTCCCTTCCTCACCAACTCCTCTACCTCTCTAGTTATGTAGTATGTAAAGTGTTTTTCACAGAATCTGACATAAAAACACTGAGTTCTCTGTCCTTCCCTAATTTTTGTTCTTTAACCATGTTTATGTTCTTGCCATGATAGAGACACTATTTCTTCCAACCACATCTAAAAACACTTATATAAATTAAATGTTTATAATTTGCTATAGAAGAAATTGGGCGTAAGATTACCATTATATGTTATTGAAACTACCATGTGAAAAAAGCTTTTCTTTGCAATGTATTTAAATACTTGCCCTTAGTGTTTGAGGCCCAGTGTTTCTTAAAAGATGCAAATATTACCAGTGTCATTGTGTACTTTATCCTGAATTGAGATGCTTAAAACATTAATTATGGAAGACTGTAATATGATTTAAACACTAGTGTTTGTAATCTTTTATTATTCAATAGGTAATCAGTTTGTGCCCCACCTCCCCCCCCAAAAAAAAACAACAACACTGATAATATTAACATAAGTGTGTTAATGTCATTTGAGATTTGGTCAAGGATGTGTCTAAATTACAAATAATATTGAAATGTTAAATGGTAGATTATCTACAAATTAGTCATTGATAAAAGTTTCAGTAGAATGATGTACATTAAAACTTTTTTGCAATGGGTTGGGCAAATAAAAGGAAAATAAGTGAATACCAGAGTGTTGACTATTTCTTTCTTAAGACTGTTTAGAAGAGATGGGAGATACTATGATTGTTCTGTATTTATGCAGTATTTCATTTAAAATAAATAAGCAGTATACTTTGTGAAGTTCTAGCCCCAGTGAACTGCCTGTTCTTACCTTGAAAGCCTACTGTACTTGATTTAACCAGGCTCTGCCACTAATCTACATGATCAGTTTTATTTATGAACATGCTTAAGGTTCCTTAAACATACTCCTAAAATGTTCATTAAAAAGAAATCAATTTGCTCATACCAGTGTGAGGTGTGATAATAGTTGACCTGGAAGCTGTAGAAGTTGGAGTTAGGAGGAAAGATGAAATTTTTTTAAAGAATCAGTTTGTAGGTGATAATGAAATGTCTTCTTTCACTTTTCTTGTCTTTTGGAGGGGGGACATGCTTTTGCTAAGAGCGCTGTTTTATCTTTCTCATATTCAGTATTATTCAGAATACGTATTCTCTAAATAGAATACGTATTCTGAATAATTATCCTATTCTATTTAGAGAATACGTATTCTGAATAATTATCCTAGTTCTTAACAGAGCAAATTTGGGATTAAATTTTGGTACTGCCAATTTTTCCCATGCTCTCTAACAAAGATAATGCTATTAAAGAGCTTATTTTAGTACCTAGCATATTTTTTAGTAATCATTTTTTAAAAAGGTAGCCTTTACTCCTTATATGGCTTATCATATTGGCTGTGTGCACTCCTCTTTGCAGCCTAGGCAAAGTGATTTTTGGGTTGATTGAATAGGTACTTTCGAGACGATTATGTCATAATAATTATAACAAGTATTTATGTAACCCTTAATTTGGACCAGAGGCTATACTAAGCACTTCCATATTAGTTATGTCATTTATGAGATAGTATTCTTATTTTCGTTTTTAAGGATGAGGAAACTGAGGCTCAGAGAAATGATTAACCTTAAATCACACAGCCAGGAAATAGCAGAACCAATCTTAGAACTAACTTGTACTTAAATACATATATACATGTATATAAAATTGTGGTAAAATACTGTACTTTAATAAACTTTTAGGGGCGGCGGGTTGGCTCATTTGGTTAGAGTGCAGTGCTCATAACCCCAAGGTCGCCAGTTCAATTCCCACGTGGGCCAGTGAGCTGTGCCCTCCGCAACTATAGTGAAAACAACTTGACTTGGAACTGATGGGTCCTGGAAAAACATAATGTTCCCCAATATTCCCCAATTTTAAAAAATTGAAAAAATAAATATATACTTTTTAAAAAAATTTAATTTTATTGGGGAATAGTGTACTTCTCCAGGGCCCCTCAGCTCCAAGGCATTGTCCTTCAATCTAGTTGTGGAGGGTGCAGCTCACTGGCCCATGTGGGAATCGAACCAGCAACCTTGTTGTTCAGAGCTCACTCTCTAACCAACTGAGCCATTCAGCTGCGCCTTTATATATACTTTTAAGGTATTTACACTTTTAATTCAGCAGTGACTGCAGAGATGAAGCCAAGTTTTGGTCTGAATACCTTATATTATTACCTAATTTTTGTGTCTTGTATTAAGAAGTAATTGATGCATTCACTTCTTACCAGCTATTTGGAATATACTTTTCATTGTTGCAGTAATTATTCATGTAAAGTACTTGTACTCTGTTTGCAGTAATGTTTCTCAAGTTGTGGTTCAGAGATCACTTGCATCTGGCTTATTCAGGGTGGTAGTTAAAAGCACAAGTCTCTGTCAGAACCTATTGATAGAATCAGTGGAATGGGATCCAGGGATTTTCATTTTTAAACAAGCCTCTCAGATGATTTTTATGCATACCAAACTTTGAGAACCATTGAAGTTGAGAATGTGCACCTATTTCACCTTTCTGTATGTGTTATCTGTCAGCTTTCCTTTCTCTAAGAATTGGTTTACAAACCACAGATGATTTATAAAATCATCTCTCAGACTATTAGAAAGAATTTTGAGATAAAATGAGCAATGTCATGCACTAATGGTGAAATGTAAATTGGTAACATAAATTCTTTTATGGCAGACATTTAAGGAACATGTTTAAGTAGTATTTAAAATGCTCATAAACTTTGAGTTACTAAGCCTACTTCTAGGAATTAATCCTAAGGAAATAAATCAGAGGTTTACAGAAAGAGTTAGGCGCAGGAAGTTCATGTCAGCATTATTTCTAATGGTGAAAAGCTGGGAAAAGTCAGTTCAAACATCAGGAAAATGGTTAAATGAGTTTGTTATATCCATTTGTTTGGGCCACCATCCAGCCTTAAATGGTTATGCTGGGAAGAGTAGTGAAGACGTAGGAAAATGCTCATGATTTAATGTAAAGTCTCAATCTAGTTGTGGAGGGTGCACAACTCCCTCCACAGAAGAATGTAAAATTATACTTTTACGTACATAGACATATAGTGCATATGGTATTAAGTCGAACTGTATGAAATTGATATTTTTTAAGTCATTGGTTGAATGTCAGTATGTTCATGGAGTTTAACCTAAAATGACATCAGTTTTGAAAATATATGTTCATTACACGTTGTAGAGAGGGAGACTGAAAGAAAATACAGCAAATTTATAAAGTGATTCACTCTGGGTGACGAGCTATAGATAATTTAAAGTATTTCTTCTTTACATGTGTGTTTTTTTCAAAATTTCTAAGTCTTAGATTTTACCTTAAATTAGGTCAAAATAAGTTGCCAACAAAACCAATTATTGGGAGCAATTGCAAAGCTCTTTTGGAAACCAAGTAAAATTTCTATAAATCTCTTAAGCAAACATAAGGAACCCTGTCTATACCAATTCTCTTACCTCTTTTATTCGCCATTGAGTATATTTATGCAAATAAGCACATATACCTGTACCCACCTAACAAATTTTCATTGGATTTAAATCTGCAGTGGAAAATATACTTTAAAAGAAAGAAAAACTTCAATTTTACAGGTTTTTCTTTATCACTAGGCTCCTAAAGACCACCAACTATATGCAAGAGATGGTTGGATAGCCAGTGTAAGCAAAAAGCTGTGTTTTAGGTTGTTTAAAATTTTTAATTAATTAAAAAGTATTAAATTTTTATAATTATAAATCAATGTGATTTAATTAATTTATAAAACTAAAGACTAATCTATATATTATTTTTCGTTTAAAGAGTTACCATGGTTATCTAAAAGAAAGTTATTTCTCTCTACCCTCAGATGCTTTAATGTTTTAGTTTTTAAATTATGACTTAATAATCTCTCAGGTTCTAATTGTCTCCAAATGCAGGATATTGGATGTTTTCTGTACATTAAGTCTTTTAATCCTCAACGTAAAACCTGTTTACCGTGTATGAGCTTCATTTTAGGGCTGACACCATTCCCATTTTACCTGAGATCACATTATGTGGTGAATCTTGGTTTTTTTCTTTCAGTTACATCTAACTGCAAGGCCGGTATTCTTAGCCTTGGTGTTATTCTTGTCCGTCTGAAATTTATATATGTGTTCTTAATTTGGGAAAAAAGAACTTTAGTATTAGCCTTCCCAATTCAGACTATCAAAGAGTGGAACATAGTAGATGCTGTGTAGTTATTTCTTGTTTTTATTTAATCGCTTGTTGGTATCCTCTTATTTGGACAGTACACGTGTCATTTTGGCATCTATTGATAGCTAAGAGCTAACTTCTTGTGCACAACACTGGAAATCCTAAAATGGGGAAGCCAAAAGTTGCCATCTGGGAGTTTATAGTCCTAATGGGAAAGACAGACAAAAAAGTTAAGGTATTTCAGGTATGTAGGCATGGAATCGAAGTTGTTGGAACATGAAGTTTTTAATTAATTCTGTTTGGGAATAGTGGTGAGAGGTACTTGGAAAGCATCTTAGAAGAGGTGAATTTAGAGGTAGCCATCGATTATATTCTTGCCATAGGTACTATGAATCTGCCAGAGGTACAAGGACCCCTGCCCCTGAAGTGATCTCTGACTAACCCCATCCAAGTTTGGGAACCAGCACTGTAGGTAGTAGATGAAGGTAAGAAGTGGATATAATAGCCTGAGGAGAGTGTGTAGAGTGAGAAAGAAGTCAGAAATATAAAATCAAAAATTTTATTCTTGGATTTACTAGACATTATCCCTGTGTCCTTTGCCAGGTAAAATCACTACTGTGGGCTTTTCAGTAAATTGTGTTCTGTCCCTTTAAGTCAGATATATATGTATAGTACAAATTGACGTAATTGTGGTCTGGCCCCTATTCGGGTTTACAGAAAGTAGTCTACTGTAATGCAGCTTTGTCATTGGATCAAGATACTATAAGATTAGATTAATGTGACAGTTAAAATTCATATATCATAAGTGATATGTTTTAGTGCCTAAGGATAGGATTGGACATGAGTTAGATTTTGTGTAAGTTGGAAATAAGAAAGTAATTGAGGAAGAAATTATTTTAAGCTAGAATAAGAGAATGACAGTGATGGAGAGTTATGAGTTACAGGTGTATTCTTTTTGTTTTTCTCATGCTTCCACATTTATAAGTTTCTTTATAATTTTTTCCCCACCAGTATGTGTAAGTTATAAATACATAAAATCCCAAACTTTGGAGGAGAAGTCTCAGAATTCTGAGTGAGATTACAGTATTTAGGGGGAAAAATGTTATTCTTTACTCCTAAATCTGTGATCTATAGTAATTAAAAATCACAATGTTAACCTTTTAAAGATAATGTTTAAGAAACAGATTGGTTTAATTTTTAAAAGAAAAGTAAGCATAAGAGCTAAGGTTTGTAACATATTCTATTCCTATATAGGAAATACATTCCTAAATGTTGGAGATGCCTGGTTGTTGAAAGTCATAGCAGTTCATCTTCTAAAGAGTACCTTTAAAAATTTGTTTCTTAGAATCATATCTGTGATAATTTGTAGGTATATTTTGGCATAACAAAGAATTCCTTGGTTGCTGCAAAATGAAGATTAGAAGTCATTGCCTTATAACCTTTGTTCATTATATATTTTATGATACTAACTATTGCTTCCTCCATTATTTTCATTCCATGACTAGAGTTTCATTAAAAAGTGAATTGAAAAGAATACTGAATTTTACTATTTTTAAAATCTGTATAATTGGATTGGGGAGACTCCCTTCCTATTTACGGTATAAGGCTTCACTCATTTACATTGTTTTGCATCCATGAATCAATGTCATGTGGTACTTGTGAATGTTCACAGAAAGAGAGACGAGGAAGATTGAAGAAACTGAACGTTTAAGCAGGAGTGGGAACAATGAATGGAGCAAGTTTCTGGAGGAGGTGTAGAGATAGACAAAATCAAAAGGACTGGCGGTGATATTAGTTTGGAAATGATAGGGATCACTTTTTTCTTAAGAGACAGGAAGGAAGGAGGAATAAAGAAACAAAGCCTTTGAGATGTTGAAAATTGACAAGAGCACAGTTCTGAAAGCTTCACTCATCTCAATAAGGAGATTAAAGTACTCATTTAGCAAGTATAAATTCTAGTTGTTCAATAAACATTTTATGTAGAGCTGTGTAGTTTTGATATCTATTTTCTGTCTTATCATAGTGGAAATTGTTCTTCATTAGTATTTTCATTTTTGTTTTAATAAGAGGTAAATCTGCTACTTCCATCTTGAAAATTTTGCATAGAGGAGACATGTTCCATAGTGAAAGGTTTGGAAAACAGATCATCAAAACTTAGGCAATAAAGAAAGAAAAATAGACTTTGAGAGCTGTTGCTGACCTTTTGGTAATCCCTGAGCCAGAATTTGATTCAGAATGTTATAGTAATAAGCGTGAATTGGCAGAAAGACTAAAAGGTGGTATGAACTGTCAAGGTCCAAATGACATTTGATATACAGCAGATAGGATGTGATTTGGGGTGGTGGAGATCACTTAGATTATATTAGTTTACCAGATCGGTATACTTGTTCTGTTCAAGATACATTTTCTCCCCTTCCTGCCAGGTCCTATACCCTATCCTTCCATTTTTAAAGTGGTATGCCTGCTCTACTGGTGCTTCCAGCTTCAGTGAGTTGATATTTCAGGATGCATCTGTTTCAGAGCGTCATAAAAAGAGCTTTAAAAATTCCTTAATGTAAAATATTTCAGGTAAAAATTTAATAAATTTACGTTTTTAATAGTTCGTATTACCAAAATTAAATTTTGATTAGGATTTGACATTCTTAAAGTGTTAGAAATGCCTTAGACGCATGTTACTGACAGAGATTTAAATGCGGAAGTCAATTTTTGTTGTTTGGCTAAGTAAAGAAATGTATTCTCTGTGACCAAGGTAAGTAAAGATTGCTTTCTTCTTAATAATTTGACATTTTCATAAAGAAAATAATTTTAAGTGTGCTATACTGTAAACTAAAAAGATCTGCCCTAAGGGAAAATGTAAAATATGAAAAATGAAAAAAACCTGTATCGTTCTAATGAATGTGACCCTCCTGTGGCATTATTATAAAATTAAAGAAACTGACTCGAAATAGTATTTTAAAAAATATATGGCAGCATATTCTAGAATTTAAATTTAATTTAGCATAATTTTGAGAGAATTTCAAGGTCACATATTTTATCTCTGTTATTACAATCTGTATTTTTAAATGTTATTACCTAATTTCTATTCATTTCAAATATTTCCAATTCTTTTAATTAGTATTTCTTAAAGCAGAAGCAAAAATAGGCAATATTTTGGTTTGACAAAGTAATTCTTAAGTGTTTAGCAACAATAAAGTTTAACCTCTCGATGCAGATTGGTTTGACCCCATAACAGTTAATATTGAAGAAGCTAGGTTGGATTTAAATAAAAAGGTGGTGATGCTGGATTTCTTTAAATACCGTGATACAGGCAGTTGTGTTATAAAACAATATACTGTGTGTCTCTGGAAAAAACCAAAAGTTCTGCAAAATCGTACTCTAAAAATAGGGACAAGCTGTTCAGAAACCTATGCAAGTTTATAATATATGTACTAACAAAACCAGTAACAAGTCTAATAAAAAATATTAATACAGCTAAATATTTGTACCGAACATCAGTTAGCTAATTCTAAGTCCTGGGATTTATGCCTTCTCCTTTGACATGTAGGTCCACGAAGGCATTCAGTTCTACCTAAGATAAATTAAAAATTTTGATCCAGGTTGTAAGCTTCTTTATCAGTCCCTTCTACTCTCTGCCCCCTTTAAAAAATAAATAAACATGTGGAAAATACTTCCATGGCTTCTTTATCTGTACTCACAGCTTGACCAGATAGTTTGACAACGTGGAAAGCCTAGCAGTTCTTAAAGCCATTAACCAGTCTCTGCTTGCCTTCTACAGATTTTTCAGTTTTGTTTTGTTTTTTTCTTAAGGTCATTGAGTATTACTAAGGCTCTCTCTGTGAGAAAGCTTGTCCCTGATGGCATTAAAGCATTATTGGAGTGGAGAAAATTCTTTGTAGACCAATGTGACTTTCACATTATACTGACCTCATCCCTCAATGACGAACAATTGAACTAATTCGCATTGCAGAAATGTGTTTTGTGGAAAAATAGACTGTTGTCTCTCATTGTCCCATTTTTGGGTCATTAATACTTCATGCATTGAACTGTATTTGTGTACATTCATATTTATATATTTTTTCCTGTGTTATTTATGCTATTAATGCTAACCGTCTCTTCCATGTAGGGAAGGGAGTTGTGCGATGGAATAGGTGTACCAGTAGAATACTGTTTGTTCATTATGCTTGTATAGCTCTATGTTTTACAACAGGCATGTGGATTATGACATCTTTTTGTTAGAATTATTCCATAATTCAAATAGTTTAGGTATTAATTTAGGCATTATTATTGCCATGTAGTAAAGGAACGGGGTTTTGGAGTTAGACTTGTGATTGAATCAAATTTAGGTGACTGAGTTGATTATATGAGGATAATACTAATTATCTGATAGGATTCTTTTGAAGATTAAGAGATAATTTATATAAAACTTTACCATAGTGATTGGCACATAGCAGATACTCAAATATTACTTCCTTTTTAAATGATGAAACTTGAGATTGCAAAGGTTAGGGGACCCCTGTATATACAAAAGTCAGACTCACTGACTACCATATTCCTCCTGTCTTTAGTTTTATATGGATAAAAGCAAAAGCAAAACAGAACCTAACTATAGGTTCAGAAATGGGAGCTATAAAGATATATGCACATACTAGTGGGTGCACACATGTATGCAGACACTCTCTTTCTGATTTAAGGTTTATTCTTTCCTTAATTAATATGTTTCACTTGTTCATATTCTTTTCTAGTCACATATTGATGATGATGATAAAAGATTGGTAGGGAAGCTCTTGATGTAAGTTCTTGCTCTAATTAGACTAGTGCTGTTTCAAAGAAAGGGTGCTGTACTTAAGGTTGTGTCAGCAGTTTAAGTCATCCTGCTTGCACATTTCCAGCAGACTGTCGTTCCCTCACTAAACAGTCATACTTAGGCAGTGGTAAATTCGTTGTTTACTTTTTAAAAAATGGCAACTCCCCTGGTCAAAATAGAATATACCAGGTTGCTTATTTGAGACTACTGTATTATGTTGATCATATGAGTTTTCCTTTTATAAATGAATATGAAATTTATTTGGTTAATATGAAATTAACCCCATTCTATTTGTTTTTTTAGTAAAATTTCTACTTTTTAAAATGGTCATTATTTTATCCTTCTACTTATAGATAAAAATACAGCAGCAAAAATTATTTTCTCCCCACCCCTAGCGTGCTATCTTTTAGTATAAGAAAGAAGAAATATCTTCAGTATTTCTATAACTGAGATTTGTTCACATTACATGCAGTTATTTACCTCGCAATACCGATTGCAGAAATGTTCAAGAACTTGCATGCTGTAGATTTTATGGAAGATATGTTGTATGAGTTTGTAGTGGTTGTAATTATGTTCTTTCATGTTTTGAAATTTTCAGAATCAGAACTCAGGATTTGACATTGCAAGGTGTTTGTCTTCTATGAATTTTTTTAAACTTATGAAAATTGGGATTACATATCCAAATTTGCATGTAGCGAGTGATTAATTTTGAAATCATGACACATACTATATTTATCTTTAGAATCAATTCATATTTTGATAAAATTTAAGAAACTTTAGGTATAGTTATTTTAATTACTAGAAAAGAAAAAATGCTGCTCCTTCAACAATGGCATGCTATCAGTTTTGGAGAAGCTGAAATATGAAAAAAATATGTGCCTCTTAAAAAAATCTATGAAATATGCAGGTGTGTAAGTCAGATTTTAGGGCTCTTTTTTGGCAAGGAGCAATATATACTTTTTAAAATTTTATTGGGGAATATTGGGCAACAGTGTGTTTCTCCAGGGCCCATCAGCTCCAAGTCGTTGTCCTTCAATCTGGTTGTGGAGGGCGCAGCTCAGCTCCAAGTCCAATCGCCGTTTTCAATCTTAGTTGCAGGGGGCGCAGCCCACCATCACATGGGGGAATTGAACTGGCAACCTTGTTAAGAGCTCGTGCTCCAACCAACTGAGCCATCTAACCGCCCCTCCAGCATCTCAGCGGCAGCTCTTTGTCTTCAATCTAGTGGTGGAAGGCACAACTCACTTGGCCATATGGGAATCGAACTGGCAAACCTGTTGTTCAGAGCTCGCGCTCTAACTCATTGAGCCATCCAGCTGCCCGGCAAGGAGCAAATTTTGTGTTGCTAGTTATTGAGGACCCAACTCACTTCTATATATATGTGTGCAACCGTGCCAAACATTTTTTTGTTCATTTATTCCTTCCATTTGTATTTTTTGAGTGTCTTTCATGTACAGAGATGTGTCTTGTTTCTAGTTACATAAGATTTCTTCCTTCTTGGGACTTCTATTATGTATCTAGACCGTAATATCAAATCAAGTAATTGTGTGGTAATACAAAGTACTTGTATCTCCAACTTGATAGATTTCAAGCTACCTTATGGGCAAGATTGTGGGTTTTTTTTACATGCCATGTATCTGCTTCATTGCCTAGCATATATTTGGTAATTCATTGTAATTTATTGATGAAATTTTGTTCAGATTGGTAGGAAGAAGAAGTAGAGCGTATGTCTATGCTATAATGTAATCAGGAGTTTTGAATTTCAGAAAAATGTGATTGAACTTTGTAATTCTGGAATGAGATAGCAAAGAATTCTTCAAATTGCTAATTGAAATTAGGTGATTTTGCAAGCAATAAAATAATTATGGCCTAGGATTTATGGATACACAATACTTATCTTAATTTTTAAAGAGATACAAAGTCTTGTGTTTATATAGTAAACGTGGCATCCTGGCATATTATAATTTGAATTGTTATGGCGTCTTTGACCTTAGAAGAAATCCAGAGAAATCCAGTGGTCTGGAAACTGGCTTGTTCTGCACAAGTGAATTACTATTTTGAACACTGGTTGTGGAATAGTGGAATGAAGAGGTGTCTAAAAGTAAATTAACTGGCTTCAAGCTATGTGTCACATTCCCAAATTTGTTGACTTTACCAAATTTGGCAGCTATTGTACTATTGCAGCAGCAATGAGTCTGAGTATTGTACTGAATAGTTTCATTAGCACAATTACGACAAGCATCAGGCATTTTAAGATACTTTCTCAAATTTTGTATCTCCTTCTGCTGTATTTTGAGATGATACTGTGACAGTTTAGAATGAAAATGATTGTTGAAAATGACACCTGCCCATTGCTGATGAATCTTTAGGGGTGTTCTTACTACATTTAGCAGATCTTACCTATAATTTTTAAGCTATTTTCTTTTTATTGTAAAATAAACTATAGATACAGAAAATATAAAAACGAATTTAGACCTTAGTGTATTAAGATAGCACATTCTCGTAACTACCACACAGCTCACTACATAGTTTGCCAACTATCCCAGATGCTCCTGCGTGTGCCCTGACTCAGTATAGCCCCTTCCCTTCCTTCAAGTAACTCCCCCTCTGTTACTCTTACAATAATTGCTTCCCTGTGTTTATGATTCTCTCAGCCAAGTATGTCTCCCTAGATACTATTGTTTAATCTCAACCATTTAAAAAAAGAGTTGCTAGTTCTTATATCTTTTAATCTACAGATTAATTTTCCATACTTTTCCTTAAATTTTATTTGTTTTTCATAGATTTGACTGATTGCATTCACATGGTGGAGTTCACCACACTCATCTGTCCTTTTTATTTCCTCAAACTGGCAGCTGAACCTAGAGACCTTATCAGGCTTGTTTGAACCCTCTGTTTAGGCGGTGGTGTGTTATTTCATTAGGAGTCACCTATGTCTGGTGTCCCTCCTTTTGTGATGTTAGCCCCTGTTGATACTCAGTGCCTCCATCCATTAATTTAGTGGAGGTTGTAAAACAGTGGTGTTCTAATTTTTCATTTACTAACAAATAATTTTAATAAATAAATATCTCCCCTTATTTGCTATTTGGTTCCTTAGTGATGTAGTTCATTTGGGAAAGGTAGTATCTGAGGTCCGAGGTCAGACAGTTAGTTCGCGAACTTGTTGCAACGATGTTGCTAACCTTTTTTGATATCAGAGGGATTATTCATTCTGAATTTGTACCAACTGGACAAACAGTTAACCAAGGTTACTATTTGGAAGTGCTGAAAAGGCTGCGTGAAAAGTTAGACAACCTGAACTTTTCGCCAACAATTCATGGCTCTTGCATCACGACAATGCACCAGCTCACACGGCACTGTCTGTGAGGGAGTTTTTAGCCAGTAAACAAATCACTGTATTGGAACACCCTCCCTACTCACCTGATCTGGCCCCCAATGACTTCTTTCTTTACCCAAAGATAAAGGAAATATTGAAAGGAAGACATTTTGATGACATTCAGGACATCAAGGGTAATACGACGACAGCTCTGATGGCCATTCCAGAAAAAGAGTTCCAAAATTGCTTTGAAGGGTGGACTAGGTGCTGCCATCGCTGCATAGCTTCCCAAGGGGAGTACTTCGAAGGTGACCGTAGTGATATTCAGCAATGAGGTATGTAGCACTTTTTCTAGGATGAGTTCGCAAACATAATTTTCTGACCTCGTATACCCTCTTACTAACCTGTGTGTATTCCCCCCTACCCGTTAGCCCCGGGCAACCACTTTTCTATTTCTACGAATTTGACTTTTTCTTTTTCTTTTTTGGATTTCACATGTAAGTGATACCACTCAGTATTTGTCTTTCTCTGTCTGGCTTATTTCACTTAGCTAATGTTGTCCCAAATGGCAGGATTTCCTTCTTTCTCATGGCTGAATAATATTCCATTGTGTATATATTTATACCACATCTTCTGTATCAGTTTATCTACTGATAGATACTTGGGTTGTTTCCATGTCTTGGCTATTGTGAATAATGCTGCAGTGAACATGGGAGTGCGAATACCTCTTTGATATCCTGTTTTCATTTGCTTTGGATGTATATGCCCACAAGTGGGATTGCTGGATCATATGGTAGTTCTATTTTTAATTTTTTGAGGAACCTCCATACTGTTTTCCATAGGGGCTACATCAATTTACATTCCCACAAACCATGCAGAAGTTTCTCTTTTCTCCACATCCTCCCCAGCACATATTATCTCTTGTCTTTTGGTGATAGTTATTCTAACAGATATGCAATGATACCTCATTGTGGTATTGATTTGCACTTACCTGATGGTTAGTGACATTATGCACCTTTTCATGTTCCTGTTTGCCATTTGTTACGTCTTCTTTGGAAAAAAATCTATTCAGTTTCTCTTCCCATTTTCTAATTAGATTTTTTTTCTTTTGCTTTTGAGTTGTATGAGTTCTTTATATATTTTGGATATTAACTCCATATCAGATACATGACTTGTAAATATTTTCTCCCAGTCTATATGTTGCCTTTTCATTTTGTTGATGGTTTACTTTGCTGTGTAGATGCTTTTTAGTTTGATGCTGTCTACTTGTTTACTTTTGCTGTTTTTGTCTTTGCTTTTGGTGTCAAACCCAAGAAAATCATGGCCAAGACCGATACCAAGGAGCTTATTTACCCCCTATGTTTTTTCTAGGCATTCATGGTTTCAGGTCTTGTATTCAAATCTGTAGTCCATTTTGAGTTTATTTTTGTGTGGTATATGACAGGGGTCAAGTTTCATCTTTTTACATGTGGCTTTCCAGTTTTTCCAACAATACCGTTTATTGAAGAGATGTCCTTTCCCCATTGTATAAGCTATTCCAGAATAGAAGGCCAGTTTCTAGGAGTCACTGGGGAGGGGGGGGGGGGTCTAGAGTATCAGAATGTTTTATTTTTTGATCTGGGTCCTGGTTGTGTGTGTGTGTGTGTGTGTGTGTGTGTGTGCAAATAAAAAGGTAAAAATTGAACAGTTATGGTTTCCAGATTTGGAAAAAACAACTTGGCTGCTCACATAATTACTTGGAAGTTGTTTATTTAAAAATGTAGATTGGGATTCAGTGGATCTAGGGTAGGCGACACCCAGGTTTCTGCATTTAACACCTCTCGCCTACCCCACCCCCCACAATAATTTTGATGCAGCATACTCTGAGAAAACACTTGTTTTCAAAAGCATTCTTCTCTTTTTCCTGTGGGAGCCACTGGGTTGAGAGGAGCGTGGCCGTCTCCTCTCTCTGCCGTGGCATGTGCTCGTCCACTGATACCCAAAAAGGAGGAATCATCTGGAAAAAATGTCACTTTGCCTGCTGTATTCAAGGCTGCCATTCGACCAGATATTGTGAACTTATGGATCATATTCACACCAACTGGCACGAAAACAGCAGACAGCCCTGTGCTGTCAGTGGTGCTGAGTCGTGGGTCCTGGCGGAGCGGTGGCTGGAATTCCCAGCGTTCGAGGCAGTGAGACTCATCACTCTAGCCAGAGTGCTTTTGCCAATATGTGTGGTGGGGCCGCATGTTGACACCAACCCAAGCCTGGTGCCGCTGGCACTGCAGAGTGAATACGACACAGAAGCGACATGCCATCTGCTCTGCCCTGGCTGCCTCAGTGTTACCAGCGTGGTCATATCTAAAGGTCATCGTATTGAGGAAGTTCCTGAACTTCCTTTCTGGTTGAAGATCAAGCTGAAGGCTACAGGAAGACCAAGGAGGCTGTTTTGCTTCTTAAGAAGCTTAAGGCCTGCAATGATATCAAAAAGGTCTATGCCTCTCAACGAATGAGAGCTGGCAAGGGCAAAGTGAGAAACCATCGTTGCACCCAGCTCAAGGGACCTTGCATCATCTAGGATGAGGACAGTGGCATCATCAAAGCCTTCAGAAACATCCCTGGAATGACTGTGCTTAATGTAAGCAAACTGAACACTTGGAAACGTGCTCCTGGTGGGCATGTGGGCCGTTTCTGCGTTTGGACTGACAGTGCTTTCCACAAGTTAGATGGTCTGTGTGGCGCTTAGCGTAACGCTGCCTCCCTCGAGAGCAACTACAACCATCCCATTCACTAGACGCTCCATACAGACCTTAGCAGAATCTTGAAAAGCCCAGAGATTCAAAGAGCCCTCCGAATACCACGCAAGAAGATTCATCGTCGAGTCCTAAAGATGAATCCACTGAAAAACCTGAGAATCATGTTGAAGCTAAATCCACGTGCAAAGACAATGGGTGGGAACACCATTCTTCAGGCCAAGAACCACCAGCTCCAGGGGATAAAGCAGCAGCAGCGCCAGAAGCCACGTCAGGTGAGAAGAGGGCTCCAGGCAAGAAGCCAGTGGTAGAGAAGCCAGGGAAGAAGGCTGTTCCTGTTACGAAGCAGAAGAAGCCCAGAAGAAGTGGGAAAAAAGACTGCAGCTACCAGGAAACCAGCGGCTGAGAAGAAACCTGCAGAAAAGAAGGCACCACAGAAGAGGCCTGCGGCATAAACTTAAATTTGTTTATTCCATAAAGGTCAAATCACTTTGGACAGCTACTTTTGAATAAAAACCTGATCAAAGAGGCAGTGAGAAACATGAAAAAAAAAAAGCATTCTGAAATTTGGACAAATATGACAAACAATATTTATTAAATTTAATAAGTAAAGTGGTTCAAATATATTATCGTTTGACATTAAACAGGAACATAGCTAGAGACATTAAGTGAAACATCCAAAATACAGAATAACTCTAAAGTGTATAACTCTCTCCATCTCTTATTAGAGTTTTTTTTTATTAAAAGTATCAGATTCTTCGACCTTTTCACGTCTATCCTATCCTACCCCTTCTCTTTAACCTGAAGTTACCACATATGCAACAATGAGTGGAGAACCAAAAACTTCTCTGATTCTGAACAGTCTCCTGGATTTACTAAACGGTTTGCTCTTAGACAGCAACATGTTAATGAACTCAAAGTTATGTCACAGTTAAATAACAGATCATTACATATGATAAGTCTGTAGTGTCAAAACCTCAAATATGAAATCTAACAATGTTAAAGATCTACAATATTAACAGTCAGCTCATTAGGCAAATAAAGCAACTTGAGCATCAAATAAATGTCATGTATTCTAGAATAATTAAGCTTTTTTCGTTGTCTCTGCCGACCATTGCTTTGACATCAATTGACTCTGCAGGTGATTCACCTGGGGTTTTTGTTTGAAATGCAGGTTCTGATCCTTGGGTTTTGTGTTTCTAACAAGCTTCCTGGTGATGCCAGTAGGGCTGGTGGAAGACCAAATTTTGAATAGCAAGGCTCTGCTCTCTTGTCTCTTCTACATGCTTTGTTTCCATTTCTGTAAGAATAATCCTTTTCATGCATGGATGTGACAGCGTCAGCTCTCTGCTTACAGCCCTTTGGTGACTCCCAGTCTCAAGTTCATCTTTATCATGACACAGATTTTCGAGAGTTGGACCCTGCCTTGAGCCTGATTTCCTAGTCCATCAGTCTCATTTCCAGCAATTTTGTATCCTATAATTAATTTTAAACCCAGCAAAACCAATCATCTCGCATATCTTAACTCTGTTTCTTTAATTTGCCACTTTTGTAATGTGTTTTTCCTACTTCGCCCCAGGTTGCCATCTAATAGTACTTCAGTATTCATTTTAAATATTATAGTCTTTGTAAAATCATCCAAGGCCCCCCAGCAAAGAATTAATTACGACTTTTGTTCCTAGTCATATGGTGGAATACCAAATAGAGACTGTGAAAAACCCTCTCAAATGAAACAACTAAAATGTCAGATAAAATAAAGATATAACTAGCTAGCTAGCCAGCTAGCTAGATTGATTTAACCACAGTGCTGATGTGAAAACAAAGAAATTCAGTGACTAACAACCAGAGACCCTGGGAGCTAAGAGCAGGGAAAAGCCAACTTTTGTACTGGGGGTTTTTCAAAACTTGGAGACGTTGGGTTTCTAATTTAAGGGCTGCCTCCAGTTCTGGAGACAAAGAAATAACTTAGAAGGCCTCAGTAAGGTGGGTATCTAATATGAGACGCCTACATAAAGGTGGGAGCCCAAAGCTTACCTCTCTAATCCTCCCAGTGATCCTGTGAGATAGAGGTGCCATCCCAGGTGAGGTAACTCAGATTTAAAGACAGTGAGTAATTTACCCAAGGCTACATAGGTAGGTACTGGTAGAATTAGAATATGTACTGTCATCTAACTACTGAACCTGGGCACCTAACCACTGGGTTTTATGACCTCAGTGTTTTGCAGCTGTTTCACTATCAATTTGGCTTTGGAATTGTGCTGAAATGACCTATTTCTTAATGTCCTTCACTGATATTATTCCATATTCTTACTTTGGATATAAAACCATTAGCTTTGCTAGAGCCAACAATGGTTTATCTTTGACCACAATACTGTAGGATTTCCACTGCCCTGGGAGTGCAGTGTAGGAAGATAGAGGTTCTGAGGGACAATCACCTTGTGTCAAATGGAGTCATGTTGACAGGCAGTATCACATAGTTTCTGAATCTCATTTCTTCATCTGTAAAGTAGAATCTATATCGTAAGTTTGGACAATGAAATCAGATTTCATATGTAAAACATTTAGCAAGGCCTGTCACAAACTAAGATTCAATAACTAGGTAATTATTATTTTGCAGTTTTGTTAAGGATTGCTAGAGAAGCAAGATGATAAAGTTGGTTAGCTTCTTTGGGTTGGAGTCTGTAGAGTTTGATTTCATTGTTTTGCCTAAAATCAATTATCAATTGAAACTGTCAAAATAATTAATCATATATAAATATACAGCTACATTTACAGATTCAGATGTAACTTAAGAGGACTTAGTAACTAGTAAGTAAAAGCAGAGTATGTGCATGAGGTTTTGGGTGTGGGGGAGATGAGGGGTGCTGGTACAAATTACTGAGACCCTTTGGTCCTGAACGGGGCCTAGGACAAATCTCATGTAGCTTTTTACTTTGCTAGGGGGAGCCTAAAAGCGTTTTTTTTTTGGCCAGTGCCCAGACCCTGATTGGAAGAAAGGCTATATTTAGGGGTCTAAGAGGGGTCTCTATCTTAAGAAGGCGATTTTGTAGTGGTGTGATGTTACTGTCACTTGTGCCCTTGTTTCTCTTGCTGCTGTAAGATCCTCATCGTGCCATGTTGGAAGACAGGTTGTCCTAGTGGAATGAACATAAACTTTGGCTCAGACATATCTGAGTTTCCAATGTTACTAAATTGTATTAAGTATAAATCTTTGGGCAAGTGACCTTAATCCAAGCCTGTTTCCTGTTTTTGTAAAATGGGAATAATGAACTCAGGGTTCTAGATTAAATGAATATCGTGTACCGAGCGCAGTGTTGGACTCTAGTGGGCGCTGTATAAATGTTGCCTAACCTATAAGATTCCCTGCCAGTATTTTGGTTTCTATATCTTGAGTAGCTGAATTCCTGCAGTAGAAGAAAGAAGGTATATTTTTATGGCTTTCATTAATTATTATTATTCTTTTGAGTTAGCATTCTATTTTGTCTAGGTGAGAGGAACAACTTCCTACTGAAAGAATCCTATCCAGAAACTTGAAAGATCTAAGAAATAGTCCTTCTAACAAATCTGAAAATCAGTCGTGTTGGAGAGCAGTGACCATCGTTATTGTCTTCCCAGTGATTTGAATGGCGGCGTTGAGTGGTCAGATCCTTAGGCAGCCATCATTGTGATAAGGAATTCGAGTTGTGACCAACCCACAATGCTTCCTCTTAGTTTTAGATTGAGTATGCAACACAGCATCGTTTGTACTGAAATTGAGGGTGTTTGGAAGTTTGAGAGTGTTTTACAACTACTGCCTTGTTAGGTTTGTCCAGAAATACTGTTCTGTAACCTGAAAAATTTTAAAAATTTCTTGTCTGAAAAATGACAGATCATTATATAAGGGATCTAGTTTACTGATTTAATCATTACGACAGTGTTGCTTTATTTCTACATGTATAGAGAAGATCTTTGTAAGAAAATAATGATACTTCTTACCGTTTAAAAAATAATAGCTCTCAGTCTTTACTAAGAAAGAAAGAAATGAAAAGGAATAGTTTTAAGTAGATTATTAATGTTTTTTGGTATTAGAGTTATGTTTTGTTTTGGGGGTGTTTTTTTTCTGAGGTGGTGGTGATGATTTTCGTTTCTTTGCTTTTTCAGTCACTGTAGTATTGACAGATAAGGATATTGGTAGGTAGTGATGGAGCCAAACTCCAGGTAGAATGAAATTTATTTTACCTGGTTTCTATTATATATAATTATAAAAAACATATATGTGTGTGTGTGTGTGTGTGTGTGTGTGTGTGTGTGTGTGTATATATATATATATATATATATATATATATATATATAGTGTTTTTCTCATATTTTTTAGGGTTCAGGACTTATGTCTTTGGTCAGCATTGTATCCCCAGTGTGTGGCACATGGTAGAGTTTAAGTATCTCTCTTTTTTAATTCAAATACACATTTTCTGAAACCACACTGTGTGCAGTATACATACAGTCAGGCAGTATCTTCCCCAGTATGTCCACTCATCGCTCTTGGCAAGAATTTGAAGAGGAAGATGGAATGATTGCTTCTGGGAGTCTGTCTGTGAATATTGATTCTCTGGCATATTCAGCTAAATGAGGTAATTGTTTTGTCTCAGGGAGCAAGAAAAGAAATCCAGCAGCAGTTACCTGAATCCTGACCACACACATACCAACTGAAACCTCCCAGGAACCCAGGCAAGGGGCATCAAGCAGTAGCAAATAGGAATAGGATTCCCAAATTTAAAAAGCAAAGAAGAAGAAAGCGGTTTTTCCCCTTGTGCTCTACAATAGTTGACATCCTAAAATTATGCTTATTAAGATAACCCTGTTAAAACAACAGACTCATTAGTTTTCTACAGACAGTACATTTTCTATATTACCATCATGTGCTTTTTCTGAAGTTCAAACCTTCTTGTAAAATGATAGTGCGGCAAAGTAGAGGCCAGAGCGGAAAGGCTCTGAGTCAGCACTTGCTCATTGTGGCAGTGTTGAGGCTTTCTTGAGACGCTGAGTTATTTCTGAAACGTAGCGGATTCTGGTTTTCTTTAGTCGTGTGGTCATCGGCTCTTTAAGGTAGTGGCTTCAGATATTGTTCCTTTTAGTACAGTTGTTTATGTGGCCCTATCGTATTCTTCATTCAGAATTCTCTGCCTGCTACAGAACATTACACAGTGTCGACTCCTCAGCTCCAAGGCTGCGGGAAACGGCCACCTTGCCTGCTCAAGTGGAGAAGTTAGGATTCTAGGCTTTTATCCTGGCTCTCTGATGGGATCACATCTGGTATTAGTATAGGCAAGAGCCAACTGATGGGCCCGGAGCAAAGAAAACTAAAGCTGTTTTCAGCTTGTAACAGGCTCACAGTGGGAGAGTCAAAGAAGGCAGAGGAGATTTTGCATTGTTCTCAATTTATATATATACATATATATTTACACGTTGCGTACAGCGGGGTTAAAATCCCTCGTGAAAATTCTCGTGATCCGTACGCAACGTGTTAATTGAAATGCTTTTTATATGAAGTAAAACCCACAGGTGAGTTTTTGACAAACGTATATACCTATATAACCAATACCTTAATCAAGATAGAATATTCCTGTCAGTCCCAAAATTTTCCACATGCTTCATTCCATTCACTCAACACTTAGGCAACTACTGTTCTGATTATTACCACTGTAGATTAGTTTTGTATATTCTTAAACATTATATAAATAGAATCATATAGTGATGCTTTTTTTGTGTCTGGCTGTTTTCATTCAACATACTGTTTTTGACATGCATGTTGCATGTATCAAAAGTGCATTTTTTATTTCTGTGCACTATTCTATTATATAAATATATCTCAATTTATTCTTCTATTGTTGAACATTTGAGTTGTTTTCAGTTTTGGCTATTCTGAGTAAAGCAGCTATAAGCATTCTTATACCAACCTGTTTGTGTACATTTCTCTTGGTAAGTACTTAGGAGTATATGTGCTAGCTCATAGGAAGTGTGTATTTTTATAAGAAACTGCCACGTAGTTTTCTACAGGGGTGGTCCCATTGTACAGTCCCAGTAGCCATGCATGAGAGTTTCAGTTGCTTCCTATTTTCACCAACATTTGGTGTTGTCTGGACTCCTTTAATTTTTAGCAGTTCTTGTGGATGGGAACTTGTATTGCATTATGGTTTTATTTTGCATTTTCTTGATGTCTAATGTTATTGAGTACCTTTTCATGTGTTTATCAACCCTTTTATGTATTCTTTAGTTAACTGTTAGTCTTTCACCCATTTTTTCACTCAATATTTGAATGATGAATGACTGGCAGTACATGAATGACCTCTGTGATTGTTGACTTTTCTTACACGTATTTCAGCTTTCACATAAAAACCGGACACCCCTTCTTCTCCAAATCATGATGACAGCAGTACTCTACCTAAAAGACATATACGAGGGATCAATTTGCTCAGTCATAGGGTTTTTGTTTTTTTTCCCCCAGAAGTATACTTCACTTTTGAACTGATACAAAGAAGTAGAAATATCTGGTAACAATTTCAAATGGACACTTATATTTTCATGTTTGAAAAAAATCCCTACTTACCATGGTTTTTAGCTTGAAATAGCAAACATGTCCACTTTTTGAGCCTTCTTCCTATAATATATATTAAAAAGATAATTCACAATATGGTAATCAAGTCGTCTGTCCTCTCTGCTCGAGCTTACCCCTTTGAGCACTTGATAGTTACTGCATGTTTTTCTCTTACTATCTGTGTTCCCCAATTCTACCCTAAATGTTCCACCAATATTGTCTACCTTTTTTATAAGTATAATAGAAGGGGGAGGTCTGTGCTTGCCAATTTCAACAAGTTCTGTGACACAGAAGAATAGAAGAGGGAGGGAAGGTGACTTACATTGCAAGATAGGGTTAGTAAACAGTGAGCAAAGAAATATGTTAAAGAGAAGAAAAGATCATTTGCAAAGGTACAAACATATGAGAACATATGTTGCCTAGATAGAATTTTATATAAGACTTTGAAAAACATTTCCTTATTCAGTGATATGATCAGGCTCAAATGTAAGCCCAGCAATTAGAATTGCTTCATTTATAGGCTTGTATATGTGTAAAAATATTGTTTTTGAACCTTAAAAATAAAAATTTTATTTATCTCTTTACTGTAAATTTACCTCTTTAATTTACCTCTTTAATGTAAAAATTATATTGACGTCCTGTGCTTGTTCTTTGCTTCACAAATATCAATTCAGGGTCAAACATTAGATAAGCTGGCACACACAAATTCCTTTTCAATTGAAGTGAGACCATTTCTTAGCTTACTACTGATGTCCATTGAATAAGAAAAAGGTTGTTTAAATATGTGAGAAGTTAAAAACTGCAGCATAATGTTCATTGTTTTCCTATGAATAGTAGGATATTCTTTTCTTCACAGAAATCCAGAACTTGTCTGGGGCAGATCAGTAGAACTCATCTTGAAAGTATAAGACCACAGCTCTTCTTCCTTTTTTCTCAAGTCAAATTCTCACAATCAGAAGATTCAGGAAAAAAGTTCACCAGTGATACATTTGTGTTGAAAAGGAAGGAAAATCTGTTCAGTTTTGTTCTGCAGCTTCTCCAGTTGGTTTCCAGTCAGACTTGAGACTTGCTGATACCCTCTTCAGTCAAACCCAAGCAGCAGAGGACAGAAGCCAAGATTTCTTTTTGTAACATGATGTTTTCCAAAAGCGCATTTTCCTTTTAAGTCCAAGAATCTTGTCCCTTGAAGTCAAAACCATTTCTTCGTACTTCACAGGGACTGAAGAGTAAGTGCCACATTGGCTAGTTTCTGCAGCTGTTCTTCATCTTCCAAGTATTCAACAAAATCTAGCCTTCTGTTGTCCCAGATCAGATACACTGTTGAGAACTTTTCCTCAGCTAAGCCACTGGATTTCTTTATGGAGTAGGAGGTGTTCCTTACACATCCTGGAGTAAAATGACCTCTGTTTAATGAAGTTAACCATTTTGTAGCATCTTTCAGAACTTTTTTATTTCATCCAAAGAGTTTCTTACACCAGAGTACATGGATGCCTTCTGTGTCAATTCAGGTCCCCAGAGAAATAAATGTCAGCACAAGAGTTTATGTGCAGGGAGCCCCCATTCAGAGTTGGCTATTGGAGCAGACTCACTGTGTTCAGTCCTTTGCTGGGAGAAGCCTAGAGGAAGCATGGCCAGGTGTGAATGTTGCAGTGGATTCCAAGGTGAGATAGCTGGGGGCTGTCAAGCAGTTGTGCTTCTCATAGCAGGTTCTGTCAAACGTATATTGAGCAGAGTCCCACAATGGCCACCACACCTTCCCCATCCCATTTGGGCTTCGACATCGTCCTGCCGTGTGGACACCTGTCTTACCCTGCTCATGTTTGACACCCCCACCCAAACAAACGTTCTCATTCTGCTCTACCTGTGACCCACTGGGATCACTATATGGATCACTTCTCATCTATCTCATAGTCAGGTTTTGGCAGTCTGTGCTGGGCTGCCTCTCCTCCCCCACCCCCGCTGGACTGTCACCCTACCTCCCACACATGCGTCTAACTTGCTTGGCTTCATCTAGTGACTTTAGGGCTAAATTGTTGAGGGAGGCGGTAGTCAGAGGGAGAGGAAAAGCCGTCTGGGTTTCTTAAATGTGCAAATGGCTAGAAATGTTTGCATTCAGTGATGCAGAGAAAATATATAGTAGGAGGATCTAAGAACAAATTTAGGTGTGTGTGTGTGTGTGTGTGTGTGTGTGTGTGTAAAAAGGAGTTTAGGCTTTAAAATAATGAATTTGGGGTGATTTTGGGACATCTTGGTGAAACTAAGAGTCTCAGAGAGGAGTTTTGCTGGAAATAATAGAATTGTCATTAGCTCTATGCGATATTTGAAACCCTAGCTTTCAGAGAAACTGCAGAGAAGGAAGGAGCTGACAGTGGAAAACAACAATGCTGCCTGAGGGATGATACTACCAAGAAAAGGATGATATCAAGGGAAACTAAGGGACAAGAAAGTCGTAAAGAAGAGGGAGTGCTTGTTCAACAATGTAAAAAGCTATAAAACTGGGAAAAGATTCACAAGGGTTTAGCAACCAGTTTACAATTTAGTTATAATGGAGTAAACGCAGATTGCAGAGTAGTGGGGTTGAATGGAAATGAATTAAATTTGGCCAAAACAAAAATATGTATTATAAGTTAAATAACGTGAAAAATAGGTATTGTCATGTGGACTGAGAAATAGTGTTTTGTGTCCTTTTTGGTAAAGATGTATATGATTAGGCATGTGGATTTAAAATTTTCAGTTCAAAACCATAAAACTTAATGAATTCTTTCTGTTTGTTTCATAATATTCCCCATATGGTTCATTTGGTATTGATTTTGTTGACCTGCATGACTAAGGACCTGTTGGCCAATTTTACAGTCCCTGGAACTGGAAGATTTTTACCTTAAGTAATATATGATTTTCTAGTTAGCTGCAGTATAGGAGTCTGTGGAACTAAAATTACTAAAAAAGTTATGTGCTTTTGAAGCATTAATATTTTCAGTTATATATATATATATATTTTTTTTTTTTTTAGCTTGTGCTGAAAATAGCAAGACATTTGACAAATAAAAATCATTTTTACGACTTAGAATATAATTTATAAATAAATGTTAAAATATTATATTTATACCCTATCAGTTTCAAAGGTACTACAAGTGACTTTAGTACAGGCTCCAACTTTAAAAAATGTGTTTAAAATAATTGATACCGTGTTTGTGGCCTGGCTTGAAGTTCTGCTTTGGTGAAGAAAGTCTGCTCAGTGCATGACTGGCTTTAAAAAGATTTAATGATTATTTACTCACTAAACAAATGTTTTGAGGACCTACTAAGCCAAGCATTTTTGTAGGTGCTGAAGATACCAGTGGTGCAAAGGAAAGTCTCTTTCCTTATGGAGCTTAAGTTCTAGTGAGTTCTAGCTTAAGTTCTACGTGAATAAATGGATAGATAGGTGCTTCCATAGCAGGCACTGTTCTAGTCCTATTATATAGTGCTGGGGAGAAGGGTACAGGGCAAAGGAGAAAAGGAATGTGATGCAAGGGAGTTATTGTTTTACATGATGATTAGGGAATGTCATTGACTAGCAGATACTTGAATAGAGATCGGAAGGAAATAATGGGAAGAAGCATGCAGATACATGGGGTAGAGCATTTAGGCAGAGGGAATAGCCAGTGTAGAGGCTCTGCGGTAGCGGCATATTTTCCTCTTTAAGAGAGAACAGGGAGAAAAAGAGTGGAGCAATGTGAAAAAAGAGAATAGAATATGAGCTCAGAATGGTGGGATGTGTGTAGGTTATATAGGACCTAACAGGCAACCATAAAAGTAAGAACACTTTTGTTCTGAGTGAGATGGGGAGGCTTTAGGATTTTAAGTAGCAGAGTGATTTGACTTTATGTATTCCAGATACTTACTATCAGTCAGTTTAACCACAGTAATTAACTAATAAATTGTTGACTTGGAGTATAGAGAATTACAATAAGAAGTCAGAGTGTTAGTAAATAGTGTGGCCAGAAGAAGGCTCCTGATAATTTGGGAGGCTCTTTTAGGATGTAGTGAAAATCCTAAACTGCTTTCAGAATATGATTCTATTCTTTGAGTTATCTTCCAGTGATCTGTACAATGTGGTTTCTTTTTCTGCCATCTGTGACTTAAAGCTCCTTAAATGACTTTGTAGCTCAAGCCTAATGGATGCTGCCTGCCATATAACTTCTAGAAATGTTAATAATATTGCACAGTCATTTGGAGGCTTTGGCAATTTGCTTAAGTCACCTCTTGCTTTATTAATGACCAGAATTCCCCAGAGTCTCCTGTGATTTCAAGGCTAGTCTTTGCTTTGGAATCTTCTTTTGAGGCTCACAACTCTAGTTCGTTCTGAGACAGGCTTCCAGAGCTCTAAGTTTTAACATGTATACTCTGCCTGCTTTGATTCCTTTAAACATTCTAAGATGAGCAATTCAAATGGTTTTGGATAATCAAAGTTCTTTTGAAAAGCAAGGTTCATGAGAAACTAGTTAAAAAGCTGTGAGAAACTAGTTTTTTAAAAAAGCACTGAAGTTAGGTCTGAAGTACCACTGAATCAACAGGTATAATGACTGAAAGTTACCTGGTATTTTCTAGGACTTGGGCAAAGTCACAGAGTAGTTCTGTTTTATTTCAATAACCTTATTTTTGTATTTTTTGAGGACCAAAATTATCACACTTCATCTCGGAATGGAGCTGTCTATAGGCATGTCCTCCTTTAAGTGCCCTTAGGTTGGAACCTCTGGACTTCGCACTGCAGTGAAAGACCTGCCAAGAATAGCGTTGTTCTCTACACTTAAAAAAAGGAAAAGTAATACCCTATCCCCCCCTTTTTCCTCCAGCGATTACTCTAACAGTCCAACTTTATTTCATATGGGTTATATGAACTTTTGATGTATGTGAAAATCTTAGTGATGAATGTCTATATTGGAGCTTTTAATTTCTCTAATTATTAACTCTTTGTTAGATTGCCAGACCATAATAATCAGCGGTGCTGTGGCTTCTTCATTGATATCGCAGAATAAATACTGGGTGAATCCTGCATTGCAAGCAGTGCTCTGTCTAGTGCATTTAGATAAAGTAGGTACAATCCATCCTAATTATCTACAGATTTTGTTTTTGCAAATTCACCTACTCACTAAAATGTATTTGTAACACCAAAATCAGTGCTCATAGTCCTTTCACAATTATTCATGGGCATGGACATGCACAGAGGATAAAAAAATTCGAGTTACCTGACACTCATGTTCCCAGCTGAGGTCGAACAAGGTGACACTGTCTTCTTGTTTCAGCTCTCATACTGTAAACAAGTGTCATTTTCCTAGTCTAATTAGTGAAACATTTTTCACTAAAACTTTTCTATCCTTTTTTTGTGGAGGAGGGTAATGTTGCTGTTTAAAATGGCCCCCAAGCAGTGCTGAGGTGCTTGCTGCCTAGTGTTGCGATTGCCTTATGGAGAGCATGAGCTTTGTGCACGCGTGAGTTGTATAGTGCTGTGGGCGAGCGCACTGTTACCCAATCAGAACTGTGTATTAAACAGCATGTCTTTAAATAGAAACCCACATATGAAAAGATTATGTATTGATCAGTTGGCAAAAATGTTGTGACCAGAGGCTTACAGGAATTTAACCCTGTATTTCTCCTAGGCGCAATGGTTCAGTATCTGTGGCAATTTGTAGAACACAATTGCTGTAAATAATAAGAATAGACTGTTTAATTAAGGGTGGTGATTTATAGAGACTTTAGATATCTAAAACATTTCATAATTCCCTCTCTCTGAAATCATTATTTTAGGTTTAAATAAGTGCATACAGAGTTATAATGTAAAATCTAACGTTACTATGGGTTCTGGTCAGTTAAAAGTCATTGATTAACTCGTAAAGAAACATTTCTAAATATTCTGGAAAATTAATATGTGCTTGAAATATATTGGGTGCTCAGTAAATATTTCTCTTAGAGTAATAATCTTTAAGTATCATAGTGATTCTGGTTTTGGAAAAGAAGACTATCAATGTTAAAGACTAATATTCTTTTAGGATTTTGTCACATGTAGTTATGTAGACTGAGGCACATGAAAGAAAACTCAGTTGAGTGTCAAATTCTGGTCCCTGCTTTGCTTGAAGCTCACTATCAATCTTGAAAAATTTACAGTCTCTTTAAGCCTCGATTGCCTTATCTGTGAAGTGAGGGACATTTTCAATTTAAAATTTCTGTGGTTTTCTTTTATTAGTGTTATCCCTGCCTTTGAATCATGTCCAATCTCTTCATGCCCAATTGTCAAAGAAATCATACAACTTAATGTCAAAATATGTTAGCCATCATATTTTATTTTACTGACCTCAAGTGCTGTCTCACTAGTTATTAATAAAAACATGAGTTACGTATTTGATATATCTCGAAATTATATACTTCTAGTAAGAAGAAACAAAAGGTCATCCTGGCACTTTTGATATTTTAAAAAAATTTTTTTTTTTTTTTAGGGTATAGGATTCTGTTTATTGGTATTTGTATTTCATATGACACAGTATCCAAAATTATATTAAAATTTTTTCTCTAAAAACGTTTAGAATTAGAATTTTGGAAGCAAAAATATGTATTCTTTTGATACTACTTCATTTATTCATTTTCCTGTATGGCAGTTTCATTTTTCTAAATTATTTTTTTACATGCTCATACATGTATTTCTTCTTTTTCTTTTTTTTTTAAATTACAGTTTATTGGGGTGACAATGGTTAGTAAAGTTACATAGGTTTCAAGGGTACAATTATGTAATACATCATCTATGTATCACATTGTGTGTTCACCACCCAGAGTCAGTTTTCCTTCCAGACAGTTTCAAGTTTTAGATTATGGGTACTTAATTTTTCTTTTTTAATGTAGGCCTTTATAAACTATTTTTAAAAGGTATTTTCCTCCCTTAAAAATATTTAGTAGTTGATTCTGACTTCTCATTAATTGTTGGATAAGTACTTATTTTGTTTAGATCATTGGTTTTTTTAATAGGTTGTTACCAGAACTAATTTCCTAGAAGTACTGTTTTTGTTTAATTTTAAATTTATGAATACCAACAGAAAATGAAAAATTTCCCCTATTTCCATTACCATTCCTAAAATAGGTCTGAGAAATCCAATCCAATATACCAGGGGTGCCAAAAAATGTATACAAGTGGACACTTTGGTCAATGTTGCTCAAGCAGTAGTTCGCTGTAATCAGAAGTGTCTGGACGCTGATGGTAACCACTTTGAGCACCTCTTGTAATTGCAGAAGTCAAACGTGACTTGTATAAATCTTTTGTTATTGGTATCTATTGAGTATTACAATTTTAATACAGTTTTTTCCTTTCATAAAATGTGTATGCATATTTTTGGCAGCCTCTGTATATACTCCTTGAAAAAATTTTTATATGTTTATCAATTAGATATTTTCAGCCCCTTCTAATATTTTGGAATTCCTGTCATCTGACTTTTAGCTATGTTATTGTTTATTTTATATTAGCTGTGCTTTAAATCTGATTTTTCTATTTCGGTTTACCATTTGACCAGGTCCATTTTTTAAGAATTTGTATTATTTTGAAAGCTCTTTACATGTCACATTGTAAATATGAGAGTCATTTAACTTTATTGGCTTAAATTAAGACATTTTCTTTTCCGTTACCCCAATATAACACTAAAGTTACACAGTGATAGTGATTTGAATTTTTATTATTCACAATTTGTAACGGAACTAACTGTTCATTGATAACCAGTTCTGGTGCTATTTTAGAAATGGCAGTCATAAACTTTCTGTCGGTAGGCTGGCTGCTATTCTTTATTACATGTTTTATAACCTTTGTTCTCTCATCTTTTCACTTTGTAGATTGTTCTTAATATGTCATTAAACCTGTTTCAATCTTGTGCGAATAGGCCTGTTAGGTTGGGCACACAAAGGGCAATTTGCTTGGGGGCTGTATTGTTCCAGGCAGTGTCCCTGCTTTCATGCTGTTCTGTGCATAAACATGCAAGTGAGAAATGTCCTTGTTAGTGTTAGGAGATCCAGCCTTAGACAGTCACTAAAGCAAGATTTTGATTCTCTCTGCAGAAGACCTACGTATAACAGGTACCTTTATATACATTGGGATACTGTATATATTCATTTGTGATTTAGGTCAGCATTTTTCAACATCTTATTTTTTAACCTGCTTTCCTATGATGTTTACAGTTTGTTTTTGACATACTACCTGGTAAGATTTTGATGACCTTTATTTTTCTGGATTTTATCTTCTGAGAACAATGGATATATGTAATATGCTTTTACTAAGGAACTCTACCTTCTGCTTTGCTCAAAACTGGTATAGTTTTTTATATTTGATGGTTTCATTCTACCTCAAATAGAAATTTTGTATTGTGCTTGCCTGAGATGTAAATATGAACCACTTGACTTTTAAAAGCCGCATTTCATATATTGCATCATGGTTTATTGATTACATTTGATCATCAAAATTGTATGCATGAAGGAAAGTTCCCTTCCTCGCTCCCTAGAGGGCCATTTCATACCTCTCTTGAAATTTCAAATACCTCTCCCAATAATCACTCTTAGCTGATGACCTTGCTTCTTACTTTAACCAATTAAAAAAAAAACAAAAAAAGAATGAGAAGGGAATTTCCAGACTCCCACCACTATAAAAACCTACCTACTTTCAGCTGTTTTTCCACATTAAGAAATATGGTAAAAAGAAATAAAAGTATCTGTAATACCACTCCTCTTTTCCATCTATTGCTGTAAATGAAGTATCCACTTTCCAACTAAAACTAGTTCTTCTACTTTTGAATTAGTTCGCATCCCCTCTTGACAACCTAAGGACATCACTTCAACATTTATTCTCTTTCTGGCTTACATTATCAAGTTCCCTCCCCTTCTGCCCCCCCCCCCCCCCGGTTCAAGCCATTGTTTCTCAGTCTAGTCGTGTAGGACACAGCTTCCTGGCCCATGCTGGTATTATGAGCCTTGCGCTCCCCCCTGGCTGAGGCAGTCGGTCTCCAGTCATCAGTCGGCCACTCACAGCAGCTCATGGCAGCTCACAGCAGTTCTCGCTGGCTGCCGGCCGCTCACGCTGGCTGCTGGCCACTCACGTTGGCCACCAGCCGCACATGGCAGCAGATGGTATAGCCCACGGCAGCACACAGCAACCCATGGCAGCCCACGGCAGTTCACGACAGCCCAGCTCCAGAGAGAGTTGTTGTTCACAGTCTTAGCTATAGAGGGCACAGCTCACTGGCCCATGTGGGAATTGAACCAGCGACTTTGGCATTAGGAGCATGGCACTCCAACCACCTGAGCCACCGGGCTGGCCCACATTATCAACTTTTTATTTTGTACTGGGTCATTCTTGTCATTATACAGATATGGTGCTGGTTCTCCAATCTTAAAAAATCAAAAATCTTCTCTTGACCCCATTTTTCCTACCAGTTATCACTTCGTGTTTTTTTTTTTGTTTGTTCCCCTTTTCAGCAAACTTGTAACTTGTCCATATTGACCATCTGTATTGTCTTTCCCCAGTCTCTTAAATTTACTGTAAACTTTAATTAGACTTCAATTACCAAAACTTGCTCCCATTTCTAGTGACTTCCATGTTGCTGAATCCAATGGTCATTTCTTTGTTTTCATCCTATTTATCATCAGCTACAGTTGCCTTTGTTTGCTTTCTCCTCCTGGATGTGCGTTCTTTATGTGACTTCAAGGATACCATTCATTCCTGGTTTTCCTCCTTAGTCATTTTTGCTGATTACTCCTCTTCTTTCAGAATATTGGAGTGCCTCAAGGCTTGGTTTTTGGAACTTTCTCTTTCTGCACTTAGCATTTCTAGTGTAATTAGAATTGAAGAATTTCGCCACATAGACACTATCGCTTATTTCTTAGCAGGTATAGAGTATAGAAAATAAAATGAAATATTGCTATTTTAAAAGTATCTTTTAGACTTTCTTGACCCCATTTCAAAGCTTGCAATGAGAACTGTGCACCTTTGGGGGATTACCATCTACTGGCAAGGGTTGAAAAATTTGATCAGAGAGTTTTCTCTAAAGACCACTGTGATATAATGTAGTTACTCTTATGGTGTGATAGAAAATAGTTTTGTATTTCTTATATCTTGCAAACCTTAAAGATATTTTTAAAGGAAATGTTATATGAACTTGTGTAATGTGTTGGTATTATTTTATGTAACCTTGAACATGTCCATATAGATATCTGTAAAGAGTGAAATTTAAGAATAAACATTATAAAATTGATTCTGTCAGATCAAATTTTAGAGCCTGTGTTAAAAAACATAAAAATAAATATACTTGGTATATAAAATTTGAGATATATTATAGAAAGTAAATTTAAAGCACCTTATTTACCTTTGCCAAAATGCACTTTATATTTTGAAATATTGTCTTCTAGTCTTTATACAGTTTAAAATCATGCCATGACCATATAATTTCCTGCATTTTCCTCTTAGCATAATATAATACAAACATCCATGTTTTCACAATTTTTAAAATGTGAACATCATGTTTAGAAATTGCACTGTATATCCTAGCTCACGTATTCCTTTGTCTTAAACATTTAGGTTTTGATTATTTTTATTTACATTTATTTTTATTTTTTGCTTTTGTGGATAAAGCTGCAGTGAGCATCCTCTGCATAATTATTTTTTCTGTTTTAGGATTACTTCCTTAGGATAGATTGCCAGAAGTGGAGTGACTGGGTCACAGGGTATGATCTTATGAACCTTTTTTCCTTTAAAAAAAACTTTTTTGGTTGTTTGTTAATTTGCTATCCGGTTGATTTGTATTCGTTGTAAAAAGTGAAGCTCATAATGATTATATTTGGTACCTGTCAGAAAACTGTCTAAAGGCAAGGTTCTGTGATTAGAGAAGATTGGGGAATTCTTAGGGTACAAAAGCCTTTTTAACTTGGTTTACTCAGCATTTTCTGAACTTAACTGAGCAATTGTTTTTTTTGTTTTTGTTTGTTTGTTTGTTTGTTTTTTTGATGATACACTTCTTAACAATTTTGTGGAAGTATTACAAAAGATACAGCTTATAAAGTACTGATTGAAAAATTAAAAGTTTTTATTGGTCAAAGCAACTAAATTAAGCTTTATTCTAAAATTATTTTTTAAAAAGAGATTAAAATAAAGCTGTTTACATGTGATTTTTGTGTATATCTTTATAAAGTCTTATAAGTTTTACAATTTAAATTTCCAATGTTGATTCCTAAGGAGTGTCTTAGTGCCTTAATGACCACAAATACTCTTTATAATCGTTAATGAAATATGGAATGTAGATAGAAAACATGAAAGTGGAAGATAATGTAGATTGTACAAACCTTTTCTGTCCCCCCATTTTTCCCTACAGAATGTGAAAACCTTTGCATCTTCTGATAGTCTAGCCAAGGTCCAAGAAGTGGCAAGCTGGCTTTTGGAAATGAATCAGGAACTGCTCTCTGTGGGCAGCAAAAGACGACGAACTGGAGGCTCTCTGAGAGGTAACCCTTCCTCAAGCCAGGCAGATGAGGAGCAGATGAATCGTGTGGTTGAGGAGGAGCAGCAGCAGCAGCAGCTCAGACAGCAAGACGAGGAACACACTGCGAGGAATGGCGAAGTCGTCGGAGCAGAACCGAGACCCGGAGACCAAAGTGATTCCCAGCAGGGACAATTGGAAGAGAACAATAATCGATTCATTTCGGTAGACGAGGACTCCTCAGGAAACCAAGAAGAACCGGAGGAAGATGAAGAACATGCTGGGGAACGAGATGAGGAGGATGAAGAGGAAGAGGAAATGGACCAGGAGAGTGATGACTTTGATCAGTCTGATGACAGTAGCAGGGAAGACGAACATACGCATAGTAACAGTGTCACAAACTCCAGTGGTATCGTGGACCTGCCTATTCACCAACTCTCCTCCCCATTCTATACAAAGACAACAAAAGTGAGTATATTTAGTCTGCTGTGCACTTGAGAAATTTTACATATCCATAGTAATTGTAATAAAGCTTTTCTCACGGTCTTTGTGTTACAGCAGAATATTCTTCAGATGTGTAATAATAAAATGAACTAATTTTTGTTTTACAGAAAGTATTAGGAAATATTAGAAATAGAAATACTGATGGAGGGAAGGTAATTGATCTTATTTATTGTGATGAAAAATCATTAATATCAAATTTTATTATAAAGTTTATCCCTGGGACAGAGGTTAGTACGTTGTGTGCAGTGGAGAGGGTTGGGGTGAAACAATATTGGTATAAATCAAATAGTGAAAATCTTTTCTTATTTACAAAATGCAGCTGGTCGGGTGGGCTTTATATTCATTCACAGGTGTTATGCCAAGGCCCAAGTTACTGGAAGTTACCTCAAATTACTTTTCTTATTACGATGATTAAAATTGATGCTTTGAAAATACTCTTCTCTTCATTATGTAGTTAAAGATGAAACTACAGCCTGAATATAATATTTGGTTTTGGGGGAAATCTGAGTTGGTATTCTTAAAAGTTGTAAAGTATTAGACACAATGTTTAAGATTAAACATTTTTCCTACTTTATAAAACAAGAATGCATGGTGCTGTCTTCACTGCTTGCTTTCCTCTAGTTATTTTATTAAAATTTAAACATTCAGGAACACCAGAATAATTGGTTTTTCTTTCTGCCTCTATTTCAGTAGAATACTTCATTTACTTCTCAAAGGGATTTGAATACTTACCATAGGGTAACCAGACCAAATATCAAACCAGTTGATATTTGACTGTGAGAGGTAGGGGATGATGTGAAGAGGCACTTAGATTTCCAACTTAATGTCAAGTTTCTGCTACTATAGTATTTCCCTTGCCTGTAGTTTTCCTTTCCCTTCCCATTCCTGGGAGATGGCTCTGTTGTATCTGCCTCCTTATGTCACTTAACTAGTGGTAGCCCATGGAGTCAGCCCTAGACATATTTTATGATGTGGATGAGGAATCTTATCATCTCAGGGACTTGGTGATTAATCTAGTGCTAGTGCTGAGAAAAACAGTTCCGTTGGATGTAGTTCTTAGAGCCATGCCAGAGATTAGGGACTGGAATACACCAGCTAGTCATACTGTAATATTACTGCTTCCCAGTATTATCTTTACTACTGGATAGGCATGGGGGTGCTGAAACGTTAAAGTCTGTCTGAGCTGGAAGGAGGAAGTGATTGAGCAGTAAATTTGGACTTGGCAGTGCTTGTTCTTAGGGGTGGCATGTGGGCTTTTTTCCTCAAAATATTCTTGGATGCTGTATCACTTAAAATTGTGGCGATGATAAGGGACAGGGATTGTGGAGAGAAAGAAGCAGCATTTCTCTCACTACGCAATTATTCTATTATGTTCTCTTCTCCTCCCACCCACCAAATTAGAATCAAAATGGCATTATTTGCTTCAAAGTAATATCGAAGGGGAGAAAATGAAGGAGGGTATACATTGGCCATAAGTTGCTAATCGTTGAAGCTGGGTTATAGGGACATGAGAGCTCATGGGGATTATTCTGCGTAGTTTTTAAAGTATGTTTAAAGTTTTCCATAATATTCATAAATTTTTAAGTTGTAAAGAATATACACACACACACACACACCCACACCCACACACACACACACCACAAAATCATAATTAAAGTTGGAAATAGAAATTTTCTTTATATACCTCGGTCTTGTTGACTAACTCCTAAGTCAAGTAAATGCTAACTTCTCTACATTGAATTTTATTTTCTCTATATTTTGGTGCTGTTGAAATTACAACAAATTTAATAGGACATCATGTACTTTTCGCTGGAGTTAGAATTTATTTTAATCAGTATTTTAGGCAGTGTTGCTATTTAATGGTCTATTCAAACAGGAGAGAAAGTAGAAAGGATTACACTCAGAATGAATGAGGCATGTAACAACTTCTATCCTTTTTCCCCCCTCAGACTTCCAGGACAAATATCTTTTTGTTTGCGTGCTTTCTGATTCTTTATTTTTCGTTTAAAAATTAGATAAAAATCACGAATATCCATGCAGAGTAGACTTAAGAGTTAAATAATTATTTGAAAGGAACATTTTAATTTAGATAATAGCTTACTTATTTTACACACATTTAAATAATGTCTGAAGTAGTTTATCCTCTTACTCCTGTTTGTTCATTTTTAAATTTTACAGTGAATCATTGGTTTAGTTCATAAACAATATACAAACAGATTTAACATCATCTCCTTTACTTAACTTGACCTGGAATAAAATAGATACTTCGTTTAATACTTGAATTGCTATATCATTTTTGCTTCAGTATGTGAAACTTGAACTCTTTCTAAAACATGTTTATCCCTAATTTCCCTAACCTGCCTGTAGGTTTAGATTTTATTTAGTTGGTTTGATATAAGAAAGAACAGGATTCCGTAGTTTCCTTTGTGGTTTTCATCTATTTTATCATCGCTTTCTCCAGGTGTTGAAGCAATGCTTTGACTCTCAGCCCAATGGCCCTGACACTAACAGTTGTAGCCCTGGCTTGTTGGTAAGGCTTACTTAGACCTTGGCAAAATAGTGCAATTTCGGCTACCACTTAGTTAGCTTGGCAAAATAGTGCAATTTGTCAAGCTTTGATTCCCATCTCTTCATTTCTCTCCTTCAAAAGAGGGAGTTTATATCTCCCCTCTTTTTTCTGAGGGTTCAGTTGGAGGAATGGGGGTATAGTATTTAATTGCAATATTTTATTGAAGAGAGTTTAATCAAAACTAAGCCTTGCTGAACAATGCAAAGCTATCAGTGATTTCTGCTATATTTTAAATTAAAAACAAGAAAGCTAAATTAGATCTTTTTCCATTACGTCATCATAGTGTTTGTTAGGAAAACTTGTAGCACACAGGTTTGACAGGTGCCTGATTTTTCCCTTCAAGATGAAATCATAAACAGAACTTTGTGATATGTCATAGTTATATCCTTGAAAACAAAGTATACTGAATTTTAGTCATTTTTTCCTTGGTGACTCTTGAGTTGTGAATACAAATTATTGTTTTGTACACATAAGACCACAGGCATGACATGAATACTGATAGTACCAGGGGTAAAAGTGTGTACGCATTTATGTGTATATATGTGTATACACATATGCATGTGTACATGCTTTGAATGTATTTATTTTGAGGTTATTGGCCTTCGTAAACATGGCGAGAAAAAATATAAAACTATTTGATTGCCAAGGCAGCAATGCCCTTCTATGAGGTAGGATTTCAGTCTGAAATTGGCCTGTTTTTGTTTTTGTCCAGTCCTGAATCTTCAGGATCATTCCCAGAGAACTTTATTTTTCCAACATTTTTAAAATGTCAGTTATTACTGTGTTGCTTAAAAAGAGAATGTCAGTCGTCTGTGTGTATAAATGTGTTTAGTATAGTTAATAGGGAAAAGCTCTCACTACTTGAAAAGCTTTATTTTGGAGCAGCTTTAAATTCCTGATCATTATTCACATAAGACACATCTGCACACGGTACCCCACGGCCAATTTCAAGTCCTCTTAAACTGTGACTTTTGAGAAGAGTAGAGATAGAATAATCATTTTCAAAATCCCTTTTTTTTAGTGTTAATATGGGATTAGCCTTCTACAGTGTTACCCATGATACCTTTCAAATGTTTTTTTGGCAGTTTCTTAAACATACCCTGTGGGTAGTCAGACCTACTTATTCATTATTCCCGAACATGCCTTATATGCAAATATGATACTAATGAAAAAAATCATTTTTGGTCCTTCCTTGCATTGGTGTTTTCTTTGAAAGCATGTTGAAAACTGTTAAAACTATTAGGATAATCTTTTTTTTTTTCCCCCCTAGTCACCAAAGACTTGTTCTTATAGGAGCCTATGACAATAATACACGTTAGAAATTCCAGACTGTCTTAATATTTTAAGTCAAAGGTAGTATCAGTCAAGAGATGGTAAGTCCATAGTGTGTGCAAGTTCCTATGACAGGTAAGTAAGCAGGATTGCAGAGAGACTAAATGGTTTCATCCCAAAATCACACCGTGACAAGAGATTTTAATCTAGAGCTGCCTAATTTCAAAAGAACCCCTTTCTTTCCATGTGCTGTGCTGCCCCCTGTGGTAGAATTTGGCAAACATTACTAAAGATTTTTAGCCTAACTACAAGTCTATTTAGGTTCTAGATTCTGTATGGAGTGTGGTGGTGGCTTTCTAATGCCATGTCGCATAGAAAATCGCCAGAGCTACCCTTTGGAAAGTACAAAGAGCTCATAAGTGATTTTCTTTGTGTATTTAAGTTAACAAACAGTACTGAAGATATGAGGCCTTGAGGCTAAAGTTGTAACAGGAAGATATGACAATGATATTTGAGACTGGATAACAGATATCATTCTCTCTAGAGTCCATTAAATGTGCTTCTTAACAGGGGTTGTGTAGCTGGCTTGTTCTGTAATTGGACTAGTTTGCCTGCAAATTCTAAAGTCAGTTTGCTTCCCCAGATAGGAATACCGCTCTCTTCAGTTCTAATTCCCTCTGTCAACAAGCAGCCTTATATTAAAAGAAAGAAAGGGAGGGAGGGAGTGAGGGAGGTAAGGAGGAAGGAAGGAAAGAAGGAAGGAAGGAAACTAAAACTTGTTTTCTGAAGAGATGCCTAGCCCATACTAAAGATTCATTTTATTTGTTCAGTGCAGAGTAACAACTCATTTTCTACCAAAATGAAAAGCAAATGAGATTACCATTGCACCAGATCTTATATCCTCCTGATCTTTTCATGAAGAGAACCATGTTTGAGCACTGATTTCTGCTTCTTCCATGTCTGTCTTAGTGCCTTCTGTCTGTCCTCACATAACTTAATTCCTTACCTCAAATTAGTCTGTTGTTTTCCATCCTAAAACTAAACAGTTTTTTTAATCCCTTTTTTCGTCAAATAAGAAAGAAATGTTTACTGTTTCTGGTCCACCATCCTATAGCACTCTCTTGAACTGACTATAGCGGAAGAAGCAATGAACTCTTTAAGAGTTCTTTGTATAACCAGTTCTTCACATCTCTAGGACTTAGGTGCCACCTGGAATTCTCTAAGGTCAACTTACCACATTATCAGAAGAGTAATAGTTAGCATGGTGGTGTGTTTCTTTGTTTTTAAGACATTTATTTAATATGTAGTTTCTTTAGAGAGTTACTTGAGTAGCTTTGATAGCCCTTTTGGCTCTCCATGAAACACGAATATCTTTCATTTTAAAATCTTTCCGTGAGCAATTTCAGAGTCTGTCTTTTAAAACATAATTCTAAAGTGCTTTACCAGGAAGTCTCCAGTACTTTTCCTCCCCTCCCCTATTCCCAACCCCACTCATTTTTTTTTCCAAACTAACTAACGTATTTAAACCACTTAGGTTTTCTTTCTGAATTTGAAGTCTCCTGAGATAGAATCCGAATTCGAGGGGACTTTTGAGATCACCAAGTGCAAACCTGTGCCCTGTGGCTTTATCAGTAGACTCAGACTTGAAAAGGAAGACATCACTAGAGAATACTACGGTGTGAAGTATTATATTTTTAGACAGTTCTTTACGTTGACATTTGTCACTTTTCTTTGGTCCTTGTTCTTCCATCCAGAGCATGACAGCTCTTATAGGAGAAGCCTGCGATCATATTCATCCATAATCCTTTTCCAGATTGAATGCCATCAAGATGTGTTCCAGGATTACCGTCCTGGTTGTCCTCTGGACACATTGCTCTTGAAGTGTTGTGTCTTCTGGGCAGTGTGGTGTTGCTGAGGTACAGTAGAGCCAGACAATCGCCCGTTGTTATTCTGAACTTCAGCATTGCCGTGGAACAAACAGCACTGATGGTACCAGTAACCATGATAATTCATTTATTGAACACATTTGCTGTGTGCCAGGACACTGTGTTACATTACATATATAATCTCATTTAATCTTAAAAATCCTGTTTATGTAGGTTCTAATTTTTATCCCCATATCAAAGGTGAGAAACAATGAAGAGAGGTTAAGTAATTCATCAGTGGTCAGTCACCTCGTAAGTAGTAGAGCTAGGATTTGAACCCAGGTCTCATTCTGGGTCCAGGTTGCACTTTGTTAAAATTTGAAAATTCAATAAAAGTATTAATAATTTTTAGAAGAGGTGGGCTGTGGAAAAACCATAAAACCCACACCTACTTCATGTCCCCCAAAGTTGCCCCAACTTTATCTCTGTTCCCATGGTACATTTATTATGACTCATCACACTGTATTAAAATTGTTTTTGTGTCTCCTATTCAAGGCCTTTGATTTCTTATTTATCTTGCCTAATAATATTTACCATGCATAAGGCACCCTGATACCTTATAATTTGTCAATAATTATTTAGTGAATCAATTTTTACTTATTACTTGCAGCCCTTGACCAGGTGGATACATATTGGGAACTACCTATTTTGCATAGCTAGGTTCAGTGTATATACTATTTTGCATTCCTGCTTCTTTCAACATCCATGTGCAGATTTTTATGTAGGCATAAGTTCTCAGCTCCTTTTGGTAAATACCAATGAGTGCAATTGTTGTCTCATAACAGTAAGAGTATGTTTAATTTTGTAAGAAACTGCGAAACTGTCCTCCAGGGTGCCTATACCATTTTGTGTTCCCAGCGCAGTGAATGAGAGTTCCTGTTGCCAACATTTGATGATATCAGGATTTTGACTTTGGGTAATTCATTGTGGTACGTGTGTAGTGGCATCTCATTGTTTTCATTTGAAATTCCCTAATGACATGCAATGTTCAATATCTTTTCATATGTGTATTTGCCATCTGTGTGTCTTTGGTGAGGTGTCTGTTCAGGTCTTTTGCCGTTTTTTCAATCAGGTTATATCTTTTCTTACTGTTGAGTTTTAAGAGTTCTTTGTATGTGTTGATTAAAGGCCTCTGTCATATTGTCCCTTGCAAATATTTTCTCCCAGTCAGTAGCTTGTCTTATTCTCTTGACATTGTCTTTCACAGAGAAGAAGTTTTTAATTTTAATGTTCAGGTTATCAATTTCTTTCATGGATGGTACCTTTGTATCTAAAAAGTCATCACCATACCCAAGATATTCTAGGTTTTCTTCTATGTTACCTTCTAGGAGTTTTATAGTTTTGTGTTTTACATTTAGGTATATGATCCATTTTGAGTTAATTTTTGAATGTGCATGGCCAGTTTTTCCATCACCTTTTGTTGAATGCACAGACTATCTTTTCCCCATTGTATCGCCTTTGCTCCTTTGTTCCTTTGTCAAAGATCAATTGACTATATTCACATAGGTCTATTTCTGGGCTCTTTACGTGTGTGTGTGTGTGTGTGTGTGTGTGTGTGTGTGTGTGTGTGTTTTCACAACATTTTTTCCCCAGGATCTTGTTGTGGGATAGCTTTTCTCTGTTGAATCATAACCCTGGTATATAGATTGGGCTGGTAATATTAGACAGAATTGTGGTAGTTATGGTCAGCTGTTTTTTTTTCTTGTTTTTTTTTAATAATTTATATTGTTGATAGACCTGATTCTCTAAGGTTCTACTGTGTGTTATAGGACCTACGTTGCATATAGAAAATGCTTAAAAAATTGAATTGAACTTTCAGAAAACAAAATCTTTAAGGGTTTTTACAAACGTGATCGGGTTTGTTCCTGTTCCACTAACTGTGAACGTTTGCAGGTCTTTGAACCTAAATACAAGACTTTAAATTTGTCACTGTTAGACTTTTCTATTGTCATTTGACATTGGGCTTCTATCCTCAATTTCCATGTTGTCTCCTTCCTTACCAACTTCCTCTTTAAGATTAGTTTGTATCAAGATTCTGTCTTCTAGCATTTTCTCTGTGTCTCAAAACTATCTCTCCCAGTTTTGTAGTTTTCAATACATATGTATCCACATTCAAATAATTATATCAGTGATATCTTCAGTGAGGAAATGAAAGCTAGGTTGAGACCTAAAGGATAGGTAGAATTAGACAGTGTTGAAAGGCTGTAAAGAAATGAAAATAAGTAGTCATAATTTTTCTGAATAGTGGCAGAAATTTTAGAAATAGGTATAGAGCTTCTCTAAGTGAGTATTTGAATATATTCCAAATATCTGTAGAGGTTTATATTGGGCAAATTGGTTTAAATTTTCTGTTTATATCCTGTTTGTTAATGGTTTACTGATGGCTAAGTGGTACTTTGGAGGGTTGTTTGCAGAGTTTCCACACCATAGGCAACCTACTTTCCTTGACATTTTGAGGATTAATCTTGATGCCAAGTACAGGTACTTCACAAAATCTTTCTGTGGTGTCTAAAGTTTTAACTTAAAAATATTATTTGCTTAAGATTGCATGAAGTAAATGACAGAAGTGGTATAGTTTAGATCATGCTTGCCCATCATCTCCTTCATCATCCTCTAAAGTCTTAATCCCATCTTTGACTTCTCTTCTGGGGGTCACAGTTTTAATGCATTTCATTGCTTTGGGTGGTATAATAAATCTATAAATTACGATAAAGAGGAAAAATGAGTTGTCACTATTATTTTTGTTTCTTATTTGAAAATTGCCTTGAATTCAGTACTGTGTAGTTTTAATTGAGAAATGCCGTTTCTTTTCTATTTAGGATTGGGATTTTTTTATTGGAAAATTTTAAAAACAATTTAGAATTCTTTCAGTGAACACTCTAAATAAGGATAGTAGTTCAAAAACACACAAAGAAATAAAGCCACAGGAAATACAGCGTACTTAGGTTTTTGTAGAAGTCATAAATGAACATGTTTAACATACTTAGAAAATAGAGAAAGTATTATTTTCCACTGTGAAAGTCATACATAAGAATTAATTACTTAAGAATTCATCTATTTCTTCATTGAACACTAGAGGGCCACATAGTACTTTATTACTATTGATAGAGCTGCTTTCATGTATTTAAATATATTTCCTAAGTGCTTGCCTCTCCTCTAGTTTGTATTCTAGTACACAATTTTTTGCTCGGAATTTGAAATTAACACTTGCACTAGTTATGTACATTGCCATATAACATGTGAGATACCTAGGGCTGTCTTTTTTTTTTTTTTTTTAACCAGCAATTAGCATATTTTCGTTTTGTTATTTGAAAGCAACAATGACAACAAAAAGTAAAGAAAGTGAGCTTTGGAGTAAATGTACACATATGCACAAACTTACTGTGTTTTGGGAATGTAAGTATGCTTTTTGAAGATTTCTCAAGTCTCAGCACATAAACGCATTAAAAACAGAAGTCCTGTCATTGTTAGTTGCTTTTAGGCTTCTTCAGCATGTATGTAAGAAAAGCATCATCCCTCTAAATTCTTGTCTAAATTGTCTCTTGTGTTAGCATACCGTGTTTCCCCGAAAATAAGACCAGGTCTTATATTAATTTTTACTCCAAAAGACGCATTAGGGCTTATGTTCAGGGGATGTCATCCTGAAAAATCATGCGAGTGCTTATTTTCCAGTTAGGTCTTATTTTCGGGGAAACACGGTAGAAGGTAATATTGCAGGGTGTTGCCACCTGATCATTCTTAACTAAAGAATATTTGAACAGGTGATTCTTTTTCCTCATTTCCTTTTTGTTGCTTGGGGTGAAGAAATGAGAAATATAACCTACAGGGCCCACATAGGTAGTGCACAAGTGCGGAAAGTGATGACTGACCCAGCAAGATTGCTCAGGCTCTCATGAACTGCAGGGCCTTATGCCTTTCCTAAAAGGTGTTCATGTTTAGTTAAAAAAAAGTAAAAAAAAAGAGAGAGAGAAACATGGTGCAGGCTCCAAAAACAACTGTCTTTGAGCTATATTTGACCTGTGGGTTACTATTGATTTTGATAGCTTCTAAAGAGGATGTTCAACATCTTGAGTAGAGTCTTAGTTAAATTTTTATTTCTCCCCTAGGTGTACTTCAGAGAGCACTCTGTGTTATTAATTTCTATATTATGTTTCGGGGAGAAAATAAGGACATTTCTCTGTAGCTACTCTCTATAATTCCCTCTTTGTGAAGGAAGATTAGGATGAATTCAGGGGAAACACACTGTTTACACCCAGAGGAGACCATGAAAGGATCGTGTAACAGAAGGAGTAATAATGCATTTGAAAACTTAAAAGAATCTTATCTTTTGAGTTCTTCCTTAGATTTAATTGTAATATCTTAAATCATTTCCTCAAATTATTTACTATAATAAAGTGACAACTTCCATGTTTAGCTCTAAATTTTACTTAGAAGTTAGTCCTCTTGAATATTGATGAACTTTCCAATTTAAAGCCATTATTATGACAAACGGTATTCTCTGATAAAGTTATATTTTGTGTGTGTGTGCTGTTTTGTATCACTATGATTTTGTGAAAATCACATTTGTTGCTGTATTTTGACAGATTAACATGAGTTGAAGTGATTAAACAGTGAGCTTGAGTTCTGATCTTTTTGCTCAGGTAATGAAATTAGCTATTAATGGCATAATCTATTTGGTGAATGTTAAATGGTCGAGTGTAAAACAAGTGAAAAAAGAGATGAGTTGAAGACATTATTGTCTTTTAAACATGCATCTGGAGAAAACATTAGCTTACTAGTTCAAATTTGGTTCAATTTAGCAATATTATTGAGCATTGAAAGAATGGCGATTTCTCTTCTAAGATGTGCCACCAATACTGGCCTTTATGGGAGGGGAAGGTGTTGGGGGGCATCACTGTGCTATCCACTTCAAGTGCATTGCATTTCAAAAAGGTTCATGGGGGAGGTGCAAGTGTGGAATTGAGGGTATGTGGTGTTTTACAAAGATCACTTTGATTTCCTCAAAAATCAGGAGGTTTGGGAAAGTCAGGTTAGGAATACTAAAGGTATTTCTAGAATATCACCTGTATTGTAACTAATTTCCATTACTGATTCCTTGACTACACTAAAATGATTTTCAATCAGAATTCTTAACCTCGCTTTCCCATATCACAGTTTGTAGGTGACACAAACTATAGAGGTGATAGAGGCCAGAAAGGTAATTTAAATGAATAAAATAAACTAAACATAAGACCCATGGAACCAAAGCATTTCTAAAGGAGGGTGACTGGGGGAAAATTGTGATCCTGATATTGCCATATTTTGCAGTTTTTCAAAAGTCACCAGGACTCCAGATTTTTAGATGATAATTTCTCAATTTTTTATGTTGACATTTGAATTTTTCAGAAGCATTTCTGTGGGCCTGTTTGACCTGTGGACCACCCATTTTCACTGGACATCATGTGTGGAGCTAGAGTGCTGTTTACCACTCTGTAAAATTAAATAATTTGCGTGCAGTGCAGATGCATTAAGGGCATTGAGTTGTTTGGCATGTAAGTGTAGCATATACATAGCGCATTAAGTGCCTTAGTTTGTGGCCTGTAGAATATCACCTGTATTGTAACTAATTTCTCTATGGGACTTTCTTCTCTCTGAATTCGATATACTGGTTTTAGGTATTGAACTGCCACATGAATTGGCCTCGTTTAAAAGAAATGTGTATTGTCACTTCCCCGAGGAATTTGAGGTGGCCTATATGTAGGAGAAACAAATATAATAAAATAGTCACCTGTACATGAAAATCAGAACCAGAGAAAATACTGGAATAGACTATGAAGACAAGGCTATGAGAAGAGATAAGGAGTGAATTATGTGTTGGAATAAGCTGCGAGGAAGATCCAGGCTGGCCACTCATACGGGCCCACACCAGTGTTTTTCCAAGTGTGACACTAGACCAGATGTATCAGAAACAGCTGGAGTGTTTATTAAAAATTGAAGTTGCAGGGTTACACTCCAGAAGTACTTAACCAAATCTCTTGGGTTTGGATGTTCATTTTTATCAAGCTCCCACATGATTCTAATTAAAGTTTGCAAAACATTGGCCAATTAGTTTGTGTCTCTGCTTCCTTGTGATAAAATTAAGAGGAGTATGTGCTGTGTCCTCTCAGGAAGAGAAAACATGTCAGTCACACAGACACACACGCAACCCCTTTTTCTAATATTATATAAAAGGAATTTCTCACATGGGGCTTCATGAGTGATTCAGGAGACTGCTCTCAGTAGCATAGTATCTGTAATAAGTGCATCGATGCTTATAAATAGTGGTAAGTAGAGAGTGAGGTCTCTGAAGTCAGACTGAAGTTTTCAAATCCTGGCTGCTTTGTCACTTGATTTTGGGCAAACTGTTAACCTCTCTTGTAGAGCTGTCTTAAGGATGGTAACAGTGTCATCAATAACATAGTATTGTTGAGAGGATTCCATGAGATAATGTATGTAAAAGTACTTAGAAAAGTGACTGGCAGATAAGTAAGTCCTTAATAAGTATTAGCTATTATATTTCATAAGATTATTGTAATGTTACAAGACTATACTAAAACTAGCTTAACTAACTAGTCCAGGCTTGATAACATGTTCTAGAAAATATTTTTAGTTCCAAAGGTACCTGTTCTCTTAAGTAGGTTGAAACTATTCCACTGATTGTTTTGGCCTAAATTAAAGTGATTTTTTTAGCGGAGTCCATTTGTTTGATACTGTAAATTGCTGACTATGAAGCACTTCTGCTCTGATAGGTATTCCTCCCCTTCCCACCCCCAATTAGTTGGTAATGCTGAACCTAGAAGGATTTTGAAAGAGAGCCTAAAAGTAAATTTTGGTAGTTCTGGGGCTTTGGGTCCTCATATGAAAATGTTCAGAAGAGATGGAAGTGCTAGCTCTGTAATGCTACTTGGCTGTTCTTGAACTGAGTAGCCGAACCAGAATAAATGCAGGGGAAGATTCCCTTTGTTACTTGTATTGAAATTCTAGGATTACTGCTTGATACTGTAGGAAATACCTACATTTATGGTATGACTGTATCTCATTACATCACAGTTGTGATTATAAACAAATGAAAGCAGTCATTGACAAATGGAAGAATAGTTTCAGTCAGGTTGAAATGATCTCTATTTAGGATGTGTTTTAGAGAACACATTTTGAAAAATGTTGGTATGGCTACGAGCCGTATCTAGAATATTAACTTGATTCCTGCTAATAGTAAGAATTGTCAGAATAGTTAGCATCTTGCATGTAAACTTTAATCTCTAATTATATGAAATGTAAATAGAAGAATGATGATTGTTTTATTAGATCACTAGGGCTAAAAATAATGTATAGGATTTTTTTTTCCAGAAAAAGATTTACTTTGTTCAAATGTACCAGGTTCTTCAGTTGGTCTTTGCGGATGCTGTTATTAAAGACAGCTTCTCTGCTCTAGAAATAACAGTTGCTTTTAGAAAATGCTTTATTTTCAAAGTGAAAATGGTTTAATTTGCTATGTTTCTGGTTGGTCTTAAATGGCAATTTCTGGTTATTGCAATTAGATGCAAATGAGTAATGGAAGTATGAAGAAAATACTGGTGAATTTGGGACGTGTGCCAAGAGTTATTCATTTCCTTAGCTACAGATGTTGATTTTATGTGTCTACATTATAAATTTAATTTTCCAGAATGAATTGTTTGTACTTTGCCAAAATGCTGCCATCTGTCTTAAGATAGTGAAAATTGTAAATATGCCGAGGTACATCTGTAATGTTTACACTCACAGTTTCAGTTTTCAGGTTTGTTTCTTATTACTATTTCACTCTGTTAACTGGTATAGAAAAGACTATTAAAAGCTTAAGATCGAATCATTACTCTATATCACTTAGATATATAGTAAACTTATATTTAATTTTGACTATATTTTTTGCTTCTTTACTCCAGAAAGGAACAGAGATTACAAACTAGTGTCTTATCTAGTAGTTTTATAAACGCATTTAAATTTGTTGTCAACATTAAAAAATCTGGAGAGTTCACATAAAAATGTTGTTTTTTCACCTTCTTTTGCAAATGTGAACTATCTGTCCTTATTGGACTCATGTACTTCCATGACAACAATCAACTGCATCTTTTAAATGGACTTGACAGTTTTTAAACCTGACCTGTTTCTCTCCTTTATTTTACCTGCCTGCTCTTCTAGTCATTTGAGTTAGTTTGGAATAAAGACAAAAGCGTGATTATAGGAAATCCAAAAGTAAGTTGGTTTTTCCTTTATTTGTTACATATCAAACTAGTTTGGATGTAAATCCCAGTCAATATAATATGTAACTGTTTGTCAAGTTTGTTATTAAAATAGCCAGACTTGCTAAATACCTCATTTCCAGTGGGTTATTATCAAGGTGAGAATTTGTCACCAAAACTTTTGCCACCCTCCAAAAACCCACTCACTTAAATTTTATTTTTGGATCACCTGTTATCCTTTGCATTCTTGTTAAATTTTGAAGTTAATACTCTACTAGGATGACTATCATATTATAACAGTAAATTCTTGGAGCTCCTTATTTTGTAAGATGTTTCAGTTATCTATATTATCTATATTCAGTTATAGCCATGTAACCAATCACCCCAAAGCTTTATAATTTATAACAAACAACTACTACTTTTTTATTTCTCATTGTTCTTGTAGGTTATGAATTGAGAAGCCATCACTTAGGCATTGCTGATTCAGAGTTACAGTCAGATTGTGTCTAGATAGGGTTTCCAGGCGGGAATTCCTGCCCATTCTCAGGAATTTCTTTCACTTTCCCGTTCCCGAATCCCGAGATACAAACTGTTTTCTGTTCTCCACGCTGAATCGTTTCCACAAAGTTACGGCCGATACTGCCAACCACTTGGATTCAAGGAGTTGATTTTCCCGATTTCCCAACCAACTTTTCTCAGGATTCGGGAACGGGAAAGCAAAAAAAATTCCTGAGAACGGGCAGGAATTCCTGCCTGGAAACCCTAAGTCTAGAAATGAAGCAGCAGGGGTCTCGAACAATTGGGGGCTGGCCAAGAAAGTCATTTTCTCTTCAGAAAGTCCCAGGACTTCTTCACATATGGTCTTTTTACCTGGGCTGGTTTGGTTTCTGCACAGAATGGTGGCCTCAGGGCAATCAGGCAAGGTGGAAGGTAAATCTCCTCCTTATATCTTAACCTAGGAAATCACGTAATGTAACTGTCACAGTCTGTCTTGAAACAGACTCTACCTCCCAGTGGAAGGAGAGGCAGAGTACATTCATTGTAAGACGAGCATGTGAAATGGGGGATATTGTTGTGACCATCTTTGAGAAACTCAGTTTCTCCAGAGGAGGTCATAATATCTTTGCTCTTATAACTTTTTTTTTTTTCATTTGGACTTTATAAATATCAGGTTCATTAAAAAAGATTGCATATATAATATGTCATAATATTTTATTTCAGTCATCTAGAATTCAGTTATCTGACAGCCTTGCATATCTGAAACATATAATAATAAGTGAATCTCCAAACAACTAGATTAGAAAGCAATAGAAATAGGTTAGGCTTAACAATCTATAGACTAGACTATATGTCCTATTACAAAGCATGAATTTAGGAATGAGACATACTAGGGTAAGAATCTCAACTCCACTGCCTGGCAGCTGTGATACGCTGGGCAAACACATTGAAGTGAAATAAATCATGACGTGGTAGGAGCTCTGTCAGTGTTGACTCCTCCCCCCACATCACTGTACTAATCGGAAATAACACATTTGCATTTTCTAAGCCCTGTCGCTGTAAACTTCCTTGATCTTTGTTTCAGGTGTAATCAAGAATTACAAGGATTGAGTTTTGTTTTTTCTTTGTTTTCAATCTTTCTTGATAACCAGTTAGTATTTTATTTATTGGAAAGAATGAAAACGTAGACTGTCAGTTTAAACTTCAGCTATAAAATTGATGTTGATGTTTATCAGAAAATGCATTTTGTTGAATAGGTAATTTTAACAGTGTAAAAGGCCAGTGGTATCAGCTGTCAGCCCATCTAAGAATCAGACCCCAACTATTTATTTTCTGTGCTTAATTTATTTTCTGTGCTTATTTTAAGCTTAATTCTGTGCTTAAAGTATTTTCTGTGCTGAAAGTAATTCTTACATTTGATACATCAAATGCTTAAATTTGATGCTGAAGTTAATATTGATAAATGAATATTCATCAGTGAATAATTTACCGGTGGTTAGTGAATATTGATAAATCTCTCATGCTTTCATAGCATGTTATTGAGAAGTATATAAATGAAGTTGTAGAACTATGTTTATCTTGCTGAAAATAATTTTTATTTATAATTGCATCAAAAACTCAACAATGTAGGAAACATAACTAAGTATCTTCACTCTCCTTACTGTTTTATTTTCTTAAATTGTCAACACTGTCAAATTTATTTCCATAGGTTTGGCTTTCTCTGTTTCATAGGACAAATTCCTATAAGATTTTAAACCATCAATTTTGTGGGTGAACTTCATGTGTTACATACAACTTAGTTTAATTTCTTTTAAGCTGTATAAGAGTTCACCAGCATTTCTTATTGTACTTTATAAGAATTATCAGTATTATGTCCTTATTTATGATTCTCTGGCCTGCAACACTCTTCAGAATTTTTATAGGAGAAATAAATAATTGATAAATATTTAGTTTAACTGAAGGTTAATGAATGTTTTATGCTTAAACTTGTTCATAAAAGTAACTTAAAAAAGGAACCTTAAAAATTGATATTAAAGACGTTTTTATCTTCTTTCTTACACTTAAATTATAGTTTGAGAATCGTGGAAAATTACGTTGCTTTAAATCACTTACTCTGTCATCACATGAGGCTTTTGCATGACTGAAATACCTGTAATTACTATGTCATTTTTGTCATAGTTGACTTAAAGGTATAACTATAATAATTGTCAACTAAATTCTTGGTGAGCAGCTGTGTCAGACCAATTAACAGCTGGGGTAACTCAGCACAGACTGTAAGAGTTAAACTTACGTTACAGGCATTGAGGACTTCATACTGGGCATTTTTGAAATACTTTAAAAATTCAATTAGTTTCAGGTGTACGGCGCAGTGGATAGGCATTTATATTCACCCAGTATTTTTTGTGTACTGGTATGTTTACCTGGAGTATCAACTCCAGGTAATTTGGCTGAAAGTTGATTGAGGTAACAGTTTAATCAAGGATAATTTAGTTGTAAATTAATTTAGTTGTAAATAAGTAGATAGGTTTGAAGAATGAAATTTCTAATGTACCACAGGGTTTTTTGTCATCATTTTAAAGGACTTGTTTGGTTGGTTTTTCTATATTTTACTTTTTAACTTATTAACTTTATTTTTTAGCCAGTTACTTAGAAATAACTGGAAATTTCCAGCAAAATTCAAAAACAACCTAAATGTCCAGCAGTCAGACCTTGATTATAGAAATCACAACAATTACAATATTTTATATAACCTGGCATTTAGCAGTTTTATTTTTAAAATTCTACGTATGCATGTAATACTTCTATTTTGCAAATGTCCAGTTAGTTACCAGTTCACATTTTTATACACTTTTATAATAAAACTGCATGTGCTATTTCAGAACTCAAGCTAATTTCTCTTAAATAGTTAGTGGCACATTTTTATACACTTTTATAATAAAACTGCATGTGCTATTTCAGAACTCAAGCTAATTTCTCTTAAATAGTTAGTGGCTGCCCTTGGTGCCTGGATAAAGAAAATTAGCAGGGAAATACAGTAATACGTTATAACCCATTAAATACTTCCATTAATATAATATTTCAAATACATTATAATTGGAAGTTGTAATCTTTCTTAATGAACACTTTAAGCATTTAAATGTCTTTTAGAACTTTTTAAGGAATCATTTTGAATGTGACTTTAACTTTCATAAAGCATTTCTATTCATTTGACTTATGCCTTTTATGAATAACAAAACTTAAAAGGAATGTCATGTATTTAAAATTTTCTTTCATACTAAATCTAATTATATTTTAGTTTCTACAATTGAAGTAACATGTTTAGAATATTTTTTGCAGTTGTAACTATTACAAGCTTGACATTTCATTGATTATTAAGCAAAGAGCTTAATTTCTTGATTTATCATCGTTTTCCTCTGTTTAAATTGCTCTATCTTTTTTGTACATGAATTGCTTAGACTAGGGAGATACTTTAACATTGTGGTATCTAAGGTATTAGGAAAGACTGAAAACAATGACTTAGATATAGAGAATAATCTGTCTCACTCTGTATCTCTGTAAATGAGTATGCCTTATACCATATTCTTGTCTCAAAAGGATATTGATTCTGTTTCATTTTAGTAGTGGCATAATTTTTAGCATGTGGAATATTTTCTTTTTCTGTAAAAGAGTAAGTCACTTATTGCTTACATTCAGAGACATAATGAATAATATTAAGTTTAAATGGCATATGCTAGCATTCTCCCTGTCGAACGTTTTGATGTGAGACTTTGAAAACACTTGGTTTATGATCATTTGTACTTGTCAGTAAACTTATATCTTCCAAATGATTTGTTTTAGCAGATTCAAGAGTAGTTTATGAAACATGGAGAATCTTTGTGCTGTTCATAAGCTGTGGCTTTTGGTCAAGAGCAGTTAAATCCTAGATTTCTGTGTAATAATGAAAGAGAAGGTTGAAATCCAGAATAAACGGCTGTAAATCTTGTTGTTGTTGTAAGAGAATTGGAGTGTATGGACTAGAACACATTTTAGAAATACCATTTTGGTGCTGTTACTGGTAGGTGGCAGAGCCAGGCTTTGGAATCAGGACCACTTTGCTCCGGTGCTGACGTTCCCATCGACTGTGTTCTTCTCCTTCCTCCGTAGTCTTGGGTGTCAGCTCGTCTGTTTTGAAGAGCCTCATTTTGGTAGGGGGGTTCATAATTAAGAGTATCTTAAATGTTTTTTAAAAGTATAATTGAAATTATGACTACTTTTTTCTTGAACATGTGGAACTAGCTGCATTTTAAAAGTATTAGCAATTGGAGTGCTATGCAGTCTCTATGATTTGTCTCATTGACTAAGGTTTTCTTCTGTATTTGAACATTTGGCACCGTGTTTCCCCAAAAATAAGACCTAGCTGGACCATCAGCTGTAATGCATCTATTGGAGCAAAAATTAATATAAGACCTGATCTTATTTTACTATAAGACCGGGTCTTTATAATGTAATATAATATAATACCCAGTCTTATTTTATTATTTTACTATAAGACTGGGTATAATATGATGTGATGTAATATAATATAATACCAGGTCTTATATTAATTTTTGCTGCAAAAGACGCATTAGAGCTAATGGTCCGGCTAGGTCTTATTTTCAGGGAAACACGGTATTTTGAATGTTTCATGCTGATTAAGAACATTGCTTTAGAAATACTGTTCACTTGAATGTTCCAAGAAAAGATGAAACGTGGTAGTACATACATTTGGAAATTAGTGCTCATTTTGCTCAATCGCTAATAATGTTTCTTTTTTACAAAAATATAGATACATAATTCGATTTAGTGTTTGGTTTGCTAGAGTTGCAATACTCTGTAGTATCCAGTTGAGGGCAGCTAATTACTGATTTAAAAAAAATGAGTTGAATTAGAATGTCATCACTTTGTGTTTACCAAAACTTGGCATCTAGTGTAAAACACATTTGATAGACAAACAGGCTTAGTTTTCAGTCCTATTATCATCGTAAACAATTTCTTGAAAATGAGAAACTAGTTTTACTTCATCTAATTTTTGCCTCTTATAAGCAGAAGAATGAACACTGTTGATTTTAATTTTCCCTGTCTAAATTCTTTTTAATTCCAAGTCTTTATTTTCCCCCCTTAGGATCAGACTCCAAAGATACTAGAGGGCTTCATTATCTTCCTTATCTTTAAACTAGCTGCATGTTAATACATGTGACTGTACAGTTCTTTGAGGGCATTTAAACATAAAAGTAAAAATAGTATTATCTGTATGTTATCTTTATGAGCCAATGGATTAAGTGAAAGTTAAATTTGGAGTTGATCTGTTTGATTTATTTTTCTGTGTGGAATGAATATGTTAAACTTGAGGAAGGCAGCACGCTCTTCTAATTTTTCTGCATTGAAATAACACAATTATATCATCTGTGTGGTTCAGAGAAAGGAGTTTTGAGGTGTTAATTAACTCATTGAATTCAAAGATATCAGTGAGACAGGATATTTTTGAGAATCAAGAATGTCAGTCTACAAAAAATTATATGTAATAGAGCAGACACTGTTAGTAACTTACAGAGGGGGGCCTTCCCTGCTTGCTAATTCAACAAAGGAATTTTTCTAATAAGGAGAAAAGGACACAGTATGATTGAAGGTTATATTACACACACACACACACACACACACACACACACACACACACACGGATTAGTGTCCTGTTAAAAAATAAAGTGAGCCCCAGTGGAGATGCTGAGGCTAGAAACAATCATTCTACAAGTCGGTACGAAGTCTAGTGGGGCTGTAGACATGCTTGCCTTAGGTACCCGTCTCACCTTTTTCCTACCATTTCAACTTACAGATTTCCAGTACCTTCTCTTTTATCACTAGATCTCTATTGGGGGATTTTGGTGATTATGTTCTATCCTTAGTTGTTTACTTTTTTATTAAAACAATTATTTTGTGGTTAAATATCCATAACATAAACGTACCATTTTAACCATTTTTAAGTTACAATTCAGTGGCATTAAGTACAATGTTCAGCCATCACCACCACTGTCTCCAGAACTTTTTCATCTCTAACTCAAACTCTGTACCCATTAAACACTAACTCCCATTCCTCTCTCCCCCTTGTCACTGGCAACCACGATTCTGCTTTCTGTCTATAAATTTAACTACTCTAGGTATGTCATATAAGTGGAATCAAACAACTTTTTGACTGATTTTCTTCACTTAGCATCATCATATCTTCAAGGTTCACCCATGTTGTAGCATGTGTCAGAAGACTGAGTAATATCCCACTATGTATACACCACAGTTTGCTTACCCATTCATCCATCAGTGGTTACTTAGGTTGTTTCTACCCCATGGCTATTGTGAATAACACTGCTATGAACATGGGTGTACAAATATCTGTTCGAGTCCCCGCTTTCAATTCTTTTGGGTGTGTACCCAAAAGTGGAATTTCTGGATTATATGGTAATTTTTTTGAGGAATCGCTATACCATTTTCCACTGTAGCTACATCCATCTTACATTCCCACCAGCGATGCACAAGGGTTCCAGTTTCTCCACACCCTTGCCAACCCCTGTTCTTTTCTCTCCTCCCCACCCCCGAACTCCACCTCCATGTTTGTTTTTAAATGCCAGCTATTCTAATGGGTGTGCAGTGGTGGTTCATTCTGATTTTGACTTAAAATTTTCCTAATCATTAATGACATTGAGAACCTTTACATGTGCTTGTTGGTCAGTTGTATATCTTCTTCAGAGAAACTCAGTTGTTTACTTTGTAACTAAAAGTGTCTCCTCTGCTAATGGTTTTGCATTTTTTAACTACATTTTAAATTGTGGTAGAAGAGAAGGTGTACTTTAAGAAAGTAGTATCATGATAGGATTGGGAATATTTTTTGGGTATGGACTGACTTCCCAGCATCCCACTTTATATTTAGTAAGACAGATGTCTCCAAAATCAGAAAGGAAATCACCCATTTTTGACACTCTAATTCTCTCCGTATCACATTCTAAATGCCCACTTTTACGGATAAAGATCCATAAAAGCTGTTGGAAGGAGAGATAAATGAGATGACTGGCTATTGAAAGAAGAACATAGAATGGCAGGTGAGAACAAACTAGTTAGCTGAGCATTATGAACAGATAATTCAGACCTATTATCTACCATCTATTAAAACCACTATCTGTTCTCACACTGAGCTTTTTTTTTCTTTGTAACAATCTAGTTCATGGTTTTCAATATGAAATGTAGTACAAAGGTTAATTAACACTGGCGTAAGTGGTTAATTTAGACAAATATTTGAGATAATGCAGGAAAGATTAGTTTGGGGACACTTTGAGGAGAGTCTTCTTCTCCAAACTTTATCTTACGCATTGAAAGTTCTTGAGGCGAACTGTGTTTTAGGAAGGTTCCTCCAACCATGGTACGCTGGAGAAGTTAGGCCTTAGGCTTTGGCGATGAACTGGCTAGTTATTCATTTTACCATGGTTACTTCTCATCACAGCTTGCATTCATAAGCACTTGTTTTTTTAAATATCTTTAATGAATCACATGACTGTTTTACTTTCAAGTGGAATCACTGAATTTTCAGAATTACAGAGATTGAACTGAAATTTGCAAACAACTAAAATGTCTCCTGTTAAGATTAATCTGAAGTGCATATTAATAGCTGTAGAGAGGTAGAATCAATTTACTGTCTTAGTAAGTGTGAGATAAACCACGGTATGTATGGAAAAGGAAAAGAATATGCTGAAGACAAACACTTGACACTAGAACAGTCATTCTGAGTATCTGTAAGATAGAACACATGTATGTAGACGTTTTTTGAGCACGCATAAGCACTGTCCTTAAATTTGAAGCACAATTCAAAACGTTCTTGAAATAATGCTGATATTTGGGTAAGGAAAGCCTAGATATTCAAGAGAAAACACAATGTTTATTTTACTTTACTTTGTATTTTTGTAAAGAAACCTTGACTTTCCAGGGAATACCTGCATTAATAGCTGGAGAAGTTTTAAAAGGGACCCTACAGCACAGCCCTGTCTTGGTTGTATCCACACTGACTTTGTATGGGAGGTTCACCAGCTGTTTGACTGGCAGGAGCAGGAGCTTTCACTGCAGTAGTTTATAATTCCTGGCTATTCTAGGCGAGTTTGCACTTCACCAAGCCTCAGACAGGTCAGGACATTTGGTAGGAGAAGGTTGAAAGACAAAAGCAGCAGGCCTTGGGTTCTCAGCCTCTTTTTTTTAAATTGTTATTAGAAAATTGTACTTTAATTTGGTGGTTAAAGTTTTTAGTAATGAGCCTGTATTACATATAGAGAGTATTCATCAACCAAGAGGAGTTTTAAAATGTCAAAACTGGGGAAAGCTACTCTAAACCATGGCTTGGTTCCTGTTGATCTTAAAAGTGCGAAAGAGCCTCTGCCACATCAAACTGTGATGAAGATATTTAGCATTAGCATCATCGCCCAAGGCCTCCCCTTTTGTCGAAGACGGGTAAGTCTTACACATTTGGAAAATAGGAATATTTATTCAGATGAAGTACTTCTGCCTCCTTTAGTAAAGAAATGCTTCAAATTTCACTTGACATTTGTAACTAAAACTATCGGTGAATTGTGTAGCCAGCAAAAACTTAATGTAAGTGATAGTTTTAATAATATGAATGAGAGCCTAGAGGACAAGGTTACCCAATCCTCTCTCTCTCTCTCTCTCTCTCTCTCTCTCTCTCATTTTTGATGACATTAGAATCCTTGAAACTTATTTAAATGGTAAATATAAAAAGTGTGTTTTGAAATATGTTGGCAAATACTAAAATCCAAAATTTGTAGTATTTGTAGGAAAAGCAAAAGGCTGGTGAGTCTCCTTATACATGGGAATCACAGCAGTTAGCTCTTTTAAAGAGTGTTCCAAGTCCCCTAGGTTTATCTGGCACTTTAAGCTGTATTATTTTTAAATTGCTATTTTTTAAACTCGAACTTAACATGATAGAGACATTACTTTTTGCCATTATGTAAAATAAATATAACGTGCTATTGTGTGGCAGTTACGATAACAGTTTATATATAGACAGACAATCCTGAACTAACACACATCTTGCAGAACTTGTGCTAATATGTAATCAAGTTATGATCTAGTGGATATTTTTCAGGATGACATTGCCATCCCCCCTACCACATTTTGACCCTGTTAATATTAGCACTTTTGTTGTATTTTCTGAGTTACTTGGTATTGCCATTTTGAATTACTAGCTAGAGTGGTATATTTTTAGGTCTAACATATGTTTATGATTCTGAACACGTAAAACCAAAAATAATCTGTCAGATTGAATGAGTGTTTGTATATATCAGTGCTATTGGTGTTTTAATACCGTTTTACCTTTTTTCTTAATTAAAGTCAAAGTATTCTATTAAACAAATAGATTAACTCATAACACCTGAAAAAATATTTTTCCTTCTTTGTAAAGAGAATCTTTGTTTTCTGGGACTTAAATAACCTTTGTAAATGTGCTTTTTATTTTAGTTTCTTTTGAATAGTTTCCACTTCTACTCTAAACAAGTGGTAGCCATATTGAAAAACATTTTAGTGAGATTTAAGTGTAATACAATTTAAACATTGAAAATGGAATACAGATATCTCTATCATCCTCTTATTTTCTTTGCTACTATGTTTTCAGAAAGTATTTGTTTTGTCTTTTTTTCACTTTGTCACTTTTGTAACTTCGAATGAGGTCACTGCTCTGATTTAAGCATTTACACAGAGGCCTCTCTAATAGCTTTAAAGTCATTAAAAAGCTAACTTACTATTTCAGTACTTTTGTACAAGAAAATAACAAGTAAATACAAGTAAATTTTTTAATTGAGGAAAAGAAGTGTGGGTTTTTTCAATTAAAGGGTTAAGATATTAACACTCAAAATGATATTGTTTTTTGTTGTTGAATATTTCTAATAAACTTCAGTACAATATATGGTAGCTTACTTCATTATGTCACAATATACATTTTCTACCTTTATCTTCTAACATGTACATGAAATTTAAAATGCTTGGGAGCAGATTTTATAAGAAAAAATAATGGAGAACATCACAGCTTTCCCTGAGGGCTTCTTAGGGTCACTATTCAGTTTGACTTTTCTAGGTTACTATGTTATGTTAAATTATAGCCTTGGATTTATAATAGTAGAAGAGGACTAAATTTTAAAACTAAAATTCATACTAGAAAATTTGGGGGAGATAGTTAAAAAAAAATACACCATTCAGTCTTAGACTGTCTGACTGCCATAATTTACTCTTGCATAACTCATTGACTCTCACTACTAGAAATGTTAGAAGGATAGTATAATTATATCCTCCCTCTCTCCTTTTTGCAACTGGTTAATTTAGGTAGCTTTAAATTGATTTACATGCTCTTTGTCATTTAATTTACTAACTTTCTCTTGGTAAAGTTAATTGTAAATATTTTTTAAATGTATTTTCTTTATCAAAGGTTGAAAAAAGATTTTTAGTGTGATATGTGATTAATCATATTTTGTGTCTAGCATCCAGTTTATCTTTTACATTAGGTATGTTTAGCTTCTTTCAAGCAGATTGTTGTATACCAAGCAGATAGACTTCTGTATTTTGTAGTTCTTTTTTTTCTTCTAACTACTGAGCTAATGTAAATACAGTGACCTCTTATAAAACTGTATGTAGTCTTGACCTATTAAAATTTGAAAAACATGATATTGTCCCTCCATCTACATTGATGTTAATACACTTAACATTTGGACAATAAAATAACTTTGAAAATTGTGAAAATCTTTTAAAATGCAACTTCAATTTGTATCTGTTGAATGTTTTCAGGAAATTCATTTACCTCACTGTTAAGTATAATATTAGTACTGGTAGTCTAATTTATTATTGTATGAATTATTCTAGTCTCTCATCAGCGATATTTTGGACATAATAATAGCAATCTAGCTATTAAAAAGTTGCCTAAACTCAAAATGTTTTTAGTATTACGATCCTCATAATTTATTTATATTTGCTTAGACATTCTTGATTATAAGCGTCACCTAGAATACTTGTGAAAAATATAGAATCTAAGCTTCCCCTCTTTTGGATAATCCTATGTGAGATCTGGATTAAGGCGCAGGTATCTATCTGTAGTTTTTAGAAGTCCTATAGGTAATTCTTAGTATCAGGAAAATTTGAGAATACTAATTGAGTACATAACTTTTTATTCTAAAAGAACTGATTGTCCTTTAAGGAAGAGAAATTTTACAGGAAAAACTTATTTAATCTATAAAATCTGCAAAATTATGTTTCTTCGAAATAGGAATGCATTATTATGGCAATACTGTGTCTCTTAAATCCTAAGATACATTGTTTTTTACATTTTAAACATATATAAAATGAGGATACAGCTTGATGGAATTTCATAGCTTATCTGGCAGCATATTTTTCCTTTTCGTGATAAGAGAAATAATGACATCTTACAATTAAAAATAGTATGTTGAAAGAAAATGCACTTCAATGCTTAAAATTCATTTCTTTGTTTTTGTTTGGAGACTTTTAAGCATTTAGAATATTCTCATAAGGTTATTCTTCAGTGTTACTCTTTTGGTAGACATTTCCAGTTGACATGCGATTGTTGCTTTATACAGGGCTTTTTAAGATACCTAGTTGACTCTGCTGGTTTACAGACAAGTGTTGTTTTTAGAGTGCCTTATGTATTCTTGAGTTTGAACCCCATACGGATTGTGTGTAGCGTGAGTGGACTCAGAGAATGGGGTAGAGAGCTCCTGGTGGAGTGGCAGGAAGGTGAGGTGGGGCAGTGCGGGGCAAGGACTCGTTCACCTGAAACCCAGGAGCTCAGGCAATAATGACATGTATGAGTGGGGTTTTTGATAGTTGAAAATAATTTTGTAATGATTGTATTCCATATCAAGTTCTATTCAAAATACCATCATTAAAATGCATTTTCTTTAAAGTGAAAATAGAAATATAACTAAAATATTTGTGTCGTTTGAGAAAATGTGAATCTCGTTCCTGTGTATTGTCATCATTGCGGATTAGCTTAAATCCAGGGTCCACTTTTTCTGCAAAGGGCCATTAAATATTTTAGGCTTTGTGAACATACAGTTACTGTTAGAACTACTCCTCAGCTCTGCCATTGTAGTATGAAAGCAGCTGTATGGGAGGATGGACATGACTGTGTTTCAATAAAACTTTGTAAAAGTGAAATACAGGTTTTTATGATTACGGTAGTACTACAGTAAATCTTCTTGTGCATATGTCTTTTGGCTTGTGAAAGTTTCAGCTCATGGTAAATTTTTAGAGTGAGATTGTTACAGCCATAAGCCTTTCATTTCCTTTAAATCCCTCATCTGCTTTTCTAATTCTTTGGTAGCTTTTCTAATTCTTTGGTAGTTAAGTAGAGGAAAATCTTTGTGTGTCTAATCACTAGAATTTTAACATACTGCTTATTATGTCCCTTAATGTACAGTATTTGTATAATAATGCTATTATTTTAAATGCCGTCATTTTAAAAGAACCTACTGTCTCTTCTAAGCACTGCTCCAACTATTCTGTATATTTTAAATCAATTCTTAAATGATATAAATGTTTGTTAAGTACTGTAAGTTAGGTAATATCTCCCTTCAGTAGACTGAAAAACTGAGACTGAAACAAGTTAACTCTCCCCAATTTCTCTAACATGCTGGTAGTAGCCATTCTCTTTCTGCTACCGCATTTCCCCGAAAATAAGACCTAGCGGGACCATCAGCTCGAATGCGTCTTTTGGAGCAAAAATTAATATAACACCCGGTCTTATATTAATTTTTGCTCCAAAAGACGCATTCGAGCTGATGGTCCGGCTAGGTCTTATTTTCGGGGAAACACAGTATGTTGTGTGACCTTTATACCTTTTTTCTTGTGAGCGTAATACTTTTTAACTACTGTTATATTAAAATTTTGAAGGGTAAGCCTGGGAGATACCACTGTTGACATTGTTTCTATGAGAAAATACATTCAAAGATTCAAACAGTTGACCTACAAATAACTTTTGGTAGCATAGTCCATTATAAATTTAAAATTTTCTGTGTAATCTCTTTTTGCTTATAAAGCTACTCCACAGTTTATGCCATGATTATAGTCATAAAAAACTGGAAATATTTGAATAGTATGCATATTTGTTGTCTTTTTGTAAGCTAAGGAGTGATACCTGTTAAAGAAAAAATTATTCATGGTACTTGTTAAAACAGTAAGACAGACTTTATTTAGGGGGACTGTCACGACAGGTATAGAGATTATTACAGGGGGGTTTGGTGGTGGGCGAGAGAGACTGGGCTCAACTCTGAATACAAAAAAGAAAGGGAGAATTTGTAGCCAAGGAGCAGGGTGGGGGTCAGTGGGTAGAAAATGACTAAGAGGAAACATCAGGGGTGAAGGGGGGAGCCTGCCTAAACCAACTTAACCAAGGGGGTCAGACCTCATCCAGGGGGTGATGGAGGATGAGGAACCCAGCAGATACAGAGGGTGATCAGATAGATACCAAGGGTGAGCACATATCAAGGGTGGGGGATTCTGGTTCAACCGACTCGGTAGGATTCTTGCTAAAATTTGGCTCTTGAGAACATGCCCAAGGACAAGGGCCTAGTTGAAAAAGAGATCAGAGAAGCCTGACTGGAGTCTGGTCAAGGAAAGAATCTCTGTCATACTTCTGGGTCTGTGCTTGGCAGGCAACAACAGAGAACAGGGTGTCTGACAGATTAACCATTCTCAACTGCAGTGAGGTATCATGCTCCTCAGTTTGCTCAGTTAGTACTTTTGACAACGATGACAAAAAGTGAAAACATTATACCTCTCTTAGCTTCAGTACTCTTTTGGGCTCAAGTTTTTCCTTCATTGTTGAGTTAGTGATGATGATAAATAGACAAACCTATATTCAGAATTTTAATCTCATTCAAGCATTATCTAATTTGCTGTTTTTGTATCTGTAATCTTCAGTTCAAGCTGTGCATAATTGTAATCTATTGTGCTCCTTTAGACTGTTAATGAGTCCATTAGTACTTTTCAACAAAGGTTGGCCAGTTTTATCAAGCAGTTGTGTCACCTTTGCTTTAGAAAACAACATCTCTATTTATTCTACAATAAAATTTCCGTGTATATGAAGATTTTGTATGTAGCACAAAAGTATGGCATATTATAAACTCTGTTGGTGAAGCAAATTTATAAATTATTACCCTACCCCAAATTCTGAGTTGAATGGTGATGTAGGGAATTTTTATTTTCTTCCAATAATTGATATCTTTTACTTTTCTTGACAAAAATAAGACATGCTTAACATGTAAAATTTAGAAAAAATATTTTCCTTTACAAATTTCTAAATTATCTGTAATTCTACTCAGAAAAAAACCACAAGAACAATGTTAGGTGAATATTTTTTTAAACAAAATTAATACTGTAATCTACTTTTAATATATTGCTGGTGATTCAAAAAGTATAATCTGCCAAGTGAATGTACCATAATTTTCCTACTACAGTTGTTGGTTTAGACAGTGACCTACTTTGAACTTTTTTATACACAAATTTTTAACATCTCTTTACACAGATTTCTAGAAGTAGAATTATTGGATCAAGGAGTGTGAACTTTTTTATTCTTGCTAAATACTGCTAAATTGTTTTCCAGAAAGATCGTACCAATGAAAAACCGGCATAAGGTACTTCTAATGTTGCTTAAAGAGAAAGAAACCACATTCTAAGCAGATTTATTCCTACCATGGCAAAATTTTGTGAATTTTACTTAGTTGATACTATATCATTGTATTTCCATGTTTATTATTCTAGGTTTTCAATCAGAGGAATTTTTTTTTCATTTTGAGAAAATCATGATATGTGTTTGTACTTAAAGTTTCATGAGGAAAAGATATAAATAGATCAAGAAATTATTTGTTGCTTATGGTGATCTTTTAACTTTCCAGAAAACATTTGCCATAAACCTGTCACCTGTATTATTTTACTCTTCCCATAGTTTTAAAACTGTCTTCTGTGTTTTTATCTAAACATATGATCCATATGTATAGTTTCATGATTTATCACTGATTTAACACATTATTTTTACTGCAAGTCTTATGGTTATCTCAAATTTTATTTGTCACCTTAGTCTATACTTTTACATTTCTGGATTTTAGCGTGATGTTTGTACAGTATTAATGACAGCCTCTCCCAAAGCGTATTGCTATTAATAATCTCTACTACAAGAGTACTTCTCATGCTAGCAGGAGCAGCTGCCAGAAATCCTTGCCTGTTTCTTACAGCACTACTACTTAGTCTTACATTTCTGACATAGCTTTGCCTTTAGCCCCGTCCAGGTTTGCTTTTCTCTTTTCTTTTCTTTTTTTTTTAAATTCTAGTCTAGCATGATTAATTCTCATTTAAAGTAGTGGTAGCAAGTCTGTTCTTCTAAAATCTCTTGATGCCTTCTCAACATCCGTTTCATGGAACTCGTAGCCAAGTAGAAATAGATGGATACTTCCTTAACATACAGAAATATGAACCTTTAAAAAGCCAGCACCGTGCTCTCTTTCCTCATACTAGTCTGTTCAGTATCCACCAGTTATATTTGTGCCTCTGTCTCTCCAAATTTTTTCCATGACCTCACAGCCTAGCTTACCTCTGGTTGGAACCTTCCTCCTGGCAATGATGGCATCCACCAACCATTGTCCTCATCCCTTAGTGGAACACATTGTCATTTTTGCCATTATCTTTGGCCCTTGGGCATATATGTACTACTCGGTGGTGTTATTTATGACAGCTTCATATAGTTACCTTGCTCCCTCAATTGTGCTGTAAACTTTGAGTTTAATATCTTTTTATGTTCCCAGTGATACGAAGGAGAAAGTTAGTATAAATAGTATTTGTCTGATGAATTCATTGAAGCATGTGTTAAACTTGGAAAATTCTTTAAGGAGTTTTTTTCCTGGAAGACTATGGCATGTTTTTGTTTACTAAATGTTTTTAAATGACTGCAGCTGTGATTTTGAATATTTCATTTTCTAAATTTAACTAAACTCAGATACAGTTTGACATTTAATTTTAAAAGTAATTACCACTTACCAATTTTGAAAACGAAGAAGAAACAAACATAGGATATAGTCATTTACATAGTACTTTTGATCATCTAACAGTAGCTCCAAAATGTCAGAAAATGCTGGAAAAGAATTATTACAGTACTTTGGAGAGGAGGAAGAACAGGATGGTGGTATGAGCAAGTTGGGAGACCGATTTCAGTGGGTTTCCTGTTTTTTTTTTAAGTGAATAAACTAAAATGTGACTTCCTAATTTTTTCCCCACACATATATTCCATCGGAACTTGGAGGAAAATTGGTATTTTCAGATCATCTGATATCCTTTATTGTCATTACTTATTTTATCAATAAAGGAATTAATTAGTTACTACATATCAGACCATTCCTTGTTAGATCTCATCAGTCTTTTTCTTCTAAGACTGTTTCTTGCATCCTACATAAACATGAGTAGACAGAATATAAATTGTAAGTTTTTTTGCAATCTTATTCTCTGTACTGTGCAAGGCATTGGCTATAAATAAAAAGGTGATGATTCTTCATCCCCTCATCCTGTGGATATGCAAAAATGAAAAGTCACAGTCCGTTAAGCATCTGACAGCCTAGTGGTAAACCATAAATAACTCCTTATGGTACAAAAGGATCATTGCTTAAATGGGCCCATGTATAAAGTATTAGTGGGAGCTTGAGCAGGTCACCCAAGTCTCAATGCAGATGTCTCAGAAAAGGCTTCACAGTAACTCTGAATTAAAACGTGAAGGATGTTTGCTAAGCAGATGATTAGCAAAATGATGGACAGAAGGAACTTGTGTTATTGCTTGGGCTCACATCTTGTTTCAGATGAATTACACTGCTGCAAATTATTCACGTATCTTAAAATGAAACTTATAAATATTAGTATTAACTGAAAATAAGTATTGAGAGTTTAGAACGGAGTTGAAAACTTTTCTAGAACCTGTGGCTATGACAGTGAACTAAATAGAAAAAGGCCGTGCCCTCATGGAATTTGGATTCTAATTTAGGGAAACAGAAAAGTAACTGTTAATGCTAATGTTTTGCAGATAATAAAATAGGGTCATAATATAGTCTGACTTGGGGTGCGGGGGAGGCAGTAGTCTGAGTACACACATGAATTCATTTAATTCTTACCTTGTACAGTAGGTTCTGTTATCCCTATTTTACAGATGAGGAACCTGAGGCATAGGAAGGTTAAATAACTTGCCCAAAGCTAGTACGTAAGTGATGGAGCTGAGGTTCTAACTTGGGCATCTGGCTCCAGCATCATCAGCACTGTGGTGTACTGACCTGGGTAAACCTTTGTGGAGGGAACGGATCCTTCGTTAACAAATGTGCTAAGGGTTAGCTTTTTCCACGTAATCCTGTGCTTCTCAGTATGTAATTCTCACTTGGCTCCCACAATTGATGATGGCCTCAACATCTAATTACTGATAACATTGCTTTCTAGATGTTTTTGTCATCAGATAATGATTAGGTTGTGCCTCAGTTGTCAGATATGAATGTAAAACAAATTATAATATGATTTATAAACTACTCATACAACTACATCATAGAAATAACTGCCTTGAATTATCCCTTTTATTGATAGATACCAATCTGTACAAATAGTTTAGTAATTTTAACATCACAAAGCAAGGCTATTTAAATTTGTAGGTTGTGTTTTACAGAAACTTACTTAATACTAAGACTTGTATAGGAGACAAATGAAAAATATGTTAAAAATAAGCTTAGTACTAAGCTCCTGGCAAGGTAAACAAGTATGAAATAATAAATTCACAGTTCCCTGTCTGCAGAGCAGAAATTCAACAAGATCTGAAAACTAATTTTTTTTAAGTTAGCCAAACCTAACCCTAACTAACATAAGACAGTCACTTTTATTATTTATCTGCATATTCATATATTTTGCTATAAAAATATTAATGTGTAATGTACTGGAAATGTTATGTAATACACTATATATGCACCATATTACTTTTTTAAACTCCAAAAAGTTCTGAAATGAAAAACACAGCTTTCTCTAAAATTGTGGAAATAATTCTATAGACCTCTGAGTCTTACAGCTATCACCCACATATAAAAAATTGAATACATTTTGAAATGTCAAAGTAGTCTAGGTCTCATATTAAGTCTCTGAATACATGCATATTTAAATGCTTTAAAACATACATTATATAAATGAATACCTAAATTTTATTAACTTACTTATAGGCAGCTTTATGGAATGTAATGATAGTTCAGAGCTTATTTATGTATATGTATATTTTTTTCAGTAATTAAATGCAGCTCATGCTAGCAGACTTATACTTTAAATGAGAAATGAGAACCCTGACCACTTTTTTACTTCTCCCAGTATTTCCACGTAAAATTAACACCACTAAATTAATTTTAATTCTGCTAATAATGTATTAGGCATATTCCCTGTGTGTGTTGCTAGTGTAACAAAGACAAGTAAGGCAGAGACCTTCCCTTAAGGAGGCCACAGATGCTTTTCTGTCTCGGAGAGACTTATTTTGTCCCCATTCTGTGGTCTCATATCAAAATTAGAGGAACATGGATTAATTCATTCATTCAACAAGTAAGGATCTACTAATTGCCAGGCACAGTTCTAGGTACTTAATTTACATTAATGAACAAAGCAGAAAAAAAATCCTACCTTTTATGTAATTTAACATTTTAGTGACTGAGAATTCCACCTCGGCATGGACAGCATGTTTGATTTGCAACAGTGTACAGTGTGTCACCAGAGCCCTTCATTCAATTCCACACTTTTCATTTCTAAATCAACTGGTGATATTTTATGTTATAGTTTCTCCATGTGTATACATATGCATACATACACAGACATACTGTTTCCCTGACTTGCTATGATTATGTTGGTAACTTTATTGAAATATATAATCTACTGGCTTTCAAATACTGTTAAGTAGTATCCAGTGCAGAGTATTATTTTGAGGCTCTGAAAGGTTAATTATTCCACCATATTCTATTTTGCAAGGAAACTTCAATCTTTAATATCCTGTCAGGCCAATCGTGACTTCTTTCTGGATTGTTCCTGGGTCAGAATTAGAGTTCTTGGCCCTATCCCTGACTTATTGTGGAAAGTTGTATAAATTAATGTGTCTCACATATAAACCAGTTAATAATGATAGATATAATTTATGGTAGATATAAATAATGATAGATATAATTTTAAAAAGTTTTAATGTGATATAAATTTTACTGTAGAAGTAATAGAAAGGACTACCATTTGTGGTAAAACCAGTGACATTCTAAGTGTTAGAAGTCACAATTCAGTTATTTCCTTTTACAGGTACCTATTGATATAGCGCATCTCTTTATTTGCATATATAGTGTTTTATTCCTAAAATATGAAAGGTAAAATAATTACAGCAGATTTAGGTCTAGAGGGGAAACAAGCAACAGTATTTCACAAATATTAATACATTAATATTGACCCCAAAAGCACATGACCAGTTAGCTGTTTATATATGGCTATTTTATCTTCATGTAATGATGGAGAAAAAATATGTGATAATACAGGTTAAAATTCTCTTAATTTTTTTCTCCGTGCTAGTATTGAAAATGAAAATTTAAAGTTGTGGGATATTCCTATATTTAATTACATTTTTATGTGTGGGAGATTTCATATACTGTGTTTCCCCGAAAAGAAGACCTAGCCAACAACCAGTTCTAATGTGTCTTTTGGAGCAAAAATTAATATAAGATGCGGTATTATATTATATTACAATATATTACAATATATTATACTGTACTGTACTATACTATACTAATACTATACTGTACTGTACTGTACTGTACTATACTATATTTAGACCCTGTCTTATAGTAAAATAAGACCAGGTCTTATATTAATTTTTGCTCCAAAAGACGCATTAGAGCCGACTGTCCGGCTAGGTCTTATTTTCGGGGAAACATGGTAGTTAACTTGGGAACAACTTAAGTTTAAACAGCTTTTCAATAATCAACAAAAATCTGCATTATCACTTTAGATTTTAAAATGTCATTGTTACTACTAGTTTGAACATGTAGGGGCAGTATAGTACTGTTTTTATAAATCTTGTCAGAATTTGTGGATTTTTTAAACATATAAGTGTTGTTAAAAGTGTGCTCTTTGAGAAAATGCAAATGTATGTCTTTTTAAAGGCTAATTCATACTGTGTCATTAAGTTGGAACTATTCTTTAAATTCAGGTGTGTGTGTGTGTGTGTGTTTAATCGCTTTTATACTGTGGAAGGTTGTGGCCTTGTTTATATTTGAAGTCATGGAATATGTTAAGCTAGTCAGGAAAAATGCATTTTTATGTTTAAACAGTAAAACGAGGACAAGTGGATTCACGAAAATATGCAAAATACTAAAATTAGTGCAATTTTGCTCTGATCCAATCTGTACGAACCTTTTAAAATGAATGTTTAATTATGAGAATTTTTAGAAGTCTTAATTTTTCAACCTGACAAGTGAAGAAAACTTAGATTACTAAGCAGTCTAATTTTAAGATTCTTTAATCCGTAAATATTTTTTTCAATATCAGAACGATTAAGGTGATTACAAAATTTATCACAGCTTTTTTCCCCACTTAAAGTGATTCATACTTAAAACAACTGAGTAGTTATCTCTTCCATCTCTTCCGTCTATTCATTCAATCTGTTCAACAACTCCTACCAGCCAAGGACTGCTTTAGGCATGTGGAGTACAGCAGTAAATGAAACAGACCCAAATCCTTGCCCTTGTGGAGTTTATATCAGAAGCTGATTAAGTTCTTAGTTTCACCACTTATTAAACCTCATCTGTAAAGTGGAAATAATAATAGAACCTATTTCATAGGGTTGTTATAAGGGTGAAATGAAATAACCTATAGAAAGTGTGACTATGTAATGAACTTAATAACTTTTATAAAATCCACATAAAACTTTTTTAGATGTGTTGGTAAAAATTATAATTAAGTCTCCAGTTATAATAGTACTTATTTCTTTAACTTAGATAATATTTTGAATATTTTTTCATTTTTAGTTTCTTCAAATTGTGAAAGCAGATGCATGGCATCAATTTTAAATCATTTTTTTTTTAGTTTCCTGAGTGACTGTTAATCTAAATGGAAAGATACTGCACATAAAAAATTAATGCGATTTGGTTCTACTTACATTATGTAGATTCATTCAGTGTGACTATCATATATGTAATAATTAACCCCATTATGTCTTTCTAAATTAAGATAACATGTCCCATCTTAGTATTTTGTTTGGAGTTTCTCAGATGTTGAGAATAAATGTGTTGGCTTCAAATACCATTAAAATAAAAAAATTTAAATTGCTGTAAAAGAATTATAAGAATTAAAAACATAGAATTTATTGATTCACATATTATCTTAGCTGCTAAAATGTCTAGCAAATAGTTTCCATTATAACTTTAATTCCGACTCCATTTCTTTCCCTAACGGCCCCTAATAAGTTAATTAGGAAATGGAACATACTTGTTAACATCTTTGAAAACTAGCTTGTCAAACGGCACTTGATAGATCATCACTATATAAAAACTGAGAATTAAAACATTTAAAGAATTGATTTAACAAAAGTACTTAGAAGTTTAGATCTTTCTTTGGTACCCTGTGCTCTCCTTTTTTTTTTTTTTTAATGTTTTAATTATGTGGAAACACTGTATTTACCACACACACATGCATCCCTGTCCAATACACACAAACAGAATTCTCACCCCCCCACCTCTGTTTAATAGCTTATCTGCTATGTTCATACTGGAACCGCTTCACTGAGGGGAAGTGTTCTGCTGTTTCCATATTAGCTTTGTTATCATGCAGTATTTTCAGCTGCTCATGCTCATTACCATACAGCTGGTATGTAGAGAAGAGAAGGAAGCAAGCAGAAGTGGTACTGTCTACAAGAATAAGCTCTTTTGCAGATGGGGTGCTGGCAGATGGGGCATGTGTTTAAACAGGTTTTACTAATAACAGAGTGCATTAAAAATCATTCTAAGAAGTCTAAGGTCAGTGTCATGAATTCAGCGCTTGAGAAGTTGTTCAGCCTTTTGTAGACCTTTTTAGAATATTAATTAACTCTTAATACAGAAAAGTAATAAATGGCCAACCACAACCTCTTCCAAAATTTTTTTTATCAGTTTTCTTTTTTCTTTTAGCATTTTTGTTTCTCTTTAATATAATTTTAAAAACATTGATATTGTCAGCTGTCTCTCATCATCTTTTCCTGTACTTTGTAGTCTTCAACATAGTTACTTAAAATTCCCTGACTATGTTTATATTAAAAAAAAACATGCTTTGAGCAATGTAATAACTCTTCTGTTTTGATATATAATGTTAGAATATTTATTAGAAGATGAAAGCCAGGGGATTTTGAAATCCATATGTATCGTGTTGACTACATTCATGATTAAGATGAGGTATGTCCTGTCTGCATTCAAAATTAGAAGTGAATGGTTATGCCTCAAAATGTATTTGTTGTTAAAATTATTACTTGCATATTTTTCACATTCACAAAAGCAAAATGAATGTAGTAATTGAAATAACTATCAATATTTTTTGTTTCTACGAAAAGGTATTTCAGTGGGATCTTAGTCCTTTGACTCTTTTCATTAAGTGTAGTTTCTTGATATGTCCTGTCTCAATGGGAGATGGTGCTAAAAAGCAGCCAAAGCAAAATAAAGCTAGGCAATTATATGTAAGCTATTCAGTATTCAATTTATTTTAATGGGAATGGAACTCAGCCTGTTACTCTGTTCATAGAGATTAAAATATGTATTGCCAAAGGTGTTTTCGTTTAGCTAAAAGTAGTTATAATGCTTTTGGTAACTCTCAAAATCTTTCTTGTTAGTAAAATGGAGGTACAAAAAATGCTATCTATTAGTTTAATAACCTGTGAATAAATAAAATACTACTTTAAGTGAGATCTGTGGGAAATGGTGTACATTAAACATTGTTAAAACTGTCTATTCCTTTTAATAGTAAAAGTTTATAATCTGTTGGGCGTCTTTAAAGGTACAGGAAGTCCTAAACCAGGTTGGCTTTTAATAACAAAGATAATTACATTTTCACCGCATAGCTAACTGTGTTTTTCCTTCCAATTTAATTTATACTTGAATTGTGTAACTGATTTACTTTCCCCTCCCCTGAAGGGAAAATGTATATAAATATATAAAATATTGTAAACAATACTATATATGCTACATTAATAATAAATATATATATAAAATGTATTTTTCTACTTACATACCTTTCCTTATTCTGAAAATTATGAGTTTTTCAAGTTATGCTGAAAATGAATATTTTTCAATTGTTTCTGTAGTTCTGTCATTATTGATTAGTGTATGTCTTACATTGTTAATTAGCTCATATAAATATTATTTATTGATACCCTGATATGTGTAGAAACTATGTGAGGAGCTGAGGTACAAGAAGAATCAAAATAGCAATGGTCACTGCTTTCATGGAACTTACAGACTAGTGGGCAAGATAGAAAATAATGTGCTCACACTGTGACAAGGTGTTGGATTTAAGCACTGTGGTTAACACCTTTAGGATGGGTAGGAGGTAGCTTTATGAAGGAAATTGGAGATAGCCAACACACAGATGATTTCCATGTTTTCATCACCAGTTCAGACCTTCTGAGCTTCAGAGCCAATTGGAGTATCCTCACCTGTATGAGAATGTCTCAAGGACTCCTCAAACCAAATATGACCAAAAATGGAACTTGTGATCCTCCCTACCCCAGAAAACAAGCACAAGCACTGACTCCTGTCCAGTATCCTATGTCATCTTCCATCTAGTTGCATAAGTAAGGAAACCCTTGTGCCATCTTTGATAAACTCCCTCTCCTTTACTTCCCATGACAATTGGTCACCAAATTCTATCAATTTTATGTTCCAATGTCTCTTAACTGTTTAGTTCTATCCATCTCTGTTGCATCTCGCTAGCCCAAGCCAACATTATCTGTTGCCTGGTCTAGGGGAATAACTTCCTCACACAATTGCTCCACATCCACTCTCACTTACTTCCATTCTGTTTTTTAACGTTACATTCAGAATGATTTTTCAGGAGGTATATCTGATCATGTTCTTCCATTGATTAACATCCATTGTTAGCTTTTCATTGAACCTGCAGACTAGGTCAAAACTTTAACATTATGTACCAAACATTAGGAGGCATTTACTGCAGTTTCAGTTTTGCTTTGTTTTAATTGTTTCATTGTCTTTCTCCCCTACTACACTGTAAACTCCAGCCATAAAGCTGTAACCATACTTAATTTAGCTTATGTATAATAGGCACTCAGATAAATATTGTTTAATGAATGTCGGTGGGAGGTTAAAGTAACCATTTAAATCTACATTTGTTGTAATTGTATATCCTAAGTAGAAAAAACATAATTAGCGATTGTTGAAACAATAAAGTGTAAGATGGAATCACAGGGATGTGCTAAACTAAAAAATTCAAACTCAAGTAGAAGTCATAATTCCCAGTTAAGTGTATTTGGTTTGCAGTACCAGTAAAGGACATTTGAAATAGTTCTTGAGTGTTAGGATATATAATTTCTGCCAGTTTTCTAAGTGTTCAGATCATTTGAAGGGTGAAAGACCTACGTAGTCCCTTCAAGGACCTTCCAAGGACCTTCCAAGGAGATCCTTGGGTATATTCTGTTTTTAGCTTTTTTTCCATCATTTTGCGTTCAGGAAAGTAAAAGATAGGGCATGAAGAAGTAAGGGCAGGATATAGAAGTGCTCAGCGAGTTTAGGAAAAGGAAGCAAAACCCATGTATTGTGAGTACCTTTCATCAGACTTTTTTCCACAGTGCCTACTGACTGCTGCCTAATCTCAATGTAATGTCAAAGGTGATGGGATTCATTCTTTACCGAGGAAATATTGGCAGTAGAGTATTAACTCTTTGTCAGGCTGCTCTTGGTAAATTCCCAGAAGTATATCTCACTACAATGAACTAGTTTGTCTCTCCTACCCCTGTTTCTGTTGTAACTCTAATGTAGATTTCACCCACACATCACGTATTTGCATATTGAAGTAGCTCAGGAAGCATCCTAGAGATTTCTTAACTAATGAGACTTCTTACTATGTATGTAGAAAACCCTATTTCATTTTCTGTCAACTAGAGACCAAGATCCGCCTGTGTTCAAATCCCAGCTCCCTGACTTAATAGTTATGTGACCTGGGGACTTAAACTCTCTGTGCCTATTTCCTCATCTGTAAAATGGGATGCTAATAGTACCTACTTCACAGGGTTGCTGTACAGTTTCAGTGAGTTAATATAAGTAAAGAGTGCCTGGCATATGGTAAGTTCCCTTTCATGTATATTTCATTTTCTTAGGAGAACATCTTTTTAAAAAAGAGTTATTTGTTTCAAACTGAGTAGTTTACTGTATCATTTTTAATGAAATTTTATTTTTTTCAATTACAGTTGGCATACAATATAATATGAGTTTCAGCTGTACAATACAGTAATTAGACATTTATATAATTTATGAAGTGATCATCTCAATATATCCAGTACCCATCTGACACCATACATAGTTATTACAATACCAGTGACTACTGTGTTTCCCCGAAAATAAGACCTAGCCAGACAATCAGCTCTAATGCGTCTTTTGGAGCAAAAATTAATATAAGACCCAGTCTTATTTTACTTTAATATTAAAGACCCGGTCTTATATAATATAATAAATATAATATAATACCAGGTCTTACATTAATTTTTGCTCCAAAAGACTCATTAGAGCTGATTGTCTGGCTAGGTCTTATTTTCCAAGAAACACGGTGTGCTATATCTTTGATAGTAGGTACTGAAGGAGCACGCAAGTCGGATTAAAATCTAGTGTTTAATTTTTACTTCTTATTTTGGCTTAAAATATTGCTATGTGCATTTCCTGAAAATATTTATGTCTTTCTCTTTCTAGCTCTATGCATTGTCATACAAATTGAGCAATTTCATTTATCAATGATAATGATTTGTCATGTTTTTATTGACTGGTCTGTACTTCTACCAAGTTCTTCCAGGATAGAGATTTTATCTTGCCCAACTTTGCATCCTTTTGCTTAGTGTTTGGTTTTTAGAAACCCTGGCTAACTATCTTGAATGTATTAGATCTAGATCCATAAAAATAAAATGTTTGAATAACTGTCTAGTTTTTTCCCCCTCTTAACATTGTTTAGGATATAAAGAACCATTATATGACTCAGAAGATTCATTTGGATGAGACTGATAATATTATGATGGAATTTGGGGTTAGAGGCTCACCACAGTTTTTTCTCACAATAATTTTCTATGCTACCTATATATAAACAAATGTAGTGAATTTTACAAAGTGAAATTCTTTAAAATAAACAAATTGATGGGGAGTTAAGTACATCTTGTTCTAACAATCTGTTTATCGCAATTGTTTAATAAGAGCTAGTTGAGTAAAAATATCATAGAAAATACCATTTTAATCTTTGCTTTTACATTGTGGTCATTGTGACTAACGTGTTCATTTAACATCTCTTAAAATATTCTAGGTTCTTAATGTGCTGTTTTGTCTCTTGATAGAGTAACTTTAAAGAAAGACTTAAAATGAAGAGTGTGTGTGTGTGTGTGTCCCAAGGGCTAACAAAATATTATAAATTTAAGAATATTCTGAAGTTCAACATCTTTTTGCTAGTTTTGACTTTATGTTCTTTGGTAGGTTAAGCTATTCCTCACAGGCTTTTTTTGTTGTTGTGTTATAGAAGTTTGAACGTGCATTGACTCAAAAAATTTTAAGATTTAGTTTTTAAATGTGTTCTCAAGTCACCATGTTGCACTGCTCAACAGGACAGCTACAGGCACAAAGCAGTTATTAAGGTGTGATGCACATTTGTTCAGTAGTCATCGTGCCATCATTGCATACCATGCTTTCATGCAACTGGTGGGAAACTCATGATATCCACCCTACAGAAAGAACCTTCTAGAGTCATGTATCAAGTGTGACTGCAAATAAAAGGCTACTATAGGTCAGCTACCTTTTCAAATTTATAGTTATCTTGAAAATGTTTCCATGACAGGCAAAATTATGTCAAACCCTACTCATGACCCAGCTGTTTCCAGCAATATTTCTTTGTACTCAGATTTTATTTACTAAATCTTCTCAGTTTTTTGCAATGTCCTGAAAAGGTAGGGGGTATGTTAATCACATAATTCTTGATTCTTTTGAAACAAGGAATGCAGTTTGTTGAATTATATATACAGTAATTGCTTTAAAATGTAAATTAATGTTTCTAAAATGAATATGTAGAATCTTTTTTAATGTAGTGGGGGCGTGATTACTAGGTTCTTCCCTACTTGCTCGACAACTACATCAAACACTTGAATACTTAAAGAGCAGGCAAGCTTCTCTAAAACAAGTAAAGAATTGATTAAAGATCACTATGACGTATGCTCTCTAGAGCAAGAATCTGGTGTGATTTATGTTTTCTTACTGGCCTAGCGCCAATATGATCAGGTACTTAACAAATGTTTTCGAATAAGTGAAATAAGTTCAAGTCCACAGACTTTGATTCACAACTAGAATTTTAGAAGATTAGTTAGTTATCCCTTCTCATTTTGAATTCTTCTGGTACCTTTCTAAGATGACTGAGATGAGAAGAGATACTATGTTTTAAGCAGTGCAGTAAGTTTGAATCTGGACTTTACCTGCTAGTCAGTATTTATAATTGGACATAGTTATAAAATTGGTAAGCCAGCTGATCACAGAGTTGAGAATAACATGTGCATATGTATTTTAGGTTAAGCAGATCCTGGGTGATGACATGCTAGTGAGGGTGCACCTAAGGCTCGTACCTGAGGCTCTACTAAACTTTAAGTGAAGGCTTTTCCCAACCTTGAGACTCTATGATTGTGTTCTAGATTCCTTTCTGATCATAGAGAAGCAGTTCAAAAAAGCATACCATGGTATTAATAAAATCCTTTCACCTCTAATAATGGAGGGTAACTGTGTCTTTCAGTGTTATGGACATTTGTTGTTATAAAATAAGCCTGGCAGGTGCATTGAGGACGTGTAGTGATCTGAGCCCAGTCTCTCTCCAAAAGAGTAAATTATCAAATGGAAAGATAAAATCAGAACATAGAAAGGTAAAGAGCAAGGAAGTAGAGATAGGATAGGGTAGATTTCCCTTCGTTATGGAATTAAGTTACTAGGTAAAAACAGTTTAGAGTAGTGCTTGGCGTATGATACAGATTATTGACTGCTATTCCGATTTTATTCCTTTTCCAAATTTAGGAATCTTTTAGGATAGGTGCTGAGTTTGAGTTTTAATATGGCGTGAGAAGCGATGAAGGAAAGGAAGAGTAATTGCTAGATGAAAGAATTGAAAAGAGTTCAAAGTTATGTATGCTTTTCTCTATATCTCTGATTTCAGCAAGTGAGAATTTGTGAGCGGTCTTCCATTTTATATACATTTTTGAAAACCAATAATGTATCAGCAAATATATATATAGTTATGTTAAATTACTCCCATTCTAGAAATCCTCTAATGACTTCACAATGTACTTAGAATTAAATCCAAACTCTTGACCATGGCCTACAAGATCCTACACGATCTGGCCTTTGGTCCCCTCTCTGACGTCATCTTCTACCCGTCACTTCGCCAGACCAGCTGTATTGTTGCTTATCCCAGGCTCTACCCTCTAGGTTTAACTTAAAAGGAATTAGCCACACTTCTCTACTATCCTAACAGTTTACATCTTTCATAGCACCCTGTTTTATTTCTCCCAGAGAACTTAGCATTATATGAAATGATCTTGTTCATTTATTAGTTTACTGATTATGTGTCTTCCTCCTCCCCCAGAGCGTAAACTATATGAGAGTACAGAGCTCATCTGCACTGTTTGCCACCTTATACGTAGTGCCTGGAACAGCTGTTCGCACCTAGTATGATTCTCAAAAGGTTATGCAAAAAATACTTGGTTATTGACAGATAAGAAAGAAAAGGAGAAGTCTTTTATTACGCCACTTAGATGACCACTGTGCACGTTTTAATATATTTATGTAGGCTTTCCTCTCTGCATACATATGACATACACACACACTTAAATATATGCATATATATTTTCAAAAGGACCATACTTTATATCATGTATTTGAATTTCACATACTTTCTACTTTATAGTTGCCCTTCCCCTAGTTCTGTACATGATGACTAGTTTCTATGACTTCAAAATGCTCTATAGTGAAGTCTGTTTCTTAGAAGGAGACTTTGAGTCTGGGGCCTGGAGGGACAGGGTATGGGAAGAAAGGGCCTGGAGTGGAACAAAACAAAGTATTTAATTTTCCAAGCAAGCCATGCATTTCTGAATCACAGAGGTCCTTTTGGCCACAGGTTGGTGAGAATCCACGAATCATGTACTCACCTCTTGCTCTGAGGTACATTTTTTATTGTCTTTTCATCAAGTTTTTTTGGATAGTCTAAGATTTGAATAAATGTTTAAGAAATCTCTTCTTTCTGTACTATTCCCCACTATAGTCAAAGGTACAACCTGCTTGTATGTATGATTTCTAGTACCGTGTTTCCCCTAAAATAAGACCTAGCTGGACCATCAGCTCTAATGCGTCTTTTGGAGCAAGAATTAATGTAAGACCTAGTATTATATCATAGTTATATCATATCATATATCATATATCATGTCATATCATATCATATATCATACTGGGTCTTATAGTAAAATACGATTGGGTCTTATATTAATTTTTGCTCCAGAAGACGCATTAGAGCTGATTGTCCAGCTAGGTCTTATTTTCAGGGAAACATGGTTTGAGTGCCTCTTGAAACAGATGGACCCTTTATTAGTCAGTGTTTATAACTAAAACAGAAAGTCTTCACACCCGCAGAGTGAAGTTCTCCTTGTACAGAAAGGCACATATTAGCCCTGAAATGGAAGAATGAGTCATGGCAGGAAGTTCTTTTGAAGAAACTATGACTTGTAAGTTAATATTCTAACTGTAGTATTAAGTCTTCGCATTGGGAGATCTAGCAGTCAATAAGTTATCCACTAATGGCCCTTAGAAGACCAGTGACTAGTAGAAATCTTACAGATGTTATTAATCCTTCAAGTTAATGGTCATGGCCTTTCCACATATACCCTAGGTCCATAGATGATAATTCCCTTCTTTCTCCTCAACATGTACCAAACTTCTGTCTTTTAAACTTAGAAGCAAGACCATATCTTTTAAGAAATCTCCAACTATTTAAATGATTACTCCGTTTTCTGACTTCCTACACTACCCAATCTGGCACTTGATACCTTGTCAAATATTGTTCTCTATTGGTTTCTAGTCTTGCCAGTTGGATTTTCAGAATCTTGGAGGAGGAATCTTATTGTAATGTTTTTGTTTGTCCTCAAAACATAGCATTTTGCAGATGTTGGGATGTAGTAGGTGATTTATTTCTTGATTGATTTCTTTTCATGTAAATCTTCCTCTGTTTCTGTCACCTTTTCCCCAGTCACCATGTCTTTACCTCAGATTTCCCACATATAGCAGAAGCATAGTTATATGGACCTAGATAATCATTCCATGAGCTGAATAATCAAAATGTAGTTGTAGTTTATATATTTAATTGCTATTTTCAAACTAACACTGTTTTCCTTCTTTGCTAATATCTGATTTTTTTTAATCTCAACTTTTACTGCCACAAATCTAATGGAAATCAGCGAATTTGGAACCAGAGTGCAAGGTTCTAATATAGCTGTATAACTCTGAGCAAGACACTTAAGTCTCTACCTCACCTTTCTCACCTGTTAATAACAGTTATTATTTTATAGGGTATTTATGGGATATCTGTTACGTGCTGAGCATCTACTTTGTCCTCACAGGGGCTGTGGGTTAGGTTGGTAAGGTAGATGATATGAGCATTACATTTTAGAAATAAGAGAAAACTAGAACTCATAAGGGTCAAATAACCCCTACTGGGTTACACTCTAATATAATGATAAAGCCGGTGTTTAATCTCCAGTTTCTCCCGCTCCAAAGCTCATGTTCATTTCACAAAGGAGAATTGAATTAGATGATTTCTGAGATCCCTTCTTAGCTCTAAACTGTATGGCTTCTTACTGTTAATGTTTTGATTCAGTGGATGATTAATTCTGTTGATTCAGTGGATATAACTTTTTTTTACTTCTTAGCCTTTAGCTCTTTTCTCAAAACTTATTGGTCATGACTAATAGCTGTTAGGTTGGTGCAAAAGTAATTGTGATTTTTGCCATTATTTTTAACTTTTAAACTGCAATTACTTTTACACCAATCGAATAACTTAAGAAATTAATTCCAGAATTTTAAACAGTCTTTGAATTGAAAGGTTAGTTTAATACTAAAATACAAGATTGATACACTACACCTAAAGAAAAATTTTTTCAAGTCAGGTAAATAGATTTGAACGTCACAAGCAGCAATAGTAAATAAGGAATTAGATAAAGTAGAAGAGTGAATAGGGTTCTAGGCCTTACATTGAGGGGATATTGATTTTATTCTTATTCCATGTTACTAAATTCTTTTAGAGTCATATTTGTTGCTTTATTTTTCTTGAAGTCAACCTTATTTTGTATAGTTTCCCATGATATTAGGTTGGTGCAAAAGTAATTGCGGTTTCTGCAATTATTTTTAACCTTTTAAACCGCAATCACATTTGCACCAATCTAATATTTTCCTTACTTTACTGAAGCAGTTACTATAAAATATTTAACATAAAATTTTGAGAGTAAACTTTTGGATGTGAATTCAAGATGCTTACAGATAGTTTATTTTGGATTTGAAGCATGAGATGTAAAGATTAATTGCTTTCTAGATAAATCAGGATAAACTGCAGAATGGTTTACTAATTTTGTCAAATTATTGCAGGATTGCAGGTATTGTCTGTCTGTAAAGTATTGTAAGGAATGTTTTGATACATGTATTAAGTCTCTCTCAGCTCTATAACAATATAACTTTTAGAAGAGCAAGCAAGGAAAACTCCCATCTTCATTGTTTTCTTCTGTGGCTTTGACATATAGAACTCTTACCTTGCATTATTGTGTCAAACTCTGTATATGTGAATATTTGTGTATTGGTAGATACCTACATTTGAGCATGTGTTTAATCAGATCACGCATTTGACCCAATCTGAAGTGATGAAAAACAGTTCTACTGCTTGAATTAACATTGCATTTTGCTTGTGTCTCATCCTCAGGGGCTGCATTTTTGTAAAAAGAGTTATAAATAAACTTCAAAAAAAATTAAAATTTTTACCATTTCTACAATTATAGTAATTGTAAAAAAATTTTAAACCACTCTGAGCTATGATATTTTGAATTACTGAGGTTAGGGTTTTGTTATTATTTGCTTATATTATTATAAGCATCCCCCAGTCCCCTTAAACAAGTTTATTTTAAAGTTAAGTTATATATTTATATTTAGTGTTTGGAGCTTTTTTTCTAATGCAGTAATATTTCAATATTTGTTTACTTGGATGGTAATTTCAAACTAAATCTGGCTCACCTTATTTCAGTTTACATTTTCTCAAAAGATTTTTAGAACTAATTTCAGTGTAAGTGCTAAGAGTCAGGTGTGTGTGTGTGTATCCCTATTCTGTCTTAAATTGCCCATAAAGTCAGTAGAGGAGGAAAAATTTTCTTAATTATATACTTTCCTGTGCCTGACACATAGTAGGCACTAAATAAATGCTTAATGGATGAATACAGCTTATTGATCAATACTGCTACCTACTTGCATTAGAGAAAATGTAGATGCTGGCCATACATACTATTTTAATTGGTAGTACCTGTGATAGGACAGGTTTATTAACTTGTGAGTTTCAGTTGTGAATCTTTTAATAAGAACTTGCATCCCAGAAAGTTAATGACAGTGGGTTAGTGAGATTTCAGAAAGTTTTTCAGCCTCAACATGCTTGGCATTCCTTTCTTTGATGTTGAAGTTTTGAGCTGTCTCTAATCTAAATTCTATGCTCAGGGCAAGACAGCTAACTGTGGTAGGTGGTTTTCCTAGTGTAATATCAGAGTAAAGAATGTTGTCATGATAATAATAAAGAAAATCACTGACATAGAAATATAAAAAAACACATTTTCCTACTCATAAAATGGAAGTAAACTTTTAAATGTTAGCAAGGTAAAGAAAAGAATCAATAATATTCATAGTATCATCAACTAATTATAATATAATAGACTTTTTACTACTAAGGATCACATATTTATGCTTTAGAAAAATGATGCAATGGTTGCTGCTATTTGCTCATGTGGCCAATTATTCAAAAATATTAATTATATTTATGTATTATTTTGTACTGTGTCTTAGAATAAGACATGAACCTTTAAGGAGTAGATAGCAGTAGAAAAAGATGTATCAAATGAATGACAATGAGGTATAAGTGCAATAATAGAAGACTATGTTTCAAATGAAAATAAATTCAGGGTCAAGATGAGGAAAAGAATTCTATTAATTACCTCTTCCTCTACTGACACCATGTATAAAGATACATGCTTCTCTGAAGAGAACAAGATTCAGAGAAGACAATATTACTGTTTATCTTTTTCTCACTCTTAATATGTAGATTAGTTTTGTTTGTGCCCATAGCCACAACTTGCTCTTCTGAAAACTTAGTTATCCCAACCAATTGCTCAGAAAGCCATTTCTCTTGTCCCAGCTCACAGGTTAATCATTCTACTGCCGTTATTCCCAAAGGCCTTGACTGTGGGCAGTATATCTTCATATATTTGTGGGTGTTTTTTTGTTTTGTTTTTTTGTGTGGAGTTATTGTTGTTCGATTAGTTGTAAATTCCAGGGGAGCTTTACAGAGGCTCACCTCACACCGCCATTTTGATGACGTCTATCCGAGTTTTTTTTGTTTTGTTTTGTTTTTTTAAGTTACTGCTCTTACCCATTCTTGTCATACACCTAGCTCAATGGAGTTGTGATGAGATGAACGCTTGGCCTGAGTTAGCAGATAAGCTACGTATATTCCGGGCCCTCATTGTTAGTCATTCCTCTTGCAAATTGATTTTCAATAAGGCTTATAAGTTGTCAGTCACCACAAGAAATAATTCTTTATAGAAGGGGACATTTATTGCTCAGCTGAAATTACATGAGGATTTAGTATATTTTAGTGAAAATATATTTAATACATTGAGATATTAATTCTAAAAATTTGGATAACAAACAAGTATTTTTTTAGCTATAATGATTGACTGGCTAACCTTTTCAGTGAACTAACTAGTTAAATTATAGCATAAAGCATAAGATACTTCTTTTTTTGTATGAGCTTATTTAGCATAGATAACAGGCTGATCTCAGTTTTAAAATGTTTCTGTCTACCACAGGGATAAGATAGACAGGCAGACAGACAAAGGCTTTTTCAATCGTACTACTGAAAATCTTTGAATAAAGTTTTAAACATCTGTATTTTAGCTAAGACTTCCAGAAATAGGAACGTCAAGATGATTTCATTTGCTTTGTTCATACATAGATTATGATGAAAGTAATATAATCATAATTTCCATTAATAGTACTTCAGAGACTACTGAAAATCATTTTTATTCTATTTGAAATCTAGTTAGAGACTTGGTTGACTAGCTTTGCTTGGCAAATTGTTTTTTCACAGTTCAAATTAACATTATAAACAAGATATTAGGGAAAATTGTTTAAATACTTGGGAAAATAGTCTTCATGAATATTATAAACATGTACATTCTCACTTAAAGGATAAACAAACTAATAAAAAGTCATTACCAAGTGGGAACCATCGTAGATGGGCGTTATGGGTTGATGGAAAAATCTTCTCAGTATATACTTTTTATACACCTTTTCGCATTTTGAACCATGTAAATATTTTGCCCATTCAAAAATAAAGCACAAATATACTTATCTACATACAAACATGTTTGTGGGGATCAGGTTTTCCTGTAACTTCATAGCCATACATAGGAGCCATGTAACCATAAGAGCATTCCCTGAATATACAAAATTATTTTCTTCTTTAAATATCCTAGGTTTTGAGACAGTATCTCTGGTTTAATAAAGTTGGTCTGTGTCTTCAGCTAAGGGGACTTAATTTGAAAAAGGTTAGTTCAGCTAGAGGTAGGACATGATTTTAATTGCAGTCAAGGTGCCTACTATTATATAACTGGTAGGGAGTCCATTTATTCTCTGAAAGCTAGGTACCACTGACGAATTTTAGAGGAAATTTCAGGTGTTCATTTTACAATTAGTTTCTTCAGATAGCCCAGAACAGGGTATGTGTGTGTGGGGGGTGGGGGGGTGGGGAGACCACGGGTCACTTTTTAAAAAAAATTTTAATCCTGAGTTCTCTAAAGCCTCTAATAAAAGGGTTTATGGGTCCATTCCTAACAGTTGAATTTTTTTTTTTTTTGCTACGAATAAGTCGATTTCTTTTAAAAAAGGAACTTTCTTTTGAAGAAAGCTAATTTTTTTATTTAGAAAACTAACTTCTGCTGGGTACATGGGTATATTGTTTCTGAGGGTAAGGGTTAATTTAAGAGCCAGGTGGGAGATTTTTAAAAAAGATAGTAGACTATAGAATATATAAAGAGGAGAAGGCCCAAGATGTGCTTCTTCACAAAATTTTAGATTATTTCACTTATGTTTTAAAGTAAAAGACATTAATTATACTGACTTACGGTTTTAGTTATAAGGGTAAACATTTTTTTAAATTATGATACTATATGTACAGTATTTAGAATCATTTCCCAATGAAAGTCATTTATTACCATAGTAGAGAGTATTAAAATGTGGTAAGTCTAAACAGTATTTCTTTTCTGAAGACTTTCTAAGTAGTACTTAAATAACTACAGGCACAGAGTTTACTTGTAATAAAGAACGTTGATGGGGAGGGTAGGAGTTAATTAACTAGACCCTTAATAATGGGCCTTTCTAGTCCAAGGAATCTTATAATTGCCTCTGAAGCTAGTTGTGTAGCAAGTTGCAAGATGAAATACATAGATTTGTGTGGTAGTCACCATGAAAAGGGTTACCTTCAGGCAAACTTTTGTACCTTTATTGTGATGGGAAATGCCTTTTTAATGACAAGCAATACATATTGTCAAAATAATTTTGGTGGTAGAAGTCCAATGTCTCCTGTTTATTCAAGATTAAATTAACAGTAAGGGTAAGACTCTCCAGTGAGCACAGGTTTGTTCCCTGTGGAGAAATAGGACCTTTGGCCAAACTTTATACACTTAGTACTAGTTTGTTAATCTTAAAAAAGATAATCTCATGATTACCAAGGATCGATGAAGTGTATGGTAATTTTCTTGAAAACTATGTTTTAGACAAATGAAAAGGAAAAGCATAGGGAATATTTTCATTAAATCTTAATATAAGAAATATACAAGTTGAAAAATAACTTAGTAAATAATTTCTGCAAATGGTATATGTTCCAAACCGGTTTAGTTTATTGTAAATCCCCCCAAAGAATAGTTAATTTCTCCTCTAGGGATTGCCCATTTTGTGCCATCCAAGCTACTTGAAAAATCTGATCAGTCTGTGCTAGGACTGCATGCAATAGGATAAGTTAATGAAAATAGCCTGCTTTGCTTCTGTTGAAAGGATCGGATGAAAATATATTCCATTTTCAAAATGTTTCTGAAAGGACTTATTTGTGGAAATGATGCTTGCCATTTAAAACTATTCAAAAAGGCAGGTTTTACAAAATATAAAAATAATCTCCTGAAAGTTTGAAAGGGGAGAGGGGGCTGACGAGTGGGGGCGGTCTCATTTGCTGCCCACATCCTCCCTCTGTTCAGTGCGTTGTGTGCTTACGGGTTCCCTGGAGCGGATCACCATATAATTGATGTGCAGTCTGCATTGCTGAATCCTGGACTGCACCATTCTGTGTTCAAGGGAAGATGTAATCTGATCCCTCTGCTGCTGAGGGAGGAATCTGTTCAGTCAAGGCTTTGACAGGGCATAGTCTCCTCCAATAATCTTCTCCGTTCTCGCTCATTATTCCCTCGAGTTCTCCTCAGTCAGGCTGCATGTATGTATGTGGGTCCCGAGAAGCGGTTTGATACTGAGCTGCATTTGCCTTTACTGTGGAGTTTCCTTGCCGGTTCTGCTCCCTAATCTTCCTTTTCTGACGTGCCTGAGCATGTCCACATTAGAATCTGTGACATACCTACCTGAAAAAGGTTTATATTGTCAGAGACTGCCAAGCAGCCGGACACACGGGGGCACAGAATCACTGAAGGGGAAAAATACAGAAAATATGGGTTTCTACGGCACACTAAAAATGATTTTTTACAAAGTAAGTAATCTGTTTTCTTCCTGTGTTGTATGATTTTGTGTGTGTGTGTGTGTGTGTGCGTGCGCGCGTGCCTGCCTGCCTGAGAAGGAAAATCTGTATCATCAGAGATGGCTGCAGTATCCTCTAATTTTGGTGGGTGGCTAGATGTCTGGTGTTCTGTTTTATATTGTGAATGTAAGCAAATAAGGGAAAGACGTGAGCTGTAAAAAGCTTTACATTTAAAAGAAAATGTGTATTTGAACCTGAGAATTTTTCACTAAAATATGTCCAGACTTTGGAAATGTAGCTCCGTTAAATGCTGACCTGGAAATGCTCTACCCTTAGTTGGCTTTTTAGTGAACCTTTTGCCTTTAATTTTTCTGTGCCTTATATATATATATTTTTTTTCTCTCTCTTAGTTGACTGTTTTAAAGTGTAGAATTGCTAGAATATTTGGGATTTATGTTTAAAGATATCATATTTACTTTCTGCACCCCTTCAAAAATTGCAGAATTAATTTTTGCTTCTAAACTCAGTATATTCAGTAAACAGTATAATGTTAAAAGACTTCTGTAGTCATGCAGAAAGTGTTTTATTTTATAAAACATTCTAAAGATAAAAATCCTTCCTCAATGTTTCCCTTGATACGCATTTCGGGCATTTTTATTCATTGAAGGTTTTCTAAGATGGAAATAAAGTTTGCTTTTAGTGTCAAATGGCATTTGCATCAATGTATTTACAAGATATCTAGGGAAGTTCTGAAAGCAGTGTTTCAAACTTAATTAGAATGAGTATCAGAGTTTCTCACAATAATTTCAAAAATAAGAATCTGTGAAAGTTTTAAAAAAAACAAACCCTAGATTTTTAAGGTAATTTGTACTGCCTGACCTTTCTGATGGATACATTTGTGTGTATGTGTATGTCTATAATTTATGTTCATGCCAGCACGTGGCTAGCTACGTATTAAATCTTTTATATTTAGTTTTCCTTTTTATTAAAATTATTTGGAGAAAGGAAATCATGGTTTTTGAGAGGAATCTCTTTAAAACAATGTAATGAGCACAAAAAGTTCTGAAGGGTTGAAATAAGACCAATTCCATTTATTTCCAGTAGGTATTTCATGAAGTAATTGAGGATGAGCTTGTTGTACCCTCACCTCTAGTCCCTAATATTGTAAGATCGTCCCTGTATTTTGGAAGACTCTTCATGATGATAAAAACATAATCTTTATTATGGTGTGTGGTTCAAAAAGATTTTTAGAGTCTTATTGGTCCTCCTTAATATTTACAGTGTAGCATGCTGTTACGATGTTCCCATGTGAGGCAATAGGTAAGAAAATAAGGCTGCTGCAAAGCAAGGATTTTCACCTTATTATAAAAATGAGGATAGCTATCTGTCACTCGGAGGGTTTCCCCTCTGTAATTTTCAGTAATACAGTAATTAATTAACAGACACAAATCTGAGAGGGGTTGTTGAAATATTCTAGAAAAAGTTGAATCTTATCATATCTTATTTTCTGGTTTGATAATATATGTATAGTTAGATTACCTCAGTTAACCAGTAGTGAAATACAAAAAATAAATATTTCAACATTGATGTTGACAAAATGAAATTCTGAATATATTTACAGTATTACACATATATAGCGTCATGAAATAGTTTAAAGCTATAAATGTTGGCTATACCTTACAAAGATGCATTAACTCATTCTTTTTAAATATTTTTTGTTGTTGTTGCCTTTCAAGTTAGAATGTCCTGAGTATCTATCTGTAGAGTATTTTCTGTATAAAGATCAATCGATGGCTTTTTCCCCACTTTATTATGCCATCTCCAAATTTCTCTAATTACAGATTTACTTTTTTTACTGTCCTCGTTGCCCATATTCATTGCTTTATGCCTTATTATAATTACTTTTCAAGATTATTTTATTTGCATTGTTCTCTTTACCCTTTATAATAATGTGTGTTTTTAATTTGGTTACTGTTATTTCTATTCTGAAATTTTGAATTTTGTTGTTTATCTTTCTTAAAAATTGTTTTTAAAGGAAAATGAAGATCAGTAAGAAAGGCATTTTAAATATGGTTCTTTTCTGTGTGGATTAACATGGCATTTTCCCCTATGTTGGTTCTTAAACTGGAAAACGTGAAAGGTATATTACTCTCAAGGAATGTATATATATGATGGCCATCAATTTTTAAATCACCGTACATGGTTCTTCTGGACAAAATATTTTGTGGAAAAATTCACCTTTCCAGTCTTGTAAAGAGTAAAACAAAGTAGAACTAACAGAAGAAACTATGAAACATTTAGTTTCTATATCAATTTACTATGCCTAATTAACAGTGTAGGCATATGAAAATTTAAGATTTTTTTCAGTATTACCAATGATAACGTTAAAATTTGATAGTTGGGCAGGTGATTTTTTTAAAAAACATATCTTATTTGTTTTACCTTATAGATGAAAAGAAAGTTGGACCATGGTTCTGAGGTCCGCTCTTTTTCTTTGGGAAAGAAACCATGCAAAGTCTCAGAATATACAAGGTAATATTAAGTATAATAATTGATTCTCATGTTTCTTTAAATAGTTGATTCTAAAAGCATTTCTCTCAGTTTATTTTTATAGAATTATGATGTCACTAGTACTGTTGACTGTTTAACACATTTTGAGATCACTGAAAATTGGGAAATATATCACTTTAAATAAGGAGAAAATGTCTGCCATTATAGCCTTATATTTTGTGACTAATACATTGAAGTAAGGCACAGAAGTTCTCTTTAAGTAAGCAGAAGTTCTCTTTATCAAGAAAATTTTTAAATCACAATTCGTAAGAAATTCTAAAAAGTAAATCCAAAACTGAATATGAGCAAATGTGTCTTGTTACTGTAGCAACAGCTGTTCTAGGGTGGATATTTATGTATGCAAAATTGAAGATACATTTACTATCAGTGAAATAAACCTCACAGTTACTAGCTAAATCATATTTCATGAAGTTACTGTGTTAGAAATCCCCTTTTATTTACTTGGTAGGTCTTATGTTTTTAACATACATTTCTACGCCAGTAGAATAGTTTCCATAACAACTAAATACAATTGTAGTCTTGTTTCCTGCACCATTCCATCATTTTTGGATTTTGCATCAGTATAAAACTTTTCCCACTCTCACGCTAATTAGGCTAACTTAAGCATAATATCTATTACCCAGACAATTAAAAATGGCTTTGGATGTCATTGGAATGTGGTATTTAAAATTTAAATGACAAAGGTATCTTTAAAACCTTTTTCAGTCCTTGTTTGCATAATTGTCACTTCTTATTAACTGATTGAAAGTTAGCTGTAGAAACCATAAGAACTTTATGATGGTGACATTTCTTCTTTTTCCCTAAATATTTTGATTTAAAGTTACTTATATACTGTAAGATGCAGTAAAATTAACATTGCTTAGGCTATGTTTTTGTGATTGATCATTGTTAAAGATTGCATCTCTTTTTTTTTTTCAGTTTATATAGTTTTTTCAGTCAGTGTGGAAAATATTTCTTTCAAATGCTCCTGTATGAAATTTAGAATTCATAATAATTAAAATAGTTTTATATAAAAAAATGCAGACATGATACAGAAGAGAAAAATAAAGCTATCTCTTATTCAGGAAATGCTTTATGTGATATTTTTTTCCTGCTAACTATCCCCTTCCCTCTTACTTATTTACCCTTTGCCTTTTGACAGTTTCACTGTATTTTGGCACTTCAACCAGAGGGTGTGGAGTGATAGAGAGACAAGTGAAACTGTTCACTTCATTTTTGCTTTTTCCTTCTAGTCTTGGTAAAGTATTTCTTGATGAGAAAGTTGAGTTCAATGCTAAAAAAAATGTGCTATTTTTTTAATGTATAGATTCTAGTTAGCCATGTAATTTTTGGTCTTTTATTAATATGGCTGTTACCAGGACAAAGGTATTAAATTGTTGAGTTGTTTTTAAGGCAGCCTATAAATGAATGCTGGATTTTTACTACAGAATACATTTTGGTAAAATTTATCTTTAGTTGCTCACTTTTTATATTGAGAAAGCACCTAAAAAGATGAAAATGAAATTTTTAGCCTTTTAATATATAATATTAAAGCAAGCCAAACAGCATATTGATTTCTATGTTTTTAGCTATGTTATCAATATATATTTGATGTTTTTTAATTTGTTTCACAGGTTTTCTAATAAAATTAAACTAATTTTCCATCATTTTTATTAGAAAATTTAAGTTAAAATCACTGTTTTAAAAGTTGTTTCATTTCAGAGAAGAAAATAGAGATTACCTTTGAAATTTGATAGATTGAAAAAAATAGATTTAATTGTTGAATGTTAGAGATTGTCTTAGATGTATAATATTAAAAGATGTAAAGATGACCAATATGAAGATTTCTCAGTAAAATCTAGTGACTGAGATACATTTTTAAACAAAATATTGAAATATGCTGGATAGAAAAGAATTGGGGGAGTTGTTTCATTAGTAATTTACCAGAGCTTGATATTCAACTGTTAGGATATAATTTGTATGCTTTTTGGATTTAAAACACTTTATTATCACAGCTCAATAAACTGAAGATGATTTTACAAATGCAATTTTTTAACTGAAACTTTTAGCTTTTTTTTAACTGTCTCTCAAATACATATGTTCAGCATTTACCTTGAGTTTAAATAATTCAATTAGGTGTTGAAATTAAGAGGTAAATTTTAATATATCAATTGCAGTTTATACTATTCCTATCAACCAGACATTTTTAGGAGAGTTGGGCAATTTAGAGATAGATCATCTAGTCTTAATCCTTCATTTTACTAGGGGCAGAGTTGAACTTTAGGTTTCTTTCAAAGTGTCTCAAAATTTTAATTGTTGGATAAAAGTGTTTAGATGATCTCATTTAATTTTGCACATACTATGTTTTCAGTACTCAACCTGTTTTGAGTAAATACATTTCTAATCAAGGCTTGCTCCTGTCAAGTATTATCTAGACTAAGATTTATAAATAACAAAAAATTGAAGAGAAATGGACAAATATAAATTTCAAAGGCATCTGGGGCAAACTAAAGGACTGATGTGACTAGTGAAATGTCCAAAACATTTGAACATACTATTTCTACATATGAATTTTTTAAAGCATTTATAATTCTCATAATCCCTTTTTATAAAGAAAATTTAAACTTTTATTTAATTATGTCCCTGAAGACCAGTCATAAGAGAAGTGGAACCTGTATCTTCCAAGGAAATATTTTAACATTTCAACAATCTGCAGTTTTGCCATAGAGATTCTGTCATTTGGTTGCAATTAACATTGCTGGGATGATAACAGGTGGTAACGTAGGAGGGAGGAAACTTACTCTAAGAATAGCAGAATAGGTCTTGTGTATACTTGTTCTCTGGAGATAAGCAAGTAAAAATAATAATTTGGTGTTTGAAATATGCCAAATCATCGTTCTTATTAAATTGGAGCCTGTTAGTCTTAATAAATATATATCTTTGCTTCCACTTTTGTATTTTTTGTAGTACCACTGGGCTTGTACCATGTTCAGCAACACCAACAACTTTTGGAGACCTGAGAGCAGCCAATGGCCAAGGGCAACAACGTCGCCGAATTACATCTGTCCAACCACCGACAGGCCTCCAGGAATGGCTGAAAATGTTTCAGGTGACATTCAAAACACAGTACTTGAAATGCTTCACTTAATTGCTGAAAAAAAAAATAAAAAAAAAATAAAAGGAGTTATTCAGCCACGAAAAGGAACATGCTACACCATGGATGAACTTTGGAAACATTATGCTAAGTGAAAGAAGCCAGGCACAAAGGCCACATATTGCATGATTTTATAGCAGAACAGGCAAATCCATAGAGAAAGAAAGTAGATTAAATGATTGTAAAGCTCTGGTGGGAGGGGAGGTTGAGACTAACTGCTAATAGGTACGGGGTTTTCTTCTTGGGGTGATGAAAGTGTTCTGGAATTGGATTGATTGTGGTGATGGCAGCACAGCAAGATGGGTGTGCTGGGAACCACTGCAGTGTGCATTTAAAGTGGGGGATTTTATCTCAGTTTAAAAAATGCTATTAAAAAATAAGGGAGCTCATTTTAATTTTTAAGTGTATTAAATCAGGAGAGTCAATGCTTATTTTATGGAAGTATGCATTTGCATTTCCTTTATTCCTTTTAGATAATGAGAACTTTCTTCCTTCTCCCCTTTATGTTTAGTTTCTGGGGTTGCTAAGTGTATTTGCGTTCTGAACTGCATTGCTTGGAAGTGAAGCATTTCGGAGTAATGTGAAGAACTCTGCTAATTAGTCACTGGTGGTAACTTACCCATCACTATTACCCGGGCAGCCTCCGAGAGTTGATGCAGCTTCTTTTCATTACGCCATTCTGTGTATGGCTTACTCTGATTATTATATTTTTGTAGCATTTAAATTCTTTGAAAATTCACTGGGATGATTAGCTACAATCAAACCTTGAAAATATACATTTTGTAACTCATGACAGTGATATTAAATTGCATTATCTCTTCTTCCAGTGAGATAATGCATATAAATCAAGTATTTAGCAAAATAGTTGGCATGAGCTAAACACTCAATTATTCTTGGTAAACAGTAAATAATATAAATTATGTAAAGTAAAGGTATCTGTGATATTAGCCACCATTCTAATATAAAATGAATATATTTCCTTACCTCTGGCTGCTTGGTTTGTGGTATTTTATGAATATATAAAGAAATAATGGTTGAAAAAGAGGATACTTTATTTCACATTTCAGATTTTTAAGATGTCCATTTATGTAAATCCTAATATTTTAAATACCTGGGCAAAAACTAAATAAATGTCCTGTTATTTTTCTTCTGTAGCTAGAACACTCACTTGAAGCAATGTTGCTTTTAAATGGATTTTAAAAATTGTTTCCTACCCTTCAGGTGATTTCAGAGAAAGTAGGATAACCTTTTTTTTCCAGTTGGTAACTGAAAAGTTAGAGCAGTGAGGTTCTTGACCGGGGGGAGGGGATTTTCCCTTGGTTGAAATATTTTTTGGTTGTTACAGCTACAAGGCATCTAGTGTGTAGGGGCAATGGAAGGGACAGACAGCCACCCACAGCAAAGAGTTACCCGACCCAAAATGTCAGTAGTGCTGTCATTACAATGTTATGGACCACGTCAGTTACAAAGAACTGGTTTTTGTTGTTTTGTTTTTATAGTCATTTATTGATCAAACTTACCTTGCCCCAAGGATTATTCTCTCTCGTCCCAGCTCATGATTTTTAAAAAGTTTTAAACTAGTTTTCCCCCCATATGCATGTCCTCAGAAGTCTGAATTTTTGTTGCACCCTTAAAAAAAAAGGTGATCCATCAATAAGAGGTGAAAATAAAACTCAGACCTTTATACAGTGTTAAGAAATACTTTAAGATTTTTGCCATCTCTAATTAAGCCAAGGAAATGGGGCTGTGAGTGTGTGCTGTCATACTTGCACATACATGTAGTGTGAGCAACACAGCATGAGTCGTGCACAAGCTGAGTTCCTACCATTTGTATAAGAAAGTACCATGATCAAAAATTGCAGTTAGTTTTATTACTATAGACAGCTTTCAAAATATTTCTTTCATATGCAAAGCTTTATTTCTTACCAGAAGGTAATTCAGAGTGAGATTTAAAATAAGTATGGGCCCATTTCTTTCCAATATTCTAAAATATTATTTGCTAGACATTTAGGTTTTTTTCCCCAGTTTTAATAGAACTTTGTCAAATACTGATCTATGTAATAGGGGGCATTTGTATCCTATTTTGCAGTGAGAGTGTTTTAGGGAGTCCTTTGTACAACTGCTTGTTTAGCTAGCTCGTGCTTTACTTAATGAAATGTCCATGTTACCACAGACTGTATGTTATCACACCTGAGATACCAAGGTTATTAGATGCATCCCAACTTCAGAAACATGCATTTCTTTATTAAAATAGCTTGTTTCTTAGAATTAATGAGATTCAGTAAACTAAAGATTATTAGGCTAGCTTCTGTTCTGTAAAAAGACCCATTTGATCGTTTTTCATAAGAGAAGTAGTAGATGGAGTGAAGAAAAGTTCTCAGTAGGAATAACATGTGGAATTATCCCTGCATTGTTTTTTTGTGTTGTTGTTGTTGTTTTTTTCAGATAAATATTGTATAGCAAAGAAATCTAGCAATAAAAGGTCAGCTAGACAGGTAGATCAGGACCTTCCTCCTTTGAATACCATGTCTGTCCCTGACACATCCATAGCCTCACTGCCTTTTGTTTTTAGGGCTGGTGCCAAAGTAACAAGAAATGAATCTCTTGCCTAAAGGCTTACAATACTTGAATGCCTAACTTGTGGAGAGATGTCATTCCATAGTAAGGTTGGGGGAGTCATGGATTGACCTGTGTGGTATATAGTAAATGACTGTGAGGGATAATTAAACTGGCGTGATTTCTACAGATGTGCTGTGGGGGCATTTAATGATGACTTTTCTGTTATATAACAAGCAAAATGGGAGAGTTTGTCCCCTTACTGTTCTGCTGTTACACACTGCTCCTAAGGCAGTGTGACACAGCATTGTTTTGGTCCAGCTCCATCTATTTTGACAAAGTACGCAATTTATAAATTGAATGAGAACAAATGACACACCATTTTGGATAAAGGGAAATTGAAACAGAATGCCACTGCAGAGTAGAAGTACAAATTAAAAACAAAACAGAAGACCCCAGAAATTTTGTACTGTTTGAATTTTCAGTAGCCATTGGTTCATTTTTTTGGCAGTCAGATTGATGCTTCAGATTGTTCATTTTGGGGGAGAGGATTGTTCTTTTTTATTGTTGCTTACATGTATGTCATGGGGGTGTTAACATATGGTTTTTCACTTGAAAATGTTAGATTATGTAAAGACACCAATAACATCAACATTCTCTTATGTTGAAAATTATATTCAGAGGCATTCTGATATAATGAGAAGGGTAATATGACTTAGGAGAAAAGCTTTTAGTACAAATTCTGGCTTTGCCTCTTAATAACTGCATAATATTGTTGATATTATGTGTTTATTTTCATCCTCTGTAAAATAGATATAACACTAAAAAGTCGTCAGAAGGGAGAAAACATAAATGTGCTTAAAGCTATACTTGGAAATATAGTGGAGGCTCAATAAATGTTAGTTTTCTCTCTTTAGGTCAAGAAATAGCTTTTGTGAGCCACAGTTTTCTCAGGTCTAAAAGGCCTATTAATGCTAACTTCATACTGAGGCAGTAAGACTCACATTATTAGTATTATTTTAATGGAAGCACATTTGCATTGCATTAAAACTATAAATGTACTTTGAAAATACCTGTTATACTCAAAATATTGTTTAAAATGATGAAGTAGAAAGTACTTTTGTGTTTTGAAATTAAAAGTGGAGTGAAAACTACTCTACTGAAGGATTTAATCGAGTTTCATGGCAACACTTAGAAATTGTACATGTTTTCTAACTGATTTTATTTAGATTTTTTGGCAGTCAACAAAATATTAAAACTGAATAGTGCCAAGAGAAAATGAATTCAGTATTATTTTGCGATTGTATTTGAAACCGTGATCAAGAAACCTTGTTGTATGAGGAAGAGTTGAAGAAAGCCATCTATTTAGCCAGAGTTTAAGGGAAAATGTTGTGTCTAACATTTTGAAGACTTCCGTATAAAAATGCAATCAGGCTGATTCTTGGTTTTTTCAGAAAATAAAACCTGGATCATATTCTTTGAGTCAGATTTTGATGTAAGTTGAACTTAACAATTAGAACTGACCCACAGTAGAATGGGAGATAGTTAAGTTCTCCACTCCTGGAACTGTTGAAACAGACGGGATAACATGTGCTGGAGGGACTAGAGAAGTGAGTTCTTTACCGCATGAGATTCAGGCAGAGTACCCTCCGAAGTCATAAGCTATGTATCTGATTGGGACCCTAAGGATCACCCAGGCGGTACTGGTTGGTTTCACTGCTGGTTTGTGACTCCCCTGCATCCAACCTGGATGAGTTGTTTATTTAAAACGCAAAATGTCCTCAGCCTCAGCTTGACCACTGAATCAGACCCTTTGATGGTGGGTTGTAGGACTCTGAGATTCTTGTATTCCTCATCCAGCATTCTTGGGAACCACTGGTCTGGCCCAAGCTCCTCATTACACAGGTGGGGTCTCCCACTCAGACTTCCACGTGGTTCCACAGTGCATTTGCTGGTGAAACCCAGGCCCCTGATTACAGTTTAGTGTTCCTGCTGGTCTTCCCTCCTACCTGCATTCTCTAATTACCTGAAATCAAATATCACTTTCACGGAGAATTCTGAAGTTTGCATTTGCACTTTTGTCCACAAATTAAATTTTGTTTCTCTTGAGCCTCTCTGAATTTGGAATGTTTTTCCAATCCCCTTCAAAATGTTCCTACATAACTTTACCATGAAAGACCAAACAAAGATGCTTTTTTCTTTTTCAGGACAACTGTTTTTCAGAACAAAAATAAAATAATTATTATCAGAATTATCCAACATTTTTGCAGATAAAGAAACTCAGGCTGCAGAGGTTAAATTATAACTTAATTAGTGGCAAATCTCCTCCAAAAGTTGGATTTTCTGATCCCCAATTCAGTGCTCTATCCACTATTCCTCATTAAAGGTTGGTGTGGATTGTTGTTATTTTGTTTTAATCTAGTTACTCATTGCAAGGTTTTTGAGTTAATACATACGTCCCTTGCTGCTAAACTATGTATGTCTACAAAATCTGGATACTGTCTTGGAACTAGACTAAGCGAGCAAGTTCTAGCAATATCCTCAAATATAAAGGGCAGAACCTCTCTGCAAAGATTTTGAGATAGTGCTGATGCACTATTTCTTGACTCTTTGGGGATTCTTTCATTTTTTTCAGCAAATATTTATAGGGCTAGGCCCTCCTTTGGACCTGGGATACGGTAGTTAACAAAACAGACAAAACACCTATTTTCGCAGAACTTACATTCTCGTCAGGAGAGGGAATTGGAACTGGTTTGGAAATTTTAGAAGGGTTGCCCAGAGAAGGTCTCAGAGAAAGACGGAGGGAAGCAAGCCATGTGGGCATCTAAGGAAGTAATGCTCCAGGGAACAGCAAGTGACAAGGCTCTGCAGCACAGCGTGCACGGTGTATTTGAGGCGCAGGAAGCGTGTCTATGGCTAAAGCAGAGTGAATGAGAGAAAGGAATAGGAAAGTAGAGCCTTGAGGCCAGCCTAAAGACTTTGGTTTTTACTTTGAATGAATTGGATCCTGAGAATTTTAAACAGAAGAGTGAGGAACTTAGCAGTATCACTCTGACTACTCCGTGTCGTAGGATAGAACAAGGAGGGCAAAGGTGGGAAGCTGGGAAACTGGGTAAGAGGTTATAGGAATAAACCAGGTGAGAGGTAATTGTAGCTCATACTAGTGTAGTAATACTCAGATTCTGGATCTATTTTGAAGTGTAAGGTCTTAGAATTCATTGATGGATCAGAACTATCTGCTGGTGAGAGTGAGGGAATCAAGCATGACACAAGAGTTTCTGGACTGAGCAACTAACAAAATTATATTAATTATACTGAAATACAGAGGATTGTGGACATGTATATTTGAAGAGAAAGATCATGGACATGTTAGGTTTCTATTCCATATCCAAGAATACGTGTTGAGTAAGCACTTTGATATACAGGTTTGGAGTTCATGGATGAAATCCAGGCTGGAGAGAGGAAAACTGCCTGTATGGTCCAGACCTTTGCTGGAACCATCTAAGAGATGTGAATTTAAGTAATTAGATTGTTGAGTGTGTCTGGTCAGTGGAAGGTCTCATTTACTATGTAGTTTGCAGCTTCTGTTACTAATCTTTATCAGTAAAGTGTCACAAAGTAACACCTAAATGTATGTATAATTTATGAGATATAATTAAAATTTTATTTGCCTTGTTAAATCAAATGTTATTTAAAACAAAGTATAAATATTGTTTAAAGTCTTAGAATCATTTTGCTAGGCAGCCATAATTTTTGCCATGGACTGAGACTATTCCTTAAATATGTAGAAATTTCTGACACAGTTTCTAATATTTACCTATCTGAATTAGTTATTTATGTTCTCTTCTGGTGTTTTTTCGTTCTGTACTCCATCCCTAAAATCCTTGATAAAAGATATTTTTACATCTGCTAGCAGTGTATTAATATTTTTTTATTCATTTCTTTTTAAAAAACAGTAATATTACATAGAAGAAAGAAAACATGTATACTATATTAAACATGTATACTATATTACCTTAACTTAGAAGTATTCATAGTAGCTATTAATGTGGTTAATTCATAAAGTATATAGAGTAGTTGTATATTGCAAGGTTTTTCACTATATTTTTACGATACAAGATTAACCCTAAATTACCCAAAACATTTCCAAAAATATTTTTAAAACAAGCATTGGTAAATGCAAAGGAGATGAAGGAGTTTACATTAAAAGTGACTTAATTGAAGCTGCATTTTAATCAAGTCAGTATAGTTATCCTTTACCCAGGATGGGTCTCTCCTTATCCGAGTGTCCATGAATCCTTGTAATATAGACAGAGAGGAACAACATATTATAAAAAACCACCCGAAATCTTGTGAGGAATGTAAATCAGTAAATCAGAGTTTATAGTGTTGATTATAATTGATCAGAGATGAGTGGAGATGGATCAATGTAAGTTGTCAAAGAGGTAAGTTCTGAACCAGGATTTGAAGCTATGTCAGGGAAACACAAAATAATCAAACTTCAAATTAACCCCCAAATTCCCTATTTGTTTAGTAACCCAAACTGATGTTTCTGAATAAAATTTTGGTTTCTTAACCAGGAGCTTAGTGGTAGATGGATATAGAACAATTGTAATAATGTAATACAAGTATTTTTCTGTCAAAACCATGACTCTTTTTAAGCTTTTATAAAGTAAAGGTAGCTAGTAAATTTGATGAAACTAAATGATTATGACTTCAGTGACCTCTGGAGAAAATATCGTTCTCAGGAGCCCCTTTTAATTTTGCATGTAAATGTGGATCTTCTTTATGATTTCATAATTTGAGACATCTATTAAAATAATAACAATTTTGAATTCCTCTTCCATAGAGCTGGAGTGGACCAGAGAAATTGCTTGCTTTAGATGAACTTATTGATAGTTGTGAACCAACCCAAGTAAAACATATGATGCAAGTGATAGAACCCCAGTTTCAACGAGACTTCATTTCGTTGCTCCCAAAAGAGGTAAGGGTGATCAATTATAATTTTCACTGGGTGCTGTTTGAGACTATCTCAACAGCTACCATCTTTAACACATCGTCATCCTAATTACGGTATTCAGTATTGCCAGTTTAGCTCTTTAAGTAGTGTTAAAGAGGGCTGTAAATGATAACCTGCCGTGACTGAATACAATTTTCAGATGAAAGTATACTTACCTGTTTCTACCGCTGGAATAAGTCATATATAGGAGTAAGCTATTGAGTTTCATCAGTTTGATTATTTCTTTACCAAGGCTTTTTCCCAGGTTATTTGAAGCCCAAACTTTTGTTGTCTTGGTATGTTCATTATAATAATAGAGTTTTTTAAAATTCTGATTTTATTAAAAACAGTCATTTGTTTTCTTATTTTGTTGTTTGTTTATCCTAAGGCCCTTTGAGAATAACAGTTTTACGATTCTATTGAATTGTAGTTCTCGATCACTGACTTTGTGTAATTGTTATGAAATATATGGAATTTTACTTGTATGTCTTTTTCTACTAATCATCCCACTTCTCACCTCCCATTACACAACACACACACACACACACACACAATTACAGATTTCCCTTATGAATTGCATTCGTGTAGCATTTCTTTTGGAATTATTTATGCCCACTTGTTTTTATGTCTTTATGTAAACTGACACTTTTTAAATTGTGGTTTGATTATGATCATATGGGCATTCTTGACTGTATAAATGAGGCACAGTTTAGATGTAGTTTGTTATCGAAGCTATAGGCTTCATAGTTTCATCTTTGTCAGCAGATAATATACCATTCAGTAATGAATGTCACCATATTTTCACAAATGTTATGTGTGCCACTAATAATACGTCAGCTAAGAAAACAATATAAAACACTACTATACAATTGAAAATGATCGTGAAACTTCAAATTGAAGAGAAAAGGAGTCAGTTTTTTAGATAACCATTCTAAATATCCTAAGAGCATTAAAGATCCTCCCAATAATAATTTGGGTATGAATAAAACAATTTCGTTATATTTAATGTATGAAACTAAGCATAACTCCAAAAAAAAAAAAAAAAGCAAAGTGGAAAAAAACATCTTTATCCTGAAATGTTTCTTCTTTGGAGTGATTTTTTTAAAAATGACATTGTCCCAGAAAATATTTATTCTTGCTGGCTCATTCTAAAACTGAGTCCTTTGAATAGATGTGGCTTATGAAAGTGACATAAGCTTTTTTTTCTTCCCGAAGGATGTTAATCATAAGAAACACTTTTACAAGTATTTGACTGAAAGTGAATTTTTTCACCTTTGATATGTTCTTCATAGTTTCGCTTGATAGCCTCCTTATTTTAGAAGGTAGTATTTTGTTAAAAGACAGGCTTTCTCTTAGTCTAGTTTGTCCCCTTATGTCTAAGAATAATGAGGTGTTTTTTTTTTTTCTTTATTTGACTTTCCACTTCTTAACACACAAAAATGTAATTTAAAATGAGAAGAATATGAAAATATTTTTAAGAGTCTAAGAATGAAGCACAAATTATTGATAACCAGAGTAAATACAATGAAATATTTTGGGGGGTGGGGAGATTAAGTGTTCTTTTAAAGATTGCCTGAGGAAAAAAAAGTGAGGCTAGGTAAGAGAATGAGACTCAGCCTTGGCTTAGCATATCATCTATGCTTTTTGCTTTTTTTTCCAAATAGTAGAAAAAAATTTTTCTGTTTTGAAAAATGCTTTATTTTATATGTGGAGAAATAATGGTATAGTTCTAAATCCTTAAGGAAACGAATATTATCTCATCAGAAACTAAGTACTGTCATTTAACACATTTCTTTCATGACAGGAAATGGACGTATAGTAATTTTTTACAACTCCTTTCAACAGATCTCAAAGCTCTTTACCAACATTTACTTATTAATCTCAATAACCTTTACAAAAATCTCCCTAGTCTACATAGGAGGCTTGTGATAAACAACATTATCCTTGTTTTGTATGTAAATGTCAAGAAAAGCATAGTAATATATGATTTAGAACAAAACCTAAATTTTTAACGTAGGATCAGCCAATATTTTCTTCATTCTTTTTTTCTTTCACCAATTTAATCCACTGAAATAGCAATTCGAGAAGACTATCATCACTTTTTAAGTATAATATGGTGGACTTTTATATAGGTTGTAGAGCAATACAAAAAATAGCAACTCTCACTGAAATCACAAGTTTGGGCCAGGAGAAGGTAATTATCTGAAATGGCCTCAATTTAAGAGCTTCTGTGTTGTAGAAGTGGTCCCCAAGAAGAATTACTAATCTAGATTTTACCTTTAAGACAAATGAATTGAAAACTGCATTAACTACACCGTTGGACTTAGCTGCAAGAACTCTGTAATCCCCTACCATGGTGTGGTAGAGATGTAGTGTGGGACCATGCCCCCCCATCTACTGAGGAACCCCACATGACAAAACCTCGCTTCCTGTGAGGAATTGGTATACTTCTTCATAATGTACACTAAGAATTGTGTAACTAACTATTGTTCCTTTGTTGCTTGGTAGTTTCATTCAAAAACCATGTAAGATGTTGTTGCCAGCATATTTGTGTTTTACATTTTCCCTGATTTAAACCTTCTTTTCTGATGTATATTTTTTCCTGATTCTGATTTTTTGATGCATATTTTCTTATTTTGCTGTGTGTATTTTCTATAATGCCTAGATGTTTGATGGAACTGGCCAGATGTAAATACAAACATTTAATATGGTGAAGTTCATAATTGAGTTAGGGCCTTTTAATCACCATAATGAAGGAAATTTTACCTGTTGATTTTGGGATATACTTTTAAAAATTTAAGCTGCTCTGGATTTGTTTCCTAGCCTTTAAATTCCTTTGAATGTTTCTATAAATTACCTGATTTCTACTTCAGCTGGATAACTAAACCAAAGAGTAGACTTTTTCATACACTAAATATCTTGGGGATTACATAGTATCTCTTTTCCACAAATACAACTTTGTGCCTGATATTTCTATGTTAAATATCAATTTCACATGAGATATTAATAATATAGTGGTTTCACATTACTATTATACTAACACTAAGAAAACTTGCCTCGGTTTTGATTGATTGATAATTTCAAAATTAAGTGGCTTATGGAATATTCATGAAAAGCTACAATGTTGAGATATATATACATATATTTGTATATGTGTATGGATGTACACACATATACATAAATTGCTGAATATGACTTTTTTTATTTTAAATGACTCATTTTTATATGTGATAATGATCTTCTCTGACAGACCAAAAATAATTATTCCACAAAAAATTGCCCAGTATTTGTCAATAGTAGTATTAAATTGAATACTGACTAGTTGAAGTACTTTCTATATAGATTGTACTCAATTAATTTGTGGTTAAGGATGAACTCCATATATACAAAGTCATTGGGAAAGCATGGTTTATAATTTTTTGTTTTAGCATCAAAAAATAATTCAAATTGTGCTTTTACTCCCTTATATAATCCTTGGCCCTTTAAGTGATAGTTTGTTTTAATCCTTGTAATTTAATTTATATGAAAACTAAACTTTATCGTTTCTGTTTATTTTTATTTTTTTATTGCTCTGTTTAAATCATTTTTGTCCTAATATCATAATTTGAATTTCTGTGTGATTTTTTTGAGGCTAATTGAAGAAGCGTACTCAGAAGCTTTCATTCCCTTTTCCTTCTTTTTCCATTTCCTTTATTTATTTACATTGACTTTACACACTGAAAAAAAATGGATCGTTCGCGAGTATTGGAAACAAAATTTTAAAATCAGTGATATACCAAGAGCTAGCTCACATATACAACTCTTATCTCGCCCATCAAGAAAATCCCCTTAAGCAATGTAAAGTAATTAGAACCCAATTACATTTATATGTCTACGCAGTGGCTTAATGATTGTCCCCTTTTGTCATTTACAGTAAAAGGTGTAAATGTTTGAAAAGTTCATCATTGTGATAATAAGTACTTGTGATAAAGAACTATTACTTAACTATCAGAAGTGATCTAAAATCATACAACACAGAATATAAATAAATCTCATTTCTTATCTTAAGTCCTGTCTTCAATGAATTTACATTGTACTAGGGAGAGAAAAAGGCAAAATTTAAACAACTAATAAAGTAAAATAGATTAGATTAGATTAGATTAGATTAGATGAAATTCTTGAATTGAGACTCAACAGCAAAGGCAAGAGCAAGCTGGGGCCGTCCCGGTGGCTCAGGCGGTTGGAGCTCCATGCTCCTAACTCCGAAGGCTGCCGGTTCAATTCCAACAAGGGCCATGGACTCTCAACCACAAGGTTGCCAGTTCGATTCCTCGACTCCCGCAAGGGATGGTGAGGTCTGCCCCCTGCAACTAAGATTGAACTGGGCACCTTGAGCTGAGCTGCCACTGAGCTCCCATATGGCTCAGTTGGTTGGAGCATGTCCTCTCAACCACAAGGTTGCCAGTTCGACTCCCGCAAGGGATCATGGGCTGTGCCCCCTGCAACTAACAACGGCAACTGGATCTGGAGCTGAGCTGCTCCCTCCACATCTAAGACTGAAAGGACAACAACTTGACTTGGAAAAAGTCTTGGAAGTACACACTGTTCCCCAATAAAGTCCTATTCCCTCCCCCCCCCACCAAAAAAAAGGGCAAGAACAAGCTTTAATAAGCGTTCCTTGAAGAGGTTGAGGAGTTTAGTGGAGTGAAGTTCATAAAAACCAATACAGTGTTTGAGTTTTTAAAATCTGGTATATATTTGTTAAGATTAAATATTGGAAGCTACTGCCTTTCATAATTTTAGAAATTAGAACGCAGAATTATATTACATTTATCTATAAGTACTTCATCCTGTAGAGAATTAATTAGCTTATTATTTTTGTGTACTTCTTGTAAAAATATGGGTATACTATGCTTTTTCTTTTCATAGCTGGCACTTTATGTGCTTTCATTCCTGGAACCCAAAGACCTGTTACAGGCGGCTCAGACGTGTCGGTACTGGAGAATTTTGGCTGAAGACAACCTTCTCTGGAGAGAGAAATGCAAAGAAGAGGGTAAGGTTCAAAATTACATAGAGAAAATGTTTGTACTTTGAAAAAGCGATTCAAAACAAAGGTGATTCTGAAAACAAAGAGAAAAAATAAAAGTAAGAAGTCTTATGTGCAAGTAGAATAAAGTGGTGAATATATGAAAACAGAGAACTTAGGCAGCCTATCAGAGAACCAAGAATGAGTCTCCATTTGTATTCACCTACTTACATAAAATCCACATGTTATTCCACATGTTCAAATGAGCTAAATCTTGCAGCTAATGAACGCTATAACTACTAGCAAATGTATCTGATTTGCTTCCCAGTCTCTAGTAGAATTAATAAACAATGAAAAAGTCAAGCTGAGGATGATTTAAAGGAAACCCAAAGTAATATTAGCAATTAAATACTCAAATATTATATATTCTGTTTATTCCTTCCACACATATTTTTTGAATACCTCCTATGAACTAGACATTCGTAAATTCTATGGTTATACCGTGTTTCCCCGAAAATAAGACCGGGTCTTATATTAATTTTTGCTCAAAAAGACGCATTAGGGCTTATGTTCAGGGCATGTCATCCTGAAAAATCATGTTAAGGCTTATTTTCCGGTTAGGTCTTATTTTCGGGGAAATATGGTAGTAGTGAACTCCTGTTTTCTTCCTGTCATGGAGCTTAGGTTCTTGAAACCTTAAAGAAAAACGTTCCCTTAGTAGAGGAGTAGGTATCATTCATATGAAATAAAGCATTTTTTTTTTCCAGCAGGCACCCAGAAAAATAGTATTTTTGAAAAAAATGTAAAGATATTGTTTGCCTCTGACAAACAAAATTTTTGAGAAAGAATCTTAGAGCATGAGACAGATACTCCATAGGTCATCCTCTCCGTGGAGGTGACAGCTGAGTGGGGAGCACGGATGGTTAGTAAAGCTTGGAGGTGAAGAGCCAAGATACTTGGATTCCAGTTCTGCCTCTGCCCTGTCTGGTTTGGACTAAGCAGGGAAACCTCTTCTCAAGTGTCTGTATACACAAAGTGGGATTAATCATCCCTGCCTTGCCATCTTCTCTCATAGAATCATTATTTTCATGACTTTTTAAAAAATAATGGTAATATATACGTAACATAAAATTTATCATTTGAACAAGTTTAAGTGTACAGCTCAATGGCATTAAGTACATTCACATTGTTGTACAAGCATCACCACCGTCCATCTCCAGAACTTGTTCATCTTTCCCAGCTGAGATGACATACCGTTTACCCAAGGACACCCTGGGCCTCCTCCACCGACCCTGGCAACCACAATTCTGCTTTCTGTCTCTGAATTTGACAACCCTAGGTGCCTTGTATAAGTGGAATCATATGCTATTTGTGTTTTTGTGACTAGCTTATTTCATTTAGCATAATGTCTTCAAGTTTACCCATGTGGCAGATGTGTCAGAATATCTTTTTAAGGTTGATTGATATTCCATTGTATGCGTATACCACATTGTGTTGATCCACTCATCGATGGACACTTAGGTGGCTTCCACTTTTTGGCTATTATGAATAATGCTGCTCTGAACAAGGGTGTACAAATATCTGTTCGAGTTCCTGTTTTCAATACTTTTGGGTGTATATCCAAAAGTGGAATTGCTGGATCATATGTTTAATGTTTCTGAGGAGCCATCACAGTAGCTACACCATTTTATATTCCCACAAGTATCACACAAGGGTTCCAATTTCTGCACATCCTCACCAACATTTCATAGAATCATTTTGAGAAAAAAATGAAATAGTCAATATAAAAGAACGCTATACAGAATGCAAACATTGTTTTGTAATAATAATGTTAGAAATTGGACAATTTCCTTCATTTCGGTGGTTTGCAGTATAGGGGAAAATGAGATACATTATAAAATGTGTAATTTAAATTATTATTGAAGGCAATTATACTCTTTAACTCTTTAAAACTAGGTATTGATGAACCATTGCACATCAAGAGAAGAAAGGTAATAAAACCCGGTTTCATACACAGTCCATGGAAAAGTGCATACATCAGACAGCACAGAATTGATACTAACTGGAGGCGAGGAGAACTCAAATCTCCTAAGGTAACTACTCGTGCACAGGGTAATAGAAAGCATTAATCAGTGTTAGTACCTGGTGTGTTATTTTACTTCTTGGCAAGCTGTATATAACTTGGCACCTATCTCCTGTAGAAAGAAAACAATATATTTTTAAATAACTGAAAGTGTAATCAACAATATTCCTCTATAGCAAATTTCTCTAGTCTGACAACTAATTGTACTTAAATAAAAGATGAGTTGAGCTGCATGTAGTTCTATCTTGTAAATTAAAATTTCTGTATATCCTGTTGAATTTTGTCATATCCACTTCTACCCTAAGAATTGGCTCCCTCTCTGACCTCTCTGACCACATGCTCTGGACATGATTTTTGAGGCATGCCCATGTTTTGGAATTTTTTTGGTGGCTTTTGTGTGTTTTATTTTTATAAATGTAAGTATTATTCTGACTTTTATAAGATTTCAAATATATAAAGAATGGCAAACATGCTTGAAATTCTTCCATATATATATTTATAAGTGAAAAAACAACTTGGAGAGACACTGTTCTATTACTGTGTATACATTAAAACAGTCTTCTTTTGTTTTAAGTTTTAAAAGTTGATAAATATTACTCCGATCTTCCTAGTTAATTGTTTTTGTGTGTCACAATTGCAAAACTTAGATGCATAGTCTCTTGGTTAGAACAGATAAAATAGATAATTATAAAATATATTTGTGTTTGAACCATCTTTATGTCTTGACTCAGTAAAATTTTAATAGTTGATGTCTCAAGTATAAATAATAGAATATGAAACAGTAAAATGTTTACTACTTGATTCATCAGCCAGGAATGATAATGCTTCATATTTCATATAAATTTTAATTCTAGACATAGACTACAGATTACTGTTCCTATTAATGTCTTCATTTTTCTTTTCACCAGTATTTAAAAAAATAATAATTTAATAGCATATTTCTAACCTGTACGTACGTCTGTCTTGAAGGTGCTGAAAGGACATGATGATCATGTGATCACATGCTTACAGTTTTGTGGTAACCGAATAGTTAGTGGTTCTGATGACAACACTTTAAAAGTTTGGTCAGCAGTCACAGGCAAAGTAAGTACTTCTTTCTGCACTTCAGAAAGTCACCGTTTTGTGTATATCTTTGCAAGGATCAATCAGTGAAAACGAAAAACAAAAACAAAAAACAAGAATTCATTTTTGACCCTAGCTTACTTTTATAATTAATATCAGAGCTTCTACTTTAGCATCATCTTCCTTGGCACAAAGATGACATTTATCAGGATAGGGGTGTCATTAGTTTCTTCTTCCTTTAATTTGTCTTATCTTTGTGAGGGAACTATTTTAAGATTTTGTAGATGTGCTTTCTGTTTTTCTTGTCTAAGTTTTTACCACCTTTTTAACCATCTAAATTTTATCTCCTTCCTTTCTAATCTTTTTCCAAAAATATCATTGAGGGATATTTGTTTTTTCTTGTAAACTGCTTTGTTGATAACCTACTTACAGTTTAGAAGTTAGATAAATTATGTTAATTTAGACTTATGTCAAACCCTGTGAGGTGGAAGTTAAGCAGACTAGGTATTTAAATAGGAGTTTGAAGACCAAAGCAGTCCCAGCAGTTTCACTGCATACAATATTATACTTGACTGGTTCTCTAGTGAATACTAATATTTAGAGAATATTTTCATGAATTAAATAATCGACCACCTAAAAAATAATGGAAGAAAGTGTTGGGGGAGAATGCCTATCTTTTAAAATGTCTTATAGCTTGTTGATTCTTGGGCAAGAATCTTCTGAATATTCCAGTCAGATGTTACAATTTTTAAAAGCAGCTTCATATTTCCATAGTTTAATGTTAGTTTTGGATTGACTTCAGGGCTTTAATGTCTGTCTTTACTTGTCTAGAAGTACCTTGCCTGGCTTCTAACTACTGCCTTACGGCAGATTCAGATGAAATGTGGTATGTAGCCACACCCAACACTGTTGGAATTCTTTCATCGAATCCATTCCCATGGATGAAACCAAGTTGTAATTTTAGTATTAGTTCATCAAAGAGGCCAGGCTAGAGCTTTCCTACCTTAGTGAGAAATGTTTACTTTCTACCTACTTGTTCCTCAATTGTGTGTTCCTGTATAATGTGTAATGCTACTAAATAAACAAAGCAATAGGTAATGATGGAGTCATGTTATAGTGATGTGAAAAATTATTTTCTGATAATGCCAAACAATCAAATTGAGTAAATAACCTTACTCCAAATTTTAATGAGTTACTGATTTAATGTTATTTAAATCATTTTTCTTTCTACCCAAAAGTAATCATCTTAAGTGTTTTTCCAGTGTCTGAGGACATTAGTGGGACATACGGGTGGAGTATGGTCATCACAGATGAGAGACAACATCATCATTAGCGGATCTACAGATCGGACTCTGAAAGTGTGGAATGCAGAGACTGGAGAATGTATACACACCTTATATGGGCATACTTCCACAGTGCGCTGTATGCATCTCCATGAAAAAAGGTGAGGGAAAATCCCTAGTGCTTGGGAATCCTTCCTCTGTCACTTGTGAATTTGGGGCCTTTTGTGTAGCGTTCAGCTGGTATAATATTTCCTTTGTCTAATAAAAAGATAGTGATAATGTGCTCAAATTAGGCTTTAATTATTAGATTTCAGATGTTTCTATACTAGGAAAGCTGTAGTGTTTTGGCTTAAAATTGGGGGGTTGTCTTTAAATTTCTTCCTCAATTATTAGTGTTGTTGGCTTCCTCCTTGAAACTACTCTCTAATCTTATTTATTGTTCTACATCTTTGATGACTCATCATCTTCAAAAAAATCGTTTTCTCTCTCTTTTTTGTTTTTGCTATTCATATTTCTGCTAGTGGGACAAATGCAGTTATTCAAAGCTTCAAGTCGCCAAGTCTTTTTAAGACTCCATCGTATCCCCTATATCTAGGCAAAAGCTGAAGCCTGTGGTCTTTAATTTCTTCTCTCATTACCTATCACCTGAACTACGGACATAGGTTTCACACTTGGTTGTCTCACCTTGTACACAGCTGACAGAACTCTCTAATTATGGTCATGTCCCTGCCCTTTGGAAACCTTCTGTTGCATACCGAATTAAGGACAAAAGCCTCAATCCAGTTTTCAAAATACTCAGCCAAACCAGACTGCTTGCTTTTCTCTTTTCAGTGCCTTTGCTGTTGGTTTTACCTCCTCCTACAAAGCCCTCCTATTAAAGTCTTTCCGTCTTCTATATTGGCATGTCTTCATGGTACCTCTGTTAAACAAATGCGATTGCTACTTCATTTGTCAAATGAGGTCTTTGTGAAGAGTCCTTACAGTGAATCCACTCCAATCTTTACCTTTAATTCTGTCCACAGCATCGTTTCTACTAAGAACCATTACATTAAGCAGATTTCACACTAGATTGGTAATATGTGAAGAAAGGTACCTTCTCATTTGTAATTTGAGTCTACTTTGAACAGTATGCTCTACTATTAAAATTTGGGGTGTTGGTATCAGGAGACCTTGCATTTCAGTTTGCACTATGTTCTGACTTAAATCTCTCAATGCTTTCCGCTTTCTACTCTTCCAAATGTGGAAAGTATTGCTTTTCTTTATCTCTTAGTCATGACATGAAGATACCCGAGTTTTCAGCTCTCCTTTGTAATCCAAAGGTGATTGCAGTATTTGTATCACCTTGGTCTTCAGAAGAATATAACTTTAATGTAGGGCCAAATTTTTAAGGGACTTCTGTTGCCTCTACATATGTATCTTCTAAAATCTGTATATCTTAATGCCCCCATAGCCTGCTGAATATTTATAAATCTAAACATATGCAGCCTTTGAGGACATGTTTAAAACTGGTTGATTTTACTAGAATATATGGTGTAAAGCATATATTGTTAGCTGTTTAACTTCAAAATTCTGATTTGTTTTGTTGAATAGTCTATTGATTTTTTTTCCGTAATCACAAAGGGAATATGTGTTCATAATCAAAATTTGGGAAATGGCAGGAAGAATAAAAATAATTTTAATTTTTCAAAATACTGCCACCCACAGTTCTCCCATTAACGTCTTCTACATAGTATATACATTAACATTTTATTTCTAAAATTTAAGCTCTTATTGTGTATATTTAGAGCTTGTTGGTTTTGCTGCTGCTGCTGTTGCCACTGCTGCTTCTTTTGCTTCTTTTTCCAATATAGCACAGTGGTTTTCAAACTGTTCCACAGAACCCCAAGGATCTACTTGATTTTTCTTAGGTGGGGGAACCAAACAGGCAGAATTCTAGGCTTCCCAACTTCCCATCCCAGAGTAACTCAACTTTTTTATGTTTATATATCAAGTTTTTACATAGGATTTCTTTGCGAACAGGTGTCCCTGCTTAAGAAAAGAGAAAAAAGTTTATCTAACCACAGACTTTATATATCATATTTTCCCACGTTATTAAAAATTGTAATACTTTTTTTTGTTTTCCCTCCTACAGAGTTGTTAGCGGTTCTCGAGATGCCACTCTTAGGGTTTGGGATATTGAAACAGGCCAGTGTTTACATGTATTGATGGGTCATGTAGCAGCAGTCCGCTGCGTTCAGTATGACGGCAGGAGGGTTGTTAGTGGAGCATACGATTTTATGGTGAAGGTGTGGGACCCAGAGACTGAAACCTGTCTACACACGCTGCAGGGGCACACTAATAGAGTCTATTCATTACAGGTAAGAGATCGTATCTTCCCCTGTCTTTCAGATGCTCTACTGATGAGTCATCAGAGAGTTCTGCTCAGATAACCACTGTCAAATTGTGGCTTCAGTGCAATCCAGGAAAGATGAATCAAATTATCCTTCTGTTTACACATACTTGAAAATTGGCATGAAGAAAGCATAGACTTTGAAATTATTTATGTGATTTGTTTCAGCTTTTCAGTGATCCATTTTTCCCTCTAAAACACAAATATTTGTCTTGGAACCTGGGACTTTGGAGCCCTAAGTTTTGCTCTATTAATGAATGGGTAGATAGTCTCATGTGAGAATAACCCAATTTTAATAAACTCCTTAGCAGAGGATTAATTTGGCCAAAAGCTGCCCCTTTGCCTTGATAGCTGAAAGCTGATGGACCATGTAATTGTGATTCCATCCCCATTCTAAGTGGAAGGTGGGGCCATTCTGCATCAAGCTGCTCTGCTCTCCCAGGGCTGCTGAGCTGTAGTCACAGAGAAGTAAATTGGACTAAATTGATGTTTTTGTTTACATTTAAAGTTGAGGTCCTTGAGTAAATTGCCACATTTTGAGGTAAATAACTGGATTAATAGCAAGTTTAGAAAATGGGTTTCATTTTATTTTCTGAAAGACAGAATTTCAACTCAAAAACGTGTCCTTTTATTTTTATAGTTTATTTACCAGGTACTACTGCCCATTAGCAATCAGCCAGTTAGTACAGAGTCCTGGTACTGGCAGCTCTGTTCTTGGGGTATTTGTTTCTTAATTGATGGAATACTGTCTATGTCATGAAATATTGACACATGATAAAGATGTTTATTAACTTAGAAAAGGTTATGAATTTGGAGGAGAGGGAATTGGTTGCAGTTGTTTTTGTTTTGTGATATGCTCAGAACCTTAACGAATATAATATTCTCATTTAAATAAACTGTTCAATTGAGAAAAGAGGTAGCAACATTATTTCCCATCTGGGAATTAATAGATGTTTATTGACTTTTGGTGAAGCTGCGAAACAAGAAAAGAGATGCTATATATCTTGCTTTTGTTATCAAAATGCCACCTTTTCTAATTCCAGATGTAATTATCTATTGGCACATTTCCTAATTAGCATGAGGTTATTGTAAATGAAATTTTTATTGTACATACAATTTTCAGTGGAACTTTTAAACATCATGAAAGTTATCTCTAGACCTTTCCATGCCTTAGGTGTTGATATACACACCTTTTATCACAAGCTATATCAGTAGTTTCAACTTCCTGTTGGAAAGTAAAACTCAAATGGTAATCCTTACTGAATTTTCCATAGTGTGTAGCTACTATGTGTGTCAGACAATCTGAAAATAATATTTCCATTTTAGGTGTTTTTTCTTTTTAATTGTTTCTGCATCTAGTTTGAAGCCACTGGCCATTAAAAATGAACATTTCTAGTTTGAAGCCACTGGCCATTAAAAATGAACATTGTGGGTAGAAGCTTCTGAGAGCATGCACTGTAGTTGCTTAATTACATGCAGTTTATCCTAGTACCTCATTCCGTTCCTGACATTTCCTGTTTCCCATGCTCTGCTCCATTCCCCCATTAGGATTAAGGTCAGTAAATAATATCAAGAATGTCTACACTGCTCATCTAATAAACTGTGTCTGTTGTAGTTTGATGGCATCCATGTGGTGAGTGGATCTCTTGATACATCAATCCGAGTTTGGGATGTGGAGACAGGGAATTGCATTCACACGTTAACAGGACACCAGTCGTTAACCAGTGGAATGGAACTCAAAGACAATATTCTTGTCTCTGGGAATGCAGATTCTACAGTTAAAATCTGGGATATCAAAACAGGACAGTGTTTACAAACATTGCAAGGTGAGTTTTGCCTACCCACCTTTAGTCGTGTTTGTTAACAATTAGACCGTGAGTCAAGAGAAAGAATTACCCTCAGATAAAATGAAAATGCGTATTTTGGATAAGTTCATGAGCATTTCCACTCTGACTTAACAAAACTAGGCTACCATTGAGACAGTGTTTTAAATTGTGTTTTTAATATAAAATTGTTTCATCCCTTTCTGCCTGTACGTTTAACTCTCACTAACCTTAAAGAATAATGTGAAGAAAGACCTTGGCTATATCACAGAAGCAGTACTCTCATTTTATTTTTTCAGTGATCATTTTATTTTGAGTTCGTAGTCCAATTTAAAATTAAAGAGCTGTCTTGCTGGGGAAAAACCCAAGAGCTTCTCTAATCTGATAGAAAATTGCTTTGGCTTCAACTAAGACCCTTAACCATCTGCTTAACTAGAAGGAGGGGAAGGAATGATGGTGCCCAAACAGCTAAAGAAAATGTGAGAGCCACTATTATTAAATGAGGCACAACAGTGTTAACTTCTTAAGTCATGATTAACTTCTTTTTATTGCTGATAGCCCTTAGAAAGTGTTTTGTTTTGTTTTCTTCAGTGAGGCTGTATTACAGCTTTTTACTTATTGGTTTTGTCTTTTCCTCAGAGTTTTGGAATAGTGTTCATTCAGCCTTTGCCCCTGACTGGTCAGTTCCAAGTGGTAGGGCTACAATAGATGTCTTATGATTGTTTGTCCATCAGCAGAATACATGAAGCTGGACTATGTCATCACCAAGAAAAGCTCTCGTTCCTCCATCCAGAAACCAGAATGTGTGCCTGGTAGCTAACCAAGCTTCTTGGAAGACAAAACTCTTGAAAATTAATGTTTCAGTTACAGACAGCTACCAGATTTTCTCACATCCCTGCTTAAATACTTATATACTCAGAATACAATTCCTAAATATGTGACATTTTAAATATTTCATTTATTGTACCTCCTAATAACATAGAAGTCTACAAATTACAATGTAACTAACCCATAGCCATTATTTCTAAGCAGTAATGAAATTCGTCTGGTTCTTGCCTAGGTCCCAACAAGCATCAGAGCGCTGTGACCTGTTTACAGTTCAACAAGAACTTTGTAATTACCAGCTCAGATGATGGGACTGTAAAACTATGGGACTTGAAAACGGGCGAATTTATTCGAAATCTAGTCACATTGGAGAGTGGGGGGAGTGGGGGCGTTGTGTGGCGGATCAGAGCCTCGAACACAAAGCTGGTGTGTGCGGTCGGGAGTCGGAATGGCACTGAAGAAACCAAGCTGCTGGTGCTGGACTTTGATGTGGACATGAAATGAAGAGCAGAAAAGATGAATTTGTCCAAAAGTGTAGGCGATAATCCTCCCTGCCCTTCCCCCGGGGGAAAAAAAAAAAAGAAAAAAAAAAAAAGGAAAAGAAAAAGAAAAAAAAAAATCCCTTGTTCTCAGTGGTGCAGGATGTTGGCTTGGGGCAACAGAGTGAAAAGACCTACAGACTAAGAAGGAAAAAAGGAAGAGATGACAAACCGTAACTGACAAGAGAGGCGTCTGCTGTCTCATCACATAAAAGGCTTCACTTTTGACTGAGGGCAGCTTTGCAAAATGAGACTTTCTAAATCAAACCAGGTGCAATTATTTCTTTATTTTCTTCTCCAGTGGTCATTGGGCAGTGTTGATGCTGAAAGTTACAGGTTCTGCGGGCCTGTTCTTTTACCACTGAGACCTAGAAAGGAGCTGCAATAACATCAAAACAAGTACTGGTTGACTTTCTAATTAGAGAGCATCTGCAACAAAAGTAATTTTCTGGAGTGGAAAAGCTAAAAAAAAAAATATTACTGTGAATTGTTTTTGTACAGTTATCATGAAAAGCTTTTTTTTTTTTCTTTTTTTTTTTTTTTGCCAACCATTGCCAATGTCAATCAATCACAGTATTAGCCTCTGTTAATCTATTGACTGTCGCTTCCACATACACTCTTCAATGCATATGTTGCTCAAAGGTGGCAAGTTGTCCTGGGTTCTGTGAGTCCTGAGATGGATTTAATTCTTGATGCTGGTGCTAGAAGTAGGTCTTCAAATATGGGATTGTTGTCCCACCCCTGTACTGTACTCCCAGTGGCCAAACTTATTTATGCTGCTAAATGAAAGAAAAAAAGCAAATTATTTTTTTTTATTTTTTTCTGCTGTGACGTTTTAGTCCCAGACTGAATTCCAAATTTGCTCTAGTTTGGTTACGGAAAAAAAGACTTTTTGCCACTGAAACTTGAACCATCTGTGCCTCTAAGAGGCTGAGAATGGGAGAGTTTCAGGTAATAAAGAGTGAAGTTTGCCTGCAAGTAAAGAATTGAGAGTGTGTGCAAAGCTTATTTTCTTTTTATCTGGGCAAAAATTAAAACACATTCCTTGGAACAGAGCTATTCCCGCCTGTTCTGTGGGGAAACTTTTCTTTTTGAGGGCTGTGGTGAATGGATGAAAGTACAAAATAAAACTGACAAAATATTTTAAAAATATATAAAACACAAAGTTAAAATAAAGTTGCTGGTCAGTCTTAGTGTTTCGCAGTATTTGGGAAAACAACTGTTACAGTTTTATTGCTCTGAGTAACTGACAAAGCAGAAACGACTCAGTTTTTGTAGTAAAGGCGTCACATGCAAACAAACGAAATGAATGAAAAAGTCAAATGGTTTGCCTCATTCTCCAAGAGCCACAACTCAAGCTGAACTGTGAAAGTGGTTTAACACTGTATCCTACGCGATCTGTTTTTCCTCCTCCTGTTTATTTTTTTTGTTTGTTTTATTTATAGTCTGATTTAAAACAATCAGATTCAAGTTGGTTAATTTTAGTTATGTAACAACCTGACATGATGGAGGAAAACAACCTTTAAAGGGATTGTGTCTATGGTTTGATTCACTTAGAAATTTTATTTTCTTATAACTTAAGTGCAATAAAATGTGTTTTTTCATGTTAGTATGCCTGTTTCTTCCACTGTGGTACTAATGCTTCATTATAAATATTTGGGGTTTGTTTCTAATATTTGAAAGAGCAGAGTCTTGGTTTCTTTGCATACCATGTAGTGTGAGATAGAAATCAATATTTTCTGGCCTCTTTCTACAGCTAAACTAAGAATAATGTGCTGCAAATGCAGATTTTATCTCTCTCCTTAGACTCTAAAGGAGGACACGCCACTCTGCTTCTCTCTATGTTACATTGGGATGTATACATACAAAATCTGGGTCCCTTGAAGAGTTATATAACTTTTGTGATAGTAACAACTGGGATTCCTATAAAAAGTTCATTTTTAAAATTGGGCCACATATTGCGTACTTACCAGGAACTTTCCATGCGTTCTCTGTGATGTTCCCACCATCCCTGCGAAATAAGTACAGTAAGTCCTCATTTAACAACGTCAATACTTCTGCAACTGGAAGTGAACCAACATGTGATGAAGACCTTTTTACCACGTGGTAACTGATATAAACAGCAGTTAAGTTCTTTGGCATCTGGTCAATGTTAGAACAGTGACATTGAGCAAAAACAACGTTCTTCGAGGACCTGCTGTACTATTACCTCCATTTCAAATACGACGGCACAACTGTGGCTCAGATGGGTTAGGTGATTTGTCAGAAGTCAGGTAACTAGCAGAGCACCAGAGTTGCTTTAAGAAGAAAGAAACCTAGAATTTTTACAAGCTAAGGCAAGGTTTTAGAAAAAAATAAGTCATTTTTGTGGTGCTTTTAGGCTCTTCTGTCACTGTTTTATTTAATACATCCAATACAAGCGAGAGAAAAAAATGAAGTCCGTTATTCAAATTATATAGCCTCCCAAATAGCAGGTTCTCCCTCCCTGCTCTTCTGTGTGTGTGTGTGTGTGTGTGTGTGTGTGTGTGTGTGTGTAAAATCTCTAGTAGTCTCAACTATCCAAGCCATAGATAAAATCTAAAACTTAAAAATGGACGTTATTTAATGAACAGATTTCTCACAAAGTGTATGTTCTTTATTCATAGGGCAGCAATTCTTGGGCTTCACTCTCACCAAACTACTAAATCAGAACAGCTAGGAGAGGGACCCAAGAATCTGTATTTCACCTAGCTCACCAGGTGAGTTACGGACACAACTTTCAGAACCGCTGCCTTAGATACTGTCACAGTATGTTTGGTTATTTGGTTTATTAGTCCACAGCACACTGCAGGCATGAGAAGCTAAAGGAAAAGACAGAAAAACTACATAAACACAAGGCAAAAATCATATTCGGCCATGAAGTGCAGGGGCGACCAGCTCGCCTGCGTTAGGGTAGCCAGGCCAGAGCCCAGAGCCGCTACTGCTGTTCGCACTGAAGACTCTGAATGATCAGGAAAAAGTGGTGGTTCTGTTTGATAGTCTTAAAACTGCTTCATTTTTCATAATATAAATGTGGCTTCACTGTAATATAATGAAAGAAAAACATCACTTCAAAATAAATGTACATTATAGGCGAGAATGAGTTATCAGGCTATGCAGACAAATAAGCCCGGATTCAAGTTCCAGTTCTTCTAATACTACTTTCTAGTTATGAAACCTTCATCGATTTTTTTGACCTGTGTTTCCTCAACTAGGATGTAGAGAATACCCACTTCCTAAGGTTATTGCAGGGATTAAATGAAATGTTATGAAGCATATAGCACACTAGTGGTACTTCGAGTTCAATAAGTGGTAGCTACTATTAAAACTTTTAATAAAATAGACCCAGATAATTGTAACTTTTCTATATTTGGGAACAGTTGAACGTGTTCATGACTCATTGACGTATGGAATAAAAATAGCATTTCTCTATATATAGTAATTTATATTTTTTAAAATGGAGTCACATAAATCTCTAATTTGAGTTTTATAGAAACCTTGTAGGACAGACTGGTAATGGGGCACCTAATGGTGATTTTTGTGTATACTTAGGTGTTCATTAAATATTATTTTATGAATAATCTCTATTACAGTGGATCTGTTCCTAAAAGGAAAATGTTGAGCTCATTCTAAAGAAATTACTGTCATTAGAGTAAGAAAGGTAACGCAGGGAACCCTGCTTTGTGGCCTCCTTAATGAAGAAATTCACCTTATATAACTGAATTTTTAAATTTTCCTATCAGAATATAGGCAGTACCCACATTTAGATGTCACAAGTTCCCAAAGATCAAACATTGCCTGAAACTAAAGCTAAAATTAGGACACAAAAGTAACCCATAAACGCCCGTAGCAGGTGCTCAGTTGTATTGAACAAAGGGAGTTCTCCCTCTCTCCCTCTCCCTCTCCCTCTCCCTCTCCTCCCTCTCCCTCTCCCTCTCCCTCTCCCTCTCCCTCTCCCTCTCCCTCCTCCCTCTCCCTCTCCCTCTCCCTCTCCCTCTCCCTCTCCCTCTCCCTCTCCTCCCCTCCCCAAACCCCTCCCCTCCCCTCCCTCTCCCTTTCTCTCCCTCCCTCCTACCCTTCCTCCCTCCCCTCCTAGCCTCCCTCCCTCTCTCCTTGGAATTGTTTATAATTTTGACACTGAAACTCTTACTGAGATTCAATAACCACAGTATTTAATTTGCAAGGGTTAGTGCATACCAAATAATTAAGTAAATGTTTCAACCTACCTATTTAATTTCAAAAAGTAATTGACATTTCATTATTTGTATTAATTTTTTAAGCAATTTTCTTTATGCCTTTTGAGCTAGTCTGTTGTAAAGACTCCTTTCCATTTCTTTGAATTGATTTGAGACTACAATCAAACAACAGAAAAAGACCTCTGTGCTTTTCTCTTCCCTGGAATGAAATGGGACCCAAGGGCAGCTTCCCCAGACCTAGGCACTTGCTTTCTGCACGCTTTCCTGATGCACTCACCGCACGTTGTGAAACTAAGGTACGGAGGTGAAACTAAGGTACAGAGGTGGAGGGGAGAAGGTACCTGGAAGGAGCCCGCCTCCCTCCATCCTCGCTCCTGGAACCCCTTCTGTTCCACACTGAAACCAGGAACACGCAGTTTTGCGTAGCAGGAGTAGATTCACGTTACGTGTTTCTGACTCCTCACAGACACAGCTTTATTCATTTTCCTTCTGTTCGTCATTCCCCACCCCGAAAAAATCAAGACTGTAACCTATACTCCATCCGATTCTTCAGCCAATAAAGGGTTCAACTTTGTCCCTGACAGCAACGCTGGAAGACCATCCTGTTTGGTAGCCCTCACCATTTGTAATTCTACTGATGGTAAAAGTGGTTAGTGTTGCCGAGGGATGAATTTGAATAAATGCTTCTGAGACAGGTTGTTTTAATGTTCCCTGCCTCATTGCATTTTGAAGAGAGAGAGAGAGTGTGTGTGTGTGTGTGTGTGTGTGTGTGTGTGTGTGTGTACACAGATACAAGAATATATTGGAACCTGTAATCCTCTTCTTCTCAGTGAGTCATAACATCATTTTCTTTAAACATTTCCCTTCTTCATCCATAATAAAATAAAGGAATGGGCCATATAAAGGGAAGGTGTTGGTGGCCAAGAGGAGACTTCTGAAGCCTTTTCCATGATGGATTAGTGGCCAGTGTGTCTGAAGAGGATGTTGTGTGTATTCATACAATGTTCTTGGAGTCCTGTATTAAGCAACTAACCGTATGGTGATTTGAAAAGTAGATGCAGTTTGCGATTTTGGCATTTTCTACTGCCCAGGAGATAGATTTTAAGTTAGATCCAATGTGGCTGAACCCAGCTCCCTTTTGTTGAGAGTGCCTAGTCATTGATTTGAATTGCAAACAAACATAGCGTGGCATTGTTCACTAGCCAACATGTCTCATTATCCATTCAATTAATACTAGTGATGCCCAAATGAGTGAGGTTCTTGCCAACTTCGTCCCTATGCTACCTTCTCTTTGTAGATGGAGACCAAAAATACCGGAAGGTACTTTTAAATGATTCTTCAGGGAAAGGAAAAGCACCAAGAGCTGAAAGGACTCAGAATGCACCTTTCCCCAACGTATAAATAAATTCCAGATCCAGTTCCTAGGAAGACTCATTGCTGAGATGAAAGGCTGGCAACTTACCAATTTGCAATTGGGTATAAAAATAGCAGAGTTTCTATTTCAGATGATCTGATTCTCCCCAGGATTTTTAAGGACAAGGAACTACTGAGTGGACATTTTGATGTTTCATTCTTTGCTTTGGAAAATCTATCGTGGCAAAACCTATAAAGGCTGTTTATCTTTGGGCTTTGTTTTGCTTCAGCAGTCATGCTCTGCAAAAGAAAAATTATGTTGAAATCACTCTTGCAAATCAATTCAAATATAATAGACCACAAAAATATATTGCCAATGTACTTTTTTTCTAGGAGGGTCATAGATTATCTAAAAGAGACATCAAACCACTACTCACCACAAGAGTAAGGTTACTTGCAAGACTTTTTACACGTGTTGATGAAGCCCATGAAGATTAAACCAAACCCTTACGCCTTACTAAATGCAATTAGCAAGACAGTGTAGTCCCCGGCCACCTTGAGCCTTTCAGTCTGAGGAAGCTCTCCATTTCTGCAGCGTGAGTTTGAGGAGCTTAAATCCAGCAAGTACACCGAAAGTATAGAGGTTAAAAGTAACACTGCCTGCACCTTTTGGTAAGGGTCAGGAAGCTTATAAACTTAAGGACCCTCTTAAAGAAAAGAAAACCCAAAATTCGATGCAAAAATAAACATTTAGAATGATAAAGATTATAACAAAGTGCTGATGCCTTGGTAATGTGGATCCTTTTTTTTTTTTTTTTTCCTGAGATCACTTTAGTCAAACAAGGAAGAAGTTTTTGCATTCTTACCATCATGAGAAGAGGCAGGACCATGTAGACATTATACTGGTACATTGTGCATCCTCAATAAGTGTTAGCAGCCATTATTATTATTATTGAGAAAGACAGTTGTGTTCAAATACCATTTCAGCCACTTATGTGACCCTGGAAGATTTAAATCTTTCTGAACCTTTTCCATCATCTGTAAAAGAGGAAGTAACTGTTGTGAATAATACACGAGATAACATGAAGCCCCTGGTATCGTGTGTGGTGAATTATGTAGTCAATGAATGGCAGCCATCTTGAGTATTATCACTGCCACTAACAATCAAGAAATTGGTGACTGTCATTTAGGCCATCATTTCAAGTTTAATCTGGAAGAGGAGATCTGTAAGACCCAGAATACAATGTCCAAACTACTTCCCAAAATGTGCTGGGGAACTTGAGAGAAGTCTGCCCTGTTAGCCAGTAATACGCAATCCAGTTTAAAGTGACAAATTATCTCTTTCTCTCCAAAGACTTACTTAAGTAATAGTAGAAACACTAAAAAGGCATAACCCCAAAAGAGGAACAGGAGAGGAAAACCAAGTAGACAAAAGATTTCAGCTACTTTGGATGAAAGAAAGCAGATGGAGGAGTGGTCTCCAGACAATAGATGAGAGAAACTACAACCTACTGTGCCCAGGAAGGGGAATACAAATGAGAAGTGAGCTAATTCCTTTTCTAGTGGAATCCAAGGGCAAGACGTGGGCCTGATAACTGAGGGGCTAATCGAAAGTCAGAGCACGTGGAGTGGATGGAGCCCACCTTTTTTTCTCACCTTCCTGCAACCAGGGGACCACCTGTGCAGATGTCCCAACCTCCCCCCCACATACACAACACCATTTACAAGAACTGTGAAGGGGATGTGATCCAGACTGAGTACAGAGCCTCAGGAGAAAGCCCAGAAATAAAAATGGAGATTAAGTTACAGTCTGCAATTCTCCCACACTCTCCCAGAATGCCAACAGGCTGGCAAACATCAGAAGATTCCTCCCCAGAGAAGTGAACAACCCAGGAAAAAAGGTCTCTATATCATTGGTCAGAGAGGCAAAGGTTCCTCCAAAGAAATCTGGCTCCCCACCCCGTCAAAGGAGAAACTCCTCATTCAGTGAGCCCCAGCCGCACACACAGAGCTTCCTGTCTGCTTTTGAGTGTCTGTCACTGAAATATGAACAGATAGTCAAGAACCATTAAACATCTGAGAAAGACATCCAATAAGCTAAAAAAAACCCATGAAATAAACTTTAACAAAGAACTATAATAACCTCATCAGGATAAAATACAGTATATTATAATACTGGGATAGGATACACTTTTAAAAAGGTTTCATGTATACTAAAATGTGATAACAATTTTAAAAGAGAAACCTTCAATGGAAAATGAAAATTGAGGAAATCAAATGAAAGCAAAAAGAAGAGATGAAAATTAGTGGAGAAACTATAAAGAGGAGAAACTATTAGAGGATCAGTTTGAGACATTTAATATCTAAATAACAATAGTTTCAAAGAAGAAAATAGCACAGAATAAGTTATTCTAAGATTAATACAAGAAAAATTAACAGAAATGAAGGACAGAAAAGCCCCAGATTGAAAGGGCCCATTGAATGTCCTTTGTATAGATGAATGAAAAAAAAATCCATATCACAATTCATCATTATGAAATTTTGGAGCACCTGGGCTAAAAAGAATCCCTTAAGGGTGTGGCCGGTTAGCTCAGTTGGTTAGAGCACGATGCTTATAGCACCAGGGTTGCCAGTTCGGTCCCCACATGGGCCAGTGTGAGCTGCACCCTCCACAACTAGATTGAAACAACTACTTGACTTGGAGCTGATGGGTCCTGGAAAAACACACTTAAATAAAAGTTAAAAAAAAAAAAATAGCCCCTAGAAACTTGTGGAGAAAAAATCAAAGTAAAAAAATGAGAATCAGAATTTTAGACTTTTCAATAGCAATATCAGATACTAGAACACAAAGGTCTTCAAAATTCGAAAGGCCAATTATTTTCAGTTTAGGATTGTACACCTGGCCAAATTATTGATCAAGTGAAAGGGAGAATAAAGACATTTCCAGACATGTAAGGACTCCAAACCCTACCTTTTACAAACTCTTTAAGAAGTTTGTGGAAAATGTGGTCCAACAAAGCAATGAAATAAACCATGAAAGAGGAAAATGTGGTATATAGAAAATAAGGATTTCAAAATGAGGACGGGTGAAGGGAGTTCCAGGATGATAAGAAGGCATTAGTACTCAAGAACTGCACATTGAGGTGTGAGCAGAAGGGGCCATAGAAGAAAGGCTCCAAGAATACAAAAGGCAATGATAAATCCTCATGGTAGGTCTCACTATCATGACAGACCATTTAGAGAAAAATCTTATGAGCATTCAAGACATTTGATGATATATTTAGAAAAATTTTTTTGTTTCAATGTACTAAAAGCTATGCAACAGGTAAAAATGACACAATTATTAATTCAAAATAGTATGTGAAAAAACATAAGGGTTGTACACTATTTAGCCCTGCAGTAAACCATATTTATGTAACCATAAAAATGTAAATACTGATTAAGGATGTTGCTAAAATGTATGCAGAGAAGGGGAGGGATGTGAGGTGGAAGGAAAGAGTTAAATCCTCATCTGCCATAATTAGAAGTTATTAATGTCTAAAATTGAAGAAGAAAAAACTAAGACATAAGAGGATAAGCATATTATAGAAGGATAGGGGATACTCATCAGAAGAATTAGCTGAAAAAGAGTGTTTGCCTTTGTGGTTGGGGGAAGGATATAGGTGCTGCATTTTGATATGCTTTACTTTGCTAAACTATGTATTTTTTTTTTTTAAAGCAAGGCCAAAAAAATCAGTATGGCATTTTTCAGAAATAATATTTCTTTACCCATGCAAGTCAATAACCATAAAAAGGCATTGCCCTAGTTAGTCACCATGAGTCACCTAGTGTTACGGGACAAAAGGGGTGCTCCTTCTGGAGTCCCACAGCAAAGGAGAGTTTAGGAGGGGAACTGTGTGGGGGCAGATTAGGTTCTCTGTGCCTCCGTGTTTTTTTTTAAAAGGGGCCCCAATAACTATCCTCTCATTAGGCTGCTGGAGGACTGAACAGATAGATGATGATTAGCGTCGTTTCTGACTCGTGAGCTCTTAATAAAGGATCCTTTATTATTACCACCCTCCCTCAGTCTCTGGGAGTGGGGGGTAGAGGGTAGGGGGAAACTAACTTACATTAAGATCTGGAACTAGTAGGACCTAGGGCTTTGGACTTCAGATTCTGATTTGAGCAGGTGCAGATGGACAGACTGAGTTGTAACCCCATGTACGAGGTGTGATGAAAAACTACGGTGAATGTTTAAGTAAAAATTTAAACATATTTCCATTATTCACCCCTCAAAAATACCCCCCCTCTCTTCGTACACACTTATCCCATCATTTTTGCCACTTTCTGAAGCAGTTCTGGAAGTCCTCTTTCGTGAGTGTCTTTAGTTGCATTGTTGTGGCTGCCTCGATGTCCTGAATCATTTTGACTTTGGGAAAGAGCCAGAAGTCACAAAGTGCCAGATCCAGTTAATTAGGTGGATGAGGACACACCGTAATGTTTTTATTTGACAGAAATTGCCGTACCAGAAGTGATGTGTGACACAGCATTGTCATGATGGAGAATGAAGTAAAGACATTCACAAAAGAGGACTTCCAGAACTGCTTCAGAAAGTGGCAAGAACGATGGGATATGTGTGTTCGAAGAGAGGGGGAGTATTTTGAGGGGGATTAATGTAATGTGTCTTTTACTGTAATAATTTTTTTTCATTTAAACATTAACCATATTGTTTGATCACCTTATATCTTACTTATATCAAGAAGACCAGCCACTGGAGACTCAAAAATATAGCTCCTCCCCCGTTATCGACCTGTTTTTCCATCATCTCCTTCTAACTATGATAGCATTGAGTGTTATTATGCAAATTCTCCCACCAGGTATCTTATGCATTTTCTCTACTTGGAAATACTTTACAGAAACATAAAAATGACTGAACTTTCTGTAAAGTGAAGTTCAGGGTATCTCTTTTGGAAACTATTTTTCCCTTGAAATTGCAGATCAAAATTTCAAAAAGGCCAGAGTGGGGCTAGTGGAAGAACAGAAGCAATGAGTTGGCAGAAAGTCCTTTGTGCCTGGATTAGGTCTGAAATGGAACGCTGAGGGTGAGTGCACAATTCTCCTGGTGCCAGAAGGCTTTTTCATACCGGGCAAGTGTGTGGTGGGATTTTCCCTGGTGCATATTGGTACCCAGCCAGCAGTGACAGGGTGCGCTGTCACTGTGAGTTACTCCTGACCTTCCAGACCTGCCTACAACAATCATCGGCATTGCCTGTGGATTCTTCGTCTGCCCTGGCTGCTCTCTCTAAAGCTTTTAGGACCCATGTAAGCCTCAGAGGCCCACAGGCTTGGGGGGCTGGGGTGGGGTAGGGGCTTGCTGCTGTTGGCTCTTCAGGCTGAGTCCTAAGGTCTAAATAACAGACAGACAGGCTGATCCTTTTGAATGCATCCTAGATTGCCAAAAAAGCCCCCAAACCACAGACACTCATGTCTGCATTTGGCGGTGTGTGGTGTGTGGGTCCGGTAGCCACAGGCTATTTATTCATTTGTGTATGTTTCACTGTGGCTTTCTGGTTGGTGATCAGACTCTTTCCCAGCAAGAGTCCTGAAGGTTTCAAAGCAACTAGAGGGGCCATTAGCAAGTTTTTCTGTTTTGAAAACTATGTAACCATCATTTGTCAACTGAAATCGGTTGTTTGTTGAAGTGGGCAGCTTCTTAATTTTCTGGTCATCGGTGACTATTCATGAAACATAGCCTTGAATTTAAGTATGTCTGAACAGGTTAAGCCTGGTATCACTACCCTCAGTGAAATCTTTCTTTATTTTTTAAGCAGCCATCAGAGGCCCAGGGTCTAATTTAATTAAGCAATCCTGCTTCATAACCAGGGCTCTAATGAAAGAATCTCTTAAGTATTGATTTGCTGCTTCTGGAAATTGGTGCAAGGTCCCACACAAGTGTGCCATGGTGGAAGAGAAACAAAGCAAGAAATGCTGTGACATTTCCTCTTCTCTCAGAATCCAAGTCTCCTGCTTTGGTGAGTATAATTAAACTGCCCAAGAAAGGGATTTTGGTTCTGTGCACACCAAAGCCTCTCACTCCAGACTACACAGCCCTTCCAACCACAGAGTCTAAGCCTACACACACACTAGTGTTTCTGTTTATTTCCACTCAGCTAAGGAGTCAATGCAATGTGGAAAATAAATTAGAACCAAATTAGACTGAGATTCTGAGTCCTGGAAGCATGACTGTCGATAAGCATTACTGGTTGTTTTATGTCTCCACAGCCCTGGGGGGGAGGGGAGTGGGTGGTGTCCTCCCTCTTCAGTAACTGGCAATCTAGCTAATTGGGGCACAGAACAGAAATCTGAATCTCAAGAGGTCCGAATCTGCTACGAGAGAGAGTAGCTTCCTTCAAGTTGTGCCAATTTTAAGAAAAAAAATACCACTTACCTACAGAATATTCTCAAATTATTAAAAAGCTCTTTCTTCACTCCTCTCTTATTTACTCTGAAGAAATCCGAATTAGAAAACTTAAGATAATCAACAGAGGAGAACAACAGATCAACTTGGGCTACTATCAGTAATAGGGAAGACCAATTACCAAATTCATGAATTGTGCTGTTTACACTTCTATTCCTAAGGTTAATTATGCGATCAAGTAATAGCTTTTGCCTTGATTACGGGGCCCTTAGGAGATAAAAGTGTGTTTTCACTTTACAAGTATGTTTGCATTTTGGTTCTGCATTGATAGCAGGAACAGGGCTCAGTAAATACTGCCTTACACACAGTTATCACAGGAGAGGGTCTTAATTTAAATAGCTTCAAGACTAGATGTGTAAACAAGTATAATTCATATAAGTGCTAACACTCACCTATACCTTTTTCGCTCTGTCTGCTTTGGACTGTGTCAGTTCTTTTCAGATGGGGTAGACTGGAGAGTGCCGAGTGTCAGGTCTTTTCCCATCATTCTCTATTGGGAAGTACTAGTAAAATTAGTTACTTGGCTTTAAATATATGTAAAGAAAAAAGAAACGTCACCCCCATTGTCAGGTGGTATGTTCACAAAGGCTGTTCGAGCTCACTGTTAATGGCAGCTTACATGTTTTTCAGAGAGAATCTCATGGCAGGCACCTCACATGAATTTAGTTCATGTAATTTTCACAATAAGGCCATGAGGTATCATCACTCTCATTATCTCTATCACCACTATCATCTCTCCTTTATAGGTGAGGAAACTGAGACATGGAGAGATTATGTAAATTGCCCAAGCCCATAATACCTAGTCAAGGCAGGATTGGAACCCAGGCTGTCTTGCTCCAGAGGCTCCACGCGTAACCACCAGGTGCTGTTGCTTCTCCCTTTGGACCCCCATTTTGGTGCACAGTGTCAGACAGGGGGTCATTTCAACAAATTGGAGGAGCACATATACCTAGGAGGTATATTGTGCCATTTGCAATCTTTAAGTGAGGTGCAAAAGTTACCTCTTCCGCCTACAATCACTTCAGAGTAGTCTGACCCAAAATAACAGAATATTGGTTCCTTTGGCAGCTGCGAAAGTTCTAGAGATGTGATAGGAGAGCTCTGTCACTAACTCCTCCCTTGCCTTGCTGGGAGCTCTGGGCTGGCGTAGGTGAGGCACCCAGTGAGCGCCTGTTGATGTGGGGTTCTCTTCGGTGACACAGCCACGCCCGGGTGGATGCACGCCTTGACTGACCATGTGGATACATGAAGAGATGGTTCCTGGGCTGGAACAAGGACTGGCCACAGAATTCTCTGGATTAAGATCAGTGTGTCAAATTCATTTCATACCTTTCTCTTCACAAGAGCACCTACTGAAAAAGGGAGGTGGTGTGGACAGCAGGTGTGTTCAGGCTGCGGACAGAGTCAGACTGAAGTAAATCAGATCCAGGCTCTGCGGCTTACGGCCAGGTGACCTCAGGTCTGTTACCGACTCTCCGGTAATGGCCTCGTCAGTGAAGGGTATCTACCTGATAGGTGGTAATGAAGACACACTTGGATAATCCAGGTAAAGGGACTCACACCAGCAGCCCCAGCCTCACCCGCGCGCTCCTCAGACATGCAGACTCAGGTCCCACCCGAGACCTGCCGAATCAGAATCTGTATTGAGTCCTCCAGGCCATTCACCTGAATGGTCCTTCATCTCAAATACTGCACTTTGGGAAGTCATAGTAAAGTGAAATGCATGAGCACTATTAGCTGTAATTACACAGAAATCATCTGCCATCAAAGTAAGTAACCTCCTGCCAAAAGAATATAAACGGAGCCACTTTAAAATGGAGCTGCAGCTGCCATTTCAGAGGAACTGCCTTGCACGTCTTACACCTCAAATCTTTGGACTATTAAAACAAGGCAAAATAATCTTTGGACTGGGCCTAAAGCAACATTGTGCCCCAAAGAACTGTTTGCAACGGTAACAAGAAAGCAGTTATAAATTACCACTATAATTTATAACTTAAATAATTATCACTATAATTTATCACTGTACAGTATCACTATCATTTATTATTTATAAATTAAAAACATTGTTTAGAATTTGCATCACTCTGTTAGTTTATCTGCACCAATAGAAATGCCCTCCTTCTGTTGATGTATTTGCTCCCCTTCGTTTTCTCATATATACCCCATTGCCTTTGTTTCCTACCGTGTTTCCCTGAAAATAAGACCTAGCCGGACAATCAGCTCTAATGTGTCTTTTGGAGCAAAAATGCTTGTTGCCTCTTTCTTTGAAAGGCCTTTAATTTTAGGTTAACACTCAGCATTACGCTTCCAGGAGTAAAGTGTTGAAAGGGGAGAGACCCTGGAAATGAGGTGCTAGGCCCAGGTTGGAGCCTTCACCTCTTTCTCCTCTGTTCCTCATTTCCAAATTCTCAGAGGTGAAGGGAGAACACAGATGAAGAACGTGAAGGAGACTTTCTGGGCAACCTGTTGGAAAACCAAAGTTGGGGAAACAAACAGCCATAAATAGTGTAGCTTTTGCAACAAGCAATGCTGGAAGCTGGCAAGTCCTGCCTGGTACGTAAACTATGAAATCCTTTTTTTTAAAAATTTTTTTCAACACAACCCAAGTCTTCTGCCAGATCATGGCTTTTAATTTAACTGTACAGTTACTGCTCAAAAGTGATTCACAGGCCTTTAAAGAGCCACTCTCCTGTAGAAGTCTGTTTAGAATCAGAGGGTTTGAAGATGAGTGTTAGAAGTGAGAGCATTTGACTGTCTAAGTATTCGATCTCCCAGGTACTTCGATGTTTCGCAGCGAGAACTGGTGTTCATTAAACTGTAAGCAAATTAGTGTTCAAGCCAAAGATATAAAGGAAGACGTAATTAGTGTATGGGAGCCATCCACCATTGTTAGACTTAGGTGAGAAGACTTATACTTCAGAATTAGTTCCTTGCACAAAAGAAAATTATACAGCTGCTTTATGCAGGCGGCAGATGATGTGTTTTATCGCACTCAATTTACAATGAAATGAAGCAGAAGTCTGCAAGACTGCATTAAAGCTTTAATTTTCATTTTGGGTCTTTACTCCAGTTTATCTTCAGAGGAAACCCGAATGGTTTGATAAATAGAGTATTTTGCCAGTCAATAAATAAAAAAGCTATTTTTACCAAGTGGACGCTGAATTGCTGCTCCACACACAGAAGCTTCCTGGGAGTTCAGAGGGTGGGAGGGCACACCACGCTTCAGCAAAATTCATCTGGAGAAGCCACACTGCTCGCTGTCCCTGGTTTCTGACCACCCTGTCATCTTGTGCTTTTCAGTGAGTTCTGAGACAGCCTGGGGCCTGCCTCACCAGGCCTCTGTTCCAGGTATAAGTTTTGGGAAACAGAAAAAGAATTTGAACGCTCAGAGGAAGATAAATCTCATCAGATGTATTGTGGCACCCCTGTAATTCCAAGAGGAGCTTTGTAAGGAATGGAATATCCAATTCTCTCTCACACCACCCTGCAATACTTTATTTTCCAGCAGCTGAACTAGAAATTATGAAGGAGCCATGCTTGAGTCTAGAACTGTCGCATGCCATGCCTCGCACCCCTCCGAAGATCCCTCCGCAGGCATTGTGAGTGGAGAGTCGGGGCGAACTTGGGAAGAGCTGGGGAAAGGCCCTCCCTTGGAGCTGGAAGGCAATGGTAGGCAAACAAGGCCAGATAGGCAGGCTATGGACTGGGACCCCAATTATCTGGGTCTGCAGAGCACACAAGCGTCTGGGCTGAAAGGGAAAGATGTAGACGGTACAAGCAATTAAATAGATCCTTGAAAGCGGAGCAGCAGCATGGCGGCCTCCTGGAGGGGCTGAGGCCGGAACCAGGAACCTGCCTGAGAAGGTGGGGCTCGGCAGGCGCGTCCATCCAGGCCGACCAACCCGCAGCCTTGAGGTCTGACCTGTAGGAAAGGTGCTACTGCTGCTGAGTGGGCCGGGAACCCTGCCCTGGAAACTGAAATAATGTGATACTAGTCACCTCTCAACGAGCCCATTTTTACAGTGAGTCCAAGACATGGGTGAGTTTTATGTCTGTTTGACCACTGTATGAACAGGGGCTAAGGGCATGTCTGCCATTTGCTTAAAGTCACCTAAACAGGTGGTGGTGGAGGCTGGAGATTAGCCTTCACTTAGGAAATTAAAGCTGTCCCCCTCTCTGCTCAGCTCTCTGCTCAGTTGCAGGAAGTTCTGGAAGTTGGGAAACGTGGAAGACAGAAGAAGAAACCTGGGACGTGATTTCTGAGGGAGGGAATAGAAGGTCTAAATGGAGGAAATGGAGTTTCAGGAAAGCAGGAAAGGAATCACAAGAAAGTATCCCAAGAAAGAGAGGGAAGGGTGTTGGGACTAAGAGGAAGTTCATGGCCCTCCCAAGTTCTAGGCAGTGAGGAGCGGGGATTCCTCTTCTCCCTACCTGTGTAAGTCAAGAACCTCAGAAACTTCCTGGAGCCTTGAGTATAGGGACCATGGCTGGGATAACACCTGGAGGGACATGGCACAAACCACTCCAGCGAGTCCTCCACCATGGAAGATGGGGCAGTGGCGTGGTGACAAAACTGCAGCTAGAGCCCAAGATGCCTTCCCCCAAATTGTCCCTGCCCGGAGGACAGCTAGGACATTCCCGGGGGGCACTCTCCCAAATCAGGGAGTAGTCCTCACACCAGCCTCTGTGTACTTGACTCCATGTGCCGAAGGAGGCCGCTGGTAGTGTAGCCCTGGCTTTTGGGATAGGGAGGAGATGGGGCCCCCGCCTGGAAAAGTGGGGTGCCAGGGCTGGATCACCTCTTTCTGGAGAGTTGATCGTGGTTTGATTTCACACCTGTCTTCCAGCCCTTTTCCTAAAAGCACCAAGTGTTCTTTTGTTTTACAAAGTGTACATTTTAAATTTCATTTTCTCAATGGCGCTTAAGATACTTGCACCGAGACTTTGGAATCATTTGTTGAAACACTGATGGGGAGATGGGAGGAAGGGAATGAAACAGAGAAACAGAAATTCAAAGGAAAGCCCTTTCTCCCAGCACCATTAATGACTCATGAAGACACCTCCCCAGGCTGCAATCTCTCCACTGTTTTGCCGGAGAACAGCAGCACCCAGCACACCTGAGATGTGTCCTGGGCTTGGTCTGTTAATGCTGGCCTCATCGCCATCAATTAACATTTCCAAAAGGCCCTTCTAGTACAACGATGAGGATGCTGAAATTGGGCATCTGTCAGGCAGCTGATCCACGATATTTCGTAAAAGAAACTGGTCCTGCTGCCCTGATTGAGGGATGGGGCCTGCAGGAGCAAATGAAGCAGAACCAGGGGAATCAAGAGAAGCTAGAAACACTGGCCAGGCCCTGCCAGGCAGGGATCCTGAGGAGGACCTGAGGTCAGTCTCCAGCCTGGGCCTCTCCCGGGGGACCACCAGGAAAGCCAGTGACCCAGAGGTCCCCTCAAGAAGACTGTCAGGGGGTGCAGGAACAGAAGCAGGATAGGAGGAGCCTTGGACATCGAGATAAACCAACGTCCTGTGATTTCCAGGACTGTCCTGATTCTTTTTCAATAAAGATGTGCCAGCATTTCTACTCTAATGTCATATGTACCGTGCTAAAAACCCTGAATTCTACAAAATGGCATGCTGAAAAATAGTAGGGCTTATAGGAAAAACGCAGCTGGGGAAGTCCATAAAAATCTGTGGAACTCGGTAACCAGAACACTAGTAAGAGCAATCAAAACCCTAGTAAAAGCCGAGCCTGGTTAAGTCTCTCCTGGCATTTGCACTGCGCATCGTGGCTGTGAATTCTTCAAAGCTTTAAAGCCAACGCCTGTCCCCTTCCTCTGAGTCTCTCACTTCCTCCTTCTAAATGTGGGTCCTGGAGGCCATTCACTTCCATCAGAGTAAGTCCCATCAACATGAAAAGTCTGATGCAGGGTGTTTTAGTGTTTTTAACTTTGGGGGAAATATAGTCAAGCTCCTAGATCTAATTCTAGTTTATAAGAAATATTGAAGATAGGTGAACATCTTAAATAGCACCATGACCATACAATTAGCCAAATCCATCGTAAACCTGATTTGAACAAACCAACTGTAAATAAGCTTTACTTAAAGATAGGCAAAATTAAGCATGACATGTAATAGGTGATATTCAGGTATTAGTATTTTGTTGGGTGTGATAGTGATACTGTGGTTATGTTTTTTAAATCTTTATCTGTTAGACATAAAAACAGAAACAGATTAGGTAGAGATGTCAAAAAAATGTTAACAGTTGTTAAACCTAAGAGATGTGAGGTTTCTTTGTACTATTCTCTTTACTTTTTTGCTTGATTGAGATTTTTTTGTAATAATAATTTTATAAAATAGGATCTTATCTTGTACTGCTAGAAAGTAAGGAACGGCTCACAAAGCACAACAAAACACCACAATTATGGGAGCAGGCCGACTGAGAGAAATCCCAAAGGCCAAAGTTGGAACAAGTTGAGCAAAAAAAAACACACAAAAAAAAACACACCTCAAAACATACTTTACACTATAACCGAAAGTATAAATATTCATAAATCCACACTGATATTTAAAAAATGATTGAATAAATAAATGGGGGAGAAAAGACAAATCTTCTGTGCAGAAGAATTCCAAATAATTTAGAGCTTTCTGTATATGCTGCCTCAAGGAAGTGGGGGTAGAGCATTCCTCCACTTTCCCTAGTGTGGGCTGTGCATCGTGACTTTCTTCCCAAGAGAAGAGGATGAAAAAGGATGGGAAAGGAGTACATTTGCAAGTGCGGAAACTTGACAAATATTTACTCAGCCTGGTGGTGATCAAGGTCAACATCCACAGTGATAAGTCATGTTGATAATACATACCCTTGATATATGATAAAAATGGTACTTTACCTCTGTGACCTTCCTCAAAAATCCTATCACCACAGTCCAATTATGAGGAAAAACATCAGACAAATCCCAATAGAGGAACATTCTACAAAATACCTGATCAGTACTCTTCAAAACTGTCAAGGTCATCAAAAACAAGGAAAGTCTGAGAAACTGTCGCAGCCAAGAGGAGCCTTAGGGGACTTGACGACTAAATGACATGAGGTGTCCTGGATGGGATCCAGAACAGAAAAAAGACATTAGATAAGGAAAACTGAACAAAATATGGACTTCAGTTAAGAGTCATGTATCACTCTTGTTTCATTAATTGTGACAAATATGCCATATTTAATGTGAGATGTTGCTCGTGGAAGAAACTGGGTGTGGGGTATGTGGGGGCTCTGTACTATCTTCACAATTTTTCTGTTAATCTAAAACTGTTCCAAAATATAAAGTTTATCTTTTAAAAATAGGAGCAGATGAATTAGCAAGATATGAAGTCAGACAATGAAGTTCGCGAACTCATCCTAGAAAAAGTGCTACATACCTCATTGCTGAATATCACTACGGTCATCTTTGAAGTAATCCCCTTGAGAAGCTAGGCACCAACGCCTGTGCCTAGTCCACCCTTCAAAGCAATTTTGGAACTCTTTTTCTGGAATGGCCATCAGAGCTGTCATCGTATTACCCTTGATGTCCTGAATGTCATCAAAATGTCTTCCTTTCAATATTTCCTTTATCTTTGAGTAAAGAAAGAAGTCATTGGGGGCCAGATCGGTCGAGTAGGGAGGGTGTTCCAATACAGTGATTTGGTTACTGGCTGAAAACTCCCTCACATACAGTGCCGTGTGAGCTGGTGCATTGTCGTGATGCAAGAGCCATGAATTGTTGGTGAAAAGTTTGGATCGTCTAACTTTTTCACACAGCCTTTTCAGCACTTCCAAATAGTAAACTTGGTTAACTGTTTGTCCAGTTGGTACAAATTCATAATGAATAATCCCTCTGATATCAAAAAAGGTTAGCAACATCATTGCAACAAGTTTGTGAGGTTAATTGTCTGACCTCGTATAATTGGCCCCTCAGTCAAGAACACTGTGACAGTTGAGAGAATTCAGACCAGTGGACCAGATGAAGTGAGATGGAGTGGAGCTCAGGGACCCTCACACTCATACCTCCACTCATTTTTATTCTTTTCCAGCCCTTCCCACACTTCCAACCTCAGCACCTCTGAAAATGCCCCCGTTCACTCCCACATTCTTTTACCGCTGACTCTTGCTTATTGGTTTGTTGGTTTGGTTTTTTTTAATGACAGCTTTATTGTGCTATAATTCCATACCCCAAAGTTCATCCTTTAAAATGTACAATTCACTTGTTTTCATTGTATTCACAGAATTACACAGAGTTGCACAATCATTACCACTCTCTAATTTTAAAACATTTTCTTCCCTCCAAAAAGAAACACCACACCCATTAGCAGTCATTCCTTCCACCCCCCAACCCCTGGCAACTACTATTTTCTGTCTCTATGGATTTGACTATCCTGAATATTTCATATACAAGGATTTATATAATATGTGATCTTTTGTGATGGGTTTCTTTCACTTAGCATCAAGTTTTCAAGCTCCACTCATATTGCAGTATGTATCAGTACTTCCTTGTTTTATAGCTGAGTAATATCCCATTGTATGGAGATACCACATTTGGTGTATCCATTCATCAGCTGATGGACATTTCAGTTCCCACTTTTGGGCTATTATGAATAATACTACTATGAGCATTCAGGTACAAGTTTTGTGTGGACACATGTTTTCATTTCTCTTGGGTATATACCTAGGAATGAAATTGTTGGGTCACATGGTAACTGTGTGTTTAACTATTTGAGGAACTGCCAGACTGTTTTCCAGAATGGCTGCACCATTTTATAATCCCACCAGGAATGTATTAGAGTTCCAATTTCTCCTCACCAACACTTGTTATTGTCTGTCTTTTCTGTTTAGCCACACTAATGGGTGTGAAGTCAGGTAGGTGCCTCATTGTGATTTTCATTTCCTTAAGGACTGTTAATATTGAGTACATTTCCTCTCTTTTGTTGTGGTGTCATTGACAAATAAAAACTATATATTTAAAGTGTACCACTCGAGGTTTGATATATGTATGCATTGTGAAATAAGCACTAAAATCAAGCTAATTAACATATACGTCATACCAGATGTTGAGCACCTTTTTATGTGCTTATTGGCTATTTGTCCATCTTGTCTATAGAAATCAGTTGCAAATTTAAAATTATATTATTTGTCTTTTTATTGTTCAATTATAAGCATTCTTTATATACTCTGGATATGAGTCCCTTATCAGACATACAATTTGCAAGGGTTTTCTTCAATTCTGTAGGTTGTATTTTCCATTTTTGAATGGTGTCTTCTGAAGCACAGAAGTTTTGATTTTTGATGAGGTTCGATTATCTATTTATTTACTTATGTCTTGTATGCTATTTCTGTTGTATCTAAGAAACCATTGCTTAACCCAAGGTTGTGAAGATTTATGCTTATGTGTTCTAGTAAGAGTTTTACAGTTTTAGTTCTTACATTTAGGTCTATGATCCAACTTAACTTTTGCATATGGTGTGAGGTAAGGGTCCAATTTCATTCTTTTGCATGTGGATATGCAGGTGCCTGAGCATCATTTGTTGAAAGGACTATTCCTTCCCCTATTGTCTTGTTACCCTTGTTGATCAACTGATCACAAAGGTAAGGCTTTATTTCTACTTCTTTGTTTTTTAAATAACTATTATAGTTACAAAAGAAATATTTGTTCATTGCTGAAGTTTTGGAAAATAAGACACAGAACAAAAGAGGATATATTAAAACACGCTGTAAACTCATCATCGAGAGCAAACTAGGTTTTTGAAATTTGATTTCACAACATTTTTGAAAACATCGTTTTTCATAAATCAAAAACCTGGGGCAGGAGGTGTTCTGATGGTCTGCGTATCCTAAAAGCTGCACAGGTGATTCTGATGTGCAAGTAGCCAGTGCTGAGAACCACTCTGAGAAAGGCCATTCTGGGCTGTGCAGGTGTATTCGGATGAGCTGTGGGGATGAGGGTTGTGCAAGCATCCTGCAGAGAAGAAAGCTGACATAGGACGGCATGCTGGCAGCCCACCTGTCAGGGGCGGCAGGGCACGTGGGGTGGGCATCTCCCTCCCACACATCTCCACCCTTCCCACCACTGCCATCCTTGGAGCAGCACACTCGTGCTGCTCCTGCTCTGCTGACCCACCGGCCTTGGGATTCAGCGTCCCTCATCTGTGCCGCTGCTGCTTCTGCTTCTCTGTTTTGATTTCTCCCCTAGTGGCTCTCTTTTTCTAAGTCTCAAATTCACAACCCTCAAGAGAAGATCTGATTGGGTCAATGATTCACAATTCAACATGGAGCAAATGGAGTCCTCAGCCCAGGTCACTGGAGGTGACCATATAATTTGTCATTAAAACAGATTCTTCTGAAAATGACCGTGAGGGCTAATCATAATTGTGCCATAATTTTTACCCAGAGTAACAGGTATCAACCGAGACTGTCCCAGGCAGACTCGATGTATGCTTGCTCTACTTTATAGGCACTGATCTTCCTTAGGTTCACTCTAGCATTCTCCAACTTGGGCTCTGTGTAAAGCATTACATATTATATCTTCCCTCTTCCCACCTCTTTTCTGGTGGTTTATAGTGCACATTAGCATATTTAAGGCTGAGAAGAAATCTGAGTTACTTTATTTAACATTTTCCATATTTACTTGACTGTCATGTCTTTATGTAACATGTGTTTGGATTCGGCATGGATTCCCTCTTTCACCTCTCATAACCAAGCTGTAGCTAATTAGGGTGTCCCATCCCATGCCCTCAAATTCACTGAGGAGGTCAGGGTCACATGAAAGGATTTAGGCAAGCGAGAGTACTGAACCCAGAACTTGCACAAAAGCTACCAAATATTTCTCTCTCCTCCTCTGGAAGATAGGAGGTAAAGATGCAATGACGGCAGCCATAAAGTGAAAATAAGCCTAAATATGCCTCCAGCTCCCTGCAGGGAAGTGAGGAAAGCCTCTGCATCCCGCTCCATCTAAGGGGATAATAAAAGGAGGGACTACTCCAGCAGCTTCCTTGCAGAGATTAAAAATTGGCAATTATCTCTGTCAATGATCAAGTCAGGGGCAATTCAGAGCACCAGGTATGTGTTTAGCATTTCATTACATGCAGAGGCTAAGAATGAATGACTGTATTGTCTGAAAGTCAAATAGGTTTCCTTTACAATTATCAAATAAAACACGCATTCCTCCTCTCTGTGTTCCTGGCGACCCCACCTCTTTCATGCATCAAACCTCATCTCCGGGAAGGGAGCCAGGGGGTCAGAGGGTATTGGAGCGGGAGGGTGTGTTCATGGCCTGTGCCATTTAATTCCTTGTTAGGAGCACTTTCACAGCAACTCAAGTCAATGAACGCCATATAGCATTTGGGTAAGAAACAAACATATAGATAGAAATTAAATGCAATTAAATCTTAGCTTTAAATAGTTATCAATTAATGTTTAACTCTGGTTTCCCTTTTCATTTTCAGAACAATATTTTCACCCTTCCATGTTGGTTGGGCCAAATTCCAGACCTTTCAACTTCCACTGTGTTTGCTGATGCGTGGGACAGAGATGCTGGGAAACTCCCTCCTAGGATGGTCAGGAAAGTTTGCAGGTGGGAATTGAAAAGACAGGACCTCCCTGGATCACAGGCCCAGCCACACAGCCAGGCCTTGCAGAGACTGGAACAGAGCCCCGGAAATGGGAGGACCCAGCACAGCTTCTGGACTGGGTTTTCTCCCTGCCCTGCTCAGCCGGAGGTTATTGATCTTCTGCCACCCCTGAGACTCAGCCCCATGCTGCCCCGGCTTCTACTGTTCCTTTCTGATGAGCTCGCACGTCCTCTGGCCAGGGCATCATTCCTGTACTTCATAGATTTTGTGTCTTCAGTTTACACGTAACTTGAGTTCTCCCTTGGTTCCTCTTAACTCCTGCTGTCTGATGTGCACATGAGTCTTTTCTGCTTCCAGTTCTATTCATCAACTAATGAACTAGTTCACTTTCCCCCCAGTTCAATCCTTAGAAAGAGAGAATCAGATTTCGGCAGCTGATCACCATAGTCTCTGTTTAGAAAAAGTGTTGCTCTGTGCCAACTCAGAGGTCGCCGGCTGACGTATGGATTAGCTGTTCTCAGGCCAGTGTCCACTCAGCCGCTAGGGTGAGGACAGAAGACAATAAGGCCACCTTGGCATCTCCCTCAGCATAGCACATGACGGCAGGTACATGTCTTCTAGCAAATGCTTATAGCTTTTCGGCTGCTGCCCTAGACTGTGTGTTCTATCAGGGCGAGGCGTGGGGTATTTTTGCTCACAACGGATATGTCTGCTCCGTACGCAGCACAAAGCCAGTGGGGTCACATATGTTTGAATAAATATTTTTTGGAATGTTGGATGTCACTGGAATGTTTTCTTTCCCTGGCTACATCCTACTCAGTCAAAGCCCAAATCAGGAAATGACCTTCCACGAGGGCTCCATCATGCTAGGTTATTTAAACCTCTCTGAGTGCACATCAGTCACATAATTCTCTTTCTACTGGAGTCGTTTATTTAATCATTAGGTGAACAACTGCCCTTCACAGTGGCCCAAAATCTTTTGCATAGCTTCTCTGTGTTCTGATAGTTTCCCGTGGTAGAAATCTCCAGTTCCCACCTGAGATGTCTTCACTTTCCAGCCTCTTGTGCGAGAGTGCAGATATTGATTATGTTCTGTTGGGCATGCAGGACTCTTAGACTTGGATTCAGGTCTAAGTTTCACAGGAAAAGAAGCAGAACAGGGGCCATTCATTGTCCTGGCTTGATAATGGCAGATGAGGTGTGGTTACGCAGCCAACAGCGGTGGCGATGGTTTCCCCTTGAGAGGTTCCTGTCAGTGGCAGTGACAGCTTATCTTTGGCCAGCTACTTTGGTGGAGTCCTGGAAGCTCGGCCTCACGCCTGTTTCTTCCCAGTGACATTGTGAGATATTTATAAGCCTCAATTAATCCCTCTCAGTTTAAACGAGCTCGAGAGTAGGATGCTGTCTGCAACCAAGAACTTGACCAATATCTGCGTTTCTCCTATCAGGCAGAAACCTCATGAACCTCATGAATTCAGGTACCCTGCCATGTTTAACTTTGTATGTCTAGCACCTAGCACAGTGTGTAGCACACAGTAGGCTCTCACTAAGTGGAAGATGCACATTAGTGCTTCAGTCATCCATATGTGTTTATCTGTGTACAACTCTAACT